>NW_026526832.1:0-677500 GCF_024362965.1 Panthera pardus
AAATAAAGTTTGCAGCTATCTTCATTTCTAATCCTATTTTATTTTCCAAACCATTAACAAACATCATCTCATCAATTCCAAAAAGAATTCCTCTCATTCTATCTTTTCCATATATGAGGAACAACAACCTATCATCTTTTTTCATCTCTTTAATTACATATGCAGATGTTGGGGATAACAACACTGTGACAAATATATGGTGAATTCTATCCACTGGCAAGTAACAATATTTCTTTTCAAATTATGATAAATAAAGAGGAAGCTAAATGTGTACAGATAGTGTATTAAAATAATGGAGTGCTAGTCTAATACTCATTTCTTATTTGTATGTGGTGATTTAACAAATATAAAATTCTGGCTCCAGATGCCAAGATATTCATAAAAGATACTTGTTTACAAATGCAACAGTAACAGTTCATCAAAAGACTAAAATAGGTGTCTGGTTGAACCTGCATTTCCACATGTCGTAAGATCTCCTATTTCTAAGTTCAGGCTGGAGCGAGAACCATGAATGGTGGTTTCTTATTTCCTTGCAAATTTTCACTGGGTCCCAGGGACAGGTTTACATCCTGTCCCTAGGGAAACCACAGTCCTCTCAACTGTGTTAATGAGGTATTTGGACCTTCACACTCTCCTGTCTTGCTGCTCTCTCTCTTCTAAACTCTGGCTTGAGGTACTTTCATTCTATCTCAGAGCCCCCTTCCAAAACCTGTTCTTGACAAAAAAAAAAAAAAAACAAAAAACAAAAAAAACAACAACAACAACAATGAAAATCCTTTAAAGGAGACTTCAAATATATGAATTAATTCCTTCAAATTATGCGAACATGTATCAGTCAAGGCCTCCTGCAGGGACATTCTACATTTAAATTATGGCCAGCTCCCCTGTTTGGCTACAGACCACAGCAAAACACTCAAAGCAATGTGCTCAGTATCTGTTTGTTAGCAAGAAGGGGCATTTTGGAAAACAGAGAGCTCGTTTCAAAACTTCAAAAACAGCACCCCAGCAGCAGGTGTATTTCCACTGCATCAGGAGGAGAGTCTTGGCCATAAGGAATGTTTTGTGCAGCAGACGTAAGATAAAATGTTTTCAAAAAGTTTTATACAACTGCAAGTTAAGGCTTTTATATCCTTGTTGAACATAGTGGAGTGTGGAACTCCATAGTGGAACATCTCTCCGCAAATGCCTCTTAATAAGCCATTACAGGTCTATTTTTGGTCTCAGTTGTCCTTTCCAATAGACCATCTGTTAGGAAGGCACTGTAGGAAGCATGTACTGTAGACTATGTTTGAGTGCTAGCTTCACCTCAGAGAAGCCAAGTGACCCCGGACCACTTAGTTTTCTGGTGGCTTTTCTACTTTGTAGAATAGCCAAACAAGTGGCTATGAGGATTGGCATTAGAGGGAGAAATACTGGTAATGAAACATCTTTGGGAGGAGGCAGTAAATCAAAAGTAGACAGAAGAGAAAGTCCCATCAGAAAAGAGATGGCTCAAAAAGGAACACATCTCCTAAGTACATCTCTGTATCCATGGAGAGAGGATGGCAAAAGGGATGTGAGGGATGCAACTTTTTCCATTAAACAAAATGATAAAATGATTCAACTCATTAAAATGTATTATGCTCCAAATGTTTCAGATATTATGCTGGGTATTTCATTCAAATGAGGAAGAAAAATATGTATCTAACTAATTAATTCTGATGAACACAAAATGATAAATGATGTAGTCAGAGTATAAAATGGAAGGCCATAAGAGGACAAGAAAGAGCCATGTATTTTGCTGGGAGATAGGTTTGTGTGTTGGGAAATCCATGAAGGAGCTGACGTGTGATAGACCTTGAGCAGAATTTTGATAATGAAAACAGGTGTCAGAGACAATGATGAGGCATTTCATGAAGAAAAAAATCAGAAGCTGCAGAGGAGACAGGGCTACCTTATTCAGAGCATTATAGGAGGCACAGATCAGTGGTTCTCAACCAGGATGATTGTATCCCCCAAGGAACATTTGTCAATGTCTAGAGACATTTTTGATGTCACCACTGGGTGGAGGAGTGGAGAGAGACCAAGGATGTTTCTGGAATATAGTAGGTGGAAGCCAGGGATATGTTAAACTTCTTACAACGCATAGGACAGTGCCCCACAACAAAGAATTACTCAGAACAAGATGTCAATAGTGCTGAGGCTGAAAAAACTCTGCTGTAGATTATGGTTTCTAACCCAAGGGCAGGAGGCATCCTTAATGTGTTTTGAACAAAGGATTTTAAAAAGTTATTCTGGCTATTGCATGGGAAACTGACTGGATGGGCAACATGACATGATGAGAGAAGTCAGTTGGAGGCTATAGTAGTGGCCCTTGTGATGGACAGTGGTGACTGGAAGTATGAGTGCGACAGTGGAGAATAGAGAAAAGTGGACTGACCCAGGACATGACCGTAAGTCAACAGGATGTGGCAGTGGATTTGAAGAGAGGGATGAGGAAAGACGGATGTGTATTTGCAGATTATGAAACAAAGTGGATGGAATGAATGGGAGACCTTCAGAGACATATACTAAAAACAAAAATTAGTTCATTTGAGGTATTTGAAGTTTGAAATTCATTTTAGACAGAATAGATTTCAAGCATCCGGTATATGGACCTGGTTTGGAAAGAAATGTGGGGTGGAGGTAGAAATTGGAGGTTTATAGACAAAGATATAATATTTAAAGGTGTCGAAATGAGTATTACCTAAAAAAAGCATAAAGCAAGAGATGATGCCCCAAATCTGAGCCCTACAGAATAACATTAGGCATTGGGACAGAAAACAAAAGAGACAGAAGTCACTGCTAGAAGAGCAGCAACAAGCACAGAAGAGAATGGTTTCCTGGAGGCCAAGAGTAGTTAACATTCCAAAAAGAAAGGAAGAAGTGGCCACACGTCCCAGATGCTACTAAGAACTAGTGAATATTAGGACTGAGAAAAGTCCATCAAATTTCACAATGCGGAGATCATTGGTGGTATAAAAGGGGGAGCTTTAGTACAGAAGACAGATGGAGCGGGTTGAAGAGTGTGTCAACGTGGGAAGGGGTTCCTCCCCTTTCCCCCAGTCAAGACCACACCCCTGCCACCCTGCTGACTTTCTGCTCGCTTTAGCACCTTTTAAACCCAGACCCTCTCGGGACTGCATCTCCAATAAAATGCTGCTTCACAACAAAGAGTTTTGAGTTATCTATACACCATTTTTTCTCACCTTGTCAAATAAAGAAAACAATTCTGGGCTTAGTAAGGAGACACTTTATTTAGAATTACTACAATAGGAAGAACCTGTGGCCACAAGATCTGCCAGCATCTCAAAGGTTGGCCAAAAGGGTTTTTTTGTGGGGGGGTGCCTGGGGCTCAGTTGGTTAAGCGTCCAACCTCAGCTCAGGTCATGATCTCATGGTTTGTGAGTTCGAGCTCCATTTCAGGCTCTGCACTGACAGCTTGGAGCCTGGAGCCTGCTTCAGATTCTGTGTCTCCCTTTCTCTCTGCCCCTTCCTGACTCATGCTCACTGTCTCTCTCTCTCTCTCTCTCAAAAATAAATAAACATTTTTTTTTTAAATAAAGGGTTTTTCTTTTATGGAGAAGAGCAAATAAGGCTCCAAAGAACTGGATATGGGGAAGTGAGATGAAAAGGTGGCATGATGGAATATTTTACCCTGAGGCTAGCCGATTTTTCTGGAAGGGCCCTTAATGAAGAGCTACATGCTGCCTCAGCCTGAGGGTAGATAAAAGGTTTGAGAGCTAAGAGAAGGAAAGACTCTTAACTAAAGTGTGGTTAACAAGCATTTTGTTCTGATTAATCAGTGAAGACAAGCAGTTTAGAGAATCATTTATGAGGCCAAGAATGGGAATTTGGAGAAGCTGTGCTTGGCCTTAGCATAGATAATAAACAAGGGGGCACTGTGAATCTTATATAGGGAGGGGTGGTTCCTTGAAGCAAGCTGCTTTCTGGAGCATAACAGGTGGGGAGATTTTTGTTAACCTGTGCTGTTTTTCCCAGGATCACAAGGCTCAGGCAACATTCAGCCATGACACCTTCCATATATAGTGTATAGGTAACTCTCTCAAATACTCTTTGTTGTAAAGCAGCATTTTAATAGAGGTGCAATCCTGAGAGAGTCTGGGTTGACAAGGTGCTAAATTGAGCAGAAAGTCAGCAGAGTGGCAGGGCATGGCCTTGATTGAAACAAAGGGGAGGAATACTTCCCCATGATTACATTCCTACTACATTCCAACATTGGGGTTGATGAGCAGAGGTGAGAATGGGCTGCGGAACAGATGAAGGTTAGGCTCTTTGGTGTCTGTTTGCTACTGTAGTTCAGCATCACTGGGAAAGAATGATAGTATCTTGAGGAAAGCCAACCAGGGGTCTGTCCAATTATGGCAGCCAGGATTAGCAGGTAGGAGGGCACTAGGCCAGGTGCCACTGATACTTGGCTTAGTGATATCTGGAAATCTAGCCGGACAGAAGGTCCATAGAGGGTTAGACCACAGAGAGGCTACTTCACCAAACACAGACAAGATACAGTGTGGACACCGAAACCCCTTCTGGAATGGCCATATTCACCAGCCTTCTGTTTATGATGTAGGAAGAATCCAAGCCATAGTCATTGAGAAAAACAAAGGAAAATCTATTTACATTGTTTCTGAGCAAGTTCAAGGTCTTCATAGGCCTAAAAAATAATCAAAGGTACATAAAAGGAAACACACGCACACATACACACACACACACACACACACAGACATCTTGAGGCCTTGCTACACTCCTCCCCTGCAACCTTGTAAACCTCCTCTTTTTTGGTCTGCTGCTACAAACTCATGTAGAATTCTATTGGTTACAACCAATAGAGTCCTAAATCACACAAAATTACAACGGTCAAAAAAACACTTATGCTCTGAACAACATTGCCTTAGCATACATAAAGTGAAATATGCCAGAAATATTAGAAGAAATTGACAGAAACACTATTGTAACAGGAACTTTAATACTTACTGCTCTGTACTTGACTGATGAAGAAGAACAAATAAATAAGGATATATGTTCTGAATACTAAAAATAATAAGACTAAATTTGGGGAAACATATCATACTCTATATTCTGTACAAATCGTTCTTCCATTCAGCATATTTTTGAGAAACTATTATACATTGGAATTGTGCTAAGCAATAGGTTTTCTATGGGTCATAAATAAAGCTCCTGCACTCATGGAGTTTTCAGCCTGGTGGAAGAGATAGTCTTTGAACAAGTAACCATTAAATATTCAATTACAAATTGCAATAAATTCCATAAGGGAAGAGTATGGGGTACAAGGAAAGAGAATATGGAGTGAGAGGGGTAGATTTCCTTTAGATAAGGTGGCTTGGGAAGGCCTCTCAGAAGGATGAGGTCAGGGCCAGGAGACAGAGCCAAACACACGGAGACCATTCCTGGTGGAAGCACATAATGTGGCATGAGTCTGAATGGGGATAAAGCTTGGTGTGTTTAAGGATGAAAAGAAGGCAGGTGCTTGTAGATAGGCCAGAGGAAAGGGGCCAGCTTTGCAGTGTGTTCAGGTGATGATTCTGTCCTAAGAGCAGATGCAAAGAGGGAACATTCAGCATGTTAGGGGAGGGCTGCAAACTGATAAGTTCTTTAAGTCACATGGCAGACAGGTGCAAAGTGGATTGGAAAGGAGAAAGAATCAAAGCAGGAGTGAAGGTGGTGATTCTGGTGGACCAAAAGAGAGACAGTAGCTGCTTAGAGGGAGGTAGAAGGAGTGAAAGTTTTCCCAAAGAGGCTGACATACAATAACTTTTTGGTACATCAGACAGAGTTTGGTAATAAATTTGGATTTAAGTGGCGCTGAGAAGGGAAGAATTACAAATGCCTCCCGGAAAAATAAACATTTTTATTGAAGAATTTGTGGAACGTTTACAAAATGTGTGTCATATGTTCAGTCACTAAGGAAATCTCAATAAAATCTCCCGATCAGAAATGCACAAGACATGATCGCCAACAATTCAATAACATAGAAACAAAATTTTAAACAAAAATAAATGACCACATGGATATTAAAGGAAAAAATTAGTAATAAAACAAACGAAAACATTTACTGTCCTAAAAATTTTCAAGTCAATGAAGAAATAAACACTGAAATTACAGGTTATTAAACACAAATAACTCCATGTTTCAATTCTAATGGGACAGACAGTAAAAGCCATGTTCAGAGGCAATGTCATAAACTTTATTAGTAAGCCAACAACAAGGAAAATAAATTATGCCTTGAACTCAAATTAGAAAAAGAACAAAGACAAAATCCTAAAGAAAGCAAGAGAAAGGAATTATGAAGAATACAAGCAGAAATACAAATATAGGGGTGCCTGGGTGGCTCAGTCAGTTAAGCGTCTGACTTCAGCTCAGGTCATGATCTCACGGTTTGTGGGTTTGAGCCCCATGTTGGGCTCTGTGCTGACAGCTCAGAGCCTGGAGCCTGCTTTGGATTCTGTGTCTCCCTCTCTCCCTGCCCCTCGCCCGCTCATGCTCGTGCTCTCTCTCGCTCTCAAAAATAAATAAACATTTAAAAAAAAGAAATACAAATATAAATCCCAGAAAAATAAGTAGTAGGATAAGTAAATGAAGTGACTGCTTCTTTGAAAACAAAATCCCTCCAAAAATAGATAAAGCTCTAGAATGTCAAATCAATGATAAGAAATGCTAGATCTACAACTGGGTAGAACCCATTGTTTGAACACAGAAAGTCCATTATAGGATGACCTTGATCATATGGAAATTTTTTTCATTCTTGTCATCTGGTACACAGTAGGGATTCCTGGCATTCATTTCAAGCAAGGTGGTCTCAGATTTGCAGGGATAACTTATACAGGGAATCTAGCATATTCATCACCATGTCCTCTCTCTGGATGAAAATAGAGAAGGAAGGATGAGGGGATACTGAGATTATGGGAGTTCTGAGTCATTCATCATTATGGGAAAATACCTAAGGATCTTCTATGAGGCTAGATGCATTATCCTATTTTTATTTAATGTTTAATAAATTGTAATATAGTTATTGCTGTATTCAGGCCTTGCTCCTTAACTCATTTGACCCTCATTGCTAATCTATGAAGTAGGTAAAATTACTGTCCTCATTATACAGATGAGGAAGGTGTAAGAAGTCAAGTACCTTGCTCAAGGTCACACAACTGACAAGAGATGGCCTAGGACTCAGGCCCAGGTAGTGTGACTCCAAACATACTTTTGACCATTTCACCTTGCAAGCTTTCATTAGATCTCAGCCATTCATTAAATTTCCACATCCACATCTTCTTTTCAACATTAGAAGTTAAGGCTCTTCATAGGAATTGTGAAGTTTATCCATCTCGGTGGAACTCTCAACAATGAGTCAATCATCAGACCAATAATTTTCAAACTGGTGTACAACAAGACACTGCTTTGAGAGATACTGATAGATGCGCACTGAAACAAAAATAAAAGGTCATATAGGTGTCGAATGCATTCAAGAAATTCTGCAGACTATGGTTTTACCCTTAGGTACCCCATGACTACTGTCTCCAGAAATCTTGTAGTAAATAAAAATACTTAAATTTAGTTTATTATCCTAATTTATCTGAACATGGGACACTCTCCTCTCCCCAAATCAGAGCTCCTAATATTCCACTCACAAGCTGCACGATGAGCACCAGTTTGTGAATCAAATAGTACATTCTCGGCAGGGTAAGGTAAGATTCCCTACCCTCATTACCACTCTCATTTAACATTGATCTGTAAGTTCTAGTCAATGAAATAAAATGTAAAAAAAAAATGGGTCAAGAAATAGAACTATTAGAAATACAAATTTCATTTCATTTCGCTGGTATTGCAGTTTTTGCCTAGAAAATCCATGTGCATCCACTGAAAACTAATGGAACCCATAAGAGTTTAATAAGTTGTCCAGTTAAAAGTAAGTGCATAATAAAGTAAAATGTTTCCCTATATGCCAGTAATAACCAGCTGTAAATCATCATGTGAAAAATAAATGGTCTGCTCACAATTAGGACATAAAACATTTAGGGCAAATGAGAAATATACAGGTACTATAAAAGCAAATGACCACTCTTTACTAAGAGACATCATTCTCACTCTGATAAACATCATGAAAGTTCATAGTTACTGAATACTTACTATGTGCAGAGCATGTTGGTGCTCTACAGGTGTTATCTCAATTAATCTTCACAACACCCTAGGAGGTAGACTCGATTGCCTCCATTTTAAAAATGAGGAAACTAACATTTTGTGCCCGAAAGTATAAAAGAAATCTTGAATAAACTCTGAAGCACACCGCATTCTTGAATGAAGTTATTGTAAGTAGTGATAATGTTAATTCTCCCTTGAATTAGTGTACAATTTTAATAAAATTCCAATAAAAACCCTAATAGAAACTTTTAACTTGTCATAGTAAATTTAAATTTTTGTCTGGAAAATTTATAGGCAAAAACAGCTGAGAATATCCCTAGGAATAAGAAAACTAAAGGGTTTTTTTTTCTCTAATAGGTATTGAACCAAGTCAAAAAGCTACTGGAGAGCTAACCCAGAAAGATAATAACTCAGGCAAATTAGATGTTAGTGGATGATAAAGGGGTTATTTCAAATCAGTGTGGAAATGATGTACTATTTAAGAAATTCTGGGTCAAATGGCCTCGTGCTCTGGAAGACAGAGGAGCATGGATCACTGACCAAATGAATAAACAGATGAACATATTCTGTCATCTGTCTTTAGGCCGATTAGCTGTCCTTGAAGGGGAGCATTTTCTGAAACACTGATGGGCAGAATAAAATTATTCCAGATGTAATTATCCTTGTTGTGGTGGTGGTCGTTGTTTTTCTTCCTGAGTTGAAGGAGGGGAAATATATGGAAATTTCAGGGGTTTAAAATACATATTCCCTCACCTTCTCCCCTTTTCCCAATGAGCACTGGATGTTTATTGACTAAGTGATCAGTCAGCACCACGGAAAACATACCAAGAACACAAATGAGAACAATGGAGAACAATGGAAGACAGAATATTTAGAAACAAATTCGAAGAGAAGGTATAGTTCAGTGAGGGATGGATCAGCAAAGGAACCCTGTGTAACAGGAATTTGGAAATGTGTAGGACTTATGTGCAGGGAAGAAAGAGATGAGAGGAAGTGTCTAGAAATAAAGGTAGAAGATGGATGGAATAAATGAGGGCAGGAAAACAGTGTGAATCCAAGAGACTGAAACAGAAGGCACACCTGGGAGGTAGGTACTGTGTACAGAGAAGAAAACAAACCTGAAAGTGAGTTAGAGCAGTGAAATGTGACAGGAGCCAGTGCAGATTTGGAAGCAGGTGAGGGACCTAGACAGAGAGTGGCATTAAAGAGAGAGGACTCTGGCCTGAGGATGGAGAAGAGGAGGGATAAAATGAAATCAAGGAACCTGACATGAAGGCTGACGCTGTAATCAAGGTGTGAAGTGACAGGGATAAAGCAAAAGCCCGATGATGGTGACAGAATGCAGCAGGCACTTTGAAGCAGCCTTGGCCAAGACAGACTGGAGCCGTGTTGCAGGAATTGTAAACACCAGGGGTAGAATCAAATGCAGTACCGGGTTAGTATCCTGTAGAAATGAGATCTCCTTCCATCAGTGCCTCAGTCCCCAAAGAGGAAAAAAAAAAAAAAAAAAAAAAAAGCATGGATCACAAAAGCCCTTCCTTCACCTGTACCCCAGGGTTGTGCTTAAAGGTTTCCAAGGATCTTAATCCAATCTCTATCTTTGTGTAGCTTAAAAGAACAAAATTTACATGTGTACTGTATTCCTAAGAAAGCCTTGGGCTTTCTTTTTTTCCACCACAAAAAAGAGGGAACTTGGAAAATGGAAGTAAATTAGCTAAATTCTTTTGTCTCTTCTCACACTGAACACCTGTGCAACTGTGAGCAAGTAATTTCTGAGTATCAGTTTATTTGTACAGTTCCCTGACTTTCAGGATTACTGCAAAAATTCAAGGAAAAAAAATATATGTATCTTAAACCTACCAACCTAGTGTCAAGTACATATAATATAATCAGTTGTTTCTAACAATTATACGCACAATGCTTTCGAAGGTCGGGTCAGTGGTTCTCCAAACAGTTATATTTTCCTTCTCCTGCAGGCTCATTTATAACAGCCCCTCTGACCACTACACACATATGACTAGTTTCTGTTACCTTAATATAATGGAATTGAGATGCTATCCTTTTATCAAGTAAACTCCCTCTCTCCAAGAGTGGCAATACCAACTACAACATTCTTCGGAACAGTTTGATGAAATAGTTTGCTGTAATTAGTTTTCCCAGGGGAAAAATGAATAAAAGAATCTCATCAGGTGTTAGGGCTCAGCAGCTTATCCAGCTGATTCAAATTCCATTATTTATTTTGTACATCTGGATGGTAAATGCAAGTATCTATAGCATCAGTTTCTCCAGGCTGTCTTCAAACAGGTTTAATAGAGGATTAGGAGTTTAAATAGGTTTCCAACTGTTAAAAGTAGTTTTCTCATTTTTCATGTTGACATTCTCAAAACCAATTTATCTTCTTGACCTTCTGGCTTGCTGCTCCCTCTGGAATGGAAGGCTGACTCCAACCAGAAAGAAGAAAAGACTATATGCCACTCTGTGATCTCCAGAATATTGACCCACTAGATAATTATTAAATACCTACTACATACACACAGCTGGGATAGGAACTAAAGAAAATTCAGACATGAGTGTTGTCATTTTCTTGGAAAAAGTACAAAGTTTCATATGAAATATTGAGGTGCATTTATAAGAAACAAAGCAAGAGAAATCAAAATGTTTTGTAAGATACGGTGGGAGAGCTAAGAATGTGGAAGCAAACCAAAGGAGGAAAATCATGAAAATCTAAAAGTGGTTCTCAACCCTGGCTCTCCATTTGAATCACACAGGAAGTTCTTAATACTCCCAATAACCAGGCCATACCCCAAACCAATTAAATCAGAATTTCCAGCAATGGGAATTTTCCGTAAATATATATTTTTTAAATCTCCCAAGATGGTTCCAGTGTGCAGCCAAGATTGAGAACTACTAATATAGAGCAAAGATAAAAGGTTCCCTGAAGGTCTGGAGTTATGACCACTAAGTGAGGTGGGACAGGGGTGGAGGGAGTGGGGAACAACCCTGATTCTGAATATTAAATGCATTTTATTATTCTGACAGTGAAAAATCATTCTCTATAGAACAATAAGTACAGGTAGTTTCTTTGGTTAAAGAACCCTGCCAAAAACACCTGGATTCCCACGGTTGCAGAGAAGGCTGATACCATATTAACAAACAGATTTCAATGTTTTTTATTTTATTTTTGGGACAGAGAGAGACAGAGCATGAACGGGGGAGGGGCAGAGAGAGAGGGAGACACAGAATCGGAAACAGGCTCCAGGCTCCGAGCCATCAGCCCAGAGCCTGACGCGGGGCTCGAACTCACGGACCGCGAGATCGTGACCTGGCTGAAGTCGGACGCTTAACCGACTGCGCCACCCAGGCGCCCCAACAAACAGATTTCTAATGCAACATCCACAATTGGTTATGTGGCTATGGAACTTAACCATTCCCATTATTCCAAACTTGTCTTCAGGGAGAGTTGCTGCTGGGGATTCAGTACACCTGTAACTATCTGAACAGAAGCAAAGAAGAAACATCATGTTAGTTTGAATAAATGCAGGAAAGGGAAGGTGTAAGTGATAATACTCATGGCAGAAGATGCTTCATTATGAGACCAAGGAGAATCAGAGGAATGTTCTAGTCAAAGGAATTCATCTGCCCATCAGTGACTTGCACCTTCCCTTCCCCACTAACTAAAATTCCTCCACTAGGAGTATTCCTCTTCTTTTTACGTACTTGTAGGAAAAGGCATAGATTGTTGTAATTGGAAAACAATTTGGCAATATCTGATGAAGTTAAAGGTAATATCCTATGATTTAGCAATTCTGCTAAAATACACACACTAGAAATAAACACAGCAGTGATATTCTGAGTATACACTCTGTATTGTCTATTTAAATGAAGAATGGAGGTGAGGGGGTTCCACTATCTGAGAGTAGATAAGTAACACAGTATATTTGCACGTGGAGTAATATATAGCACTTATAATAAATGACAGATTGTTACATCGATAATACAGATAAATTTCAAAAATAAAATTTTGGATGAAAAAGTTAAGTACCAAAATAATATATACAATAGATACTATTTATTTAAGTTTTAAAAACACACAAAGCAATACAATATAAATATCTATGACTTAATATGTACATAGAAAATGTATATAATTTTTTTCTAGCGAGAGAGAGAAAGAGAAATGTAATTAGGCTGAATACAAAGGGAGCTGTAGTTATGATTTTAAGATTTTGGTTCTTAAAAAAAGTACTCTGCAGCAAATATGATAAAATGTTAACCACTATCACATCTGGAAGATGGGTATGTACTTTACTGTACACATTTAATATTTCTTAGTAAATTCTTAGTAATTTCTTAGTATTTCTAAGTATTTCTTAGTATTTCTTAGTAAATTCTTAATATTTCTTAGTAAATAAATAAATAATTAGAGAAAGTTTCTAATTTCCAGACAGTCACTCAAACCAGCAATCCAAAACTAACAAATAATATTTCTTATGGCTTCCTGCTGCCAACTCATTCAACACATTTTGAACAGCATTTTAGATACACTCACTAATTTGGCACTGTGGACACAATTGGGTGGGTACTATTGCATGTTTCACAATTAAAGAAAATTAAGCTCAGGGAAGGCAAAGGACTTGCTCTAGGTCTGGGAGCTAGGATACAAAAGATACCTTCTTGACTATTCCTCTTTCTAGAAAGTTCCTTAGGAGACTGTTGTTGAGATATGTGGAATGCATTTTTACATAGAAACAATGTCACCAGGGGTGAGGTTTCCAAGTAAGCCCAATAACTCGTGGCTTAGAGAAAAGGACAGTGACCATCCAGAAGCAGCATTCTCCAGAGCGTGGGTGCACACAGGTTGATTTTTATGGCATGTGGACAGGGAACTAGACACAACTAGACTCCCACTATGAGAGTCATTCTTTCTGAATTTACATTTAACTCTTCTGATCATTTATAAGAGAAAGTATTAATTTAATATATATATGTTCTTAATACCTTGTAAGGCTTGCCAAATTATCTTTTTAATTAAGAGAACTTGGGTCTCAGACTCTGAATTTCAGCAGGCAGCAGTGTCTAGCTTGAAATTAGCAATGAGGTTCTGTTTCTCTATGTTTATTTTTATCATTACTTTCAGATTTTGGCAAGACATACTGGTTTTCTGTTATGGTAGCAAGTTATTTCCTTTTTTTTGTCTCATTCACTGTCTGTGTGTGTGTGTGTGTGTGTAGAATTGATCTTTATTTTTTTTTAATTTATTCAAATTTTAGTTAGTGAATATACAGTGCATTATTGGTTTCAGGAGTAGAATTCAGTGATTCATTTTAGTTTTAAAAGTATGTCAATTTAAAGAAAAGTATTAATAGCACACAAGTAGAACACAGCTGTGGCAAAAATATTTAGGAACTACTTGGAGTTTATATATCGCTGCCCTAAGTAACATAGAGCCTCCTTCTTTGGCCTCTTCTTGGTTTCCTCTCTGTACTTCATTCCCATCCCTGAATTGTCCCTTCCTCAATCCCTAGGACCTTCCAACACATGGATGTTGAGGGATGTCAGTCTATCAATATTTAATTACTTGTCTCTTTTCCCTCCTTCTTGACCTCCAAATCCCCAGCTAAATCTCTAATATCTTCAGTGGAGCTGTACTATTTCATAAGTAGATGTGAATTTAATCACTTATTAATTCACTTGTCTATTCAAATAAATAACTCTTCAGCACTGGTGGTATCATGAAACAAGCTTAAACTTCCTGACAAATGACAAATGAAAAACTGATTAGTTAAATAATACTAGGTTGTTGGGGCGCCTGGGTGGCTCTGTCGGTTAAGCATCCAACTTCGGCTCAGGTCATAATCTCACGGCTTATGAGTTTGAGCCCCATGTAGGGCTCTGTGCTGATAGCTTAGAGCCTGGAGCCTCTTCAGATTCTGTGTCTTTCTCTCTCTCTCTCTGCCCCTCCCCCACTCACACTCTGTCTCTCAAAAATAAATAAACATTAAAAAATTTTTTTTTAAATAATAATAATAATACTAGGTTGTGTGTGCTATTGATAGATGTTTGAGAAAAGTACTATGGGGTTGGGGGGGTGGGAGAGGGGAGTAACTCTTTATTATGTGAAGGAAGAGAGTAGAGATGTTACAAGGAAGGCAGTATTTGAGATGAGTCAGGAAAGGAGTTTGTCTGGAAAAGATTGAAAAAGATAAGTTGAACAGAAGGCATGGCATAGCATATGCAAATGTTCAGAATTCTTCACTTTGAAAGGGTTCAACATACTTAAAAGGTAAGGAGGAGTTCAATGTGCAAGGACACACAAAATGAATGGAAGGGGACAGAAAGGCTAAACATGAGACTTGAGTGTAGGACCACACCCGGTGGAGAACCTCAGCAGTCTTGCTTCTCAAGGCAATGGGCAGCCCTTGCAAGTTTTTGAAGAAGTAAGTCGATCATCTGATGTGTGCTCTGGAAAGGTAACAATGTGGATCAGAAACATGAGTAATTGGAAATGGAAATACCGGTGAAATAGTTGGACTGTCCATGACTTTTTCAGAACATAGCTAGCTCTTTAATGGAGATCTAGGGAACATTAGGGCTCATCCAAATTGATAAAGAGTTTTTTTCTTCTCACTGCATTTCCATGTGCCAAATCTATGCTATGGTCAAAATCCTTTTGGTACTACTATATAGCAGGAACAGGCTTCATAGCTGAAATTCATGAGATGGCTGCTGACAGGTTCTTCACCCATATGCTTTCTTAATCCATTATCCATTGTTCTCTGTCCAGCTCTGTGCCATGGAGACAGACCTCTACAAGTCTATGTCATCTGGATTTCATTGGGTCCTGGCTTTCATTTGACTTTTGTCTGTAAGAGGCCCAGCCAGGAGATCAGAGAGTAGGAAAAAAGAGGTTGGGTATTTATTCTCCTGACTTCAAGACTGTCTGTGGTTGGGCAGCAGCTGCATTCCCCTCCATAAATCCATGGCTCTTGTTGAACGACCCCTCTTCAGTGACTATAACTCTCCATGGATTCCAAGAACAGTTCCTTACCAGTCATGCTAAAAATGTGCTTGGAAAATTGGTGCAGCCACTCTGGAAAATAGTGTGGAGGTTCCTCAAAAAATTAAAAATAGACCTACCCTATGACCTAGCAATAGCACTGCTAGGAATTTACCCAAGGGATACAGGAGTACTGATGCATAGGGGCACTTGTACCCCAATGTTTATAGCAGCACTCTCAACAACAGCCAGATTATGGAAAGAGCCGAAATGTCCATCAACTGATGAATGGATAAAGAAATTGTGGTTTATATACACAATGGAGTACTACATGGCAATGAGAAAGAATGAAATATGGCCCTTTGTAGCAACATGGATGGAACTGGAGAGTGTGATGCTAAGTGAAATAAGCCATACAGAGAAAGACAGATACCATATGGTTTCACTCTTATGTGGATCCTGAGAAACTTAACAGAAACACATGGGTGAGGGGAAGGAAAAAAAAAAGAGGTTAGAGTGGGAGAGAGCCAAAGCATATGAGACTGTTAAAAACTGAGAACAAACTGAGGGTTGATGGGGGGTGGGAGGGAGGGGAGGGTGGGTGATGGGTATTGAGGAGGGCACCTTTTGGGATGAGCACTGGGTGTTGTATGGAAACCAATTTGACAATAAACTTCATATATTGAAAAAAAATGTGCTTGGAACTTGTTGTAATCAGGTATTGTGAAACATGTGAACATGGCATAATTGTCATGCAAGAAGTTTACACTCACAGATCCTAGAAACAGAAGGCAACGCACACCACACAGGGCCACATGGGAAAAGAGCCAGGATAGATGAGGAGCAGAGGAGGGTGACAGCAGAACATGGCCCAGAATCTTTACTGAGGTTTTCACAGGAAGTTGGGGTGAGGCAAGGTAGTGATGCTGAGTAAATTTAGAATTGGAGAGTTTGAATAATTTCAACATGCTCTGGGCTATAGGGATGGTCCTTAGTTGTTTACTACCTGGCCGTGGTGGGGGATAGATTTAGGGGAGAGGATTGGCTTAGTAAGTAAGAATTTGAGTTGATCGTTGTATACAAGCTCTGGATTGGTTTGTTTGTATATCAAAGGCAGGAGACTCTTTTACTATCTCTAAAAATTAGCCCTTGGAGGTGCAGTCTCTCCAGGATCAAGGCCCCACATGCCAGAACATCAAGAATACAGAAAATAAGAAAATATAATCAACATATAAGTGTCTCTTCAGGTCTACAGGTGACAACAAGTTCCCATGAGTACTTAGATGTGTCACCATCTCCCCATCTCTTGTGGGTTCCCTTAAACCTGTGCACACCTCTATAAATAGTCCTTTCATTAAACTCCTAGTTAGCCTTTCAAGTGGGCAATCTGTTTCCCCCCAGAACCCTGACTGCTACAACTGCTAATCTCCATTGCCACATGTGTGCCACTTTGGGCCACATAGAAACTATTATGTCACATATATTTCTTAGATCATCAAATTCTTCTCATTACAATACTACTGTTTTTTGACAAGATACAGTAATATTTTCATTTAAGATGCCAGTTCCATCTATGTTTATTAAAATTAGTTATGAAACACATGATCAGCCATAACAAATTTTCTAGTATTTTCAGTGTAGTCCCTTGGTCTTATTTTTAAACACCCCTAGAGTCAACAATACAATAAAAACTAATGTTCTGTAGTTGAAAATTTGAAGCCTTTTTTTTTTTTCCTTACTGGAAATTCTGTCAAATTTTTTATTGACAGTTCATTGCATGGATTCCATTCAGAAAGGAGAATAATCATTTCCACTCCACCTCATGCTAGCAGGGTGGGAGCCTCCAGGTAGAATGGAGCTTGTGAGAATCCCAAGGTCATGCCTTTCCCCTGCCCTCACCAAACTTCAGCCTCACTAAGCTTGTTTTGACTCCTCAGATGGGCTAATCTCCCTTTCAGCTTTGGAATGAGGTATTTCCTCACCTAGAATACTCTTCATCCAAGTTCTTAATCCCCTCACTCAGTAACTCCTACTTATTCTTCAACTTAAACTCAACATCATTTTCTCAGATAGGATTCCTGATTGAATCACAGGTCCTGCTCAGAATGGTCTGTTCTTTTCCTTCCTCACACTTCTCAGTGTAACTGCAGTCTACTCATGTGGTTATTTGAGTGATCACTGTTTCTCCCACAAGAGCATGAACTCCACAGGGCAGAAACCATCATCTAGTGTCCTACCACTGCTTCCATGGGCTCAACACAGGGGGCAAAAGCTGAGTTCCCAGTGAATAGAAAATGAATGAATGCTGGAGCATTAACACCTCCCTTCAAAGATGGCTCTCTGTTTTACCAGCTACAGGACAATGTTTGTTTCAGAATAAAATGCTTTTGTTTATAGATCTCTCCTTACACTGAAAATGTTTGAAGTGTGTTAATCAAAGAGTATGACCTTGAGTGAGTTATTTAAAATCTCTCAACCCGTTTTGAGGAGAGGGATAATATCTGACTTTTTTCTATTTCTCCTAAGACCGTGGTAAAGGTCAAATGTCATGATATACACATAAGCACTCTGTAAATGTAATGGGATGCAGTAATTATTTTTAATTATCTAGATAATGAACTCTACTATTTATCTTCAAAACACTGCCTGCCATTCCTAGGAGCCCATGAGATGAATTTCCAAATCAAATACCTTCAGAATGTGAAAGGGCCTCCATCCTCATGGATTTGTTTATTGATTCACTTACTAAGCACCTACTATGGAACAGTCTCTGTGAGAAATGTGGAAACTATAAGTTAAAGGTTCACAGTCTTTGAGACTTTGAGAGGGAGCAGAGGTTAGTGCTCTAAAGTCCTCCAGGCACTAGACAGAGGGCAAAGTGGGGTCCTATGTCAGCACACTCCTGTGAAATATATGTGACTAGAACTTCTAATGATGAAACTATTTGCAGAGTTATGGACAGGGTTAAGAACATCTACAAGGAATGTTGAAAGACCCAGGACTAGCAACAGTTACCACTATAGTTGAGAGAGTCAAGGGGAAGTAACAATATTACTGGAACCCAACTGAGAGCTAGATCCATGGACGAAGGGCCAACTGACAAAAGTTACGGTTGTAAAGAAAGAAACTATAGTCAAAACTTCATTGCAGCAAGAAGGGAGCCAGAGGAATAAATACCCCAATGTCCTTTCTCTTCTCCTTCTTGGATCTCCTCTCAGGCCTCCCACTGACCAGCCCAAGTGAAGCCAGAGAACAAGGGAGTTGGGAGATGATACCCTTCGTAGATGTTGGCATCTCAAGGGATAGAACAGAGTATAGAAGAGTGGGGAATAATGGGGATGGGTGTAAAATAACCAGCCCAGTAATTTCAGAAGAAAATTCTCACCTCTACTTGGAGTGGTCAAAAAGGCCTCTGAGGAATAAAAGACCATATTAGTTTCCTAGGGCTGCTATAACAAAGTACCAACTGCATGGTTTAAAACAACAGAAATGTATTCTCTCATAGGTCAGGAGTTTAAAAGTCTAAAATCAAGGTGCTGTCAGAGCCATACTTCCTCCAAAGGTTCTTAGGCCTCTTCATAGCTTCATAGCTTCTGATGGTTGCCAGAAATCTTTGGCATTCCTAGGTCTGCAACATTCCAATCTCTGCCTCAGTTGTCACATGGTCGCCGTTTCTATATATGTGTCTTTATGTCTTCACATGGCCTTCTTATAAAACACAAGTCACTGAATTTAAGGTTCACCCTAATCTGGTATGGTCTTATCTAAACAATCATTTCAAGGGTCTATTTCCAAATAAGGTCACATTCTGAGATTCCAGAGGGACATGAACTTCGGGAGGGACACTATTCAATCCAGTACAGAGAACTTTTGGGCTAATTCTCAAACATTTATAGATACCCAGCAAACATACTGGGATGGAGGACATGTCCACAGCATGTGGGCAACCAGCAACCTTGTCCCCACTATAAAATCCCCTCTACAAATTGTGAGTTTTATGCTTGTTCCAAAGATGCCATAAATATCCATGGCCATAAGAGGATAGGAGGCTAGCAGTGGGCTCAGGAGCTGCTGGCTGGTGGGAGTTCTCAGTGTAGAAAGATAGAAAAGCTAGATATCTTTGGGAATAGTTCATCTAAAGTGGTCTGAGTGTGGCATTGAACCTAAATGGAAATGATGTCATGAAATCACTTTTACAAAAGACAGAAAGAGAAGATGTTCATAGGAATCAAACAAGGAGAGGGTCAGAGGAGGGGAAGCCAGTCTGAAAAGGGCTAAAAAAGATTGCTTTTCCCTCATCAAGTTAAGTGTAGCCAGAACAGTCCCATCTGTCTGTGGGAATGTAAGGAATAGTGTGGGGGACCCTCTGCCAGAATCTTCAGTGGGAGACTCAGTTCTTAGAGGAGGTGCAGAGTATAAATGGAAGAAATACTTTTTGATTTTAAAATGTTGAACTATAGGCCAACATGCAGCAACCAGAGAAAAGAGGTGCTACTGAGCACAGTGAGAAAGCTGGCGCATTTACTCAGCTTGGTCGAGGATAATATCACTGGATCAGAGTGAGATCTCACCAAGCACAGGGAAAGTATTGATGGTTCTCCTCAGATTCCTTCTTTCTCATAATCATCCTAACAGCACAATACAATAGGGACCAAACAATATTAAATTTTTTAGACTATATTTTTCTAGCAATGGTTTGTTGGAAACTAGGAGGTTGAACATAGGCCAGAGTATTTAGTGTATTTGTTAGAATTACATGACAAATCCATTTCTTAGTATCTAGTATAGCAGAACATGACATTTAGCAAGAGTTTCCAAACTGTGTCAGCCATGCCTTGGGAGGCAGAAGAGAGTAGAAGGAAGTGTGCATGTAGGATCAGGGTGAGGAGTAGGCTTCCGTGTAAGATTTTGTGTTAACAAATGGCACTACAATGACACTTCTTTAGAGAGTGAATCACCAGAGGTGTTCTACCATCACCTCTGCCACTAGAAATTTTGGAACAGTAGATGACTCACTGTAGTGCGCACATTTCCCTTAGAAAAGAGCAAGAATTAGACAGGTATAAAAAAAGAAAAAACCACTTTGTAAGTGTAACATCATTACCTGAAGATAAAGCATTACTATTAACATTAGCATCCACATCATGATCATGATCATCATCATCCTCATTACCATCACCATTGACTCAATTTGGCATTTAAGGTTTATCTTTCTTTAGCTGCCCTTCCTAATTTCACTAATTTCATTTTCTATTACTCCCTTATCCAGACCTTTGGTTTCCATCCACATAACTAAAGTTCATTCACATATCCACTTTAATATTTATTTGCTGGCTTATCTAAAATTTGTCACTAGACTGTAGTATCCAGAACTTGCCTGTTTTGTTCACTGCTGCATACCCAGTTTCATGCTGCCAAGAACAGAGTAGATGCTACGCAAATATTTGCTCAATAAATGAATAAACAAGTGAATCTCGTATGGTCTGGGAGTGAGTGGGTGATTTATGGCCAATTTCTAGGTTAGTGATCTTAGAAATCAAACCACAAGAAACTTAATTGAATTTCTGATGCTTTGAATGGCACTTTGATATCTTGAAAGGCCTTTGATCATCAAAATAAATAATCACAACTGCTGGCACTAATATTAAGGGGCTCCTAACTGGTTTCCCAATATCCAATCCTCCCCTCAGCCACTAGAGATGATATCCTAAATGAAAAAGTTGGATTTGCCAGTCCCCTTTTTAAACTCCTTTGTGCCTGGCACTTACTTACTTATTTATTAATTTATTCATTCCTCAAATATTCATTATAAAAATCTAAGAAAAAGATAAAAAAAAGGGAGGGAGGGAGGGAGGAAGGAAGGAAGGAAGGAAGGGACAAAGGAAGGAAGGAAGGAAGGAAGGAAGGAAGGAAGGAAGGGAGGGAGGAAGGAAGATTGTTTTTTAGAGTGTTAGAGATATGTGGATGACAGACTATGAAACTCACCAGCTTAGACAGTGTCATTGACATAAAACTTCAGGAAAGAAACTGTGAAATGAAATGAGTACATCCAGACAAAGCCACCTGAGGTTAGCTCTCCTGACAAATAGGTTAGCTGACAGAACTATAGCCCTGATTCCACAAGGAATGAGAGCACAGAAGGTATTTTTCATGAAGAACCATCACTTCTGAAATTTTCAAAACTCTTGAATGTGAAGTAATTCATATGTCTGGCAGTCAGCTTACAGAGAAGTCTCCATGTTTTGCGATGGATGAATAAATGAATTAATAAAATGCTGGCTGTGGTGAGGAAAATGCAAACAGAGAATGAAGGGCTCATCAGAAGTAAATCAAAAGCCAGATCTAAAAATAGAAATCAAAAGGGCAAAGAAGTAAGAAATCATGCGGGGAAGGGGATAAAATAAAATGTGAAGCCAGAAATTCTCATTTTGGATGATTCATTCACCAGTGGAGTGACCTTGGATACATAGCTAAACTTGAAACTTAGGTTTCTCTTCTGCATAATGGAGGTGATCCCATGTTCCTACCATGCACTCTCCTGGTCAGCTGAGAAAACGATGAAATAATGTATATTAAAGCCCTATGTAAACACTTGTCATTTTACCTTTTTCAACAGCTTTATTAAAATATCATTTACATATACAATTTAAAGTACACAGTTTAGTAATTTTTAGTATAGTCACAAGGGTTATAATATGACCATCATCATGATTAATTTTAGAAGATTTTTCATCATCCCCAAAAAAGCCCTAGAACTATTAGCAGTCATTCTCCCATTCTCCTCCTCCACCACCACCACCACCCCCAACACACATACAGCTCTGGGCAATCACTAATCTACCTTCTATCTCTGGAGATTTTTTTCATTCTGAACATTTCATATAAATATATTTATACAATATGTGGTCTTTTGTGACTGTCTCCTTTCACTTAGGATAGTTTTCAAGGTTCATCCATGTTCTAACACGTATTAGTATTTCATTCATATCGAATTTATTATCTAACCGTATTCCTTCCAGGGATATACACATTTTCTTTAGCCATTCATGAGTTGTTTGTGCTTTTTGATGTTATGACCAGTGCTGCTATGAATATCTGTGTACAAGTTTTTGTGTAGACTTGTGTTTTAATTTCTCTTGGATGCAAAGCTAGGAGTATGTTGGCTCACATGGTAACTCTGTTTGACACTGTGAAGAACTGTCAATTTCTTTTCCAAGCAGCCTCACCATTTTACATTTTACACTCAGGGTAACTTTAAGGAATACCCAGGAGGCCAGAGTGGGCAGTGGAGGAGTAGAACTTAAGAAAGTCCCATAACAAGGGTCAGATAATATAGGCCACTGAAGGCCATTGGGATAATTTTATTTAAATAGTAAGTTTCAGGCTTTGAGGAGCAGCATGAGGGTATCAGGTACTCAGGATATGTGTGTGGATGCTGGGGAGGGGGGAATGGAGCAGAAGGAAGTATAACAGAATGAGCATTGAGAAAGATATTTAAAGCAAACTTGGGTTCACTTGGGGAACTTGGAAGTTACCAGACTGACAGCTTCATTATATCTATAAAGAGAATGAGGTCCAAAGAGAAGAGAAGTTTCCAAGGTTGCAAGGTTAGTAGCTAAACCAGGGCCAGAACATGATCCAGTCTGTCCACTCTCACTGCACTGAACTGGAGGTCAACCTCTCAGGCCAGGAACAAGCCAACAGGAAGTCAAGAAGCAACAGAGGATCTTTGTCCCCATTCCATTGCTTTCAGTTGGAGAGAGGGTAGAATGCCTCATGTTCCCCACATCTCCACAAGGTGTTGGATTTTGTACTGGATTGGAGAGAGAGAGAGAGAGGATTAGAGAAAGGGAGAATAGGCAGTACAGTAAGCCAATTATTTCCCCTTCTACAATTACTGGATCTTAAGGAATCCACCTACTTCCTTGGGCTTCAGCTATTATCACCTTTAAAATACAGGCTCCATTTAAAATGGAGACTACATCCATAGATATACTTTGATTTTGCTATGTTTTCTTCATATAAGATTTGAATTTCTGGATTTTCTTGAAAAATGTGAAGGTCTTACAGCACTAGGCCAACTTGCTGCATGATACCAATTATCTGTGTGGAGGGGTCACCAGTCACCATATGCCATTCTCCTTACTTATTCAGGTCTTTACATTGCCCACCTTACCCCCAAGGACTTCTCTAACATAATCTCACAATTTTTCCAGCTCTAAAGTTCTGTGAGTTTGTGATGGTCTGATTCTCAACATGGTCTTGGCAAATACTTGTCAAGTAAGGTTAACCCACATGTCTGTCCCTCAGAATATCTCCTCCTCTATATTGATTCAGGCTCAGCTGTTTTCTCCATTTTCTTGTTGTCTTTGCACACTTCCTCTTCCTGAAGCCCTAGCTACTAGATCTCAGCAGTGCAATTCCAGAGCCCTTGTCCACCATTTGGACATGCTCTCTTTCTCCTAAGCTAAGTGGCTTGGCTTCTGGCTTCTGCCTAGCATAGTTTGGGAGAGAGGAAGTGACAGACCCAGCTTCCCTGCCTCCTTCTGAGAACAAATCCCTCTCTGCTCCTTCTTATACCTTCATTCCACACACTCCAGGGTAGTAAATGAGTCATAAGCAAATGGTGGCCACTGTAGCCAGTGTTGACACTAACGGCTCAGCCTGCTAAAGGGTCCTGCAATAGTGAAGAGCAAGTAAACAGGGAATATGTCCTAGTGCAAATAGAGGCTGGTGTCATCTGACACAGCCCCAGGAACAGTCCTGTCAAGGGTGTGGTTGAAGGAAAGTGAGACAATTTAAGAGTAGGAAGACAGGAGACAATGATGCTGAAGTCAAGAATAAAGTCACAAAAGCATTATCAATTTTTATAAGCCTAGGAAATTGTGAGAGTCTTAAGAACATTCAAGCAAAGATAGGAAAGCAAAAACACATCAAGAGTGCCAGGCTGAAGTAGTTATCACAATAAGAGAAAATAAGGTCAGTGGGTTGAGTCTAGGATGATTAATAGATTATGAGAAACAAATCTTAGCCATGAGGCCAAGGTATAAGAAGTAGGTATATTTGGGGACCACCTAGAAAACAAGTTGAGCTTAAAATTAAAGCCCTAGAATTACAGCCCCCTCTATGGTAAATTGAAAGACAGAGCTGGCTAATGGTCTAATCTTCAAAAAGCTCAAACCCAACTAGAAGAAGAGGGTTAGGCTGACTCAATGCCTTTGTGGGACTGGGTATATGGGCAGGTTTGGAGCCTATTTGCACTTATATGTCTTTGATCATTAGGCACAGAATATCCAAGACTAGACTTTGTGTAGACACAACTTGTTATGGCTGCTAACATTAGGGTCAGGTTGGGTTTGTTTTGCTTTGGGGGCTTAGTGGGATCCTCTTCAGGTGATCTTTATGGCAGCCAGGTGGAGCTAGGGAAGACTGGGACTCCCATCTAATAGTTCGCTGAAGTTCTAGTCAAAATTCTGTAAGGGGAAGGCTACCACTAAGCTATACCCATGTAGTCATAGATATTGAGAGTCTGAATCTCCCTAGGCCAGGTACAGAGAGGGGCCTTGAATGACAACCATGAACTCTCCAGCTCCCTCTGCTTCTGAGGGCTCTGTCAATATGTGTGCCTGACAAGCACACTGCACCAGGGAATTGGAAGCAGAGGAGTGAATTCCAGTGAACTGGAAGAATGTTTTTTTCTATCCTAAAACTCCTCTTAGGATTCTTCCTACCCTCTATGAGAAACAGGTGTGAGCTCTGTGCCACCACGCCTCACCACTTCTCAGGGATAAAGCCATCAATAGATGATCAGAATCAAGGCGTAATTCCCTCTTGACTCACTTGGAAAGCTATGACTGCATCTTATGTGACAATAGAATGCCAATTAAGAAAAAGATTCAAGGAAAGAGGAAAGTTGAGTGAGAGAGAATTTAATCTAACAGACACTTATTGGGTGTCCTTTAGGTATCAGGCCCTGTTAGGAACTGAGGTTACAAAGGTGAACGGGATATGGATCCCTGCTCTCAAGGATCTTGCAAAATGTCAAGACAGACCAATGTGTGTGCATATAATGACAATTCACTATGATAAGGACAAAAAGAGAGATAGGACTTAGCTCTTTCAGGGCAGCGAGGATTGGGGTGGAGTGAACCATGGTGGAGAGAAGGTGAATGGACAGAAGCCTTCACAGAGAAAGCACCATTTGAGTTGACCCTTAAAACAGAAGTATAAGCTTGTCTGGGGAGGAGGGGAAAAGAGGAAGATGAAGCATTCCAAATAGAGAGAACAGAGGTGTGAAAACAAAAAAACAGGGTGTATTCTATATCACTTGGATACCATGGCTAAGTCCCAGCTCACCATGAATTCTGTGACTTCTTAAACTTAACATGTTTCCAAATTAATTTGATACACATTCTTCCTCAAAACTGTTCTTTCCATTGTGTTCTCCTCGTGAATGGTAATCCTCCAATTGCCTAACAGGAACATGGTTTACCTTTATATCCCTTTTTCTATATATATCCCTGAGTTCTATGAAATTTACCTTATTTATATCTATCAAGTCTTCTCCTCCTTTCTATAGTCTCTATTGTTGTGAATTAAGCTCTGAATTTCATCATTCCTTGTGTGAATTCCTCCATTAGCTTTCTAACTCACCTGTGCCCAGAGTCTGTGCCATGTCTAGTCTGCCCTCCACACAGAATCCTGAGTGAACTTTCTGAGGTATAAACCTAGTATATTACCCCTTGTCTTCAAATCCTTCTAGGCCCCACCCTAGTTTTTAGCACAAGTAGCTGTTTGACTCCTCCCTCCAAGTGGAGCCTCTTTTTTCCCCATTTCCTTCTAAATGGAACAAAATTGCTGGAACTTTAAGGTCCAGAGCCCTTCTCACTGCTATGCCTCCAACTGGAATGCCTTCCATGCTTCATCATCCAGATGGCTCTTAGTTCTTCTTCAAAAAGCAGCTCAGATTTCTCCATCTTTAGGAACTCATTCCTAAAACTCCAGCCCAGCCTATGTTGGATGCCTTTAGCACTTGGCCACATTGTGCTATAATCAGTGCCTTCATTACTTGACCATCTTCCCCACAAAAATAGACAATAGACATTACAGATCCAGTAATTTATCAAACGAGGTGTCCTCCCTACCTGGCACAGTACCTGGGTATAGTAGGGCATAATTGTTGAATGAATGAATAAATAAATAGTTTGAATAAATGAATGTCTCAATCACCCCATCATCAGTCAGTGTACTACTCCCCAGGGTCTCAAGCCTGAACTGAATTCTCTATTAGTGGAAACTTATTCTGGGACCTTTATAAGGCACTTAAGAGAGCCAGCTGAATCAAATACAATCAAATTACTAATCAATTTATTCACTTCTCTGTTCTCCAAAATTAGGAGCATGGGAATGAATATGTATGAACATGTGTAATTATAGACACTTACTCACATAGTTTATCTGGCAGGGCTCCTGGTATTATGCTCATAGGAGCAAGATGTTTATTTTCACCTATCTTCACTGTAGAGCTTCCTCTGAAGCACCATACTCTAAAAGCAAAGTGGCTAAAGACTCTCCCCACTTTTTTGACTTATTCATTGCCTGTTCTTTGATATTCTACTCTCAAAAGCATCAGAATTCTCCAGTGGCATTTCTGGGTGGGCTAGACCTATGGGATTAGGGGAGATGAAATGTGATACTGCTGGCTTTGAACTTTTATCACATCCCCAGGAAACTAAATGTTCCTCTCATTGGGCTTTTTTTCAAAGAATTAGTTGATGATACTTAGCAAGTTCTCTATTCCTTTGATTCTTAAAAAGAAGACAGAGGGGAAAAATGGTTTGTTTGGGGTTTTTCCCCCTTCTGTTACATGGAGAGGCTGGGATTGTATATTTTGTTTCCAAAAACATTCTGAAGAAACTCGCATCATGTGCTAAACTTGAATGCTGGCCTTTCATTGTTGTTCAACAGTTCATGGTGGCCTCCAGACTATGGGCAACATTATGGACTAATCTATCATACTGATGGCAGAGAGTTGGAAAAGCATGTGTCCTAATGTCGGGGAAGTATATCTGTCACCTTTGTGGTGCAATAATGTGAAAAGAACAGGCTTTGAAATGAAAAGATATTTTGTTCAAATCCCAGCTCCACAACTTACTGGCTGTATAGACTTGAGCAACTTAATTAACTTTATGAGTCTCTGCTTCCTAATCCACAAATCAGGAAAAATAATAAATATCACAGAAAATTGTTTAAAACATAAACCACAATAGCATGTGTAAAACATCTATTAAATTCCCAACATTTAGAGCATAATTATTAATAGTCCCTTCCCCCCTCTATCTCAGGTAATTACTAAATTGAAAACATAATCTTTGGTAAGTACTTAGTTGAGTCCCCAGTTCCTAGAATTAGGTGATTCAGTGAGAGACTATGATCCATTTTATACTAAAATTTAGTCCTATACAGAATACCAAAGCGTCCATATAAAAAACATATCAGTAGTATTAAGTATAGTTATTAATCAAGTACTGTAGCCTACTACAGCACCCATGATATTTTCCTCCTGGGTCTATAAATTTTATTTAGTTCCAAGGTGAATGATGGGCAATCTTGTAGTAGACTTAAGTTTGCAGTGGTGAGGGACACTTATGACTACTGACCTCTTAAGTAGTTACTAAGGGTTAGTAGAACTTGATATTCAAATAAGAACTAGGGTATTACAAGAGTTTATAAGCAACTGTAATTCAGTATTCTGCTAAGTCTGTCTGTTCAACAATCCTTGGCAATCCCATGGAGATCCTAATGTCAATGTATACATGAATATCTTCAGTAATACTAGAAGACAATTGTCAATGCATCATCAGTGCTGTCTTCAGTAGGTCATAGTTTTCATTTGCTGACATTCTTGCTTTCCAATTTTGATATGCTATGAGTTTTATTTTATAATTATCAATACTGTCATCATTGGGTATTTTTTAATGTCATGCAAATTGATAAACATGTTTATCAGGATTCTTGACTGAAATTTTCCAAATAACTAGACTTTCTGTTACATACATTACCCCCCTCCCTTATCTGCGTGGCATATGTTCCAAGGCCTCCAGTGGATGCCTGAAACCACAGATAGTACCCACACACAATATATACTGTTTTTTCCTATATGTGCATACCTATGATAAATTTTAATTTATAAAGCAGTCACAGTAAGAGATTTAACTAATAACTGGTAACAAAATGAAACAATAAAGGGAGTGCCTGGGTGGCTTGGTCAGTTAAGTGTCTAGACTCTTGATTTTGGTCCAGATCATGATGTCACTGTTCATGAGATCGAGCCCCGCGTGGGGCTCCATGCTGACAGCACAGAGCCTGTTTGGGATTCTCCTGTTTGGGATTCTCTCTCTCTCTCTCAAAATAAATAAACTTTTTTTAAAAAATAAAACAATTAGAACAACATACTGTAAAAATTATGTGCAGGTGGTCTCTCTCTCTCTCTCTCTCTCCCCTCTCTCTCTCTCTCTCTTTCCTCTCTCTCAAAATATCTTATTGAACTATACTCACCCTTCTTGTGATGACGTGAGATGATAAAATGCCATGTGATCAGATAAAGTGAGATGAATGATGTAGGCATTGTGACATAGCATTAGGCTACTGTTAACCTTCTGACAATATAATATGTCAGAAAAAGGATCATCTGTTTCCAGATCATGATTGACAGTGGGTAACTGAAACCATGGAGAGTGAAACCACAAATAAGAAGGGACTACTGCCTATTTTGCAAGTAAAATATTATGCATCACCTTTCCTCCCATTGCTAAGAGATAGATACATAATTTCCCCCCAATTTTACTTGCATGGTAACACTCCTTTATAGGTGATTTTTTCCTTCTTTTGAAATGGAGCAAATGAAAAAAAAAGGTCTTTATTGTATTTTGTTTCTTATAAGTGAACATCTGACAAAAAGTTTAAGAGCTGCTGGCTGACAGGGTGCCCATGATGTTTGGAAATATCTAGAAATTGGCCAATTCATCTCCCCCTTCAGAATGACTTAATTTCTCATGGGATCCTAATGAGTTTGCTATTCACAGAGCAATTATTCGATTTAGTGATTTACAGAATCCTGCCCTGAGAACCCAAATGAGAATAGGTTATCTATGACCAGGAACTCAGAAAGGATTCTACTCCTGCAGTATAAATCCAGTCCGATTTATGGTTCATCAGCTGGTCATTTTAAAACCTTGCAAGAGGCATCATGGAATTATCTGACTAGCTGTGTGTGTGAACTTGTGGCAACTTCTCACAAACTTTAGAAATTTAGAAATTTAGAAATGTCAGTCAGCTCCAGAAAAGGATACTATGAAGTCTCACACCCTTTCTAGCTTCAATTCAAATATGCCTTATGATAGTATATGTATGAACTAAGGCAACTTTCCAGTGATGAAATCCTCCCTCTGATGCCACAGGATACATTGGGTTGCCAGTGGCAAACTCCATAGTAAAGATGAAAGATCTGGAGGATGCTTTTTCGAGGATGTAAGGCTACTATTTTGTCATAAAAATTAAAGGCTGTTAGATCTGGAAGAGCCTGAGCATTTATTTGATCTAATTCCCTCTTTTTTAAAAGACTGGACTACTGCGGCCCAAAGAAGTGAAGCAATCCAGCTAATAAATCATTTAAGTTAGTATATAATCCAGTCACCTTTTACATTTATTGTTTAATACACAATATACCACCCCCAGGTCTCTTAACTCTTGATAATCACATGAGGTAAGCAGGACAAATGACATTGTCATTTTCTAAGCTAGGGAATAAGAGATTTGAAGTTGACCATAGGGAATGAACGCAGGACTTCTGACCATGATTCCAGAAGTTTGGCATTTTTCTGCTGGTACGTAAGAGGCCCCTAGTTAGTCACACATCTGGTCCAGGATTCGCATCTGTTGGAATAAACGAGCGGGAATTAGGCTGTACCATGTAACTAATTAGCCCAACCTCTTTTGTTGTTGTTGTTGTTTTGTTGTGTTTTGTTTTGTTTTAGGGCTCTCAATTGGTGTGTCAGTGTTGTAATAATTCTGCTCTATTCAAATGGAACCTGAATATGGAAAAGTAGTGAAATTTAGTAATAGCAGGTAACTTTACTCTCCAGCCAGCTATTGCAATATTAGAGCCTCCTTTCCTTCCCCCACCTCAAATCTAAGTCCCATCGGACACTTGATTCATGATTTGCTTAAGTTAGTGATTCTTAAGAACCAGACATGACTTGCAGAGTAGACCCTTGTGACTTTAGGCAAATCACTCTATCTCTCTGAACTTCAGTTTACTGATCTGAGAATACAGAGGCTGGGCCAGAAACTCTCTAATGCTCCTGTTATATTTTATTTATTTATTTTTTTTTTTTCCTGTTATATTTTAAAGTGATTATGCTGCACCCTAGTGGTAGAATTTATACTCACTTCCATTCCGTGTGTCAAGCCCTACTTTGTAATCTGACCTCCTGTGCTGCTGGTCTGCAGTGCCCAATGCCTCCTGCCTGGGTACAAGTTGTTTGGTCTTTTTAGCAGTCAGCTGAGAACTAACCAGTCACTTCAGTAATAGAAGCTATTTGACAATTTAGTGATGACTTTACACTGCCACCATCTGGTCCCACCATCCCCTATATTTACAGCAGAAGTTCCTGAAAGTTGTCCCTTAGGATAAATATACTGACAAATATCTGATATCTGATATACTGATAAATATCCTGATAAGGCTGGCCACTTTTTTTCATTTTTTTCTTCTCAAATGAAATGTCACCTCCTTGAGGAGACCATATTTTACCATCCCCTCAATGTAAAACATTAACCATATCACAGTCATTTTAATTTTTTGCACAATACTTACAGCATCAGACAGTGTTCTCACTTATGAATTTATTTGTTTATTGACTGTATTTTCCCTGCAAAAGGAGATCAAGATCCAGGACATTTTTAGGCATGTAGTTGAGACTCAAGAAATATTTGTTGGATGGATATATGCATGGATATCAATACTGGATGGGATGTTAAAGATTATCCAAAGCAATAAAAGAACGTATCCAAGGACTCAAAAGAAATCATTCGTTGAGCAGGACAACAGCCAGGAATTTCTGATTCCTAGTGCAATGATCTTTTCACTATAATTTAAATTAAAAAGGAAGAAGGTCTATTCAAGAGCCCTAAGAGAGTGAAAGAGAGAAACTCATTGACTATACACAGAATAAAGTGGAAAGGGGAGGAAGGGTTGTTAATAAAGATTTATAGGTAAAGGCTAAAGTCCTAGGCTATTCCACCATTCACCTGCTTAAAAATAATTTTGGCATAAAATTAATGAGAATTATCTCTGTTTAATTTTGTGATTTTTTTGTCACTTTCAAAAAATCTTTCATTTTAATTATTGCTATAATGGATTTTCTTCTTTCAGGGGAATAGACACTATTTTAATTTAACTATGGCAGGAACTGAATAAATTACATGGCAAGGGCCATGGTCACAGAAAGGTAGAGAATCCATATCAATAACTCAATATACTTTCATATTAACAATATCCCCAGGTCTCTTCTAGGCTGACTTTGTATTTTGTATGTGTTTTTACTGTTGCATTTAGTCATGATGTATTATAACTACTTTGACAGTAGATCTTCCCAGCTAGTGAAACTTTTAAAATAATAACTAGCATTTTAGTGGGCACAATTTGCCCACTAACTAGTGCATCAAAATCTTTGCATATATTATCCCACATTTACTTCCCAACAAACCTATATATTCTAGTTATCTTGAATTTACTGATGGGCAAAGTTACAATGAAGTAGCTTATCCAAACTTACACAATGTAGAGTTAAGTCTCCTACTTCAGGCTAATTACAAAACCTCTTGACTTCTTCACTAAACTGTACTCTCCCTTATTAGTATTTCAAGTAAGACCTTTAGCAGATGTACGTTTCATCTACCCAGTACCTATGGCAGAACCCGGCACATAGTAAGAACTCAATATTTGCTCACTGAATTCAGTTATACCAGCTCTAACTTGTCTTTCCAGCATTATCTTTCTGCTTCTCTTCTAAGTAAACTCTTCAGGATGACCTACTACTGCTCAAATATCATATGCCTCTGCCCCTCTTGCTGCCATTTCTAATACTCAATCATTCAATCACTAATACTAAGTCACTCATCTAGAATTCATCCATCCCTGAATGAATGTCACAGGGACAAAACCTAGGAGGTTAGATTGTGAAATCCATTGTTGGGCCTGGTTCTGTCGATGGTGGGGGTGGGTTTAGCCATAATCTCTGGCTTCCAAGACTAGTACCCCTGGGTGCTTGGAGGCCTTTGTTGAATTCAACTTGTCTATTAAGTGACAGGGAAAGATACAGGGTGAGATGCATGTTTTATTTATATCATGATCATTCTTTCCAAGATGACAGTCATAAGGACCAGAATGACATACCATATTTCATAAACCTGGAGGTTTTGCTGTAATAGATAAATCCCTGTATTTAAATCATAAGATCTGTATTCTGATAGTCAGTCGTAATCTTAACATTGCCTTTCTTCAATAATGCCCTCTATTCTCAGTTCTGTCATCTGCTAAGTTGAAGGGTTATAAGCTCCCCAGTAGACAGGATTACATTCTCCATGCAAAAGGTGCTAATATGTTTGTGTACGCAAACATATAAGGAAAGTATAAAATTCAACCAGTTATTAAAGAAGCAGAAATTATAAAACATGTGTATAAGTATATATGTACAGTGACTATATAAAGTGTGTGTATACACACACATATATATATACATATATATACATGTATATACTTTATATATGAAGACTTTAAATGTCATGTGTTTATATATGTTTTATATACAATGTACTTACACACAAAGTCTTATTTAATGTCAAGTAAATTTTTTTTTATTTTTTTTTAAGGTTTTATTATCCATACTTGAGAGAGAGGGAGACAGAATGTGAACAGGGGAGGGGCAGAGAGAGAGAGAGGGAGACACAGAATCTGAAGCAGGCTCCAGGCTCCGAGCTGTCAGCACAGAGCCCGACGCGGGGCTCAAACCCACGAACTCTGAGATCATGACCTGAGCCAAAGTCGGACGCTTAACCGACTGAGCCACCCAGGCACCCCTCAAGTAAATTTTTAAAGGACAAATTTTCTCAATTTTAGAAAGGTTGATTACACTTATACTCTTATAATGGCTAGGGGCAATGAAAACTGACACATGATTATAAAAAGTTAATTTGTCAACATAATTCTAAGGAAATATGTTATATGTATGAGGATATTCCCTAAAGAGGAAAGCACAAGAAATGATCCGCACAATATTTAAAAACTGGTGTTGTTAATTTGGCACATCACTTAACATGTAATATTATTCAGTAATTGAAATCACAATTCTATATCACATGGAAGACTGTATACTATGTATAAACTCTATATCCACGGGCACCTGGGTGGCTCAATAGGTTAAGTATCCAGACTCTTGATTTTAGCTCAGGTCATGATCTCACCATTCTGAGATCAAGCCCTATGCCACTGTCAGTGCAGACCCTGCTTGGGATTCTCTCTCTCCCTTTCTCTCTGCCCCTCTCTCGCTGTTTCTCTCTCAAAGTAAATAAATTTTAATTAAAAAAAAAAACTCTATATCCAGTAAAGTCAAAATGGTTTAAAGTAGGAAGAAAATCATAACTACCTCTGAAATTAGGAAAAATATATGTATTAGGGCAGGCTACATGCTATAAAAAATAATCTCAAAATCTCAGTAGTTGAAACTAATAAAGCTTAATTTCTCACCAACATCACAGTCTGATTTAAGTCAGTGGGCAGTGGTGGGTGGCTGGTCTCTACTCCACACAGTTACTTAGAACAAGCGCATCCATCACTTTTTGAATCCTCATCCTTATGTGAAAGGCAGATTGAGGGAATGAGACATGGAGGAGGCTTACTCTCCCTTAACTGTCTCCACTTGAAAGTGACAAACATGGAGGTGCCTGGGTGGCTCAGTCCGTTAAGTGTCCAACTTTGGCTCAGGCCATTATCTCGCCGTCTGTGGGTTCAAGCCCTGTGTGGGGCTCTGTGCTGACAGCTCAGAGCCTGGAGCCTGCTTCAGATTCTGTGTCTCCCTCTCTCTCTGCCCCTCCACCACTCACACTCTGTCTGTCTCTCTCTCTCTCTCTAAATAAACATTTAAAAAAAGAATGACAAACATAGCTTCTGCTCAAGGACTTTGGCAGTAACAAGTTACATGTTCCCTGACCAAACCTAGATGAAGGGGCTGGAAGATGTAATGCGGGTGAGTGCTCAGGAAGAAGAGAAGGTAGATGAGTTGAGCACGTGGCCAGTCTGTGCCACAATATATATATGAATGGATAGTAAGAGGAAGTAAAAATGGAAGGAGTACGTTTACTAGGGAGTAGGTTTACTGGCTAAGTAAAAGTTTTATTTTAGAAGATAGACAATTTTTCTTTATTATTTATACTATGTTGTATGTAAAAGATACAAATATGGTGAACAAAAACCAGCATAAAATACCGAAGTTAGCTTAAATAATGTTTAAGACCAATTCCACCTCTAATATCCAGTACTTTGTAAGTGCAGCATATTGAGATTTTATAATCCAAATCCATTTCTGTCCATACCTGTTCATGTCTTCTAAGAACCTGGACCTCAAGAAATATGGCCTAAATTTTGCACTCCATTTGATGAGAGATCTGAAGCATGGACACTCATTAATAGGATACAAAATTTTAATTAAGCTCCATATGCAATTATAACTTTGCTGGTTATTAACACTGATGAGAAAAATTACACAGCTCTGATCACTGGCAGAGCTATTAATGGGTTTCTTGATGACATAACATTTGTTTAATGGAAGTGTTTCCTTTTATGTACAAGTGCCATTTGAGGGCAATTTGTCATTGTTATTAATTTAAGATCATTTGATGTGTCACTCAATACCAGGTCCAATTAAGAGGGAGAGTATGGCATAAACCTCCACTGAGTATCCCTGCCAGGCAGAGAGGTTTAATAACAAAAATAAAATTGGGACAAACATCAAAGTCTCTTTAAAGGGTCAGGCCCCTTAGAAGACACAAAAGACCATAAGTGCTGTACAAAAAGAAAATTGATTTTTTTTCTTTCCAGAAAGATGAAAGCTGTTTATGCAGCTTGGGCCATTAGTGATAAAATTCTTTGCATGCAAATTAAGGTGATCATTTCTTTCTTATAACGAAATAATGAAAGATGCTTTGCAGATAGCCAAGCCCAGCCTTGAATGTTCCTCATACACATGCTGCTGTGAGGCCTTGATCAAATGAACACATAGGAAACATTCACTTTTAAATAAGTTTTATAGTGCAAAAGTGATTGTATTAGTTTACTAGGACTGCTGTAACAAAACACCATAGATTAGGCGGCTCAAACAACAGAAATTTATGTTTTCACAGTTCTGGGGGCTGGAAGTTCAAAACCAAGGCATCGATAGGTTTGGTTTCCTCCTGAAACTAATCTCCTTCTCTCCAAAGGCCATATGGCTACCTGTGGCTGCTTTCTCACATGGTCTTTTCTTGGTGCACATGTACTCTTAGTGTCTATTCATGTTCTTATAAGGATACCAGTCTTATTGGATTAGAGTCCCACCTTTCTGACCTTATTTAACCTTAGCTACCTCTTTAAAAGGCGTTTCCACATACAGTCACATTGGGAGTTAGCAGCATATAAACACAATTTAGGGGGACACAATTTAGTCCATTTCAGTTATCATTATTAACTTTTTAATTCCAAACACAGATGAAATGAAAGAGATTTCCAAATTCCAGGCCTCCAGTTCACCCTGAATCTAGAAAGAAAGACAGGCAGAACAAATACACCTGTCCTCTCCTGCAAGGAAGTGTATACTCTTCATGGTTATTGCTTGCCTATGGTACTTTTCCGCCTCATGTCCTCCTTCAGAATCTTAACATCACCCAATTTACAGATGAAAGGATCTAAGAGGGAGATTTGCTAGCCTCTCCAAGGACACACAGCCCCCAACTTTAGTTTCAAATTCTTTCCAATGTGACAGTCTTTTTTGAAAGAATTCAGGAGTGTGGTGGAAGCAAAGAAGCACCCAGGAGATAGAGAGAGGTGGGCTTGGATGCGAGCTATGTGTGCACTGCAGCCACGTTCCTGCCTGAGGAGATGGTAAAACAATTCTCAGATGGGAAGTGGGAGTCTAGTGTGGCAGACTGGTGGATACAAATGTAATTAGCCAGTCTCTTGACACAAGAAGAATGCAGATGTCAGGGCAAGTGCAGGAGTCAACTTTCAGATATGTTGAGTGCGGTACCCATGGTTGAACCAGGAAAAAGTGCTCAAATCACAGAATCAAAGAGGAACACAATGAGCTGTGTGCATCATTTTCTACAGGGGAGGAAAAATTTTTCCTCTATGCACCATAGATTCTTGGTTAGGTCTCTGTAATAAAAGACAGATTAACAAGAGTAAAACAACAAGTCTATTAACGTGTATATTTCATGTATACTTGGGAGAAACTCAGAGAATAGTAACTCAAAGAGGCTGCTCAGAATTCAGGCTTATGTAGCATCTTCAACAAAAAATAATAAATTTGTAGAGAAATGACAAGACAAAGGAAAGAGTTTCTAGGCTTTCAAGGATGGCAACCTGTAGGGAGGTAAATATATGGGAAACTGATGGTAAATAAAGGCAAGTTAGGAAAGTGCATTATGTAGATTCTTCTGCTGCCCATCTCCAGACTGGTAAGAGTCTAAAGTTATCCCCTCAGGTAATTAACTTTTGTCCTTCCTGGTGGAGAGGGGAGGAAGGACACCTTTGAAAATGCATGTCCTGTTTTTAGGCAAATAGAAGGAGGGCAGGGAGCTTTTCTGGAATCTTCTCCTTCTCAACTGCCTTCAGATCAACATATTCCTTATGCTAAAATGGCATACTTTGGAGTGGCATATTCTAGTTCCTTTCAATTGACAGAGATCTAGAAGTTGAAGATGGGACAGGAATAATCAAAGAGGAAAGTAGAGAGGGTAAAGAAGAGGAAGCAGTATACTGAGAAAAGATACTTGAGTTGCACTTCCTACTACCTTTCATGAGAGGTGGTATGGCATTTGCCTTAGAAATAAGTGTCAGATGCTTGACCGCCTGAGGCCAAGTTTTTGCTCAGCCACTTCCTAGTTGGGAGAGGCTAAAAAAAATTACTTTGACATCCTGTGCCTCGGACTCATTTTTTTTCTTTCTCCTATACCTTTTATTAAAAAATAAAAGGGGGTGCCTGAGTGGCTCAGTTGGTTAAGCATCCAACTTCACCTCAGGTCATGATCTCACTGCTCATGAGTTCAAGCCCCTTGTCGGGCTCCGTAGTGACAGCTCTGTGTTTACAGCTCAGACCCTGGAGCCTGCTTCGGATTCTGTGTCTCCCTCTCTCTCTGCCCCTCCCCTGCTCACGCTGTCTCTCTCTCTCTCTCTTTCTCAAAAATAAATAAACATTAAAAAAAATAAAATTAAAAAAGGAAAACGACTAATAGTACCTCTTCATAGGATTGTTAAAAGAATTATAAGAAATAATATATGTAAATCACACGGTAAATGTACAGCTAATGTCTTCTATTTACTACTAGTTTCCTAGCATTTAGCAAGTGACTTAATCTGTTTCAAGTTCTTCATCTGTATAATGGGGATTATAATCATTTTCTCAAAAGGTTGTTACAAGAAATATTTTTATTTATATAACTTTATTCATATATTTATTTAGTATAAGTATATGGATGATCTACTTAGAAACATAATCTTAACATTATATAGTAAACATTATATATACAAATAGTAAATAATTTTATTTTTCTATATACTTAGCTTATCATTTTGGTGATATACATAAAAGCAATAGCAGTGACATACCAAGTCACATGTGAATGGGGCAGGATAAGAGAAAATTCTTAAATAGTAATAAAACAACAAAAAAGTCAATCAGCTTTCTATTCTCACTATGCCCACCACCCCCGCAGTGCTTAACGTGGTTGGTGGTAAGAAGAAACCACTCCCCCCTTCTCATTGCCCCCCACCAACCTTGCCCACTCCTGCTGCTGTTTAAAAGATGCTCTGTACATATTTGTTTCTCTAGTCAGCAAGTCAGCAATATGAATAAAGACAACCCTGGGCAAGTATTAGCTTAATAAGTACCAAATCTAATTTTGTATATGTGTGGAGTACTTAGTTTTAAAATGTACTCAGGCACATTTACTCATCCGGTGCTGTCAGGTTTGAGTCCCCCTGACTGAGACTCAACACAAGTTCACTGCACACCTGCTCTCTATGAGTACTCAGCACTGGCTGCCATGTGAATTGCCTGGGGAGCTTTAAAAAGAATTGGTGCCTGTGCCCCACTTAGGGCCAATTAAATTGGAATTTGGGCTAGGAAGGAGGTGCCTGGGCATGGTTCCTCAAACAATTCTATCATACATTGAGAAGAGCTGAGCCAGATGATATGGTGAGATGGTTATGTGCTTAGGGTCTGGCATTGGACTCACAGGTCCAAATAGGGTACCTCTCCATTGACTCATTTTTTTCGTCTATAAAAAGAGAATAAAAGAACACACCTCACTGGGTTGTTGTAAATTGTAAATGAACTAATCCATGCAATGCATCTAAGATAGTACCTGACACACAATAAGGATTCAATAAATGCAGGCTATTACAGTTATAATAGCGCTTCTGCACATGACCCTGGCAGGGTGCCATCACTGTCCATTACATTCATGAGGAAACGGGTTCGGAGAACTTAGCTGCTTGTCCAGTCACAGAGTTTATAAGAAATCAAGAAATTGACTATAAAATTCGGTTATAATACCAAGTTACCTTGAGATATATTAAGTACCTACCAAGTATAGAGTTTGGTATATGGCTATCAAGCCTTCTGTTGTAATTATCTTAACCATTATTTGCCTATTGTATATTTCCAGCCAGTGTCACACTTTTGACCCAGACCAGCAAGATCTGCCCTGCCCCCTCAGGGCATTCCCTTGCTTTGGAACTTCTTCTTCTATCTTTTCTAAGTCCCCTTCTGATGACTGGGACTGTGAGGGCCAGATCAGGGCAGCTAGATGGGGTAGAGTCCAACTGGCTCCCATCTGAACTCCAGTTCCCTTTTGGATCAGAGTATTCCCGCTCTCTGAGGTAGTTTTCCTTTAATGGAATTGCACAAGACTGGCCTGCAAGAATGGAGCTAACTTGGGGCAACTCAAAGTGTTTATCTAGACAGGAACCCCATAAAACAATATTTGCTCAGCTCCATACACTCTAGAGGCAGCCTTGCTTCCAATGATCAAAACAGTACATTTTACATTTAAACAAGCAAAAATTTTCACTGCAGGTATTGATGGCTGTATTTTCCTAAGTCTGCATATTTCATTTACATAAGTCAAATGAAACAATCCAATAAACATGCATATTCTGAAGCAGGGTCATAGTGCCATGCAAAAACGGCAACAAGAGGTACTGTGATGGGTACAAAAAGATACCCATGAATCTCATAAAACATTCCTATACTCTATGACCTCCCAGGCCAGTGAGGTAGACAAGTGAAGACTGTCTGGATTGATATCCCATATCTGCACCCACTTAATCTTTAAAACTCGGTTCATTCATCTGTAAAATAAGACTTAAAACAGTACCCACCTGATAGAATGTTTGAGGGAAATAAATGAGACAAATAGGCAGTAAATAGTTTAGCACAGTATAACCAACATTAGTAACATTGTAGTACTAATAGTTACGGGAGTAATATCCTAAATGCCCACTAACTGCTGACTTCCCAGCAGATTATAATAAGTAGGATGCTGAAGACCCAACAGTCTTCCCTGGGAAGGGGTATGAGAGAAAGGCAATTGCCACCAGGAGAATATGCAGTGGCTTCTTGGAAGAAGTGTTTAGAGGCTGGTCTCAGGAGGAAAAGCATAGTTCTTCCCGAGTGTGAATGAGGATTTGGGAGTGGGGTGAGGGAAAGAAAAGAGAAAGTCCAACAGACTACCACAAGCCAAGTTGCAGGAGTGAGGGAGAGGGCTAACATGGCTGAGTGAAGGCTATAAGAGGCAGGTCAGTGGATAAGCCTAAGCACCTACTGGAAAAATTCAGACAAACTCATCAATGTTTTCCTGACAAGTCTGCAATGACCCCAGAGGGCATGATGAATCACTGTGACCTTCCTATGCAGCCCAGTTGATTTCTTCTGGCATCCTTGTGTCATTCACCCCCACACCCTTCCCTTCTCACCCAGCCCAATGGGGACAAGTTTCCTGGCCAGCTCACCTGTGAGTAACCAAAATCTGACTAGAAGTTGCTTAAACCAAAGTAGCAAAAGACAAAGAGGATCAGTGTTTACATCTCAAGAAGCCTACTCTGCTCTTAGCTACGCAGCCTAATATGGACCATGGATTGGGATTCAACAGAAGGTGTAAAATAATTTATGACACGATAGAGCAGGAATCTCTGATTGTCAGTGGGAGGATTTGTCCCAGGTAGAGCTACAAATTGGATCCTACCTCTCAGCATCTTTGTCCCCATTTCCAGCTGAGACCATCATTGGCTATGCATAGAATAACTTGGGGAGATTTTAAATTGGTGTGCCCAGACAATTACAATAGAAACTCTCAGGGAATGGAGAAATGGAGGCTCAAAGCTCTGCAATTTCTAAAACTTCCTGGATGATTTAAGTGCAGCCAAGGTTGAGAAGCCCCGTTTGAGGCAGAACAGACAGTAACCCCTGGAAATGGCATTCTGTCCACAATACTTGGCACCTCTAACCAGAGACTCTAAACCTATCTTGCCATAGTTCTGGGGGCAGAGTAAACTCCTACCAAAAAAAAAAAAATGTTCTTGAGAAAAGAAATTAAATGAATGCTGCTCACTGAAGGAGAATTGGATGTGAACAGAGTCTTGTTGGTAAAGAATGCGCCAGGTTCTGGGGCTCAGAAGGGGAGGTTCACATGGTCACATGGGTGTACATAGAGGAGAGATCTAGGGAGACAACACAGACTTTGTTTCTTTCACCAAGAGCCCCACCTCCTTAGGGAAGGCAGCCAACCCACTCCAGTCAGTTTGAGGGGGACGTCCTTCCTGGGGAGTCCACAGACTCAAGCCTGTCCCTTAACACCTGGGTCATCTTGTGCAAGCCTCTCCTTAAAAAGCATATTTATTGAAATGTAACACAAACAAAAGAATGAACAACTTGTAAGTGTGCAGTCCAAGTAATTATTACAAAGTGAACACACATGCATAACCACCATGCAGATCCAGAAAGAGAACATTGACCAAGTCAGGATTATTTTTTTCTTTTTAAATTGAAGTATAATTAATATACATTATTAAATTAGTTTCAGGTGTACAATATAATGATTCAACTATTCCATAATGCCCAAGTCAGTTTTAATGTATCACTTTTGCTTGGGGACCCATGAGGGACTGCACAATCACACAAAGACACAGTAGGTCTCAACCCTAACAGAGCTCCTGGTCTAGAGGGAGACCAATATATCAATAACTGTAGCACCAGAAGCCACACAACTTTACAATAAATACCATTCAGGATATAAATAATGTCTACTGGATGAAGATAGTTTGATTTAAAGAGTTCCCATAAAGGAATTACCTGTGTTTAGGTTTATTCTATGGACAGCCTGAACTATGTAGGAAAGCCCCTTTGGGTATAGTAGGTGAGGCCATAGTTTAGAAGATGATGGTGGATCAAAATGATAGCTAGATGGTTTATATGAGAAATGAACAGGAATTAGGGGAACTTGTAGAGGGGAGGAGAGGGGACATGAGAAAGGAAGAGAGAAAGACAAAGAAATATGGCAGATGGTTTACTCCTCAGGGAAATGACCAGTCAGAAATTCTCAGTGACAGGGGAACTGAGGAGCTTTAACAAGGACATCTCATATCCCACTTAAATTTATTAATATTACTATGATTTATCTTCTCTGCTCTGCAGTGCTTCCATAGTCTGTGACATTTCTAAATGCTTTGTGTGGATGGTTTGCGGGGGGAATAAGGGGAAAGTGCTGAGCTCTAGAGCTGGATGAGCATAAAGCAGGAGGAATGGAGCAGATAAATGAGACTAAAGGAAGGTGGAGGCTCAGAGGGACAGGGGCTCTGATTCAGGAGTGTCCATGACAAGGGAGCTCCCAGGAATTGTCAGAAATCTTGGGGAGGGCTCTGCATTTCCTACAGGATGTTCAATGGGATGTTAGTTTTACTCACATCTCAAAGCTCAGGGTGGCATCAGCTGACAACTGCTTGCCATGGGATATTCTTGAATGACATCTTTGTCCTCCCCTGCAGTCCTGAACATATCTGAAATGGATGCCATTTACTCTAACTACAATAAGTTTAAAGTAATTAGATATAGATAGATGTAGATATAGATAATATAGAGATAGATAGATAGATAGATTTCCAAGGCCTGTTTGAGATGCAGGTAAGCACTGAAATTTCCCAGGTCACCTCTGCCTCTGGTTCATGGTTAACCCATTCACCTCATTCTACACAAAAATGGAAGTTTGTGCTTCTTCATGATGAAGATCTCTGGTTTTCTGCCATTAACAATGCCTTTTTATAGGCAGATATTGGATAATCACAAGGCCTATCCTGAACATATCACCAGGTGTATTCCTCATAGCCTCCCTCAAACCATGGCATTCTCCATTTCCAAAAGGTGAATAGAAAATCCATTGAGCTCAGCAGAATATACTCTCCCTGGTGCACTGAGCAGGTTTCCAGGTGTCTGTGATCTGCATCAGCTGCCACTTTCTCAAACACACAGGCTGTGCAGTCCTCCATCTGAAATATACATTAAAAGAATGTCAAGGGCAGATGTGAAGGAGGAAAAAGTTTAAGAAAGGCAGTATTTATTTTTGTTTGTAAGGGAGGTCATGGTCTGAATCTCAGCTGACTGAGACATATGCTGCTTCCCAGCAAAGAAAAACAGCAAAACAGAAAATAGAATAAGAAAAAAAAGCTGTTAGAATGGTTTATTCTATATAGTGTCAGAACTGAGGCCAACGGGAAACATCTTTGGGCTCAATTTAAGTATATTGTAATGACTGCATCTGACCTAAGTAGGAAGACTTTCTTTATGGAGTAGTGGGAAGCTGGAAACTCAGGAAAAGAGTCTGAATTGCCATTTTTCAGATTTTCTCTGGGAAGGGGTTGGGCAGTGCCTGATACAAATCGGAGAGATGCAGGGGAGCCTCCAAAACACAGTAACTCCTTCTATGCACAAGTCCCATCCTGGTCAACAGGATGGTCCCAAGGCATAGGATAAATCAAAGTCTGTGATAAACCCTAAGTCTGTGGTTGTCTCCAAAGAGAAAATAAAGTGACTACAAACTGTTCACAATGTTAGCCATGAAGAAACCACAAGAAGCACAACTGACTAGATTGCAGAACTCTATGAATAATAGCCTAAGATTAATTCTCTTTCCTTGGTAAATGCAGGCATAAGGTAGAGGTTAGGATGCTATTTGCTAGGCCAAGGAGTGACTAAGAGGAGTATGGAAGGCCACCCCACCCCCCAAGAAAATGTCTGTCCCCAAATTATTCAAACATTTGTCTAGGCACTGCTGTGAAAAACTTCTGCAGTTGTAATTAAAGTCCCGAGTTAGCTGACCTCAAAATATAGAAATTTTCCGGATAAAGCCAATCTGATCATATAAGCCTTTAAAAGCACAGAGCTTTCTCCAGTTGCCAAGAAAAAGGAAGACAGAGGGAAATCAGATTCCAAACATGAGGACTCAGTGCACCATTACTCATTTGAAGATGGAGCCACATAAGGTGAACAACCTCCAACAACTGAAGACAAAACCCAGCTGACACCCAGCAAGAAGACAAGAACTTCAGACTGACAGTCATGACGTTCGACAGAACTTGGAAGTGGATTCTTCCCAGAGCCTCCTAGAAAGAACTCAACCCAGCCAACTCATGACTTTAGTACTTCATGAGACCATAAGCAGAGAATCTGGATTTCTGACCGACAGGCTGTAAAATAATAAGTGGCTGTTCTAAGCCCCTAAATTTGTAAATTTCTTACATAGCAATGGGAAACTAATTCAAGGAGCTACTGTTCCCCATCAGAGAGGAGTGTGATAATTCTTATATTACAGGCCTTACCTAATGAAGAGTTGACCCTAGTCAATATAGTAAGGTGGCTGAGTTTGTCTTTTGTGCCCCATGTTTCCCACTTCTGGGGCCCCTATGCCTATTTTTGGTGATTCTCATGTTATTCTATTTCCTTCCCCTAATTTGAGATTTCAGTCAGGTTACAATGTAAATAACTCAGTATAACCCTCCCCAGAAATTTGTGCTTTAACTGGAATGAAACTTAAGCTAACAGGTTAGAGTTTCAGAGTAGGGTAGCCGCCATTGTTCCCTAGGCACCCTTGAGATCAGGAAACATTGACAGGTCCTGAATATGTGACTGGCATAGGCAAATGACAGATTAAGAAGAAATAAGGTTCAACCTGGCAGCTGATAATAGAGTAACAATAAAAATCCAGGCATGCCTATCCCAAAATCACTTTTCAACATCTTACATGTCAACTTTGTCAAATGTTAACTTTAAATGCTTTTAAGTAAAATATGCAAAGAGAGCCAAATTAAGGAGACAATATGCAGGAAAAAATTCACCTCTTAATTAGATTCTTCTCATTCAATAGACTTACCCTATTTCACCCTATTAACTTCATTGATTTTACTTTTAGAAAAGGAACAAAGACCCCCAAATATCTAAAATACTTTTGACTTGATTAAAAAGAAAAGATCAAAGTGCTGAGAAAAATATGTCAAAAGGGAAGATTGATCTTTCCTCTAGCTTATAGCAAATCCATTAGCACTAACTTGGTGAAAGATTCCAAGAAGAATACACATCCTGGAGCCTTCATGATGTTCACTGAATTCTGTTTGCCAGTGTTATGGGCTCAGTTGTGTCCTCCCAAAACTCATATGTTGAAATTCTAACCCCCAGAACCTCATCATGTCACTATGTTTGGAAATAGGGTTTTTAAAGGGTAATAAGGGTTAAATGAAGTCGTTGGTTGGGTGCTCATCCAACGTGACCAGTGTCGTTATAAGAAGAGGACATTAGGACACAGACACACACAGAAGAAAGACCATATGAAAACACAGGGAGAAGACAGGCATCTACAAGCCAAGAAAAGAGGCCTCAAAAGAAACTAGTCCTGCTGACACTTTGATCTTGGACTTCTAGCCTCCAGAATCATGAGAAAATAAACTTCTGTTGTTTAAGCCGCCAAGTCTGTGGTACTTTACAGCAGCTCCAGCAAATTAATACAGGCAGTATTTGAGACAAGTATATATTGTCATCTCTCTTACCTTGAAAGCAGTCTCCAGATGTTTGCATACTACCAGGAAGAAAAAGAATACTGTAGAACATCTGTTTCATTCATTAAGTTACTCTTTAATTCAATACATACATATTAAGCCCCAGTGTATGTTCACTGTCAGTACTCTGTAAGGAATCTCTGTTGGATAGGAAAATAGAGAAATTTACAACTACTCTGCACCCTCAAAGACTTTACAATCCACAAGGGGAGACCTGTAAAGACTCAGAGAGATCTAGGGACGCCTGGGTGGCTCAGTCGGTTAAGCATCCGACTTTGGCTTAGGTCATGATCTTGCGGTCCGTGGGTTCGAGCCCCACGTCGGGCTCTGTGCTGACAGCTCAGAGCCTGGAGCCTGTTTCAGATTCTGTGTCTCCCTCTTTCTCTGACCCTCCCCTGTTCATGCTCTCTCTCTTTCTGTCTCAAAAATAAATAAATGTTAAAAAAATTTTTTTAAAAAGACTCAGAGAGATCTATATTGAAGCCATAACACATCAAGGTGAGTTTGAACAAGTGACTTAAACTCTCTAAGCTTCAGATTTGTCATTTATAAAATGGGGCAATAATAACAGTGCACAGAGGTACTGTGAAGATAAATTAAATAATGTATATAATACACTCAGCATAGTACAGGGTATATATTAAAGGCTCAAGCAATGTTAACTATTACTAGTGTAATAATTATTTTAGTAATGAGAAATATAAATTCAGGGCCAAAGAGTGGTCCAGGAATAGGAGACATTAATGGGGACTTGAGTCATGTGGACATCCACAAGGAAAAGTACAGCTTAGAAAGGGGACATTCCAGTCCTTTCCAGGAGCAAAGGGTCAGAGAAGAACAGAAAAGAGGGTCGGGATGGACAGCAGTAGTAGAGGCTCAAGTAGAGGAGGTGCTGGAAGCTTAATGTTGGGAGCAGGCCTGTGCCCAGTGATGCTTGGATTCCTGTGGGCCTGAATTAGGCCTGGGACAGGAGCTTCTTGCTAATCAGCACAGCCATCCTGCACTTGAGTGTGTTTTCAGTTATGTTTTTTTCAACATTTTTATGAGTTTCCAGCCATGCCCTTCAACTACATGAATGACATTAGGATGAAAAGAAAATTAGTTTCTTGTAATCCAGTTCCAAATGTCTCTTAACAGGCTAGGGTGATGAGCTGCATCTTACAAGATATCACCTTTACAAAGATAAATGTAAATTGCTAGAGTTGACTCTAAATAGTCTACTGCGCAAACAGACCTGGGTAAGAATATGGCCCAGCAGCAGCTAGAGAAGAAAGACCCAGAAGTTTTAGGGAATAAAGAACCAATTGTGGATTTTGGCTGCCATCTTCAATGGCATCAACAGAAACATGCTATTGAAAGTTGGGAAATAATTGTTTTAGTATTAGCTAACATTGATTTAACCACATCTGATGCACTGTGTTAAGTTTGAGCATCAACACTTCAAGAAGGAAATGAGCAAACTGGAACATACTCAGAAAAAGATAGAGCTGAAGGAGCATCAATTTATATGCTTAGAAGAAGAAAAGATAGAGAAGGCAGTATTTGAGCTGGGTTTGTGTTTGTGAGATTAGACAGGAAAGGAAAACTGGCAAAAGAAATTTGGAATCAGAGGTGTTTCAAGAGTGCTCTCGAGCCTGTGAGAGGGTTAGTCTAGTTAGCATGGATATTTAAAAAGGAAATAAATCTTTTTTTTCTCTTCTGTTGATATTCAAAGGGGTTATACCTCTACCACCTGAAGATAAATTTTTATCCTACTCCTAGATCCTCTGAGCCCACAAAACAACAATTGTGAACCAACACTTGAGGCAACTCACCAACTAATGGAAAGATATGAGAGACTCATTTTTGTTCTGTGAAAGGAAGAATCATGGTATCAACCAATATGTCTTATTTGTGTGTGTGTGTGTGTGTGTGTGTGTGTGTGCACGCACACTGAACTCCCTTCCCTCAGATGGCCTGGTAATGAAAGGAATATTCTTGAGGAATCTCCGCTCTGCCCCTTCCACACTGGGTTTCTTTCCATAGTCTCTTGCACTGATTTGCTGTTATTGATAAATAACCCAACACCGTAAGATCAAGATTGTCAACAAAGATCTGTAATGATTTTCCCCTTTACAAGCTTCTTTTTTCCAACCACCACCACCACAGACAGAACCACCAAACAGGGAGTGTTGAGGTACTTTCTTTAGTTTTCCAGAGCCCCCAGCTGTGGTGGTATAGTTTACTCTCCCCGTGTAGGCAGGTCCAGGACTTTTCCTGGCTCCTGTCACTTTGTCAGAAGTGGCCTGTCTTGCTAAAACACCTACAAGGGAGTAAATGTTATAAACTAACTTGTGACTGAGGTGATGATAGCCAAATAATAGTTTGATGTATTCTACAACTTAATGTCATCTAAGGATGAAGGCTCTTTTATCCAAAACTCAAAGTTGAGAAGCTCGTTTCCCATTTTGCAATGGACGTGTGAACCTTGAGTCTAGACATGGGTTCTCTGGGTACTTCTGTCTCTGGGCACACGAAGGGTAGAAGCCTCTTGGCCAGTGCCCAGATCATCATGACAAACAGGCAGCTTCAGACAAAGTATAGAATAATCTGAAACATAGCAGAAGCTATAACTCTGGGCTAAAACTTGTCAGGAAACGTTCACATATTTTCATCAGGCCACACCAAGAAGAAAAAACTATATATTATGTATAAGTGATGAACCACTGAATTCTACTCCTGAAACAAATACTATACTATAAGTTAACTAACCTGAATTTAAATAAAAATAAAAATAATAGTAATTATTATTATATAAATAAATAAGTAAATAAATAAATAAATCGGTAATGGTCCCTGCATTCAAAGAGACCTCAGGCCAGTCAGGGAGAAAGGATAATAGGTGACATATCAAGATCATAGTTCATGTCTTCTTAGCCTTTGTCTCCCCAGCTGACATTGATCCAGGTCCATTGTGGATATCATAAAGGCTCACTTAATTTGAACACGTTGCTAACTAGCAATGCCAGTCATGAGAGGGAAATCCAAAGGATAGACAGCTCTTTGTGACCTTAAAAGTTTCATAAAAATGGAGGAAACTGTTCTGGGCCTTGATAAATGTATAGATTTCAATAGATTTAGAGGGGTGGGGACAATACTCAGGGGACTAATTATTTGCTTAGTATAGATTTATTAAAATCAAATCACCAAGTAAAGTGGTATGAATTTTAATAGGAACTGACTTACAGACACAAACTTGCATAGTCTTAATTTTATTAGGACTTGATTTACATACATCAGGCAGAAGATTGTACAATATTTTTGTTACCCAAACGAGTAAAATGTGAAGGTACTATTTTACCATAACAGCATTAGCATAGTGTGTTATCTCTGAAAAATATTGGGGGAAAAAGAAAACATTGGAGGAAAGGGGAATATGGGGAGAGGACATATGGGATAGAGAAAGAGGCTACGAGGAGGGATTAGTGCTGAGATCAGCTTGTGTAGGGTATCAGAAGCCAGTAAAGCTTATTGGCTAAAAGTAGGGCTGACGTCTCCATTTATTAGTCATTGGATTTTGGGCAAAGCACTTCACCTTTCTCTGCCTTGATTGCCTCAAAATAGGCACTGAATCTGCAAAATAGGACTGCTGCTGAGTTTAAATGAGATGCTACATTTAACAGGAACAGAATGGAGGCTGGAACATAGTAAGTGCTCATAAGTGTTAGCCGCTGTTGTTGGTGGCAAGGTTGTATGGTCATGACAGGAGGTGGTACTTTTTTTCTGGTTGCTATTATATGTTGTTGGTGGGAAGGGCAGTTGTGATGTGTTACATAAGGATGAGAGGGATGTTGCTGAGGAGCAGGCTGAAGGCTGGTGTTTTCACCAGGGATATATAGGACTGGTCTCTAATCCCTTAAAAAAAAAAAAAATTGTAGAATGCCCCAGGGATTACTGGAAGAATGCACCTCCTAAATCTCCCAAATCTTTGGGCATCAGAATTCCTTTATATACAAAGTTATTCTTGGAAAGGAAGCACAACAGGGATCTGGGCAGTTAACATTTGCTGCAGAGTTCCCCACTCACTGGGAGGAGGGGAAAAATCTAGACTGACTTTTTGAACTCAGCCCAAACATGACTCTTTCTGGTAGGCAGCTGGGGGTACAGCCTAACTTCTGCCTTTCACAAAACCCAGGAGTCCCTAAGTGCCCATCACAGTCTTGGCTTAATCTTGGTTTTCTGCTCTTTTATGTGGGAGTTTATATGGGTGTCATCTGTTTTGATGGGCTTCGCTCCATAAGGTGAGTTTATGAGCTTTGCCAAAATAGCCTCTGTTTTTAGTACCCTTTGGTTCCTTAGTTTATCATTCTTGTTTGTCTGTTTAGTCTGTGACCATTTTTTTTTCTTGGTGTGGCTGATGAAAACAAGTGAACATTTCCTGACAAGTTTTAGCCCAGAGTTATAGCTTCTGCTGTGTTCCAGATTATTCCATACTTTGTCTGAAGCCGCAGCAGTGTGAGAGGCCTGTTTGTCATGAACATATAAGTCTACAAAACTCCAGAGAAGTTAACGGATATTGAATCTAGTAAGTAGTGAATCACAAATTTATTCCTGGTCTCTTCCCACTATACTCTATTCTATTTCCCCAATATACATATAACGTGCATTTTAGCAATATACCTTCACAAGGAAAATTTTTTTTCTGTGTATCTCAAAACACCCACAAGGACACTGTAAGTCACTCAAAGACAGGAAACAGAGACTTCTCACGAGAAGGATGCCCTTTCTTTCATCTTCAGCTCTGCCCACCTCCACTCCCACCCTATTATTCATGTCACATACGCTTTTTCTATATGGCCTGGGTTTTCTAAGTTCATTGTGCTTGGTTTTACTTTACCAAACATCTATTATTAGAAAGGATAAGCCAGAGAGACGCAGGTGTATGGAGCACAGAATTTTAAAGGTGCTCAGACTCTTTAAGGATCCCCATAGAAAAGAGTGCCCCAATTGGAAACAAAAGGCACACTTAGATTAGGATAATTTAAGAAGAGTTGAGTAAAAGGACTGTTTATAAATAAGGTGTTTCCTTTGTCAATAGGAGTGTCTTCTGTGTAAATAGTTGTTTCTTCCCCTAGTTTTAATGGGACAAGGAGAATAAGAAGATTCAGGAAGGAGAGATGGCCACCCTACAGAGGAGCAGTGGAGCCAGGTCAAGATGATCTCACAGAGTTGGAACCTGTGCCCCACCCCCCTTCCTTCCCATTGATTTCCCACCCAGATCCCCCTTGGCCAAATCCAACAGGACACTTCCTCCTGAGGGCACTGAATGTCCAATGATAGAGTTCATGCAGGTCAGCCTCTCCAGGCAGAGGGCAGAGTAAAAAAGTACAGAGGAGTGTGAAGAATGGATGAGGTGGAATACATGGGAGGTATCTGGCATAAGTAGTGATAGTCATTCTCAAAGATTTTCCAGGAATCACCTCTTTCACATAGAGGATAGAATTTTTAAATAAGCAAAAGTTGGTACTGTGAAGGAATATTACATGCAAAAGGAGAAACATCTAACATATAGGGTACCTTAATAAAATACATGTCTGGTTAGAGGGATGTTAACAAGTATTTTATTGTGTAGAATGAACCTATATTAGCCAGTCTCTACTTTGATTTCCTTATAATTAGAAATGTACAAATGCCCACCATTTGTACAAATCAGGACCAAGGCATTGTCAACAATGGCATACACAGGAGTATGAGTAATATTCTGTGTCATTAACATCTTGGAAGAACTCATATTTTATTGGGAGACTGTAGAGTGTGTATAGAAGCATGTGCACAAAGTGTGATGAGAACAGAGCACCAGTTCTGGAAAGTGAAAGTCCAGCTGTCACACCATGGGCCTCAGTCACCACCAATAATAGGGGAAAGATATATTCTCTACTCCCCTAGAGAGTATTGTTGCAAAGGACACATGAAAGTCCTTAATAAACCATAAAGTCCTGCACCCATATATGCTTTTTACTATTATCTCATTATATAGGTATATCAGATTTTCCCAATAAACTGAAAATGCCTTCAGGACAGAGACCACTCATTTTCCACAGGATCTACTACCGAGCCTGGCATACAGTAGATGTTCAATAAGTAGTTTGTTGATACATAGATACAAGCCAGCGCTTCTTAATATTTAATGGGATTCAGTCATGCCTTCATCCCTAAGTACAGTGATTTTATATAGAGAAACAAAGATACAAAGTTAGGGAATTTTCATGAAATCATTACGAAATTATTATTAATGCACGCCATAGTTTTTACAAAGCAAATACCCTTTGTGTAAAATCCATCAGTGGAAAGGATGAGCCAGAGGAGGGACAGGTGTGTGGACTAACTGCTGGAAGAAAAGTGTATTCAGTCAAAATCTCAAGAGGAAGTAGCACCCTTACCAGTCCGGGTGCTCAGCACACACACAGGTACAGGTATACCTCTGCCGTAAGTCCAGCCTCCCTCCAGAGATCTCCCCAGCCAGAGAGCCACCCGCCTTCTCCAGCCAGCCATGCCCTTGCAAGTTTTCTCAACACTATTTCTCTCATCCAGGGCTCTTTTGTTGCTGGCTGTTAAAACTGAAACCTTTTATGGTGTATATAAGCCAGAGGTGACACAATTAAATGAAACTATTTGTCATATAAAATTTACATCAGCAGGAATTAAACGTCAAATAACTTAGGATTGACAGCCTCTACTGAGTCATAAAGACTCTAAATTAGTCTTGTGAAGGGTATTCTCATACAGTCCCTAATAAACTCCACTCCACCTAAGACTTACTTTCTAAAAGTGCCGAAAGGAGAATATCAATGGTGAAGTTGCTTGATCCCCCCCACCCGCTCTCTCTCTCACACACACACACACACACACACACAAAGTTGAATGGAGATTAAAATTCATCCTGTACTAACTATGGAAGGTGAAAACCTCATAAGAAAACCAGCATAAGAAAACCTCAATCCCATCTCTGATTTCATTCCATGACTTTGGGCCATTCGCACCACTTTCTCTGATCTTTGGGTAATACCATCCACTAGACCTCACTGCTTCATGAAGCTATTTTTTTTTAATTAGTTGAGTTTATTTTTCAGAACAATGTTGGTTTAGAGAAAAACAGAACCACAAGTAGAGTTCCCAATACCCCTGCCTTCCTCCACCCTCTGTTTCACCTGTGAATAACATCTCGCATTCGTGTAGTACATTTGTTACAATGAATGAATCAATATTGACACATTATTATTAACTAATGTCCATAGTTTAAATTTGGGTTCACTTTTGGTGTTGTTGTAGTCAGAGTTTTGACAAATGTCTAATATCATGTATCCCCCATTATAATATCATACAGAATAGTTTCACTGCCCTAATTCAAGGATTTAAGGATTAAGTGAAATAATTAAGGGGTATTTTTTTTGACCTACAGATCTGTAGGTAAGTGTTAGCTTATAGCAGTGATAGGTTTCCTTCATTCGCTTATTTAACATAATACTAAGTACTGGAGACACAAAAATGAGTAAAACACAGTTCATATCCGGTAGGCACTTGGGACTGTGCACATTCATGACAACCAAAGGCTACAATCTTCATGGTAGAGATTTCTAAAGTACTAATTTAAAAAGTTAACATGCATCAAGTATTGATTAGGCATCAGGAAGAGTTACATGTTTTATATCACTTTCTATCATTAATCCCCTACAGCCACCTATGTGGTTGATACTATCCTCATCCACCTTTTACATGTGAGGGCCTGAAAAAAGCATAGTGATCTCCTCTACTGGAAGAGCACAGGAGCTCCAGGGAAGAGGTGACTGAGCCACGCTTCTAATGCAATTTGGAGTCACTGGGCATATAGCAGAGGAAAGAGCATATAGAGCAGAAGGAGCAAAGGGAAGGGACTACAGTGAAGTCACAGAGCGTGCGTGTGCTCAGATGCCTCAGTGAGTCCATGTGTTCAGACAATAGGCAAAAAGGAGGTTGCAGGAGATGAGGCTGGAGACAAAGGCAAAAACCAATTCATGGGAGGCCTCGGGCATGTGCTTAGGAGTTGGGCCTTTATACTATATATAAGCAATGGGGTGCATGGAAAATTTTTATGTGATTTATTTAGCCTTTTGGAAAGATTATTCTCAAGCAGGCTTTAGAACAGGGTGGAGAATGGAAGGAAAACTGATTATGAGCTTCAGTTTAGTGGTAGCACTCAGTAAACATATACTGTGCACCAGGGCTGTGCAAAGTGTTTTGTATGATGAGCCTCACTATTTATGTCCCCGTTTGGGGCCAGACAGGAGATGATGGGACTCTACCCCAGTGGATGTGGGGATGACAAGATACACTTTAGAGACATTAAAGAAACCAGAGGCTTAGGGGTAAGTGTAAGCTACAAGAGTTCATGACTAATTCTTAGGGCAAAAATCTGGAAATATAGGGTAGAAACAAAAGCAAAGTGTGGTTATGCTAAAGTCTTGAGAGATATGGAGAACTCAGAAATGGAGTGGCTTCAGTGTTAACAGGTTCAGCAGAAAGGACTTAGCCAGACATGAATGACTTCAGTTCTGAACATCAGTTGGGATGCTGGTGGACGTTAGCCATCAGAAGTATGGTCTGTAATATGGGCAGCCAACTAGGGGGCACACTGACAGATAAGATGTGGGGAGATAATATTTTAAATATTTCCAACTTATTTTTTATTTCTCAGGGATATTTTATCATCATCATAATTTGCCTCCCCCCAATATTAGATATAGAGCAAAAGAATGTTTGGGGCGCCTGGATGGCTCAGTCGGTTGAGCGTCCGACTTCAGCTCAGGTCATGATCTCACACTCCATGAGTTTGAGCCCTGCATTGGGCTCTGTGCTGACAGCTTAGCCTGGAGCCTCCTTCGGATTCTGTGTCTCCCTCTCTCTCTGCCCCTTCCTTGCTTATGCTCTGTCTCTCTCTGTCTCAAAAATAAATGAAAATATTTTAAAAAATAAAAAAAGAATGTGGCTAATTACCTCAAAGAAGATATAACATAACAAGATCAAGCCATAGGTAGTCTTTTGTAAACGTATAGCATGTGCAAATTTGTGTGCACACACATACACACACGCGCACACACAAGTCTCTCGAAAGCTGTGCTTTCAAATGCAGGAGCCAGGTGCTTGATTGAGGATGACATTTTTATTATTCTAAAATTCTTAAGGACTAAATAACCATTACCTCATGGAAAAGGTCTAATATTTCTGGTTAAATAATACATTGAGAAGAGAAAACAGAATATGTAAGAGCTAAGTAGATCACCCAAAGTTTCCAAAGTTTTACCAGTTGGTACAAGGGCTTACCCTTCCAAGAGAATGTAATTGCATCAGACTAGGAGTTCTGAAAAATTAATGATCCCTGGAGCAGGCTTTTGTCAAAAATGCTGGGACATGATTGTGTAAATATCCTTCATTCCTCAATGGGATAACTCAAAGCACATGTTCTATTCTGACTCCCAGAATTCCCAGGAGGACTGAACTTCAGTAACTTACGGAGGAAACTTGCTTGATAACACAACTTTTTTTGGTTGCCTTCCTTTTCTGTCCACTCCACACTCTCCTACTGATGTTTCCTGGGATCATCTCCCAAATAAACTGCACCCACTAGAATCATTGATTTGGAGAGGACCCAGAGACACCTTTGTGACATGAGTCAGATGAATAAATCTGTAACAGTAAGAGGAGGGGGATGGAAGAGTTCATGCCTAATGGCCTTAACTTCCTCCATGGTAAGAGAAAGCAAGCCCACTTTCACAGAATAAATTTGAGGGGTAAATGGAGTTGTATAAGAGCTGCTGTGATGAACAGATGAGGATACCAACTGGGACCTTGTAGGAAGATCAGAGAGCAGCACTGAGAATCTAGCTAAAGTTGAAAACCACACCTGTACCCTTATCTACAGCATCCAGCCATCTGAGAACTGGAGCAGAGAAGCAGATGGTCAAATTGATCAAAAGTGGGAAATGTATGGAGAAGTTGCAGCAAAAGGCCCATGGAGTGAGATAATTGGGCACATTCATGGCAAGGCAGTGACTGAAGCAATACACCATAGTCCAGGAAAGACAGAAAAACTATGACTGGAGGGATGGAGGAGGGAACAGAGGTAAGGTAGAAAAATATGTGTGATGAGAGAAAGGAAGCAGAGACTTCCAGAAAGGAAGGCTGGAGACACAGGAACTTTTGTTCAGAGACAGGTTAAGTTGTGCATAAAATTTTTGATATGGATCAGTGCTAAAGATGCCCCAGAACTAAACAACGCACGCTGTGTGATCTGATGACCATGAATTAAAGTTGATCTTGGTTTATAGATACAGTATAAGACTACTTTGGATTTGCCAGTTGTGTTCATGCTTTTAGCTCTCTTTGAGCCTTCAGAGAGGAGGAAGGATGTCAGTTTTCCACTTTCACTTTTCTTTGCCCTCCCCTCTCTATCTTCTTTCCAAAAATGAGGAATTTGGATTAGATGCTGTGACTCATTGCTCTGTTGGTCTAACAATAGGCAGGAAAAATATGAGTAAGCATTCAGAAGTCATCACATGGAAGGGATTCCTGCCCAGAGTGTTGGACAACAGGAGCTCTAGGATTCCTTCCATCTTTGATTGCCTGAGCCGCAGGGAACTCCAATCCCCATCAACTACATGTAAAGTACCTGAACTTGCAGTCCACGTCCTGTTCTATCACCTATACACAGGGAATGCTCAGTGAATTCCTATCATTGGAATGAACAAAAGTTCTTTAAAGCCCCTAAGCTTCCAGAAAGCAAGGGCAACTCACAATCAGGAACTCTGCACACACATTTTAAATAGAAGAATGTTCCCTCTAGCTCCCTCATCCACTTCAGCCCATGGAACTTTGAATTAATCAAAGGATCCAGCTGATGCCTGTCCCTGTGGCTCGCTGCAAATAGCCACATCACCAGTGCCACAAAAGCACTCCCTTCCCGCTCGACTGTGCAGCATTTTGTAACAATAAATATTGCTACAAGAACAAAAGTCTCATTGACACCCCCATGGCTGACAAGGCCTTTATTTGTTTGTGTTAATGTAGGGCTGGACTCCCTCTTCATTAATTACACATCAATGACACATTTGCCTGTGTGGCTCTGGGGGCTGATGATTGTGCAGTGACAAGGGCCAGAGAGGCTGCTTCTTAACGACCTTGACAAGCCTGGCCCCCCGGGGCCCTGGGAGCCTGTAGGGGGGCAATTATAAATACAAACACTGCAGCACTTGCCTAGACTGACAGAGAAAATGAAATCTCTGCTACAAAGGAGGAAAACTGCTGATGTTGGATATTCGACATGCTTATGGGGAGAGGTTGGGAGATAAACAGCTATCCGAGAAGATAAGAAGCTGAATTATTAATATAATGTGATCATCGTGATTACCCTTTACATGTTTATTAAATTTTAAAGTTTATGGGATAGTTGTTCTCTAATATCTTATTTGATCCTCTCTCTTGGGTCAGGAACTGCTTTTGTCTTATACACAGTGCCTAAGTCGGTGCCACACACATAGCAGATACTATAAATAGTGTATGAATGAATAGATGAACTGATACAAGAATAGTAAAGTAAGACCAGCATTATCACTGTGTCCGTTTCACAGATGAGACAACTGAGATGCAGGACATTTTAGGGGCCTGCTCAGAATCACACAGCTAATTGGAGGCAGGGCCAGGATTCCTTCCCAGGCTCTCTGCTTTTCAGCCCCATGTTCTTTCTGCTATACTCACTATTGAGGGAGTTTTGCACGGCAGTGATGATTAAGAGTATACATGGCACAAAACTTCTTCAGTGACTATCTTCTCATCATCAGTGGGGCATTCTCTAGAAGGATGCATGCAAAGCAATGAACTCTGCTGACCTCCATGAATGGTATAGTTTTGTCAAGTCCTCAATCCCAACAGATGACATAATGATTTCCTGCTGGCCTGTGGGTACCTACCTCTTCAGGATTGCCACTCACAAAGCTGGGCTTCCTCTCTGAGGCCTCAAGTAGCACCAAAACAATAGGGATCCCAGAGCTTTGTTAGAGCATGTAGGGACCCTCTGAAGACTCCTTTCTTAGCCTAGGCTCATCCTATCCTGTTATGGTTCTAACCAACCCCTGGAGTACACGATGCTCGGGAATTCCCCACCTCCTCTGGATAGCTCCTTCGGCACCCCCAGCTGTGGTCACAGTCTACATGTCACACTCCAAAGTCCATCAGATTCTTATGGCTGGTCTGGGGTCCATTGCCCTTTAGACTCTAGGGATGCTTCTAGTCTCCATTCCTTAAGGTGTGGACTGTTGAATATCCATAGTCACATGTCCTGGTCCTTCCAGAACATTAGTGTTTATATTAAATATGAGAGAGATCCCAAAGAAACCTGGATATAGTGGATGTTTTCCCTTCCAGCCTCAGAGATTCCGAATCCTTGGTTTGGTGGCAAAATCAATGTATTCATCACAATCTTCCCACTGGAGCTTGACATCGGATATTTTAGTCACATGTCATGATCTATATGAGTAACCAAAGTCCATTGCTAGAGAAATATAGAGAAGGGGTTTCATTGGCGGCCTCTAACAAACTTCTTGTGGTTGAGGGAAGGGGATTGCTCTTATAAAACTACCCAAAGCTGGCTATGCCCCTGGATTATCTAGGCTATACCTGTTCCTTTTGAGGTCTCAAAATAGCCATGTTTTGCCACCTCAGCATGCATTTCCTTTCTGGTAATAGCACCTGGGTTCTACTGGGAAGGGCTTTCCCTATTTACAAGTCATCAATTTGGATGGAACTTAACCCCTCCCCTAGAGCTCCAGGGGCAGGTATGTGACCGGTCAGAATTTTCCATCCTCTGGGCCAGTGACTGTATCAGGGATGGGCACGTGATGCAGGTTGGCCAAATCAGACTCAGTGCTTAGAGACCTGCTGGAACTATTGAGAAAGAGGAAACCACTCTCACTCTGCTAGAGAATAAGTCTAGAACTCCTAGTAGCCATATTGCCTTTAGGAAAGAAGAGCCTGATTGAAAGTTAAATTAAAGTAAAGCAGAGCCAAAGATGAAGAAACAGTCCTAATGCTGAGGGATTCTTTAACCTGGTTTTATAATAAAAACAGATGACTCAAGAATGACTGAACCACACTATAGAATAGAAGCTACAGATAGTTCACTATGCAGTTAATACAATTATGTTCAACAAACTGTAGATTCCATAGCTATGCTAACACAGTAAGTATTAGCCAAATGCACCCACTGCGCACTTAAAATATGCCTGGTAAATTGAGATGCACTGCAAGTAAAAATGCACACTGAATTTCAAAATCTTAGTGTGTAAAAAATGAACGTAAAATGTCTCAATAGTTTTATGTTGACTACATGTTGAAAAGATAATGTTTTTGATATCTTGTGTTAAATATAGTATTATTAAAGTTAACATCATCAGGACACCTGGGTGGTTCAGTCAGTTGAGCGTCCAACTTCTGCTCAGGTAATGAACTCACAGTTCATGAGTTCGAACCCCACATTAGAACCACACAGCTCTGAGCCTGGAGCCTGCTTCAGATTCTGTGTCTCCCTCTCTCTCCACCCCTCTCCTGCTCACCCTTTGTCTCTGTCTCTCTCTCTCTCTCTCTCTCTGTCTCTCTCTCTCTCAAAAATAAACATTAAAAAATTAAATTAAATTAACATTATCTATTTCTTTTTCTTAATAAGACTTCTAGAAAATTTAAAATTATTTACATGACTTGTATTTGTATTGAATAGTGCTGTTCTAGGGAGTGAGGATTTTGATACTCATTTGCAATTAGTCCCCTAAAGGCTTCATGATAGTTCTAAGACATTTGCTAAGAGGAGAGACATTAAAATTTACCATTGAAACCAGGCCATTTTAAGAGTGAAAGAGGACACTGTAAGTGATTATCTCAGTTAAACTGTCATATACCAAAGTATATAACTGCTATATACCAGGCAAACCAGGGTACAGAGTTACCAGGCTAAGATTCTTCTTCTCCTAAAATCTGGATACTTCCAATCCTCCCTTACAAAGCTCACACAATTTCTAACCTATGTTAGTCTAAGTTGGCATTTTGCTTTTGGAAATACTGTTTATTCTTACACAATTGTTAATGTAGCTTTTCAGATCCTTTACCAAATATGTTGTTAAAAGTATTTTGTTTTTAGTGTCTCCTTTAATTATTATTTATTATTTTTGACAAATGTGACTTAGGTTCCTGTGATGTTTCAGGCTAACAAAAAATGAACAGAACAGTTTTGATGTGAAAAGGAGGCACTGGGGCCAAGTGGAGGCCCAATGGATTCTATAAACTGGTAGCTCAAACACAGATAAATGGGAGAATTAAATCTTCACATCTCACAGTAGAAAAGTTTTCCCAAATGCAAAATATCAAACAACCCAAACTATAGCCATCGGTGCCATATTCACCATATAAGTGAATTAGTTTCAGGAAAATATTATCAGCCGTATTAAATTAGTAGTATTCTTTAGAATGTTATTAGAATATCAAGTGAGTCACTTGTATGAAATTGATACATTCTTTCCATTTCCTAGTTCTTTTAGTATCAAGAGCTATAAACACATGAAGTTTGCCCTTACCTGTTTAAGTAACACTCTAACAGAAACATGTCACACATTACTCCAGCTTCAGAAACACTGCATTCAGCCCTTTTTGGAGGGTAAGACGCCTCAGGATTCAGAGAAGCCTATAGATTCTCTCAGAAAGCTGAGAGGTAACCAATTAGCATGTGGTTATCTCATAAAGTCTGTTTCAGTAATACTGTACTGAGATATTAAACTGAAATGTCCTCCATTCCCTGTGAATGTCATCGCCCAGCATTCCTCACCACACCAAACCAGTGGAGGGAGGACTCAACCTAAAATAAAGGGGTCATTGCTCAGTGCTGAGTTTCAAATTGGGTGTTTTGAATCAAGGGTAAAACAATAATCTTAAAATCCTAGCTGTGTCAAGGGAGCAAATTGTTTTCCAAATTCCCAAAGCTACTCCCTACATATCAGACAAATAGTGAGCTTAGGGATAAAGTTGTGGGTAGAGAGGATCAAGGACAGGAAGCTGGGCTAGTCGACAAGGGGAGAGCCATTTATCCTCTTGGAGAAGGTGGTAGAGAGACCCAAAAGGACCAGCAAAACCTGAGGGTCAGCCGTGTCTTCACTCTCTCTTTGCAAACAAAAGCTCAGGGAGTATCTATTGTAAACAGTACAACTCATGGTCCAGAAGAAACTGTTAGCACCTTTATCAAAAGGGGCAAAAGGGGAGGGGTGCCTGGATGGCTCAGTCAGTTAAGCATCCCACTTGGCTCAGGTCATGATCTCACAGCTCGTGAGTTCAAGCCCTGTGTCGGGCTCTGTGCTGACAGCTCAGAGCCTGGAGCCTGCTTTGGATTCTATATCTCTATCTCTGTGCCCCTTGCCCACTTGTGCTCTGTCTCTCTGTCTCTCTCTCTCAAAAATAAATATTTTTAGAAAAATTTAAAGAGGCAAAAGGAGGGAGCTTTTGAGGTTTATTTTGTGGGAGACTCCACTTGCATCTTATAGATTCTTAGCAGTTTTCGATAAATAGCACTTGCCAGAGAGCACTGTTTAAAGTCCCTAGACATACTCTGTCACCCTCAACATCTTGACATCTAGTGTATCACTTACATCTATCTATGTACTCTCTGTAGCCTGGTAGCTTCACATCCAGTTTAAATAAACCACAGGAAAACAATTTCCTTACCAAATGGGGGAAATGAAGGATACCATCTCTAAACAACTAACACAAATGAAGCTATAAAATGTGGTAAGATAAAGGGGAAGTGACTGTCCCCAGCTTTTATGAACCTCCTTACCAGAAATTCTAGTCCATGAAAAATCTTGTACAAAAAGGTTTTCTCCACTCCCTGGCCAGGATGCAGGGCTCTGTGACAGAAGGAATCTTGGTGCTTTGGTGGGAATAGGAAAATAATCCTACTAGCCTAGTAGTGGATCCTAGTAATTTCCTCTTTAACTCTGTCTTCACTTCAAACCTCATCTGTCTCCACTTCAAACATCTCACATCCCCCCAAAAAACCCATTGGAAGCCCCAAGCTTCCACAAACAACTCATAGGAGTGTTCCTAGTCCAAGATGAACAATGAAATGGGGGCAGTACTCATGTGATAGCACCACCTTCCCTCCACGGGTGGGTTTGGAGAGCCACTCTCTAAGATGAGCTATCTCTACACAAACATGCCATTGTAAATTTCAGCCACGCATCCATTTTCTTCTACCTGTAGATGAAAAGGGATCTTGTTTATGTCCTTAAAGTTGAAGCTTTAGTGATACAGACTCAATCTGATGCTGTAGGAGCAGCAGGAAAGATAGAGAAAACTGGAGAAAGGGAAACAAAATGGTGATAACTGCCAAGACCAAGAGGTGGGGGCCAGTTCCTCTTCTTGAGGCTTGATACCTGCTTCCTCTGTCATGCTGGGACTTGTTCTCTAGGAATGGAGAAGCAAGGAAAGCCTCAAGCACTCAGGTGGGAAATGAGTGAGCCAAGCCTGACTCACAGTTAAGATGTGAGTCTGTACTGCACAGGGAGAAAACCGACCGCGTGAATACTGATGGCATGTAGAGATGGGGATGAAAACCAGAGGCAGTAATACTGCAGTGGGATACACCACCTGTGAGCCTGGTAGAGCCAAGGGAACTTTCAAACAGTGACCCTCTCCCTGAATAAACATGAATATTGACTGGGCCTTAGCCTCTGCCTCATGCCAGCTTGCAGCAAAGTAACACCTTGTCTCTCTTCTACTAAACTTCTCCCAACTCAACATAGTGTGAGGGGTAAAAGAAATGTTGTTGTTTTCAGACCAAAGGCCAGGACTCCAGGAAAGCTTTGTAACTGCCAAACCCAAATCCTGAGACCTGGGGCATAGGACTTCACCTCTGAGCCTCAGTTTAACTCAACTACAAAATGGGGACGACAGCATCTGCTTTCTCATGTTACTGAAACAATGAAATGGAAAGTATTCCCAGCCTGGTGAGTTGCCTATCCTGAGCAATCAATAAACATTAGTTCCTTAGCTCCTTCTCCTTCTCTTGAAGACTAAACCTTTCTCTTAGTCACCTAGATGCTAAGTAGTTGAGTCCTCTTATTTAAAAAGAACTTATTGCCCAAAAGACAACTAATGGAGAAAGCACTGAGCCAGGAGCCCAACCAAAGTGAGGCTAAGCCTCTGGTTTGCAAATATTTTTAAGCAGCTTAACTATCTCAAAAGAAATGTTATATAAAATCCACACGAATCTAAGTTGAAACCTGGTTATTTGCCTTCTACTCCTCTACATCCAACCCCACCAAGGAAATCCCCAGAGTTCAAAAAGCTTGGACTTGACGACCCCCCACTTGCCCTCTTTAACCTAGTGAATACCATTGACCAGTTTTGTACGTTTCAGATTTCTTAAAGACATGAATCATTCTCTAATAACAACTATAATTTTAGTAAACCCTCAACCCTTAGACAAGACTCAGAAACACCTGTTACAATGTCTGGAATTCTACCATAAGAAATTCAATCCTTCGAATTTTGAAGGCTCTTTAGTTTTTAAATATCATCTATAAATTATAAATTCCCTAGGAAGATTGATGCCATTTCTGTTTTAATCACAGAGTTTTTTATCAGTCTGTGAAGACAAGGCCCAGCCTGCCCAAATAAATGATAGCCCTCAAGATGGAAGAAGGAGAAGCCAAGAGTAGCAGAAAGAGAGAACTGGAAGAAAGAATCCCTTACCCCTAAATAAACCCTGTCCTCTCCTCTAGCTCTCAGACTTTTCTATTTTTCTCTAAAGGGACCCAATTTCATTTGATTTATAAAACAAAGCTTATTCCAAAACTTTCATTTTTTTATTATTTAAGGAAAATATGAGTTTGGGGTGTTATTCCAACACTAAGAAGGTTGTTTATTATTTATTGTCTTAATGTTGTTCAAGTCGATTTGTAACATCACTTATTATTCTAGAATTTTGTTATATATGAAATATATGTAAAGAAACAACTCCAACTATATCTTTCTTTTAATTTAAATTCTAGTTAATATACAGTGTAGTCTTAGCTTCAGAAGTAGAACCCAATGATTCATCACTTACATATAACACCCAGCGCTCATCCCAAAAAGTGCCCTCCTTAATGCTCATCACTATCTAACTCATCCCCTCACTCACCTCCCCTACAGCAACCCTCAGTTTACTCTCTTATGGTTTGCCTCCGTATCTGTTTTTATCTTATTTTTCCTTCTTTCCCCTATGTTCATCTTTGTGTTTCTCAAATTCCACATGAGTAAAATCATATATTTTCTTTCTCTGACTAACTTATTTCGCTTAGCATAATACCCTCTAGTTCCATCCACTTTGTTGCAAATGGCAAGATTTCATTCTCTTTCATCACCAAGTAATAGTCCATTGTATGTATATACATCTTCTTTACCCATTCATCAGTCAATGGACATTTGGGTTCTTTCCATACTTTGCTATCGTTGACAGTGCTGCTATAAACATTGGGGTGCATGTGCCCCTTAGAATCAGCACTCCTGTATCCCTTGGATAAATACCTACTAGTGCAATTGCTGGGTTGCAGGATAGTTCTATTTTAATTTTTTGAGGAACCTCCGTACTGTTCTCCAGAGTGGCTGCACCAGTTTGTATTCCCACCAGCAGTGCAAAAGGGTTCCTCTTTCTCCACATCCTTGCCAACATCTGTTGTTTCCTATAAATCCAATTATATCTTGAAGACAAATAAAACAAGTAATCAAGAACTCACTATGGGAATGTTCCATGGAGAAATTTGTGAAAGGCCTGTAGAAGTAGAAAAAAGGTCATCTCTCTTTTCCCCACCATGTGGAATGAAGGGAAAAGTTCCATAAAGAGAGGACCTGTTACACAGAGTAATTTCATGGTTATTTCATGTGCAGATGCATAGGTTTTCTTCCTCAAACCTTCCCTTTATTGTTCTCTGTTAATAACAGTCTTTATTTGTTATTGTGCCATGTGGGTTCCTGGAATGACAAATCAAGTAAAAGTTGTGCCCCACCTTCTCCTCCTTGCAAGCAACCTTGACCAAGAATCCCAAAATTCAGATTGCAAAAGTACAGTCAGTTCTGCTGTAATATACATGTGCATTCCTAAAATTCACCATGCTATGCGATATTGTGCAATAAAAATGGTAGGGCTTGTGGAGAAATTGGGGTTGGAGGCACCACAATCCAAAACATTGTCAGTGACACATAAACAGAAGCTAGGAAACAAAAATGGCAACACAGTTGTACATATCTTAAATAGTTAAGAAAGCCCTGAAGTTTGCCTATGTATGCGGGTGTTGGGAGGGTTGTAACTGTGAGTCCTTATGCAGTGGTAGAAGGAGGCTATCAGAAATTAGAAAAAGAATTGAGGACACCTGGGTGGCTCAGTCGTTAAGCATCTGACTTTGGCTCAGGTCATGATCTCATGGTTCATGAGCTCAAGCCCTGCTTTGGGTAAAACACGACCCCCATGTGAGTCCCTCTTCTCTATCTCTCTCCCTCTCTCTGCCCTTCATTGGATTCTCAATCTCTCTCTCTCACTCTCCCTCTCCCTCTCCCTCTCTCCCTCTCTCCCTCTCTCTGCCTCTGGCTCACTTGCACCTTCTCTCTCTCTCAAAAAAGAAAAAAAATCACACCAAGCACTGAAAGGCCAGGTGTGGACAGATGTGGTTTGTAACACGGGTAGCGAACGTAGGAGCCAGGTGGTGTGCTTGTGTCTATCCTGTGTACTCCTCCAGGGCTCAGACCAGCAGTTTCCGTATTTACCTAGTGTTTGCTGTGGACGGAACTGTGCATAAGCAAACACTAAGTTTACACTGTTCTCAAACCAGACTCTAATACTTCAAGCGTGTTGGAGCAAATTTGTGTTTTCAAAGCAAGCGTGATAGCACAACTGACTGTATCTAACATTTTTAGGTTTTTATCTCTCATCACCTTCCGTTCCACTTGCAGAATAAATTATCCTAAACACAAATCTCATCTTTTGTTTAGGATCTCTTCAGGAAAAAAAAAAGAAAGAAAACAGGCAGTCTAGAGAAATGTTTCCAGTGATAAATGAGGTGGGATTTTAAAGGAGATTGTGGTTTATTTAGGGCCCTGTCAATGTTACCCTGCTGAAATATAATTGAGCCTGACATTGAAGAAGAGTAGATTTGGGAAGATGGATAATAGTAGACAAGCAAAGAGCCAAAGAATATGAGCCAGAAAGTAACCCAAACTTAGGACCAGGCTCTGTACCTCTGGAAGAGTCTTGTCTCTGGTAGGGGTCAGGCATCAAGGAACACACAAACAAGAGGCATCATGAGCTGCCCTGAGCTGACTTGAAAAGTTTAGGGACATGCCCCAGCTGTCCCTATCTGTCCTTTTTAAGGTGTTAGAATACCATCTGTGAATTTGCTTAAACCTTCCTTTTAAGTCTCTAGCTATCTTAAGGAACACTGTCATGCAAAAGCTAGACAAGAGCCAGGAACACAGTAATTGGGGCATTTGCTCACCACATATTTAATTGAGCAATCACTGTGTGCATCGCTACCTAGTAGAAACAGAAGTCTAAAACCTGTTCTCAAGAATCTGGCCACCTGACCGCAAGCCTCTCTGGAGCTGACAGCTATCTCAAATCAGAGAACTTCTGTACTCAGTGCTGACAGCTGCTTCTTTCCTACTGGGGTTTCTCAACTATTGGTATTTGGAATGGCACCATCCATTACTGTTCAGGATTGTCCTGGGCATTGCAGGACAATTAGCATCCCCACTAAACACTTGCCAGATGCCACCAGTGCACCCGGTCACTGTGAACATCTGAAATGTCCCACTCACGTGTTCAAACACATCTGGCAGGGGAGAGAAGGCACCTGGGATGAAAGCCGCTGCCAACTGGCCTCTCACTCAGCCTCATACTTTCTTGTCTCTCAAGACTCAAGCCTGCCCACTTCCTGAGACAAATACTCAAGCTCTTTTCATTCATTTACTGAGGAGAAAACACAACCCACAACTGAATGGGTAGGGCAAGAGACACTCACGATAGCAGGGAAGAGGAAAACAGGAAAACCCTAAAGTCTGCTCACACATTTCCTCACCCTTATTACCCACAAAATATCAGTATCCTGTAATTCTATAAATCTATAAAACTGGTTTTGATAAGGCAACTGACCTAGAGACATGTCCTTGGTCGGGCTGCTGGTTTGGGGTTAGAATCCAGTTGTCCTGCTTCTTATTCCTCTGTCCATTTCACTACTTCTCACTGCTGTTCTCTGGTGCTGGGAAAAGAGCCTGAAATGTCTGTCACTAGCAGCTGACTTTTCTGTTCCAGGTTCTGTGGTAGTTTTGAGTTTGCTACTTCCGCTGTTAACCAAATATTTCCGGCTCCCTACCTTCAGGGGCACATGGTGATATTATACTTCCAGCCAATTTCTGGTTTTTCAGGGAAGTATGACTGTTCCTGGTCAACTGAGCATCTAATGTCCAGTTCAAGGATCTCACTCTCTTTTCCCTCTGATATAACAACTCACAGCATTCAAGATGGTGGCTACTCTGTAAATATGGGTCCAAAAGTAAGGAAATGTTGCAGTGGAAGCCACAATAGACCTGAGGGGACAAATAGTGTGAGCAAGAAAAGTCACTTGGTGTAATAAAAATGAAGCTTTGGAAGTTGTCACTGCAGGTGTATCCTATCCTAATAGCCCTCTGCCCATGAGTCAGTTCTTAGGCATTTTAATTGAATAGAATCCCTAAGATCCATACACACACACACACACACACACACACACACACATGTGGCATAGGGCACACATAGCAGATGGACACACAAGGCACACACACACACACACACACAACACACACACACATAGCATACACATACACATGCTCTGGTTCTTTGCCAACCAGTGCCTCCTCTGTACATTCCCCTCATGATTTAAATGTGAATCATTTCACCTCACATTCTCTTCTCCTCTTTTTGAAGCATCAGTCATTTTACAAAGTAGATTTGGCTCCCAGATATTTAGTTATTTCTTTCCTTGTGTTTCTCTCTCCCTGTTTGACTACAAGCTCTGTGATAATAGGTAATGTATCTCATTCAACTCTATCTGCTGTGGAACCCAGAGAAAAGAATATGTAAATATTTGTTAAATAACTGACCTTCCTAATCTGATGCCAAAAGCAAGAAGGGGAGAGAAGTTATCCAGGAAAACTAATTTTTCCTCCAAAAATACTGGGAAGAATAACAAGTGTGAATATACAAGGTGGAAGGGAAGATTTATGGAACTATAATGCATGCAAAAAGCTTAGAGAGTTAGAGGGAGTTATAAACATATTAGCAATTACTGCCATGATATAGAAGGACTCTTTTTTTTATCACCAGGAAGACTTCTCATTAATTACAACATGCACCTAAGTTGTACTTTATCAGCTATCAAATAAAAGACTTTTTATCTCCTTCTGGGTCTATGGTCAACAAAAATTCGGCTTCTAGTTAATATCTGATGAATCCCAGGATGACTCCAGGGGGAACCCGCTCAATAATCCGATAGCTCATTTAACTCTCATCCTACCCAGCTATCCCAGACATCCATTGCCGACAAAGTGAAATATGATATTGATCTAACACTGCATTGTTCAGTCTCCGTGAATCTTTGGGGGTCATTTGCTGGCTGATAGATTAACACAAGTGTGATAATCACTTTGAAGTAAACTGTCAAGTGCGTGTGCTATGCTAGATGCTGTACTGAGAACCCCAGGAAATGAGTTTCTCCCTAGGGGGTGTGTCATATAAACATGTTTAATAAAACTCAAACAAATGCTGGAGAAGCAGACAGAGGTTATTTCCAAAACATGCTGTCTGTGTCCTCGGTGGTGGGAATCATCCTCTCCCAGCCTCTCAGCTTCGGGGATCTTAATAAGAGTTTAACCTCAGACTAAAATGACAGTAATATTAGTGCAAAGGGGAAATCATGCCAGGCCCAATGTTACACAATTTTACATGCATTAACTCAGAAAGGCGGAAGGGTGGTTGAGTATAGACTCAAGAGTTACTTTGCCTGACTTCAAATCCCAGCTTTCTCCTTACTAGCTGAGCAGGTTACTTAACCTCTCTGTGCTGTTTCTTCACATGTGAAGTTACTTCACACACAGCTTGTTGTGAAGATTAAAGAAGTTAATTTATGGGAAATATTTAGAATAGTGTCTCATGGAAGTACACCTCAAGTATGATTTTATCACTCATTAGAGAGAGAGAGAAGGAGGTGGACAGAGAAAGAGATACCAGTGAGTGTATGTATGTGGGTGTGTATATATTTACATATGCGCAATGACGTGTGATCAGTATATCCATTTCACAGAAAAGTACCTGAGAGCTGGAGAGATAACAGGAATAACGAGCTTGAGAGGAAACCAGCAATCGAATCTGGGACTTTTTTATGCTAAGGAACATATTCTTAAATAGCTGGCATGCTGTGAACAGATGTTTCTTAATCATCAAATATTTATTATCTACTTTGTGCCAGGCACTTCGCCATGCACAGCCATGGCACTCTGTCACTCACAGCAAAAAGTGGGCAAAGTGATGAAAGAAATACATGTGTGTTTTGTGTTCTTTCAATGATTCTCCAACCACTAAAGCTAATGTCCCCTCCCCCACCTCACTCTTATTCTTCACTCAAGTAGATTGTCTCTGGACAACATTCTAGAAATCCTTCCAGGCTCCCATACCTACTGCCTGATCCCCATTTTCTGAGGCCCTCCCCTTTGTTAAGTGACATGAAGCTCCTCCGGTTAACTCAGATGGCAATTGGTTCTTCTCATGAAGAAAGATAAATTGAAAATCAGTAGGCATCCCATAGGCAAGTTCAAACTAAGGTTTTGTGGTGATAGTGAAATAGTTTTCTAAACTGGATCACAGATTTAACTTAACTAAAGGAACTCTTCCAAATCTAAGCTAATACAATTCTATATGCTAACGCCACATTCTTCGAATTGGCTCAAATGGTGGGATTTCTTGTATTATAGTCCCATTGGAAGGAGAATGCACTTGACAGAATTGACCTCAGGGGTTACCAATGTTCACTGTCCCTTAATCAACAATGACAACTCAGTACCTCACATGGTGGCCCATTTGAACTTGGCAATGTCAGGTGCTTAGTGTTGCTGTATGTTATTCTGTTAACATAAGAAAAGAATCTCTCTGGGATATACACGATCCCTCTTCCAACTCCTAAACAGAAAAATTGGAAAATCAACCAATGAGACTAAGATAGGAATGCAGTTCACACAATCAAGTGCAGCCAGTTTAATTAAGTAACCACATCATTTTGTTCCAAATAGTTCAATGGCCCAGTCCTCACCCAGGTTAGAGAATGCCCTTTAATTTGCAAATTGATCTGCTGGTTACCCTGAGCATGTCTCTTTATCTTCCCTTCTCTTCACAAGCAAGCTGTTAGAAAAAAGCACAGACATACTGTCTCTCTTCCTTGCCTCTCTTTACTCTCTTCTCTTCAACTGATGCCTAGATCTGTCTGCCAGTCTCACTTATAGGCCCTGAGTGTGTCCAATAAGTATTTTTAGACTGCTGCTCTTCTATCCTACATAAACAATACTCATATCCCTTCTTTGAGCCCTTTCCAAAACCCACTTGTTTTGCTTATGACTCCAGTGCTAAATCCCTTCAGTCCAGAGATACTGTTCTTCAAATTTCTATCATAGAGTTTGGCTATAAATGAAAGCAGAAAAATAGAATATTAACTGAGGGTAAAGTGGAGACTATAACTTTTGAAAAAGAGATGTAAGATATTTTAACATCTTTGTTGTTGGAAAAGATCCATCAGAAAATGAGAAAATTAGTAATGTAAAGGGAGCAGGTACTTGAACAAGCAAATTCTTCATGAAGGCAAGAATTCACTAAAAGCAACAGTTAAGGGGGGAATTTTCACTTTTCCCAGAGAAATGGAAAATCTTAACCTGAACCTTTTAAGGTTCCTGGGTTCCTCTTAAGAATTTTAAATTTTCACCAAAAAACTATTTAATTCTTATCATAGTTTCTTCTTTCAATGTGTTTGTAACACTAGGCCATCTGACCAATTCATCAAGTCCTCACAAAAGGATTGATTTCAAACTGGGAAAAATTAAGGGAAAAATTAAGTTTTCTTTTGATTCCCAAAGACCAACTCATAACAAAATAGCCTCTGAAGCTAGAAGCTTCCTGCAGTTTTCCGTGATTCCAGAGGCAAGCTTCGCCAGCATTCCTCCTTCTCCTAGGAGAAATCAGATCGATGATTCTTATCTTTTGCCTCTGTCATAACCACTAGTGTGTATTTTCAAACATTTACATTCTGGAGCTTTACCTCAGTCTTGATGAATCAAAATCTCCTGAGGAGAAGGGACACAGAAGGATACAAGAGTATGCTCTTCCATTTTTTGTTTGTTTGTTTTGTTTTTGCAAGCTTTCCCAGCTATTCTTGTGTACACTGAAACTCAGATCCTAGAGAGCCCATAATTCCTGCTTTCAATTAGCTCTTGTTATATGCCTATCATGTGCCAGGCTCTGTGTTTAGCATCAAGTATACAAGATTAAAAAGAGATGGTACATTCCCTCAAGATGTTTATAATTTAAAGGGGAAAAAAACAGGAGCTAACTGAGGTCAACTCAGCACTCAACTCAAGACCAGCACATTTGATCTTATGACCAAAATGGTCTAAATATGCTGAGGAATGACATTCAATCCTGGCTCACGTGGGGTGAGGACACAAGATATCCACAAAGGCCAGGCATACTCTGGAGACAAGCTCTGAATAAGAGTCAACTAAGAAATGCCACACAGAGGGGTGCCTAGGTGGGTGGCTCAGTCAGTTAAGCATCCAGCTCTTGGTTTCGGCTCAGGTCATGATCTCATGGTTCGTGAGTTTGAGTTCCACATCGGGCTACACACTGACAGCACAGAGCCTGCTTGGGATTCTCTCTCTCTCCCCCTCTCTCCTGACCTTTCAGTTGCTCACGATCTCTCTTTCTCTCTCTCTCTCTCTCTCTCAAAATAAATAAATAAACTTTAAAAAAAGAAATTTCACACAGAAATATAAATAGAAATATTTCCTGTTCTTAATTGAAAGACTTTATCTGCAATTCTTCAATTAAGTCATATGTGAGTTCCCATCTTCAGATTACTTTCATCCAAGAAACAAACCGCTTTGATATCCTTCCACCAGCCTAGAAGTAATAACTGAGGGCCTATTCCATTCCAAGGGATGGGGGACATCAAAAGACTGTAAGACATGTTCCTCAGAAGGAAAACTTTGTAGAAGTGGTGAAATCTCAGCTCCATGGGAAAGGAGCTTTCGTTTGGAGCATCAAGAACAAAACGAGGGGGAGAGGAGGTCAGGAAAGGCAAAATTTATACCTCAAGTGGCAATATTCTACTGTGCCTAGAGATATGATGTAAGTTAAATAAAAAAGAAAAGAAAAAAGCTTCTTTTGAAACTTTTGAAAATTCAGAGGTAACAATGAAGACAAACTCTTCTATAAATCCCCACAAACATATCCTGAGGGGCCCTAGTTGTCCTGTCAGATGAGGTGAGTTTCCCAGTGGAGCTGACCTTGCATTATTAATGTGTCACCAATCTCCAAGTCCAGCTTGAGTTTTCTAGGACAGACTTGGCTTTGTGGTAAGTCAGAGAAAACTGATTATAACAAACTTTTTACAAAGGAAATTTTTGCCGCCAAAGCTATTTTCACAGGTCAGTGTGTAGACACAAAACTTTGATAATTTAGCTGCAAACAATTCCTCTCAAAGGAAAATTAATTGCGCATTAATAGAAACCTGGCTTAAAGGCTAATGGGAGTGAGGCCCCACACTCTGCTGCATCAGTTAGATCACTGCTGAGGTCCTGTGTAAAATTTTGGATTCTCATTTTGAGGAAGGCTGGAAAACTGCCCCAGCTTGGTTACTATTGAAACCAAAATACACTCAAAAAGTTAAAGGTAGTCTCAGGGGAAACTCGTGGCACACTCTGAATGGGTGACCACGGAAGATCTAAAGAAGTAAGGGAACCGACAAAGGAGGCAAATCCCCACAATGCTGTGACGCTAGAACTGAAGGGAAAGATGGGCAGGGGGGATGGGAGGTAGTTACCAGAACCCAATGAGTCCTATAGCTGGAAGAACCTGGCCACTGCCAACCTGTGCCATGCCATGGCACGGAGGGAACCAGGGGGAATAAATGCAATGACCACTAGCTCCTCGCCCCAGAACTCCACCCAACACCTTCCACTGGTCACTCCAGAAATGAAAGAGCAAGCAAACCCACTAACACCAGGCCATATATGTGAGTTTCTGGAGGGATAAGCAGGTGGGGAAGGGTACAGGGTAGGGGCACCTAGATGGCTTAGTTGACCAAATGTCCAACTCTTGGCTTCGGTTCAGGTCATGATATTGCGTTTCATGATTTCGAGGCCTGCGTCAGGCTCTGCGCTGGCTGTGCAGAGCCTGCTTGGGATTTTCTCTGTCCCTCTCTCTCTGCCCCTCCCCTGCTCACACTCTCTGTCTCTCCCAAAATGAATAAACAAACTTAATTTTTTTTAATTTATTAAAAAATGGGTAAATGGTAAATTTGAGGAACCAACAGAGAATATCCACATAGGATCAAAAGTTGACTGTTGACCGGACATGCAAGCTGTCTTTCAATATTTGAAATTTATATAATCATATCCCAAATTTATTCACCCATAAGCTTCTAATTGTCCCTCTTTAAACACCTTTGATGATCACACCCAGACTTCCAACACCTGTCAGTACCTTGGTTTAAAACCGTCCAGTGAAGATCCCATAGTCTACACAAAAAGATTCGAAGTCCTGGTTGATCATGAATCACCACACACAATGACCCCATCTACATTTCCACTTATTCACCACTACTTCTCTGCACATACTGAGACTGGGTAAACTGGATTTTTCACTGCTCCCTAAGTCATAGCTTCATTCATGGTGTTCTCTTGCTGTTAAAATCCACTTTCACATTTAAGACTCAGTCTGAATTCTATCTTCATGAAGTCTATCCTAATTGTTTAAGCTGGCTGTAATCTCTCTCCCCTCTTTACAGTGCCCTGTAGTTTAATATCTCTTGCAAAATTTATCTTTAAAACATGTTTGCCTTAACTCCATACTCAATTCTAGGCTACTTGAAGGTGAAATGAGTGTCCCTCACCCTTGTACCTGTGTCCCTAGCCTGATGGCCTCTACCTCGTAAGAAACCATGAAAGCCCCCCTGAACTGCATTTTATATTCATTGATTCATTGTTTCATTATAGATTTAAAAGAGCTTCTTTAGGTTTCTCCAACAACAACAAAAAAATAATCAAAACATTTAAAGTTACAAATAGCAATATTTTGGTTGAATATAAGATTTTTTTAATGTTATTCTTTTCTTTTCTTTTTATTTATTTTTTTTAATTTATTTATTGTTTAATATACATCTAAGTTAGTTAGCATATGGTGCAACAATGATTTCAGGAGTAGATTCCTTAATGCCCCTTACCCATTTAGTTCATCCCCCCTCCCACAATCCCTCCAGGAACCCTCTGTTTGCTCTCTATATTTAAGAGTCTTTTATGTTTTGTCCCCCTCCCTGTGTTTATATTATTTTTGCCTTGCTTCTCTTATGTTCATCTGCTTTGTATCTTAAATTCCTCATATTAGTGAAGTCATATGATATTTGTCTTTGACTGATTCATTTCACTGGGCATAACACCTTCTAGTTTCATCCACGTAGTTGCAAACAGCAAGATTTCATTCTTTTTGATTGCCGAGTAATACCCCATTGTATATATATACCACCTCTTCTTTATCCATTCATCCATCCGTGGACATTTGGGCTGTTTCCATACTTTGGCTATTGTCAATAGCTCTGCTATAAACATTGGGGTGTATGTGCCCCTTGGAAACAGCACACCTATATCCCTTGGATAAATACCTAGTAGTGCAATTGCTGGATCATAGGGTAGTTCTACTTCAATTTTTTGAGGAACCTCCGTATTGTCTTCCAGAATGGCTGCACCAGTTTGCATTTCCACCAGCAGTGCAAAAGATACCCTTTTTCTCCACCTCCTTGCCAAAATTGTTGTTGCCTGAGTTGTTAATGTTAGCCATTCTGACAGGTGTGAGGTGGTATCTCATTGTGGTTTTGATTTGTCTTTCCCTGATGATGAGTGATGTTGAGCATTTTTTCATGTGTCTGTTAGCCATCTGGATGTCTTCTTTGGATAAGTGTCTATTCATGTCTTTTGCCATTTCTTCACTGGATTATTTGCTTTTTGGGTGTTGAGTTTGACAAGTTCTTTATAGATTTTGGATACTGACCCTTTATCTGATATGTCGTTTGCAAATATCTTCTCCCATTCCATCGGTTGCCTTTTGGTTTTGCTGATTGTTTCCTTTGCTGTGCAGAAGCTTTTTATTTTGATGAGGTCCCAATAGTTCATTTTTGCTTTTGTGTCCCTTCCCTCTGGAGACGTGTTGAGTAAGAAGATGCTGCAGCCAAGGTCAAAGAGGATTTTGCCTGCTTTCTCCTCTAGGATTTTGATGGCTTTCTGTCTTACATTTAGGTCTTTCATCCATTTTGAGTTTATTTTTATGTATGGTGTTAGAGAGTAGTCTAGGTTCATTTTTCTGCATGTTGCTGTCCAGTTTTCCCAGCACCATTTGCTGAAGGGACTATCTTTATTCCATTGGCTATCCTTTCCTTCTCTGTCAAAATTAGTTGGCCATATGTTTGTGGGTTCATTTCTGGGTTCTCAATTCTGTTACATTGATCTGAGTGTCTGCTTTTGTGCCAGTACCATCCTGTCTTGATTATTACAGCTTTGTAATATGTCTTTCTGCTCTAATCTTTACTTTTTCTTGTCTTCTGCTGGTTTTGGATTTTATTTGCTGTTTTTTTTTCCAACTCTTTAAGGCATAAGGTTAGGTTGTGTATCTGAGACCTTTCTTCCTTCTTCAGGAAGACCTGGATTGCTATATACTTTTCTCTTATGACTGCCTTTGCTGCGTCCCAGAGGTTTTGGGCTGTGGTGTTATCATTTTCATTAGCTTCCATGTACTTTTTAATTTCCTCTTTAATTTCTTCATTAGTCCATTCATTCTTTAGTAGGATGGTCTTTAGTCACGAAGTATTTGTTACCTTTCCAAATTTTTTCTTGTGCTCGATTTCGAGTTTCATAGCATTGTTGTCTGAAAATATGCATAGTATGATCTTGATTCTTTTCACTTGTTGAGGGCTGATTTGTGTCCCGGTATGTGGTCTATTCTGGAGAATGTTCTATGTGCACTCAAGAAGAATGTGTATTCTGCTTTAGCATGAAATGTTCTGAATATATCTGTTAAGTCCATCCAGTCCAGTGTGTCATTCAAAGCCATTGTTTCCTTGTTGATTTATGTTTAGATTATCTGTCCATTGTTGTAAGGGTGTTGAAGTCCCCTACTATTATGGTATTATTATCAATTAGTTTCTTTATGTTTGTGATTAATTGATTTATATATTTGAGTGTTCCACGTTTGGACCATAAATTTTTACAATTGTTAGGTCTTCTTGGTGGATAGACCCCTTAATTATGATATAATGCCCTTCTTCATCTCTTGTTACAGTTTTTATTTCAAAATCTAGATTATCTGATATAAGTATGGCTACTATGGCTTTCTTTTGTTGACTACTAGCATGATAGATGGTTCTCCATCCCCTTTCAATCTAAAGGTGTCTTTAGGTCTAAAGTGGGTCTCTTGTAAACAGCATATAGATGGATCTTGTTTTCTTATTCATTCTGTTACCCTATGTCTTTTGATTAGAGCATTTAGTCCATTGACATTTAGAGTGAGTACTGAAAGATATGAGTTTATTGCCATTATGTTCCTTGTAGAGTTGGAGTTTCTGGTAGTGTTCTCTGGTCCTTTCTAGTCTTTGTTGCTTTGGGTCTTTTTTGTTTTTTTTATTTTCATCTTTTCTCCCCTCAGAGAGTCCCCCTTAAAATTTCTTGCAGGGTTGGTTTAGTGGCCACAAACTACTTCAATTTTTGTTTGTCTGGGAAACTTTTAATCTCTTCTTCTATTTTGAATGACAGCCTTGCTGTATAAAGAATTTTGGGCTGCATATTTTTCCGATTCAGCACATTGAATATATCCTGCCACTCCTTTCTTGCCTGCCGAGTTTCTGTGGCTATGTCTGCTGCAAACCTGATCTGTCTCCCCTTGTAGGGTAAAGACTTTTTTTTCCCTTGCTGCTTTCATGATTCTCTTCTTGCCTGAGTATTTTGTGAATTTGACTATGATACACCTTGTTGATGGTCAGTTTTTGTTGAATCTAATGGGAGTCCTCCATCCTTCCTGGATTTTGATGTCTGTGTCTTCCTCCAGGTTAGGAAAGTTTTCTGCTATGATTTGCTCACATAATCCTTCTATCCCTTTTTCTCTCTCTTCATCTTCTGGGACCCCTGTGATTCTGATGTTCTTCCTTTTTAATGAGTCACTGATTTCTCTAATTCTTAAATCATGCTCTTTTACCTTAGTCTCCCTCTTTTTTTCCGCTTCATTATTCTCCATAAGTTTGTCCTCTATATCACTGAATCACTGCTTTGTCTCATCCATCCTTGCCGCCGTGGCATCCATTTGAGATTGCAGCTCAGTTACAGCATTTTTTATTTCATCCTGACTACCTTTTACTTCTTTTATCTCCACAGAAAGGGATTCTAATCTGTTTTCAACATCAACTAGTATTCTTATTATTGTGATTCTAAATTCTGGTTCAGACATCTTGCTTTTATCTGTGTTAAGTCCCTGGCTGTCATTTCTTTCTGTTCTTTCTTTTGGGGTGAATTCCTTCGTTTCATCATTTTAAAGGAAGAAAAGGAATTAATAAAGTAAAAAAAAAAACTTAAAATTAAAAGATTAAAAACAACACAAAGAAATTGAATAAAGGATGCTGGATCCTAGGTGTGTTTTGGTCTGGTTGTTGAAAGAAGCTTGATAGATTAGAGAAAAAAGGGAAAGATAAGAAAAGAAAAAAAGACAAAAGAAAAAAGGGGAGGAAAGGGGGAAAAACGAAAACGTTTGAAAATTTGAAAAAAATGAATATAGTAAAATAGAATAAAATGAAATGAAAGTAAAATAGAATTTTAAAAATTTACAAAAAAAATAAAAATATAGTAGAAAAATTAAAGAGAAATCTTTTTAATAAAAATGGAAAATAAAAATAATTTTTTTTCTTTCTGTATTCAAGAATAAGAAAAGAAATGAAAAAAAATTTGAATACAAGGACCAGCAAACAGAATGAAGTAGGATCGAAATTACATCTTGTTTCCCAAAGTCAAGCTATGAGCACTTCATTGTCCATAAATCAAGCAGGTGGAGGGACTTGTGTTTGTCAAGAGTGCTGTTGGCTCAGTTGGGCAGAGTTTAGTTTAATGGCTCCGTTCTCAACTAGATGGCACTGCTTAGCTTACTGGGGTGGATTGCTGTGGCATGTCTAGGTGTGTATGCACATGCACGGGAGGGGTGAAAATGGCATCATCCAGCTATCCAGTCTCTAGTATGGGAACTCTGTTCTCTCCCCGACCATCAATCAAGCACCCCTCCTTTGTCTCTGGCTTCTGTCCATGCCCCACTTTTATGCTGTCCATGACCAAGCCATCAGATTGCCAGGTGGCACCTCCCTCCTGAGTTTTATCTCAAATGGAGCCGTGTTTCCCAACCCCTTATTTCTGAGGGATGGTGGCTTTGACCCACTCAGACCTTCTGGGGCAGGGTCTGGCTGAGCAATGGCCTGGTCCCAGACCACCCCGAGGAATGTTTGCAGGACCATGCTGCTGCTGATGCCCAGAGACTGCAGCTGGGTGCCAGCCCACCCCCAGAAAAAGTTCATGCCATCTTGTAGCAGCAGCGTTTCAGGAATTATGGAAAATCACAACACACATCTGGCACCCTTAACATCCTTAACATTCCAACACCAGTGAATGTGATTGTTCTCCATGGTCCACTGGGCCTTTTGCCTGTCAGGTGGCTGCACAGTCTCTACCAAATGTCTTCCCAGCAGGGGAACTCCTGGTATGGCCCACAGAGCCCTCAGACCTTGCTCTCTGCTCCTGGGCATTCACCCTTCCTACCAGAGCACCTCCAGGTATTAACCTGCAGAGTTTCAGACTCTGTGCTCCTCCTGTTTATAGAGTCTTAGTGCAATTTAAACCCTCTCCTTTCTCCTTTCTCCCTTTTTTGTTCAATCCCTGCAGCTGTTTCCACTTTTCCACTTTCTCTCCAGCTGCTTTTGCGGGGAGAGTGCTTTTCCCATACTCTCCCCCCATCTCCATCCTCTCTCTGCAAGCAAAAACAGTTCCCTGCCCTCCATGGCTTCTCTCTCCCCCAGTTCACCTCTCCACATTGTATACCTGACAAGTTCTGTGGTTCAGGTTGTGCAGATTGTTGTGTTAATCCTCAAATCAGTTTTCTAGGTGTGCAAGATGGTTTAGTGCTGATCTGGCTGCATTTCAAGATGAGAGATGCAAAACAAATTCCATGCTGATCCGCCATCTTGGTCCCCCTCCCAAATATAAGATTTTATAATAACTAACCATTGGGTGGTTTGCCCTCAGGTCTTGCTGAATGGGATTATGATTTCAAATCATATATAACAAAATTAGGCCAGATCACCACCAAAGGTTAGCTAACCAGTAGCATTAGATATCATGGGAATTATTGTGTAACCCAGAAAGTAGCACTAACTTTACTTTAGAATATATATTTATATCTTTGCATAATGGGGATGAGTTCAAGGGGACATACTAGGTTTACTTGACCATTATTCCTTTGCCGGGAAATTTTTTATTCAGAAAAGGGGGCAAGAGACCTTTACAGAATCAGGACCTATCTCTAAGTGCCAGAATTTATTATTAGACTCTGTCCCACTAGATCATCTGTGATTCTTGGCAGGCAAGTGTTATATTGAAGTCTTTTCAATTACAATGACTAAAGGAAATTTTTTTGTAAGATTTAATAAGCACACCAGCTCCTTTAATGGTTTTTTATATGTGCTCAGGCAGCTCAGATACTGCCATCACAGCATAAAATTCCATACTCTTTTGAATATATTTCATGCTTTTTTTTAATGACCTCATTAGACAAATCAGTTTTTTGGCAAAGCAAGTCTAAAAAATTAATCTTACAGTGATTTGTGACATCCAGTGATCAGACAATACAGAATGCATGCTGTTAGAATTGCCAACCTATTACAGTAATGAGAGAAGAGGTGCAGAGAGAATAAAAGTAAGATATTTCCTTTACCCTTGAGGAGTTTATAATCTAGATGTACAGACAATGTGAACCTAGAATATAGCTGTGAATGACATATAACAGCTTGATAGCTCATAACTAAGAAGCCCTATGACATTGGGGAGGTAGGAGAAGGAATGATAGTTTAGAGTTAGAAGATTTGAGTCCCAGTTCTACCTCTTACTTGGCTGTACATCTTCAGACCAGTTACCTAATCTCTCTGAGCTTCAGAATTCTCTTCTGGAATAATAATTCCCTTACAGAGACATTTTGAGGATTTAATAGGAAAATAATGTGTGTGAAAGAACATTTGACAAACTAAATCTCTATACATACCTGCCCAATCACTTCACAGGCATTTATTCAAAGCCCACTATATGCCAAATACTATCCCCAGCACTACCGGAGATACAATGACTAAAAGCTACAGTTTTTTTCCCCCCAAAGAGGTCAACCAAGCATGGTCCTCCAGGCTCCCTTTGGAGGAAGAACTGAGAGCCATATGAGAGCTGGGGTAGTGAGAGAAATCAAGAAAGGAGGGTGAGGCTTGAAACTTCTAGATCTTGTAGAATATGTGGGGTATAGATAGCTGGGGAGAAAGAAGGGGTTTTGCAGGCAAAGAGGCAGTATCTCCTAGAGATAGGCAAGTCTGGGATTTTTTGAGTGCAGGTACTTCCTGAAACAAGGAAAATAAACTCTCTACCCGGAGACCTGGATCATTAAACTCAACCAGTGCAAAGCATAACAATTGAACAATTATTCAATTAAGTCAATAGTAACACTTTAAAGTAAATGCACGTTAAAGAAAAGCATCTGCTAACTATGCTCAGATTTGGAGAGGTCCCCATTTATTTCGGCAAAAGGAGTTAATCTCAGAAATGTGAGTGAATAGTCTGAAGTTAGTTAAAAAGGGAGATTTAGAGGACATCTACGGCTCAGTCCACCTAAGCTGGCAAGCAGACTTCATCTCAACTGCCATTTCCCATCAGCAGGTAGTGCCTGCCTGGAGCACCCCCTCAGGAAGAATGCTAAGGCTATGTCTGAGCTCAGTGATAAAATATTGATGGTTGCCTTGGGCACTGGATGGCAAAGTAGCTCCTCAAGCCTTCTCTCTGCCATCCTGCTTACACCTGCCCCAGCTCCCTCCTGGGGCCTGAACGTAGAGAAGTGAGCTTCAGAATAATGGCTCTGAGAATTTTCACTGTCAGTTTCTCTAGGAAAGATCCAATAAAGCAGCAAAAAGAAAAGATTTTCACTAAAAAGAAAAGATTTTCAACTTAGCTTTTAGCAAAGCAAACCACTGCTTTCATTAGAACCTTCTAGCAGTCCAGCAAAAAAGAGAGGTTTTGGCTTTAGGTAGATCTGAAGACACATCTGCAGGCACAGAAGAAGGGAAGCTCCTGGCCTTGAATAGCTCACAGTCCACTAGGAGAAAAACAGCGTGAAAACAATGGAATAAGAAATGTGTTATATAACAAAATTTTTCAGAGGGATCCATTCTCTTACTTTGCTTAGGTTAATTTGAAGGACATTGGCAAGAAAGGAAACACCAAACCCGTTTCTTTGTCTCTAGACAGATGCTACATACAGACATGTTTTCTAACGGGGCCCGAACAGTTGAGGGTTAATCAGCAGGAGCCCTTCCATTTTCTGTTGGCCCAACTCATACTCTCTTGTCAGTGAGAGGCCAGAGCATCCTGGAATTCCTGTGTAACCTCAGCTCCAGACAGAATGATATTGGATAACTCACAGCCATGTGTGAACTCCTCAGACATTAAATATTAATGAAAATTTTACCATGAAAGAAGCAGTAGGGTATGGATAGAAAAGAGATGAGTTTTAAAAAGCAATGTGCAATTAGACTCATCTTTCTTCAGAATCACAGAGGCAAAATTTCCAGGGACCCAAAAAGCCTACACTGTGGACAGGTGTCTTCTGATTTGGGATGGCCAATGCTGCCACCTGGAGCTGGGGCTGTTCAGGAGGGCACGCCTGGGGCAGGCAGGGTTGAAGGACAGGTAGAGAAATAGACAAGGAGCTGACCCCATTGCACTAACAACTGCCAGCCCAGCTATGCTCTCCTGGGTCCTGAGGCCACTGTGATTGAGTGGGGAGCAGTGGGAGACCAAGGACAGCAGCTGGAGCTTCTCAGCTTCTGGGTGACACCATTGGGAGGTGGAGGGAGGAAGAGGCTGCTGCAGAGAGTGCCTGTGTCATGCAAAGGACATGCAGTGTCCCCAGTGGACACTGCCCAGAGAACAGTCCTCAGAGGATCTCCTTGTGCTCCATCAGAAATAAATTAAACATCACATGCCCAAAGGCTGGAAAACTTCCCTGCCCTTCAGGAAGGAGAGAAAAGGCAAGAACTTGGAGAAAAATACCCTCCCTCACAAACGCCATGAAAAGCAGAAAAACAAATGAGACACTGACACTTGTTACTGGACATCTACTGTGTGCCAAGCATTTTTCCAGATTTACATGTGTTATGTTCCATATTTGCATGTGTGATTATTCTTTGTCCATGAAGGGATAGGAGGTGAGAGAGGGTAAGTCACCATGCAGCTGGCATAGTCAATAATGACTGACTTGGGACCTGAAGCCAGCTGTGAATGACACCAAGTACTTTTTATTTCTTCATGTTGATTCAAGTTACCACCTAGTATTTTTTAATTTCAGCCTGAAGGATTTCCTTTAGTACTTTTGGTAAGGCTGGCCTGCTCTTGATGAATTGTCTAAGTTTTTTTAACATCAAATGTCAATTTCTTGTTCATTTGTGAGCAATAGTTTTGCTAGATCTAAGACTCTGGGTGGACAGTCCTACTGTTTCTCCAGCATAGACTATATTCTAGACCACTTGGTCATGGCACATAATCTCAGATGCTAGTATTTTGTTGAGATTTTTGTGTTTATATTCATAAGTTATATTGGTCTATAGTTTTCTTTCTATAGCAGCCTCATAGAATGAGTTACAAATTGTTCCCTTCTCTTCTTTTTGGTAGAGTTTGTGAAGAATTGGTATTAATTCTTCTTTAAATGTTTGGTGGTAGTAAAGTCATCTGCTTCCAGGTTTTTATTTGTGGGAAAGGTTTTATCACTGCTGCAATCTCTTTCTAGATTCAAACTCTCCATTTCTTACTGGCCAGTTTAGGTAGTGTCTTTCTTTCTAGGAATTTGTCCATTATCTCTGACTTACCTAATCATTGGCATACACTGTCATTCTTTATACTTGAGTAATTTTGGTAGTAATGTTTCCTCTTTCATTTTTTATTTTAGTAATTTGATCATCCTCACTTTTTTATAGGACAGCCTAGAAAAAGATTTGTGTTTTTTATTGTTCTTTTTGAAAAGCCAACTTTTGGTTTAGTTAATGTCCTCTATTGTCTTTCTATTCCCTATTTCATTTATTTCTGTTGTAATCACTATTTTTCTTTCTCCTGCTTACTTATGTTTTATTTCCTCTTCTTTGTCTACTTTCTTAAGAAGGAAGGTTAGTTTATTGATTTTAGATATGTCTTCTTTTTTTAATTTTGTAAAAATGTTTATTTATTTTTGAGACAGAGAGAGAGCAGTGGAGGGGCAGAGAGAGGGAGACAAAGAATTCAAAGCAAGAATCCAATCCAGACTCTGAGCTGTTAGCACAGAGACCGACACGGAGCTTGAATTTACCAACTGCGAGATCATGACCTGAACTGAACAAAGTCAGATGCTTAACTGACTGAGCCACCCAGGTGCCCCTTTCTTCTTTTTATATATGGGTATGTGCCACTATAAATTTCACTCTAAGCACTATTTTAGTTAGCCATAGCCCATAAGTTTTGGTGTGCTGTGTCTTCATTTTCATTCATCTCAATATGTTTTCTTTTTTTTTTTTAATTTTTTTAATGTTTATTTATTTTTTAGACAGAGAGAGACAAAGCATGAATGGGGGGAGGGTCAGAGAGAGGGAGACACAGAATCTGAAGCAGGCTCCAGGCTCCGAGCTGTCAGCACAGAGCCCGATGCGGGGCTCGAACTCACGGACTGTGAGATCATGACCTGAGCCGAAGTCGGATGCTCAACTGACTGAGCCACCCAGGCACCCCCTCAATATGTTTTCTAATTCAGCTTGACATTTCTTCACTGACCCGTTCGTTATTTAGTAGTGTGTTCATTTCCACCTATTTGTGAATTTCCCAGGATTTTTTTCTGTTATTGATTTTCAAATTCAATCCATTGTGATCAGGGAATATACTTTGTGTGATTGCAATCCTTTTAAATGCATTGACACTTGTTTTACGGTGTAGCATTTGGTCCATCCTAGAGAATGTTCCATGTGTGTTTGAGATACACGTGTACTCCAAGGTGGGTGGTGAGTGCTCTAGAGATGTCTGTTAGGTCTACTTTGTGTGTGGTGTTGCCAGGCTTTCCACTTCACTGTTGATCTTCTATTTAGTTTTCTCTTCATGATTGAAGTCAGTTCTTGAAATTTCTGATAATTATTGTTAAATTCTCAATTTATTCACTCAATTCAATTAGCTTTTGCTTCACATATTTGGTTAGCTGCATACACATTTATGATCATTATAACTTCCTGATAGATTGCCTTTTATCATTATAAAATGGTCCTGTTTATCTCTGGTAACATTCTTTTGCTTTCTTTAGAGAAAAAGAGCACATGCGTCACACGGGTGGGGTGGAGGCAGAGGGGAAGAGAATCTTAAGCAGCCTCCATGCCCCGCGCAGAGCCTGACACAGGGATCAATCTCATGACCCTGAGATCATGACCTGAGCTGAAATAAAGAGTCAGACACTTAACCAGCTGAACCACCCAGGCACCCCATTCTTTTTTATTTTAAACTCTATTTTGTCTGATGTTAGTATAGGCACTCTAGCTCACTTATGGTTGATGCTTGTATGATACATCCTTTTCCATCCTTTTGCTTTAAATCTATTTATATCTTTGAATCTAAAGTGTTTCTGCTATAGATAATGTATTGTTGGATCATGTTTATTTATCCAGGATGGCAATCTCTACATTATAATCATATTGTTTAATTCATTCACATTTATTGTTATTACTGCTATAATTGGATTTATATCTGCCATTTTACTTTTTGTTTTTTTATGTATCCTGGGTCATTTTTTGTTCCTCCGTTTCTCCTTTACTGTGTCCCTTCCCAAGTGAATATTTTCTAGTGGAATATTTTAATTCCTTGAGTGAATTTTTTTAATATTTATTTATTTTTGAGAGAGAGAGTGAGCAAGCATGAGCGGGGGTGGGCCAGAAAGAGGGAGAAAAAGAATCCCAAGCAGGCTCCACACTGTCAGTGCAAAGCCCAACACGGGGCTTAATCTCACAAACCGTGATCATGACCTGAGCTGAAATCGCTCTTAACTGATTGAACCACCCAAGCACTTCAAATGATTTTTTTAATAAATAATTTTTTATGTTTACTTATTTATTTTAAGAGATAGTGCACATGCACATGCGCTCTGAGTGGGGGAGGGGCAGAGAGGAAGGGAAAGAGAGAATCTTAAGCAAGCCCCAGGATCTGCACAGAGCCAAAGGCGAGGCTTGATCCCACAACCCTGGGACTATGACCTGAGCTGAAATCAAGAGCCGGACATTCAACCAACTGAGCTACCCAGGCACCGTCCCTTGAATGATTTTTTTCAAGTCATTTTCTTAGTGGTTGATCCAGGGCTTATGATAGACATTTTAACTTCCCAAATCTACTTCAGATTTATACTAACTTAATTCCAGTAAGATATAGAAATGTTACTCCTATATAGCCATACTCCCTTTTATCCTTTTTTGTGCTATTATTGTTATACATACTACATCTATATACATTACAAACCCATCAACATATGGTTATAATTCTTACTTTATATAATTTCATGCCTACTTGAGACATTGAGAAAAGAAAGGAGAATAATTATATATTTACAGGGTTTGTTATATCTACCTTTTTATTTACCTTTTCTCATTCATGTTTGTTCCTGTGGGTTTGAGTTACCATCTGATGTCATTTCTTTACTCCTGAGTTAGAGCCTCCATCCTGTGACTAGGGGCTAGATGGAAAATAGGAGCCCCTGACCCCTAGGTCACAATCACCAGGAACTTGAACTCTTCAGCCTGGAGTTAGAGGGGATGAGGTATAGTAATTATTTGCCCTTTTCAGTGAGACAGGTAAGCTTTTATTGACAGCTGAGAGAAGGACATGCCCCATCTTCTTGGCCATCCCCAGCCAGATAGAGCTTTTGTCTAGCTGAGCTTGGGTAGGGGTGATGAGGGAGAAGGCCGTGGTTCAAATGCCACAGACTCTCACAGTGTTTTAAAGTATTAGTGGATTTTCTCAAATAAACTATTTCTTCATTTGTTGTGTGCCTATAAGATTATTCACAGAGACATTAAAACTTTTTTTTAATCGTTTTCCCTGGCTTTCCTTATGTTGCTGAGGGATGTGACTGTAGAGTTCCATATGCTCTCAACCCAAAGTAAAACCTGTTCTCCTATATTTTTAATATCTTCTTTACCTCCAGATAAATCCTCTTTTTTTGTACTTAATCTTTTTTATCATCCATTTGTTCTTTGGTTTGATGACGGTGACAAAGTTTTGACAATTTTATTATTTCTAAGGAAAAGTGTGTAGTCTGATTAAGCATCTCCTACATTTTATTTTCTATTTTCGTATTGTCTACACATTCATCCATACTGATTTCTTTGAACTTACAGTTCTACATCAATATTTTCCTTCCACATTCTTTTGATTTACTTTGTTACCCTATTTTAGCTTCCTAAGTTGAAATCTTAGCTCATCGGTTTTCAATCTTTTTTGTTTTCTAATAAATGAGTGGAAAACTATAAATTTTTCTTTGAACAATAGTTTGACTTGATTCCATAAATTTTTATACATAAGGTTCTTATCCCCCTTTTGTAGTATGCTACATCTCATCTTAATTTACCTTTAAATCATATATTCATGAGCTTTTGTTTTTGTATTGTTTTGTTTTAGGTGAATCTAAAAGGTTCTCTCTTATTTCAAATATTAATGCATTTTATTTTATTTTATTTTATTTTATTTTATTTTATGTTTTCTTTTTTTAGTTTTTATTTAAGTTCCAGTTACTTAACATACAGTGTAACATTCTAAGCTTCGAATTTCTGCTTTGGAGAACTTGTGATTTTATTTGTGAAGGCCTACATGGCCGTATTTTAAAAATTCAAAGTGCAGACTATAGAGAATTTAATTTCAGTAAAATTGACTTCTCCTGGGGAGAAGCCACTTTATGAGTTTCTTATACTGTGGATATAAACATTTTCAGTCCTTAGAGCCTTTGCCGTTCTCAGGTGTATAGCAAAACTGTCTCGTCTATTTGTAGCCTCTTTGTTGCTCCACTCCATCTCTTTTACCTTTTTTATAGTATAGCATAGAATTGAACACACACATGCATGCACACACACACACACACACACACACACACGTATATATCATTATATCAATGATCTGGAAAAGATCCATTGTTGCTGTTTACCGTGAGACTTATAAAAAGAAATATAAAACCCTTAATTGCCTTTCATACAGATTATAAGGATGAAATTACAAAACATTAAGCAGAATGGCTAGGTATACACTGACCCAAAGATTTTGGATGTAAGATCTGGGATTAAGCATGAGTGGACAATGCATCCATAGATTATCCTACATGCCTAAGAGCAAGGTTTGCATCTTCTTCCACAAACAAGACAGTAGAAAGTAAAAGAGTTTATTAGTCAGTAAAATAATAACTCCTGGTGGGGCACCTGAGTGGCTCAGTCGGTTGAGTGTCTGACTTTGGCTCAGGTCATGATCTCACGGTTTGTGAGTTGGAGCCCTGCATCAGGCTCTGTGCTGACAGCTTGGAGCCTGGAGCCTGCTTCAGATGTGTCTACCTCTCTCTCTCTCTGCCCCTCCCCTGCTTGTGCTCTGTCTCTCTCTCTCTCACAAATAAATAAACATTAAAAAATTGTTTAATAATAACTGGATATGTGTAAGTAGTTGGACAAGTAAATTTTTCCTTAGAAACCAGTAAGCTGTGAATCCTAGAAGTCAATCTCTTTGGCTAATCTATCCCTTTACTTAAAACTGAGTGTGATTTAGTGGCACCTGGGTGGCTCAGTCAGTTAAGCACCCAACTCTTGATCTCAGCTGAGGTCATACATAGTATGTGAGTTCAAGCCCCCTGTTGGGCTCTGCACTGACAGTATGGAGCCTACTTGGGATTCTGTCTCTGCCTCTCCCCAGCTCACAGGCATGCACTCTCTAGTTCTCTCAAAATAAATACATAAACTTAAAAAAATTTTTAAATGATGATTATTTAAGGAGCAGCACCAAAGGTAGTTATATTCAATGTAAAAAAAGTGTAGATACAAATATTTTAAATTTTAACTCATATTCCTAAGTAAGGATGGTCAGATGACAATTTACTGTGACATCCAAAGGTATATGAAAAATCCCTGAGTAAAGCTGCCTTAGAGGAAACATGAATCCAAGGAGCAAGGATGGGAGGTCCTTCCCACAGGACCCCCTTCCTAGGATGCATCAGAGGCAAGCTCAGGGTTCTCAAGAACCAAGAGAATGACTTGTAAACAGCAATAGTCCAGCACAAACCCTAGACCTTTCAGGACTCCATTTTAAGTATCTGCTCATCAGATTGGATACCAACTACTTTCATCACCTACTGCAACTTACTGCCCACCATTCCAAAGCACCAAGGGGCCTTTTCTAGGATACAATGAGAGATGGTGTCCTACTCTTACTTACTCTCAGACTTACTGATCCTTTGGCCCAGTACTCAGGATGCTGTTAGCACCTGGTGAAGGACCAGCATACATTTGAGAGGGTTAATAACAATAACTTGACACCCTAGAGAGAGTAAACACTTTCCATGTTAACACAGAATTCCTTGAAGCATAGTATATTATCTCAAAGAAATGAATATCTAAGGTTAGGATTTGGAACACCAAAGCATTTCTCTGTTGGTCCTAAATCAGATTGCAGAGGTCAGAACAAACATAGGGCCTCCTGCTTGGCTTGCTTCTTGCAGCTGAATTCTTCACTCCCTGTCCCATAGCAACTACTAATTCAATAGGTCTATCTCCTACAGACATGTCACTGGTAAGATACAGCATTGCTGGCCCCAAGGCTGAGCAGCTCCATTTGCCAGGCATAAACCATCGACAAAGTAGAACATTGAATTGCATCAATCGTGCAACAGAACAGAAAGAACTACTTCGCATGCAGATTAAGTCCCTCTGCTTCTTCATCTGCAGCAAGGCAAAGCACACAGAACTCCTCTCTCTTAGACTCTCAAAATGCCTGGCAGACATTTACCTAACTCTCAATCTATAAATTAAATACGAGAATATACTAACTGGCATATCATCGTTAATTGTAGCTTGTAATTGCCAGGGCAAGATAACAATATACTTCTCTAACTTTAAGGTCAGCATCAGGCAGTTGAGTGATCAATCCTCACATCAGTCATCTCTTGGCAGCCCTGTCAGTGCCATAATTCTGGATTTGCAGGGGGATGGGGTCAACTAGAATGGTCACTCTGAAGGTGCATTCCTCCCGTGGGCAGGAACAAAATGGCTGAAAAGCATCAAACTCATGAAGGTCAGTTGATTCAGGCAAGGAGAAGGCAGTAAATTGATCAATTGGAGAACTTTAGTTGAATCCAATTCATATATATGTAATATTATATTCACATATATCCATGTGTTATGTATATGTGTATATATATATATATATACATATATGTGTGTGTGTATATATATATATATATATATATATATACACATATATATACAATCTCAAAAGTGGACAATAATTTGTTTGGCAGACAAAAAGTTAGAGAGGGACAGAGTTTCTAAAAGGCAAGAGAATTTGTTGCAAGAATTTTGGATGAATTCATATACCATAAGGCAGTATTGCATTTTTAGCACCTTTCTCAAGAGGAAAAAGAAAAGTAACATTCTGTAGCTCCATATCAAGGGAATTTAGGAAGGATTGAATTACAATAAATGAATTTACATGAGGGATCGTTCTTATCAAACATGAATGCTTAAGATGAAGGAATAAGACATTATGCGCCCAAAGAGAGCTAAGCTTCTTTAAAATAATCCTGTTAGAATGTGAATTTTAGGAGCTGATAATTTATGAATGTCACCAGCTCCTGGCCTGTCACCTGCATCTTCTACTCCATGCCAATCTATTCAAAAGAACGAACTGCTCATTCCCAAATGTGCTTGAATTTGCATTTCATCCACTCTCTGGTTCCAAGTCCAGCAGCACGGGCAGAAAAGGCTGTCACCCTGAAATACACTCTGAGAGCCTGTGTGAGTTCTGCAGGAGGCTGTGACCTGTAAGGTGTGATCTGCACACTGCTCATTGGGCTCCTATCACTGCTACCCTCATACCCTGTCTCACAGGCTGACACAGAGCTGGAATGGCATCCTTCTTTCAATTCTAGCATTGTCTCCAGAAGGTCTTTTGTTGACACAGACAGATAACCCTTTTTTGAAACAGTCATATGTTAGACCAATTGTCCCTACAAACATGAATCATTGAGCAGTTCCTAAATAGCAACCTGAAAGAATATGACAAGGTAAAGTGAAGTTTTAATTGTAGAGGAGGATATTGGGAACAGTCTCAGGAGATGCTTCTCAAACATGGCTGATCACCATAGTTACCTACAGGATTTGTTCAAAATAGGGAATTTCATACCTTACTCCATGAGTCTGATTCATTAGCTCTGGAGTTGATACAAGGAATATGTGTTCTTAACAGGCAGCCCAGATGATTCTGATAATCAGCATGGTTGGGGAGCCACTGAAGGTCAGTCCTGGAAAAGTACCAATAGTGGGCAGCCCTAGGCAGCCATCAGGCCAGCACCTAGGCAGTGGGCACACTGAAAAAAACAATCACTCCCCTCCTTTCCCAGATATTAGAGTAAGGACATAAATATAAAGACTAATGACAAGATGGGAATCAAAGCATCAACCTCATAAATGAAAATCCAAAGTGCCAGGTAAAGCCCATCACCTTGTTGCCTAGGTGATGAGGTCCAACAGAAGTTAGCCTTTCACCAATCTCCTCTGCAAAATAAGTCATTCTTCTTCCTTGGCAGAGGCCTGAGTAATGAGGCTCCAGGGAGAGGCAGAACCGTCATGCTAGTACAACTCCTTTCTGCAGGGAGAAAGTAGACATCTCCTTCCATGGAAACATGAGGATAACAAAATACAGATTTCTCTCTAACAAAGACCAGGAGAGTTTCCTGCCAGGATAAGCCCGTAGCCATATCAGCCCAGCATTCTGATTCCACAGGGCATAACCAGGGGAAAACACTGATGGGCAAGGACTGCTTTGTCCTTGATCATAGCCTCACACATTAGGGATATACACACCAAACACAAAACAAAATGAAAGTGAAACCAACAGAAACAAAATGAAGCTGGAAGATGGATTAGGCATCTTTCATCCAGGAGTTTTAGAAAATGTTTCTAGTCTTTATTTCAGGTGTACTTCGTTTCCCTCCAACTCCCCTGGGGGGAAGCCCAAGCTTGCCTGTGTGGGCACACCCAGCTCCAGCACAGGGTAAACCCCATTCCTGCTTCACAGTGCCAAGCCTGCTCCTTCCTTTTGTGTGTGCCTGTGTCTTAACAGCAGTATTTTATGATTTAGTTCAATGCATTTGAGGGGAAGATAAAACAAAACTAATGTAGCACCAAATACCAAACCCTGAGGCGCACCAGTGTAAGTAAGCACTGAGTAGCCTGTAAATAAATGTGGGAATGTTAGCCTGGGGAGGGAGAAGATACTAAGAAATGTTCACCCAGTGTAAAAACAGGGCAGGCTCCGACAAGGTTTGAACGCATGGAAAATGGTTTCATAGACATGCAAGGGTCTCTCCTGTTATCATTCTCCCGACCCAGCAACTTCCCACTGACTGTTTTTCATGGCAAGTCACCTTGGTGATTAATCAGAGACAGTATATGGCTCCTCTATCTAAGCCAAACTGAACATCAGTCATGCTAAAAAAAAAAAAACAAAACAAACAAAAAAACAAATCTATTGCCAATTTCTTCAACACATGCGAACATTTATAAAGAGAGGCACGTCATCAACTTCCAGATTTCTCTCTTCCTGTAACTATCTTTCTCCACCCTCACTCTGCAAGAACACCTGTCTAAATCCTCAGCTTGTCAATCAATAAGCACAGCATCTCAGGGCACAAGCAAGCTGTGCCCTCCAGGAATTGATGAATCTAGACTTGGGAGTCCAACATATTTACTCGATGAAACTTTCAATTAAAACCAACAAGGCAGGCCAAGATGAAATCAAATATTAGAGAAATGAGAAATCTGTCACATGTTAAGCAAATATTTACGATGCAAAATGTGCCATGTGACAATTGAATGAAAATCTAAATGCTGACAGGTGTACCAGAGGCAAATGAATAGGCACCTGTAATAGTTAAAATAACTTTAAAAGGTTTAAAAGAAGAGAAGGGAGGGGGAAATTTGCTTCTTCCTGTCCTACTGTCCAATAATGATATCTGTTCATAAGAACACTTTGATGGTTTGACCCTCTTAAGAGGTATTTTTTATTCTTTGTCTTTGGATTTTGAATATATTTAAGTCTCCATCCAGTTCAAACTGCTTCCCTGGTTAAAACAAAACAAACAAAGGAATGAAAAAGAGAAAAACAAAACAGGTTTTATTTCTGTTGCATTCATTCTTAAATTCAACAAATTCATATGGTTAATTTAAGGGTTCAAGATTCAATCTATAGTTTCATTTAAGATCAACTTCCATATGAAATTTAAAACTTAGAAAATTATGGCCATATATTACACATATTTTATTTCTTGGCCTAACATTTGCCTCATATGATGCCCACACCCCAATTTATAGTAGACAATAGGTCATTTTTATTTCTCCACATAAAAGACACATGACTTTTTCCCACCATGATGTTTTATTTACACCTCACAATTATGATACACATCACTGGAAGTGATGTATCTTATCTAAGAACTATTTGTAACACACATAGGTAAGAGCTGACAGTTTAACTTACTTCTTTCCCAAAATCACCTCTTCACTGCTTTCTCAGTTCTAACCCCATAAGTGTAGTGTCATGTATCAGTAATTTTAAAAATATGCCATATTTCTTTGTGTGATGGCTACCTTACTTTACTCCTTAAATCCTTATTTAGGGACAGCAAAGCCAACACAAAGAGAACCGACACTGCATTATAACAAAGATAGGATATACAGCCACATTTATCTGACTTTTTTTTCTTTCCTCTTAAATTTTTAGGCATTGCCAGACAGAAGGCTTTTAAACAGCAAAACATAATATGACACAAAATCCTGAAGTCTAAAAAATATTCTTCCAAGCAGAATTTCTCTACGTGCCTATTATGACTTATAGCGGGCTTTTCTTTTCAGGACCCTGGATAGCTTCCCCCTTCTAGGGCATTTATCTTGTCCACATGCTCCTAGTTTATCAAGGAAAGGATTTACACAGCTCTGAAAGGCATTGTTAGTGCATTATTGCTTCAGTGCACTCACATACAGCATGGAGATGGTAGCAGTAAACCAGGGAGAAGGGAGCGATTCTTCACAACAGTCCTTCCTGGGGGTAAAACCACCCATGGCCAACTCCACCCTAGATCACAGCACATGCTGATGCACAAGTTCAAAAACGCAGGAACACTACCAGTGAACTCAGTGGGCATGCAGCATGCTGATTGCTCTAAGTTCCTCTGAAGGATCTTCAGGTACTTGTATTTCCCTGATGATTTCCTGAAGTTCTATAAGACTATGCTGTCTTTTTCCAAGGCAGGATATAACACTATGCTTATTCAGCACTAAGACTACATTTGAAGCAGGACCTTTTGGACATGACTCATTGAAGAGGTGGTTTTGGTGTTTCGGTAGCCAAGATAAAAAATAAAGGCACTATTTTTCTTTATTATAAAAAAAAAAGTGTGCAAGAGCTGTCTCTGCCCATTACTCCACTCTTGAATCTCACCTTCATCCCTGACACACACCCCATTGTTCAAACATGTCCTGAGGTTCACTCCAGATAGATGCTAGTTTCAGCTACTGACTGACAATTTTTAAAAGGTGAAAGTTGAGTGGTTTATGTTTCAGATTATATCAAAATTTTCCCATGCTGAAATGACTGGATTAAACTATCACAGCAAGATGTCAAAATAAACACACTCTTGGATTCAGTTGGGAGTTTTAATCCTGCCTAATGTTGATCAGGACCTCGTACCATAGCAACTCATGGAGAAAGCTTCAGAAAGCTCCCCCTCATCCCCAGAATAATTCTGGCCATCCTCTATCAAAATTTACCCATCATCAGTTACATTTGGAGCCTAGTGCTATGGTAATATAAGGATCTGACTAGAGCTGTTATGTTCTTGGCTAATAGGAAAAGGCAAATGAGGAATCATTTTTAATCACCAGCTTTGAACTTTGCAAACATGATATAATTTACTCCACACATACATAAAACATGTAAGATATTATTACCCTTATTTTATAGATGAGAAAACTGAGGCCAGGATATTCATATTTATCCCCCATATTCATTCATTTATTAAGTGACAGGCCCAGAATTAAATGTGGTTCTGTCTGATTTTAACATCTGTGCTCTTTGTACTACATCATGCCCGTTAGTCCATTAATATTCACAGAGAGCATTTGCATTTTATCCAAAGCTTTAACATCTTAAAGAGCATGAATGGGTTCCATAATAAATTCAGGCTAAGAAGGAGAAATGTCTTTCCCCAGAGACCCAAGAACTGCCCATCAGGACAGCAATGTGGGCAGAAAATGAATGACCCTCCATTGGCCTCATTTAGATTACTTTTCAAAGAAGCCCCAACCATGTCCCTCTGGTTCATTCAAAGGTTGGAGGACAATGAGGCTGAGACTGCTGGCTGACTACCAATAAACTCTCCCCTCTTCCATTGTAATAGAATCCTGGATTTTGTGTGAGTTTTCTTTTGTTTTGTTTTGTTTTCATTTTTTGGTTTTTTTTTTAATCTCAGTCCATGGCTTTACAGGAAAAAAAAGGGGGGAGGGGGTTAATTCTCAGATTCCTTTGCCATTATATGGAGCCATATGCCTATGTTCTAGCTGATGAGATCTAAACAAAAATGATGTGCTGCACCTCCAAGGGAGCTTTCTTAAAGGCCAGTTGACATGTACCCGTGCCCCAGCCCTTCCCCCTTTTTGTAGACTGCAATGTAAGCCTGATGGCTGAAGCCAGTGCCACCATCTTGGGCCATTGATTGACATGAGGAATATAAGGCACAAAAAGTGGATGAACATGCTGGAAGGAGCCTGAACTGCTCGCAATTGGTAGAACAGAAGCACAATTCCAGCCTTAGACTGTCTCATCCTCCACATTTCCACATCAGAGAGAAATAAACTTCTAACTTTTTTAGCTAGGGTCTCTTTTACCAAGAGCTGAAATTAATCCTAACTTACAAACATAGGGTGGGTTGATACTCAAACATTTCCCAGTCTATGGGCTTTGTGAACAATGATGTAGCCTTAGTAAGAGCAATTTTGTTCAATAAACACTAGCTTTGAATATGAAGTTTCAGGGAGCATTAATGAGGAAGAAATAATTACAAAAATAATGAAATGGAATTACCACAATGTGGCCTTTTTTCCATTCTTAATGCAACCAGCAAAATCTGAATAGTTGTGTCATTCCCTATAACCAATGCATTAGCATAAATAGAACATTTGAATGTATATAATAATTATTCAATTATAATGATCAAAGGGAAGCGGTTGCTGAAAACAATCCCTGATGCTGAATCCTTGCCTAAGAAAATATCATTACATTTTAAGAAAAGAGACCAATCTTGATGCCTTTAGCAGGAATGTGCTATTTTCAGAACTCTGGATCTACCTTCTTTAATAAGAGAATAAAACATCATTTTACCTTCTTATTAGACAGGGAGAGATGGAACATTCCATTATCCCCAGAAGTTTGTAAGTGTGGTGGCAAATCATTAACATCAGAGGAATTTAGAAATAAATGTGGAGGCCTGGACCTAGGGTCAGAAGGTGAGATTACCTACTTGGACCAGATTTAGAGCTTCCAAAGGTGAGGAAACTATACCTGCTCTATGGCTCTGCAGTTATATTTGGAACCAAGCCCAGAGGCCATGGTTCTTCATCCTCTGGAAAGATTCCTTTGCCTCAGAAAGATGTTCATTACAAGAAACTAAGAACAATGTATGTTTTTGGAAACATTGTAAAAGCCTTTCTCTCAGATCATGGTCCAGAAGGTGCAAAATCACCTAGGAAGCAACACTTGATCATTATTCTATGCACCTTCTGTTGCAGACATGTGGGGAAGCAAAGTTGTGAACTGCTCTAGGATTTCCCTAAAGCCAAAAATCTGCCCAGTTCTTCTCTGGGCAGATTTTCAGCTGCTGTAGCCCAATTTAGGGGAGGCAGCTGTCGGGCACATTTGGCCACACACCTAAATGGGAGCCTCTGGCATTCTGAACTGAAAAAAAGATGACATTGCTGAGGCAGCAGGAGAGAGTCCACAACAATGGGAGCCTTCATAAGGGCTTGAGAAAGCAAAGCAGTTTTTCTATATTTTTTTTTTAAACTCTTGGCTGAGCCTAAAATCGGAGACAATTTTATGGACAGAAAGTGCTTCAGTTCTTGTATTTTGGAAGACCAAGCTGATGCAGGAAGGTGAGGCCCGAGGACCCAGAAGGGGTCCCACAGGACCAGCCAATGGGGTCCTTGGTTCCACGCAGGATAGAAATCAAACGGGAGCCAGGATGAAGTGAGAGCAGAGTTTATTGAAGGTATAGAGAGAGTGCAGGTACAGACAATGTCTGGAAGACTCAGAAAGGAATGGAGACAGAGTCTCACTTTTGCTTGGCGCCTGGGGTTTTTATGGAAGACAATGGTCTGGTGAACGTGTCTTCTCAGACACCCAGGAAGTGGTTCAACAAGGACGTGTGCTCAGGTACTCTGTAAGTCTTCTGTAAGTCCCTTATGCCCTGGGCTCTTGGCGTCAAGGTGTCTGGAGTCCGTGGTCTTGGAAAACATACATGACAACCTTGCCTGCTCACTCCTCAGATGTTATCTATTGTCCTGCAAGGCTCCAAAGAAATCATTAATTCCTTGACTTTATAAGGAGGACATACATTATTGATACTATAGCCACATGTAGGGTGGAGGTGCAGGTTCTATCAAGATAAGAAGCAGAAAAAATGAGTCTTTCATGGGGTCCCTTTCATCAGCTCAAAGCTTCTAAAAGCACGAAAGACAGAAAGAGATCATTCCATTCATTGGCTGGTCCTTAGAAAGTCTTAGAAAACATTTAAGTTCAAGATACCTGGAAAACTTACCACCACTGCAAAGGTGACGGATGGGTTAATTAACCTTATTGTGGTAACCATTTCATGATATGTATCAAATTATTACATTGTCCACTTTCAAATTACACAGTGCTATATGTTGATTATATCTCAGTAATATTGGGAAAAACGTTTTAATTTACAAGAGAAGCTGTGCATCATGAAAGTGATTTTTTTCCGTAAAATGAGAGGAAACATTTACCACTTTTCAAAATAAAGAAGTTTGGGAAAAAAAATTGTACTCAAGAAAGGGTTTCAAGATTTTCTATGCTGGGCTTTATATAAAAATGGAAGACTGTAGACAGATGATAGATAAATGATGATAGATGATAGATACATAGAAGATAAATAGATGATAGATGCTAGAGTTTAATATGTACACTAATACATATATATATATATATATATATATACACACTTACATACCACTATACATATTAAACTCCAGAGAAATTAATTTCTCTTCTCTTCAATTTTCCTAGTTTTGACAATTGATACAGCCAAGAAAAAAAAAATTTCCCACTTCTGAGTTCAGAAAATACACTTCCAGGGGCAGCAATTTCCTCAAAGTGCTTGCTGATTTCAGCCACAAAGCAAACATTCTGAGCACAAGACTCTGTTGGGAAGCCTCCAGATGAGGGTCAGCCAGAAGGGATCACCTAGGCACAAGGAATAATTTTGGTGTGCACCTCTCACTGCCAATAATCACACTAGCCCACAGGCAAACACTTAGGTGAATGGTAAGGATGGACACACAAGGGATAGTCACATCATTGTGGAAGTAGGGACCTCATACCCCTGATCCAACTTCAAGTATCAGGGAAGATGATGGCTTTGATTTATGCGTGAGAATGAAGTTTTAAAAAACTCAAAACAGGATCTCACACAATTTACTTGAGAGTGCTTTGTTGACAGAAAGTGTCTAAGAAATTAGGAAATCGGGCTGAGACCGTAAAGAATCTTGCTACGAAGCAGAAAGGTTGGACAGTGCCAAGCTGGTAACATTTGTTTAGTAAAACAAAACTACTTCCTGTTTATACCCCGTGTGTGGAGACTCTTGGATAAATGCATCACATATAATGTATACTCTGCAGTTTTCCTAAATGAGTGTAAGCTTTACCGCTCCTGTTCTCAATCTAACTCTATACGTATCTAATGGCATCTCCATAAAATAACTAAGAACGACTCATATTTGTATGGTGCCTTCAATCCCACATGGTTCTTTCACTTTTTTTCTTTTTACATCTTACAACAGTAATTGCGGCAGTTAAAATCACACAGCTAGAAAAGAGGAGACCGAGGCTCAAAACCAGTTCCCAAATCCCACAGAATTCAAAGTTGGGATTTCTGTTTCCATCTCCAGCTGATTTCCCCTCCTGGGCTGTCTCATTCTCTTTTTGTGAGCTGGTCTGATCAAGTTTGGTCCCTTGCCAAGCATCTTCCTCTTTTCGGTGCCCTTTTCTCTTTCCTGCTCCTCTCTTTGCCCTTTTCTTCCTCACCATTGCTGCTTCCTCCTCCCACGCCCACTCCCACTCACTTCATGCTGTGTTCATGCTCATCAGAAAGAAAACAGTCACTGAATCCAAATGCCATAATCAGTGGTGGCCCCTGCAGCAAACAAATCAAGCGCAGGAGTACTCAGCACTCAGCGGCAGAAAGACTTCCCTCTGAAGGGAATACTTAACAACTGTTGAGAGAATCAAGGTTTTGGTGGGTTGTTTTTCACCCCCCTTCAGTGAGAAGGATAGCCTTGTCAAATCAAAGCTGCTATTTCTTCTTTAGTGTCTGATTTAGGAGATTATACATCAGAGGGAAGCACTTGTAAAAGGATTATAGCATTATAGAAAAATAATTGGAATGTTTCATCTCTCTGTATATCATGGCTTGTTAAAGTTGCTGTAGGGACTAGCCAGATTAATTAGAAAGAAGGAATATGTTTATTTCTCTAACTCAACACTCTGATGGTCAGAGATATTCCTGTTTATCCTAGTAAATGTTAAGAAGAGACTATGGATAACGTCTTAATTCTGCAATTTACAAGATACACAAATCACCCCCTCCTTCTTGCCAAGAAAGTATGTGACAGGCTAAAACCTTGGCCACAGTATAAAGAGCCATTTTCTTTTGCCTTAGGTATTATGAAGTTATTTTAAAGATATCTATCAATTATCTCATTCATTTGGTTAATATAAACAATCAGCCCAGAATTCATTACTGTGAATGGATGTATTTTATAATCCTGAGATATAATGCATGTAATAGAATGCAATCTAATACATTCTAACATGCAGTTAGTTAAAGTCTCGCCTTTAGGATGAGAGGGTGATCCACTCCCCAAATATTTAAAAGCAAAAAAAAAAAAAAAAATAGCAACAGAAAAAATAAGTTGGGAAAATTGTGAAGCTAGAAAAGATCATCTTCAGTGCCTCATTTCATATATTTCTTCCTTTATGATTTTCCCCTCTCCTACTTCTCAAAATACCCAAAACCCTCACATCCCTTCTTCATCCCCAGAATATTCACATGTGCCCCCTCTGGCAACACACTAGCCTCTCAAAATTGACTAGACCTCTGTTCCATTCCCTAGGCTTAGCTACAAGTAACCATGTTCTACCAAGTAACCCATGCCCGTGTTTCCTATGTGTTCATGAGTTTATATACATAAACTTTGCAAAATATACCTAAATCCACAGGGGTGAGTATTCCCAGCAGCACAGTAGGTCAGCAAGGGAATGATTTTTCAATAAGACCTTTCCTACCATTTAGGTCATACCACATGGGCAACTGCCCTCGTGTCCACACTCGTGACCTAATTTCCCTTCACAGAGAAGGCTAATATTCTCCTCCATATGAACCTTCCTCCGTGTTAAGCACACAGCCACTTTTTTGGCCCTATTTCAGACCCTGGAAGCCTCTCATCTACAATAAACAGAAAGGAACTAACTTGTAGAATCATTCCCTTCCTCCTTCCCCTACTTCCCACAGACCAACAATTCTAAAGGGATTCCTGTTCCCCTTCCCCACGATGCTCTGAACACCATTTCTGAGGGACCTAATCTTATTAGGTTCTTGCCTCCAAATACACTAGTGTTCAAACATTGAACTTATTTCACCTTAATGGTGAACAAGGAATGTGTCTGGGGGACAAATGCAGAACTGAAAGCTAGTAGAATAAAAACAACACGAAGAATCTGAACAGCCTAAAGACAGGATTAGCAAACTAGATGACTGAGCCAGGAAGAAGGCCCCTGACAACCAGGCTAACTACATGACAACTTAGCCTCAGGCTAGCCCTTCCCAGATGTGGGGAATGTGTCTTCTTCCATTACTGTCAAACATCCAAATCACTTTTTGAGATGTCTCTCAAAAGATCTCTTCTTTTGCTTCTTCATTGCTTCCTTCTTTTGCTCCCACCTTCAATTTTGCACAATGTGAAAGCACTATGAAAAATGCACTGTGTTAAGATTTCTTCATAGCGTCTGTGCTGCATCAGATAGAATAAGCTAAAGACCCAATGCAGGGCTCTCTGGTAACAGCTGACTCAGAGGACATAGACTGGACTTCAGTGCTGTCTCCACCCTTGTACACACATATACGCACACACATACATGCATGCATTCATGGATTAGCATAAAGAATTCAGTTGACATAAATAACTCTCCCTGCTCCAGCACCAAACAGGAGATGCTCAGGCTTTGATAGACAGAAGCCCAGAGAATAGTAACATATGAAGTAAAGCATTTTTCGTAGAAGAACAAGAAGTACCAAAGCTAGTGCTGCAGCCTGTACTGACTTTCAGAGCACAGAGTGACCATGCTCACTAACAGTTGACTCCAGCTGGTGAACACTCAGAGAGTGAATGGTGGTGAACACTCCACCACTCTTGAGAACAGAATGCAGGGAAGAGGAAATGGGAAGAGAGCTGTGCAGATGGAGCAGAAGTAGGGGAGAAGGAATGGAAAACTTGTCTCCACAATACAAGAAAGGGCAATGTGGAACAGGCTCTCAAGTGCTCAAAATCAAATCGCAGAGGTCAGGAACAGAAAAGCATGAGAAATAGTCAATGGAAAATGAAGAGTGTGGATAATAAGTTCTAAGAGTTCAGAGGAAAAAGAAATCAGGGGAGAAAAAATGGGGGAATGATGTAGGAAAATTGCCAAAGAGAAAAACACTTTTTGCAGAAGTGACTAAGAACTAGCATAAACAGTAGGCCAAATCAAGAAAGAGGTAAGGTGGTCTTGCCAATACAAGCAAATATGGCCTTCCATTGTCCCCGCCCCCACCCCACCAGACCTATCTGATTTTACACGTGCTACAAAGAACAGAAGCAGCATTGGTCTGTTTACCCTTCACAGGGGTTAGCTGCCTGCCCAGTCACACTACCTGAGCCTCACCATGAACCAAAATAAAATGTTTTTTTTATCACTGCTTCTCAGACTTAGTTAAATAATTTTTGACTCTCAGATGCAGCGTAAGAACAGATTTCTCCAATCCCAGCAGAGCATATGCCTTCTGTTTTTTTTTTTTACTTCAATAAAACACATAAAAGTGGAAATTTAATAAAAGGTCTCATATTGTAATTTGTTGGTAAAAGATCCAGAGGCAAGGCCTGAGACTTTTCACCATGGCACAATCCTCAGGCTGGCAAAACTCCTCAGAGCACACTAACCAACTAACCACGTGTTTCTAAAGCTGTTGCTTTAGGAACATGGGGCCACCCTGTATCGTGTTTTATCATTATTCTCAGTCATCTTGCCAGGCACCAAGGCCAGGAAATAAAGATTGGATCAGAGAATACCCAAGGTCAGAGTTAAAAGGTTAAGGTGAGGTTTGAAGATGTAACAAACCAAAATTCTGAACTCAGCCAATGCTGAGATTTGAGAAACAGATGAACTGACTCAGCCGGAATAAGAATCCACAGGTCACACTGAAATGGGAGGGTAACAGAAAGGTGGGTGAATGGAAAGGGTAAGAGACAGGTAAAATCAAGAAGATCCCTCAGTGCTGTCTCTCTCTCTCCCTCCTCGTAGGGCATGAAAATTGGTAGCTTGGAAAGGTTGCCACAACCTACCTGAAAGGCATGTGTCAGAGGGTTATTCTGCACTGATTGGCCTAAATTTCCCTCTTGGGAAATATGCCTGGTTATCATGCCATCACTGAACTCATACCTGACCTAAAGGAGATCCCTCTGAAATTCTTTGGAGAAAATAGCAAATCTCTGTAGGACTTTTCCTGAAATCTAGAGAATGTTGAACAAGCCCCTTCAAAATTGCTGATTCTTGGTCTGATTGTACAATGGGAGAGAGGACTCAAGAGAAGGGGGCTCAGCAAAAGTTAAGTCAAGAAGTGGGGCTGAACTGACCTTGCCTGATTGGACACCTAAGAGTTGTTCACAGAAGCTTCTGAGGGCCATAGCCAGAATCCATCATCAGTGAGAGCTGAAACTGAGAGAAGCAGAGTCTTTCAAGATGGCAAGAACTCAAAGCATAGAGCAACATTTCCCAAGGTATAGAGGACCATCTGCCTCAGAATCAACCAGGGCAATTGTTAGGAAGGCAGTCTGGGCCCCACCCTAGACCTATTCAGAATATCTGGATATAAGCCCAAGAATCTGCATTTTAAGAAGCTTCCCTTACTCCTACGCCTTAGCTCTCCTCCATTGACTTAGGAACTTGTCCTTTTCTGTCTTCCTAGACTTTGCCACCTTCGAGAGAGAAAAGAGTTAAATCCTACTGTCTAGTTAATATCATAGGAGAGGGTCCAGATTATCACTCACTACATCCCTCGGGGAAGAATGGCAGGGAGGTGGAGGGGTTCAGGAGAGGAGAACAAAATACCAGGAAATTGTGGAAAAGGACATGAGCCAATTACAGGGTCCCTAAAATGCAACCTGGCCCAGAAGGGTAGCTTTATTAGCCTCTGAGCCATTTGAAGGTTGGAACCAGGGCTCCCAGAGTATGGTGGTATTCAGTAGGTGCCTAATAAATATGGAGAAGGAGAGAGAGTGAGAATGAGTGAACAGAATGTGGCCAGCCCTAATTCAGTGTTAATTTTAGTCCTCTCATGTTCTATCTGGATCTTTTCCTCAGCTTTAACCCACTTGTAGCCAGCCTCTGTCACTTGGGATATTAGGAATTCTCATTCATCATACTGTTTGATGAAGCTCTCCGAGCCTACTGAGTTAAGAGACCCTCTGTCCTTGTAACTGCCATTCTCTCTGATTCTCCACTCTGTCATCTACTTAAAGAAGAAAGCATTTTTCTTCTATTTTACATAAAAGATACTTCTGGAGGTCACTACAGCTGGGGAGCACACACAGAGAACTGATGTGGATCAATCCATAGCCCCAGAGCTCAGCTCATACACTGTTTTACCAGCCCTTTAGCTTCCCAGAAAACCCAAATCCTTCCTCTGACTCTGGGTGTGTGAACAGCAGGACAGGGAGAGCAGAGAACAGGGAGGAGGAGGGTATGATTTCTGAATTGTTTACAAATTGTTCACACTCCCAGTCCTATAGGGCCTCTGGGTCTTCCAGTTTGCCATGAAACCAGGGCACCCCAGTGCTGACACCATCCCCACTGCCACTGACATTCTTATTTCCACTCTAGTTGCTAAATGGTTTAATGTCACTACTTCTGAAAGAATGCTCTGTGCCAGGCACTGAGATTAGGCTGTTGAAAATGGGGTATTTATGTTTTATTTTTCAATTTCAAATTCTTCGTAGCAGATCCAAAAAATGAAATTAAAATATTCTCTAATCCTAACAGCTGTCAATAATCACTATTAAGAAGTAGATCTATGTGCTTCCATTGTAAAATTTGTAAATATGTACACAACTGTCAACTTTTTGCAAAGTTAGGGCCATATCTGGACATAATAGTATGATGTGAATTGAGTGGCACCCACATTTTATTTCCTCCTACACTCAATCACTCTAATATTCTTCAGATTTTTCTCTGACAACTCCCTCTGCCTGCAACCCTCTTCCTACAATCCATTTATGTTCAACTTATTCCTTTAGCTTCTGCTCACTTTCTCCTAGAAGATTTCTCCCATCTCAAGATCAGAATCAGTCCTTGTCAAAGGCTCTGAAGGAGTATCTTTGTTCCTTTATTATGTGTGTGTGTGTGTGTGTGTATATATGTGTATATATATATATATATATATATATATATATATATATATATATATCTGTCTCCACACCAAAATCTAAACCAGGGAATGAAGATTCCCAAAACCCATCACTATGCGTGTCACATGGTGGGTGCTCAATAAATGCTTGTTAAATTGAATTGAATTGAATTGAATTGAGTGAAAATACCCTCTTGTATATATCTAAGCAAGTTAATAAGAAGAGAATCCAAAGGAGCAAGATATGAACTCTCACATCCTTGTCCATATTGATATGTGCAAAAAAATTCTCCATTTTTATATTTCATTTTTTTTAAAGCTGGTGTTTGCTTAAGTCACAGCCACCTGCTTCTCTGCAGCTGTATTGAGGAATAAGTCTGTGCTCCAAATTACAACTCAGAGCTTCCCGGTGGCTTTTCTACTAACAAGCTGCCAAGTCCAGAATGATGGGGTTTCTGTTTTAGCTGACAACCAAAAACAAAATCTGGCTGCTCTAAACAGGCTTTTTTCACTCCACCTGCTGCTTCTACAGCTAAAGTGGAGAATGACATATGAGACACCAAAGTCTGAGGCCAGGATCCCACTGAAAGTCCGTGGATGTCAATTCAAGGCATTGAGAAATTGCTCATATGTTATGCATTTATTCCTGCAGAAATCACCCATGGAAAACATAGAAGAACTTTAACACCTTAGAAGCTGTCCACAGCCCTTCTTACCCAGAAACCTGTCTGTGATGACAGCACCAAGAGCTGGGATATGGGAGGACTCTCTCATCTGTTTTTCTCACCTCTAAAAGGGAAGAATGAACTAGTGAAACTCGCCTTTGCTTCCGCAAAACTTCCCTTTCCATTAGGCAGGATTGGCCTGTGGTGGGAATTTTAGACCTGGATACAAAGTGGTGAAGAGGTGTTTGGGGACTAAGGGGATTTTCAGTTCCACTCATATCAATCTTGGTGTCAACTGAGACTCAGAGGATATTGAGAAAAGTATAGATGAAACCATCATCATCATCATCATCTCATTGGGTCAACTTGGTCAATCTCATCTGATTTGGGTGAACCCATCTGGTGCAGAGGCAGGCGAAGGGAGGCCTCAGAAGGCCACAACATCCCCCACCAAATCATCTGACCCTTACATTCCATAGCACTGAACAGAGAAGAGACGCTTTCAATTGCCAGATAGCTTCAATGAATCACAAACAAACAAGAATAGTGTTTCAATTATAGATTATAAAAAGATTACAAAGATCATAAGATTATAAAGCATTAGATAGTAGTTTGAGTATTTACTATGCATCAAGCACTATGCTAGCACTTTAAATATATTATCTCATTAGAACTTTCCACACAGCTGACAAACGTTTGAGCAGGATTTGGACCCACTAAACACTAAACTGTTTGGCCTTATTTTGTCCTAATCCATCAAAACTGGAAGATGCCTTCCCAGACTAGCCCAAATTACAGGTGGAAAATACTCCTAATCCACGGAAAGGAGAAGCTGTCCAGATAGGCCAGATGAATCTCCAGGATTCCTGCCTTCCAGAAAAGGTTCTCGCTGTAACCAGGACGCAAGAAATACAACCTATACAAAAAGGACGCAGACCCTGGACTAGCCTTTGGAGACATCTGATCCTGATGAATTTCTGAGAGTATTTTCCAGATATAACTCTCCCTTCCCAGCAAAACGCTAAAGTTGCCTGCATTATTCATGGTGGCCTTAATGATAGGCATTTTCAATGAGCTTTAGCTTAAGTCAAAAGAAAGTTTATTGTATAAAAAGTGCCCTTGCAATGCTAATCTTAAAACACTATTTGATAGAAGCATATCTTGGGTACATGATTTCTAGGCTAAGTTGTTTGGGCTAAGCAATTTATTTAGTTAAGTTGACAAAGATGTATGCACAGATTTTGAACAATTGTTTTCTAAAATAGAGTATTAATGTATTCTCCTTCAATTCTTTGTTTACTTCTGAGTTGTTCTTTGGTTCCTGATAAAGAAACCTCATGTTAGAATCATTTCCCTTCCTAAAAATTTTCATTTCCAACTAGTATTGTTTGAACTTAGGTGGTATCAGTATGTATTCTATCATGTAAATTTTTTAAGTTTATTTATTTATTTTGAGAGAGAGAGAGAGTGCATGGGGGAAGAGCAGAGAAAGAGGGAGAGAGATGGAGAAAGAGAGAGAATCCCAAGCAGAATCCTCGCTGTCAGTCTGAGGTCGACATGGGGCTCGAACTCACCAGCAGTGAGATCATGACCTGAGTTGAAATCAAGAGTCGGACATTTAACCAACTGAGCCACCCAGGCACCTCTATCATGTAAATTTAATAAAGGTTAATTATTAAAAACCTCAACCAGGGGCACCTGGATGGCTCAGTTGGTTGAACGTCGGACTTGGGCTCAGGTCATGATCTCGCAGTTCATGAGTTCAAGCCCCTTATCAGGCTCACTGCTGTTAGCCTGTCAGTGTAGAGCCTGCTTCTGATCTTCTGTCGTCCTCTCTCTGCTCCTGCCCTGCTTGAGCTCTCCCAAAAAATAAATAAATATAAAAAAAAAACCCTCAGCTATTCAAAACAAAATAATTGTTTGTTTTTAATGAGAGAAGAGCAGAGGTCATAAATTTTCAAAATGGATATTATAAAGTCCATTCACTTATAATACTCACAACTTAGAGAAATATGAGCCCCTCATACAGAGTCTATTTATTCCTATTTTTGACACTATTCTAATAAGCGTAGCCTTTTGGCATCTTAGCCTATACTTGATTTTCAACAGGAAATTAGAAGGATCTTGTGATGAACACATTCTGACAACAGTGAGCTACTGCCTCTAATGATGGACAAAGGCAACTATGAAAAAAGCAGGCACAAGAAACCCAGAGCAGATAGTCTGTGCCCACGGAAACCATGCTGTGCACACATCAAGGATTAGCAGGAGTTATCCTACACCATTTCCAAAACAAAACAGTACAAAACATATAGTGTTCACTGCCCTCTGTTTAAGATCATACAAGAATTTACACCAGCTTTTTAAATATATTTCTTTAATACTGCTTTTTAAAGGAATGGGCGTAATTTATAACCTCCTGGTTCCTCATAATGCTCAATTCAAGCACACTCTGAGACTTGGACGTTTAGCATTTTAACCCCTGGTTGGTCCTACTGGACCTCGGATGCCACATCAACATAATCTCTGCTGCCCTCCAAGGTTTGAGTGGGACGTGGTGAATCACAGAAGGCACCTTCTTAAATTTGAACTCTTGTGACTTTTAGCTAGACAACCCATCAAATTCGTTTTATTTATTTTTTATCGAAGTGAGTTGGCATGCAACAGTATATTCGTTTCAGATGGACACCATGGTGATTCAACATTATATACCTTACAAAGTGATCACCATGCTAAATCTAGTTACCATTTGTCACTTTACAAAGTTGGTACATATTATTAATTATATTTCCTATGTTGTTCAGTGGATCCCCATTTCTCCCTGATTTGATAATTGGAAGATTGTACCTTTTAATCACTTTCCCTAATTTCGCCCACCCCACCCCCCCCACTTCCTTCCACTTCCCTCCTCTACCCCCCCACTCCCACCGCCTTTGGTTCCCCGAAAACTCCTTTTTGAAATACCAGTAGCTACTGATAATCAGTCCCATAGATTGTCTCTCTTTTTTTTTCCTCACACACACCCAGAATATACAGAGTAAAAATGATGTGTCTCTTAGGGAAGATACTTGCCTCCATCCCCTCTCCTGCCTTTCTATTCCCGTATTCCTCCTCAAAGCCAGATAACTGGAAAGAAGCGTGTGAGTGTTTCCTCCTCAAAGGAGTGATTTGAGGAGTGATTCCTCCTCAAAGCCAGATAACTGGAAAGAAGGCAGATTCCCTGCCTCTCACTCCTGCCTCCCAAAGGTGGGACTCATCTGATTAGTAAGAGTGGTCCCTGACTGAGCCACAGTTCTAGGGCGCAGGGCCAAGGTGAGGTCCTCTGCACATGCGCAATATGGATCTGGATGACTGGTTCTCGGGCCGCGGATTCTTGGTCCTGAGTTCAAACTATGTATGTAAGGGGCGGGGAGGAAGGCCCACTGCTTTCTATGTGTTCTGAAAAGATTTGGGAAGAGATGAGAAGTACCCATTGCTGGCTGGGGGAGTATGTCTCAAATCTCCTGTGCAGATCTCTCCAAGCACTGGGTCCCAAGGATTACTGGGGGTGGGAGTAAATTCCAGTCTCAACTACTTTCCTCCATCCATATGACCACCATTTAGGTGTGATTTTGCAACTGCTTGTATATTAACTCTAGACTTGATCACCTTATGACTAGCCATCTTCCCGATGTTAGCCATCAAATCCAGAGAGCTGGGAATTGGACTCCCCTAACTCAAATATCATCCCAATCCCTCACCATGTAGGAGGCAGCAAAAGGATCTTGCCTGGGGTCTTCTCATTCCAAAGCCAGCCTTCTCACAAGTTGCACACGCTGCAGCCAGGGCCAAGTTTGTAAATGTAGAAGAGATGGGGGGGTTGGATGAGGGCTGAGAGGAGTAGGGAAGTACAGGGTCTGATTTCTATTGAGTGTTGCCTCTGTGATTAGAGTCCTTGATCAAAACAGAGTTACTAACCTATAAAAATGTATTTTAAAACAGTGGTTCTCAAACAGGGGTAATTTTGCACCACAACCACCCCATAGGCTACTTGGCAATGTCGTCAGACATTTATGACATTTTTGGTTGTCACAGCCGGTGGATAAAGGACAGAAATGCTGATAAACATCTCTGCAATGCACAGAAAAGCCTTCACAATGAAGAACTGTGGGCTCCAAATGGCAATAGGTATTGAGAATGAGAAACCCTATTTAAAAGGCTTGGTGAAACATGGGTGCTGCATATAAATGCAGAACATGTAAATGCATCAGAACCTCTGTCTGGTGAGAAGGGGAATGACCCTTGTCGTATTGTCACTGCAGCTTCTCAGCAGTCCCTTGTGGATCTATCAGTTGGGGCAGGCCATCCCCAAAACTGTCAGGTAACTCAGCTTGTGTCTCCACCTCTTCTTTCTATCTTTATCCCTTCTGATACCCTCAGGTCATCTGCTCTCCTGCCCCTCCCAGCTCTACTTGAAGACACTATAATTCCTCCATGCCTAGATTCAGTTCTGTCTGGTTCCTGAACCAACACTAAACAGGACCAAAAACAACAACAAAAAGGAACAAAAATGGCAAATTGATAGCTTTTCCCCAACAGACACTTTCCATAACTAGGATGAGATGCCTTTATTATGCTAGCTAGCTACTTTACATATTGTAGCTCACTAAATTTAACAACAGTCCTATGAGATACATATGATTTCCATTTTGAAGTTAAGGAAACTAAGGCTCAGAGAGATTAAATAACATGCCTACTTTCTTAAAGATAACAAGAGTCTGGCCTGTTCTGTATTAATTCCAGAGAACACTCTTATGCCACATTTAGTCCATACTTGACTTTCCTGTTCAGAAGTCATATCAAATTGGGTACAAGCCAAGATACCATTTTTCAGATTTATATTTTAAATTATTGGAAATAAATCCACAAGCCAAATAAATCATCAGTGTCTTCTTTAGTCTGTGTTTTAGTTAGGATCCTTTGATTGCAAGTTACAGAAACCAATTCAATCTAGATAAAATAAATTGGAGCAATTTATTACAGGGATGTGGGGATTTTTACAAAAATCAAGGAGCAAAAAAAAAAAAGGAGAGCTGCTACTGCTTTTTCTCACTTTTACTGCAGATCAGCTTTCCAGCTCCTTCTCCTTTCATTGCAGGGGAGTATGGTTCCCCTGCAGCCCTTCACATTGCATGTGTCCACTCCATTCCCTCTCTCTCTCTCTCTCTCTCTCTCTCTCTCTCTCTCTCTCTCTCCCCCCCCCCCCCCCGTCCTCCATCTCTCTCTTCCAAATCCTGGAAAAGAAAATGTTCCCACTTTGAGATAGATTTCAACTCCTGATAGAGTGAGTCCTTCCCAAGGGAGAAGAGTCATGCACAACAAACGTGGATGAGGAGGTCACCTCCTGTAGATGAGGAGAGGAAAATAGTTTCCAGAACATAGGAAGGGTCACTGGGTCATAGACTCAGCTGGCCCATTTCAGTAAGAATCCAGAGCCCTTTTGTGAGGTGAACACCAGCTCAGAACTGGCCAGGTTACTTTGCCCCTTACAGAGAATCATATAAAGCCAATCAAAAGAATTTATACAGTGAAAGATGATAATATTTTATTCTGGTTATCTCTGAATCTTGATGAGTGTGATAAACAAAACAGTGAACTGATTAGAAGGCCCTCTACTTTCTGAAGTATTGAGGCTGTGTATTACTTCCTACTTCTTCAGAGGTTGATTATTTGAATTCATGTCACACCTAATAATCTTATTTTGCCTCATCAGGCCCCATGTGAGTCTCCGAATCAGGGCAAGAGTAGACTAAAAATGGACAGCTTCCTCTTTATAGTACATACAGGTCCACCTTCCACAGAAAAGAATTTGGACTACTTAAATACAACCTGAGAGTAATCCTACTAGTCAACACAGAGTCCTTCTCCTACCTCATAATATTATCTTATTTATTCTTAATAAAGATGCTTGGCAACATAGAGATTAAAAAGTGAGGACAAATGACTAAAAGTTTCACTTCTGAGGTTTTAGATTCACACAGCCATTTTGGTCAAAACTACAAGAGCAGTTCAGCCTTCTCCTTCACCCTTACATTCAGATTGGCCTTCTAAGCCAACCTGTTTTTTGGTTATTGTGAAAATAAAAGGAAATACCTAGGGCACCAGCAAATGGTGTTGAGAGATAGAATTAGTGCATTGGATAGAGTATAAGTCAGGCCAGTGAAGATACTTTCTCTTCTACCCTATAAAATGCAGATAGCTGAAGAGCCACTGCAGACATCATAAAGTGGCTATATTTCTACCCCTACTCATTATGGCTTTTAGTGAATAGTCTCTCTGTTGTCTTAAGCCATTCATCTTTGGAGAAATATGGCCCCATTTCTCTATTTATTTATCTCTTTAGAAATGGGAAAGCATAAACTGTTGCACTACAATAAATTTTCTCACTTTTAATAGTTCAAATGGTTCCACACTAAAATGAAAGTCAAGCATTATTTTTATTCCTTGGATTTTTGTCATTTTGAGCATCCTTAGCACCATTTAGTGTCATGATCCCTAAGAATGGCCTCAATTTGATTATCTATCTTCTGAAGATGGTTATCTCAAACTTTAGACGGTTAAAAGTAGACTAGAAGAGAGCTTAATCGTCTCTTCTTTCTAAAAGTATAGAGAAAGCAGGTGTTTTTAGATAACTAATTTCTAACTCATCCATGCAAATTTCAAAATACAGAAAAGCAAAAACAGAGAGGACTAAAATTATCCAAAAATAATAGTTTTTTCTAGGACAAGAAGAACTAAACAACTCCAAGTTATTCTTAACATGAAATTTAATTGGAAAATACAAAGTTAACAGAATTTTGGATGTACCAAGAATATGATTTACTGACACCTTTGCTATTCAGACAGAGAATTAATTTTCATATGTTTTCATAAGAGATTAGTGTTGGGTTCATATACTCCATCTGCCTCACCCTGGTTCCTAAGAATTATAGCACAAGAGATGTTTCAGATAAATGCATGCTCTCTATTCCTGGACTGTACTTCTACCCTGAGTCCCTTCCTCCTTTCCCATCTCAGATGAGCTGAGATGGACGAACTAGAAGGAAATTTGAAGAGTCCCATCTCACCCCTGAACTGAACACCACAACTGTGTAGACTGCTTTCTTATTTTCTCTGAGCTTCCCAGATTCAAAGAGGACTCCTAAGAAAAAGATATTTAAAGAGGAAAAATAGTGAGTGAAAAAGAGACCACTCCACAAAAACACTCAAGCCAAAATATTTCCTAAAATACAGTAGCCAATGCCCTCCTCCCCCAGATCAAATCTCCAATCAAAACCTCTAAGCCTGGGGCACTTGGGTGGCTCAGTCGGTTAAGCGTCAGAGTTCAGCTCAGGTCATGATCTCACGGTTCATGAGTTCGAGCCCCATGTTGGGCTCTGTGCTGACAGCTCAGAGCCTGGAGCTTGTTTCACATTCTGTGTCTCCCTCCCTCTCTGCCTCTCCCCTGCTTGCACTCTCCATCTTTCTCTCTCTCTCCCCGACCGCCCTCAAAAATAAGTCAACATTAAAAATTAAAAAAAAAAAAAAACTCAGCCCAAATATCCTCATGCTTCTATTGAACCTTGCAATGTCCAAGATGAAGAGTTAAGGAAATGTAATGTCCATCTCACTCTCTAGATGGGAGAATTTCCTATGTTTTAATTTTTCCCTTTATAGTGCTTGCTTTAGCAGCACATATACTAATTTTTCCCTGTATAAACAATAAACTTTTAATGGATTTACCCATGTTCTAGGCGATCATTTTCTCATGTGTCATATCCAATATGCTGGCAAAATGTCATCTCATTTTGATTCAGCATATCTGCCCTAGATTGTAAGCTTTCATGTCTTACTAGATTGTAAACTACTTGCAGAAAGAACCTTTGTCTCCTGCAGAGACCCCTCCATGGGTAATAGCATGGACTTTGAAGCCAGACCACCTGGTTGCTAATCATGGTCAGTCCCTGACTAGCTATGTGATCTTGTTTCTTTACCTCCCAGTGTCTCAGGGAGGTTTCCTCATCTGTGTGATGAATGAGGATATTGCTGGCAACTACCTCATGGCAAGACAGTGAGGATCCAATGAGATAATATGTGTAAAGAACTTGGAGCACTGTGGCTTGTGATTACGGGTCATTTAATAGTGGTCACTTAAATAACTAGTATTATTTCCCTAGTGTGTGGTGCATCAGGGTTACCACTAGTATGTGGTATAAATGAATCCTGAGATGCAACTGTTTTTTTTCTCTCAGAAGGAAATCTGGCATTATTGAAAAGGACATTGGTTATTCTACAGAACCCTTTTGTGGCTTGAGAAAAGCATATCCAGAGAGAATGGCAAAACATGCAATCTTCCTAAACAAAGGTTTTTGACGCATTCTAATGGATTCCAAATTTTTCTTGTTGTTTCTTTATCACCATTTAAGACCAAAGAAAAATTTCCTTTGAAGGAAATGGAAGTAATTCAGAGTTAGGGTAAAGATAATGTAAAAGGAGAAAGTCTGAGTCTTTCATAGATGTTCTTCATCTCCTGTCCAGCCTGAAAAATTGTCTCTATCCAGGAAAAAAAAATGAGGTGCAGAGAAAATTAGGAATGCAAGTGGAAGGTTGATTTTGGTTTTTACAGGCACTGGAGTGGTATCTCAAAAAATTTAGAGGCCATCTAAAAGTACCTCTTCTTATTTATGGTCTCCACCTCCTGAATGAAATATTGTCTGTATTAATCCCGTCTGGAATTACAGGGCCTTTCTATGTTTGATGCCTCCAGAAACTTAGAACACAAACACCAACCAAAGAAAAATATATGGACAAACATAAATTAGACTTTTCTCCCCATTGGGATGCATCCATGCATTATAGCTTATAAATTTAGATTATATCTCTACTGCCATCGTGTGATAGAATGTTTTTTAGTGAAGATGTCCTAAAAAGAGAGTAAAAAACTCAGAACACAAGGAGCTTTCAAGGAAAAAAAAAAAAGCTGAATCTTTCTTTTCCCTGCCTACCAAGCAATGCCACACTTTCTGATGCTTGTGATCAAAGCAAAAGTTTGGGAAGGGTTGTGTTTCTTCACACAGAAACAGAACAGGAGAGAGAATGCAGAACACTGAACAGAACATGAAGACAGGACCCAGCTATTTTTCTGTCGCATGAAATAAAAGAATGATTCTGTTTTGTCTCACTTCAGATGTAAAAGCTCTAATGTTAGGATGCTGTCTCTCTGCCCATCCTCCAGGCTGTCCATCATCCAGCCCAGAATGAGTTCACCCCAGAATGGTGCCCTTCTTCCCTCCTGTATTCCCACCAGATTTGGGCATCCCCTTCATGTTCATTTTTCTTTTGCTGCTTTAACTTCTGTCTTATTAGAGATTACTTCCATCACTTTGAGTTACTTGGAAATTTGAGAAGTGTGTCCTACATGCCTTTACAAATCATTCAGTCAATTCTTGACCTGGGTCTGAACACAGACCTCTCTCTTCTGCCTGAATGTGCTGACCCCATGTCTCCCCAGCTCTGGCATCACCGGGAAGTGTGTGAAGCTTATCTCTGGGGCTCTCTCTTTGCCTCTCCCCATGCTCTAATTCTCCATCCTAGCCTTCTACTACCCACAAAATGCACCTGGCTGCCCCTCCTTCTCACCACACCTGGCCGTCCAGCTGGCTTACCCTACACCTGTCTCTCCACTGTCCCCTGCCAAGCCTGCTCTCAGAACCCAGCTTGTGTAAAGATGAGAAACTCATTCACATTAACTTACTAATAGTGAACAATGATGAATACTCCGTTTGTGTCTGCCATGAGATAGTTATGTCCAGCAGAGGAAAATGGATTTAAATTAAATAATATATATCCCATTGTACTATGGGATTGTTTCATCTGTCCCTGCAACCTCCCACCTCTACATTTTCTTATCAGATTTTTCATCTATACCTCCTGTGTCAGTGGCAAATGTAACCTCCTAGGAGGCCTTACCCAGAATACAAAGAAATAGAGGCTCGTAATGCTTTTGAGATTCTAAATAAATTCTGAAGAATTATAGCAAAGATTAAAAGCCATGGCTTTTTATTTGCAAATCTTTCAGGGTTTTTTGGTTGGGAGCCTAAGCCCTAAAGAATACAAAGCATGAAATGTGAGCTTCTTCAAATAAAAAAGAAAATCTGAAGTGCGAGGATCCCCACCAATCAGACTAGATTGGGTGGGAAAGAGTTAAAGTCATAGAGTAAACAAAAGACCAGCAAACTTTCCTGTGGATCTCTCAGTCCTGTGCTGAAATAGGAAAAGGGAGGCAAAGGGAGAGAGGGGCAGAAGTACCAGACATACTGTGGAATTTAAGAACAAAATACCCCAGTGCCTTGTGTCCCAGGGAAGAACAGCTCCCTGCACCAGCACAGTGGAACAGCGAGTGAGGAGAGCCTAGAGTATGATGTGTTTGGCAGTAATGGGACTTAAGACAGATCCCCCCTCACACCTCCAATACATGAACAGATCCTCAGAGAGTCTTGGAAGTAGGCTGCAAGACCTATCAACCCGAGAGACAAAGAGCATGTAAATGTGTGTAACTACAGCCAGATGGCAGAGTGAGCAATTTCCGTGGATATTGGTGGGAATAGAGACCAGTGACCAAGAACTATTAAAGATGATGTATATCTCATCCGAGTCCATTATAACCAAGACCAAGATGACCTTTCCAACCTCTGGAGACCTCATAACCCCCTTCTCTTCCATCCACATCAGCATCCAGAATTTTGAGAAAGAGGGAAGGGAAATCCTGAATTGAGTTTATACCCAAAATGACCTAGAAAACTGGAAATGGTCGAATTTGCCTCAAAAATAGTTAGATTATTTAGGAAGAATGGGAGCTTGAGATAGAAGATAGGCTGCCATATTAAAAAATAAAGGATGGGGGCGCCTGGGTGGCGCAGTCGGTTAAGCGTCCGACTTCAGCCAGGTCACGATCTCGCGGTCTGTGAGTTCGAGCCCCGCGTCGGGCTCTGGGCTGATGGCTCAGAGCCTGGAGCCTGTTTCCGATTCTGTGTCTCCCTCTCTCTGCCCCTCCCCCGTTCATGCTCTGTCTCTCTCTGTCCCAAAAATAAATAAAGAACGTTGAAAAAAAAAAATTAAAAAAAAAAAATAAAGGATGTTGCATTTATACTACGCATCTGAGCTTGTGGCCAGAACCATCTAGACATTATGACATCTGGCAAAGCATGGAGAATAGGTGGAGAGTCTGGACAGGTATTCAGGTAAAGGACCCTCTTGGTGTCCTTTAGAGCTTATTTAGTGACCCTACAGTCCCTGAATGCTTGGTTTATCCAGCTTCCACTGCTGTCCTCGATCATTAGATTTACCACACAGAATCATAGCTGTCATCTGACATACTCTTTCATCTGTGCATCCAGGTCAGTACAACAAAACCTCAACTAACTGGAGCACTAGGGACATAAAAGCTCCTTGTAAACTCAAATTTCTGGTTAACTGGGGGTTGTTCAGAATCCTAATATCTATTGTTAATATTTGAGGCTCCCTTAAGTCTTCAGGGTCGTCCCTATAAGCATCATCCATGCCTTTCTACTTCCTTCTCCATGACTAGCTTTCTGAGGCTCCTCAGCTTTTCGGCATATAACAAGATTCCACTCCCCTCTGAAAGTGTCTGGTTTGTCCACATCTTTTGAAAGACTCACTTGAAAACAGAGCACAAATTCCCAGCATCAGTTGATGTGAAAATGATTAGATCTGGACAGTCACTAAACACTCTACTTCTATTCATTTCACCCACAATCCTGTGAGATTTTTAGTGACTATACCGTGCTGTTATTTAAATCCCCTAAGTCAGGGATTCTTGATATGTGATTAATGGATGGGCTTAAGGGTATATAAACTTTTAGAATATGGTATGCAAAAAAATGTATACATATGCTTGTCTGTGGGTGGGAAGTGTGTGTGTTTTTGTGTGTGTGTCTATTCTTGTGCATGTGTGTGTGTGTGTGTGTGTGTATTCCATCAGATGCGTAAGGGAGTCCATGACCCAAAAAAGTAAAAACTGTCTATTTTGCATACTGCTGCTAAACTCAGAGATCTCCTCCTATAGAATTCTCAATTTAGGATTTTTCACAAACTGGTAGGTTTGTGCATTGGAGGTTGGGAGACAGTGGGGAAAAAATTAAGGCCAAGACGTTTTCTGGCTCCCAAACCAGGTCATCAGCATTCATGGGGGTTGAAGGAGGTGTTCAGCTGGTTTGTCTTCTCTCCCAAAAGAGAATGTGGAAATGTGTACCATCTACCAGAAAAGCAGGGTTAATTTCACCACCCAGGATAATGTGGATCTTGTGGTTTTCAAATAGAAGGAAAAAATTCTATTTCCAGGCCTCCTTCCTGGAACGTCATCGTAGACTGAAGTGCATTGCCCAGAACTGACAGCGACTGACAGGCTTGCACACCATGCAGTGATCCTTTGTCCAGCTCCTGTCAAGTATATCTGGCATTGCAACCACCAGAGGTGCACAATGAGGACCAAGTGTTGAGAACTCTTCACCCTACTCCTGTGGAGAGAAGCATTACCATGTAAAAGTGGTACTCAAAAACAGAAGGGAGGGGCACAATTAGTGCTGAAGGCACTTCATCAGACTGACAAGCCAGAACTGGGACAGGAGAGAGGGAGGCAGGGGTAGCAGACAGACATTACATTAAAGCAGAAGAAGGAAGAACAAACCCAGGAGTAAGGGTCTCCTATTTTCTTGACATTAAAGCCACAGCAAAGTCTCACACCTGTGGTCACTACACTCTGCATTTCCAAAGATTTGGGGTGTACCTCCACTGAACTTCCAGGAAAGGACACTAGGAAACTATTTATAAGAATGCTGTCAGATCAATGGGGACTCAGAGACCAAAGATCTGGCCCTTGGACAATAGGAATTATGACTTTTGGAGAAAGAGGAAAGTGATGGCTGTCCAACCCACAAGGAAGAGTCCACTAAAGAGGATGCCCCAGAAAGACAGAGAGAACACTGGAAATAGGAGAGAGCTGAAGTATATAGGACCCAACACAGCTTATTAGTGTGAAGGTAGTTCTGGGTGGTGTCACTGCTGTCAAGCTTCCTTGAGAACTTATTTGAGGTTTATAAGAGAAAGGGTAATAAAGTTACAAGACTTGAGATCTATCATTACTTAGATCACGCCATCTTGGCAAAAATTTGCAGTCCTTTGGGGGATCCTTTCCAACTTGAGGAGCAGTGGGGTGCTAGAGGTATAAACAGTCTTCTGCTGAATGAAGATGCCCACAATGGTAGGAAAGATCACTGGCCTTTCATGGTTCCTTCTTACACAGTCACCAGCCCCTATGAAAGCCTCCCACTTTCCATAGATCATTGCCTCCAAGATCTCTTGTGGCTCTTTTCCTGCTTGTCCTCCTTAGTGTGCTCTAGGTTTTGCTTCCTAGCCAGTTGATAAAACTTTCCACTGGACTTCACACAGTGTCTGAGATGTTGCCTTTAGTGCCCCTTTGCTCTCCATCCCAGAGCTATCACCCACTTCTTCCCCACCACCAGTTCGGGCTGGAGGCCCAGTTCTCGTGGTAACCCAGGAGGGTCATTCAGACAAGATAAGAGGAACAGAGGCAGGAAAACTACCTGCCACCAAGTAATCCACCACTGAGGAGTGAGTGAGCCACCAGAAACCCAAGAAAGACATAAAGAGTCCTGAGAAACAAGTTGTACAGATTATCAGAGTCAAAAACCATTGTCATCAGCAACCACAGCCAAAGACATCTCAAGAGTCAGAAAGGTCTGAGAAAACAAGCACAATATACAAAAGCATAAAGCACCCATTATGTGGGGTGATCCTATCTACCAAATTAGGGTTTCAGTTCCCTGAACATGGACCTGACCTCTAGGATGGGGTTCTACACACTCAATAAGTCTGTTCTGGTATCCAGTACCTGACTAGTTAAACCAATTCAGTCATTTAAATAAGTTAATGCTTGGACTTATATATTCCAAGTAGGTAGAAGCTTGACTGATTGACTTTTCAATTGTGAATCTGATGCCAGACATGTGCACAGAAAAAGGTAGTATTGGAAATATTTAGCAGGGTTCCTATCAGTAAGAACAGTCACAGTAGACAGTACAATATGCGCTGGCTGGTGTACTTTTCTGGTACACCACACTGGCTAAATACATCTTGGGTATGAGACTCTACAGAGAAGGTTCTTTTACTGAATGGTGGGTACGTAGTTACAAATTATCACAAATATTTATAACAGATATATTACACGCCAGTAATTAATAATTTAATATTTTCCTTTTTCCTAATAATTATCATAATATTTACAGTAGGTATGAATTAGTCGATGAGTTGTAACTGAAATGACCATGGATTAGTGAGCTTTAAGTGTCTACTTTTTAATGGACCAATAAGAAAAACCTGTTTGGAATATAAAACTGAAAGTGATTATTTGCAAGGGGTAAGATCTGCGTGCCATGAGGGGAAAAAAATGTTAACTAATTTTAAATGTAGAAACAAGGGGCTTCTGGGTGGCTCAGTCGGTTAAGCATCCAACTTTGGCTCAGGTCATGATCTCATGGCTCGTGGGTTCGAGACCTGCATTGGGCTCTGTACTGACACCTCAGAGCCCAGAGCCCGCTTCCGATTCTGTGTCTCCCTCTCTCTCTGCCCCTCCCCCGCTCACACTCTGTCTCTCTCAAAAATAAACACACATTTAAAAAATAAAAATACATAGAAACTAAATGTAACCAGTTTAATATTCTGAGGGGAGTGGCAAAATTTGAGAGAGGGAGGGAGAAGTCTGCTCTGTTGTTTGCTAAAACACCCCGGTGGGCATTTTGGAGGTGAAAGTAAGGGTCAAAGTTTGTGCCGGAGAGAATGGTTGAGACAGAGGGAAAGCCAGCTAGTCTGAGAGTAATAAAAGTAAAAGAGTAATAAAAGAGTAACATTTGAGCTTTTTGTTACACAACGTGATAGGTAAGAATGGAGACTCTGAGCTCAGTAAGGAGCAAGGTGTTTTGAGAAACTGTCTTTAAGAAGAAAACTCCAACTCATCAACCCAGCAGCAGGCTGGTAGCCCAAGGGAGACATGATCAGGGAGAGATTCCCTTTAATGGTGGCTAGACAATTTGAGGAAATGTTTCTAGATATTTCTGTTCTGTACTATGACCCCTTTTCGTAGCCCCAAGATTTCATTCTGAGATTGTTAACTCCACATTGGGGCTACTAAGGAGAATTACAGGATGGGCAGTGTGCAAGGCATGGGGTGGGGATATGACCTTTCCCACATGTTACCCCCAAACTCTGTCTCTGGGAACACTGTGGGGTAGAAGCTTCTTACTAAGGGAGGACTATAGCCCACAAGGGCCACATTGTCAGTGACTAAGACCTCAGAACTAAGTTGGAGCTGGGGCTGACAGTGGAGAAGCAGGCTATGTGTGGATCAGTCCAGAAACAGACATGAGAGAAGTCCACTTTCCCTAAATAGACTCAAAGATTGAGCAGGGACTGAGGGTAAGTAGGGTCTGCTGTTACGTGGGCTGGAGATCAGGTGGTTAGGGACATGTGGATATATATGTGCATGTGAGAGACAGACACTGAGAGCCTGGGGGCGCCTGTGTGGTAGAAAGTAGCCAAACACCAACTAAAAGCCAAATCTGACAAATGGAGGATTTCAAGTACTTATCAAAAAACATTCTTTCACAGAGAGGCTTTTGCAGAATTCAATCACACTGAAAAATGGAAGCAAAGTAAGCATTGAAAAAAACTTCCTGCATCCACATGATAAGATATCGAGGCTTTCCAGGAAGACTAGAAATCCTAGGCTCATAGAATACCAATGTGGACAGCAGGCCATCAAAACAGCTCACGGAACTGGAGTAGGCCGCCCTCCCCAGCTGTGCACATAAAGGAAAGGTGTGTAACAGCCTTGGACTCAAGAAAAACAGATATGAAAATAAAACACCACTGGAGCATAACGTCAAAACTGCCGCTAAAGCTGCCTTAACTCCTGTCACCTGCAAGACCTTGTCCTGGAGGTTTGCTGTGTAACTAACAAACAAAACGGGAAATGGAATTGTATGTACAAGAGAGGAAGAGAGAGTCTCCCTGTGTGTGTGTAAACAAGAATAAAATATAGAAGCACAAAAATACATTTAAAATGTTGTTCCTGTTGGTATTGATACAAACTTTCCTCCTTTAGATGCTTTGTGAGTCTAGATGTTGGTTATTGTAGCATGAGAAATATTAGTATACCCATCCCATTTACTCATTCACTAAATGAACATGTATTGAACACCCAGTAGGTGCCCAGCACCCCTCTAGACAGCTTCCCATAGTTGCAATTAGTTCCCAGAACTCTGCAAGATATATAAATCCTTTTTTTCCAGCAAGAAAACCAAAACTTAGTGAGATTAAGTGACTGGCCACTGTTGCAAGTACTAAATGGTTGAGGGTTTAAAGCTGTGCCTCCTGATACAGGAGTTACCAGCTTGCATGTAAAGGACTTGGAGCTGTAGCCTGTAGGACAACAGCTCCCAACCTTTTCTGCTTAATTCCAAATTCAAGTGAACACCAGAGCCGCCTAAGTACAAAAATTATACATTATATGTGAGAGCTTATTTAAGAAAAGCTTTTTGACTGCCACCTATGTGACATGCATACATTTTAACACCAAGTACTTATTCTCGCGTTGCTCATAACACTGATGGGAGAGAAAAATATAAGCAAAAATAAAGTTGTAGCACAGGGTGATCATTTGAATAACTGAAAATAAGTGCCAGAGACAAAACAGTGACCAAAGTTGATGTAATGACCTCAGCTCAGCTCAGGGGTTAGGAGGGAAAATAAATCGTGTAAGACATTCTCAGAAAAAGTAACAGTTAAGCTTAGTCTTGATGGAAAAATAGGAATTTCCAAACAGAACAAAAGAAAAAGGATTGTCCAGGAAGAAGGAAAGCCTTTGCAAAGGCCCAGGAGGGTGAAACCTCTATGCTGGAGGGCTTGCAGAGCATTGTTAGAGCTGGAATACGGCGTGAGGGTGGGATGGGGAATAAGGCTGGTGAAGCAGCCAGGAGTTATACAACGAGAGATCTTGGGACACATGTAGGAGCCATGCTGGATCAGCTAGAGCTTGTTCTGAGCCGTAGCTGAAGGCTGGAAGTAGGCAACTTCTCATGCCCACATAGGGGCCCACAAACCTCCTAGGAAAAATCATAGAACCCTGTCCAGTAGTGAGGTTTGAACATGTGCAAACATATCTGATGACCCCAAAAGACAGCAGATGGGCTGTATGGTGTATGTGAAAGCTGCTGAGAGTAGAATTTAAAAGTTCTTATCACAAAGGGGAAAAAAAGAAGTTTTTGTAACTATATGGGGAGATGGATGCTAATTACATTTATTTTGATAATCGTTTTGCAAATATGTATGTCAAGGCATTCTTTTTTTTTTCAATATATGAAATTTATTGTCAAATTGGTTTCCATACAACACCCAGTGCTCATCCCAAAAGGTGCCCTCCTCAATACCCATCACCCACCCACCCCCACCCCCCATCAACCCTCAGTTTTTTCTCACTTTTTAAGAGTCTCTTATGCTTTGGCTCTCTCCCACTCTAACCTCTTTTTTTTTTCCTTCCCCTCCCCCATGGGTTTCTGTTAAGTTTCTTGGGATCCACATAAGAGTGAAAACATATGGTATCTGTCTTTCTCTGTATGGCCTATTTCACTTAGCATCACACTCTCCAGTTCCATCCACGTTGCTACAAAGGGCCATATTTCATTCTTTCTCATTGCCATGTAGTACTCCATTGTGCTATTGTTGAGAGTGCTGCTATAAACATTGGGGTACAAGTGCCCCTATGCATCATTACTCCTGTATCCCTTGGGTAAATTCCTAGCAGTGCTATTGCTGGATCATAGCGTAGGTCTATTTTTAATTTTCTGAGGAACCTCCACACTGTTTTCCAGAGTGGCTGCACCAGTTTGCATTCCCACCAACAGTGCAAGAATGTTCCCGTTTCTCCACATCCTCTCCAGCATCTATAGTCTCCTGATTTGTTCATTTTGGCCACTCTGACTGGCGTGAGGTGATATCTGAGTGTGGTTTTGATTTGTATTTCCCTGATAAGGAGCGACGTTGAGCATCTTTTCATGTGCCTGTTGGCCATCCGGATGTCTTCTTTAGAGAAGTGTCTATTCATGTTTTCTGCCCATTTCTTCACTGGGTTATTTGTTTTTTGGGTGTGGAGTTTGGTGAGCTCTTTATAGATTTTGGATACTAGCCCTTTGTCCGATATGTCATTTGCAAATATCTTTTCTCGACACATCCCCAAAGGCAAGGGAATTAAAAGCAAAAATGAATTACTGGGACTTTATGAAGATAAAAAGCTTCTGCACAGCAAAGGAAACAACCAACAAAACTAAAAGGCAACCAACGGAATGGGAAAAGATATTTGCAAAAGGCATTCTGAGGTACACCATGAACTTGTACAACAGAGCTGTATGTCAATTATATCTCAATAAGGCTAGAAAGAAAAAAAAGACAACAGATGGATTAAAGAGACCAATAAGGAAGTTTCCATGAGAAAAGGAAGAGGCTGGCCAAATAAAGCAAAGCCTGAGAATCAGAGTGGAGTGGGGGTCTGGGTGCGGTATGGTAGCCTATTCCAGAACCTCTGCTAAGCTAGGCCTCTGGTTCAGCTGAAGCTGCGTTTATGAATTAAAAGGACTGGACCATGTGTTCATGAAGATGCATAAACTACTCCGGAAGTTTGTTCAAATGAAGGAGACCAAGGAAGTGTTTTTCAGAATTAGAGAGATTTGCTTTCCATTGTTGTATCTTTTTGTATTACTTGGATTTTTTGCTTTTAACCACATACATGAAGTAGCTATTCAAAAACTTTAAGAAATATATATTCTTAAAGGAAAAATTTGTATCACTAACTGGAGTCCAAGCAACAGCACCGCTGAACAACTTCTGAATAAAACAAAGAGAGAACATCCTTCTCGATGCACAGGGGCCTTCTTGGGTGTTGAGTGGTCTCTGGCAGTGGGGTAGGGTCAAAGCCCATCAGTGGTGGAGCACATATTTCAGCTTCACGGCCGATAATAGTGTCAAGAACAAAGGGGAAGGGGCAGTCTCACCACAGTTAGTTCCAGCAGAGAGCACAAAAGTTTTCTACTGCAAAACTTTTGCATTCAGGGCACCTTGCTGGGGGATTCAAATAAAACCTAACCAGAAAGGAGCATCTTCCTTCTTGTTTGGAAGATGAAAGGGGTATTAACAGGGGCCTGTGCTGTGAGGAGGAGTGATAAAGGCTGCCTGGTAGTGGGAAGGGTCAGAAGAACATCAGAGGCCCTCCAGGTCTGAGGGTCCCCAGGCAACATCAAGGGGAAAAGAGTCATAGCTCAGAGCAGTGTCTCATGGAGTTTGTCAGAGCTATGGAAGCCACAGTAACAAATAACCATTGGGAGTACTTTGTAAACACATGGAAGCACTCTTGGGGGCCCTCAGAAATAAATAGGAAAGAGTCTGGTTTGGGAGTGGGAGTTAGAGATGAACAATAAAGCCAAAGGGGACCTGAAGATATAGTCTTCAGGTATTAACACTAGCCACAAGCAAAGGAAAATGGACTGCTTTTACAGGACAGCGTATCACTGGCTTTTATCCCCATGACAGAGGGGATGGGCAATTCAGAAGTGGGACCCTGAATCTACTTTAATTATTTTTTAAGCTCTATGAATTATTCAAAAATATTGGCACTTTGTTACTAGTGATAAATTACCTGCAAGATTTCAACCACTGACTGGAGCCACCAAGGTAAAATAAAAACATTGTTAAGAACAACTTGAACCAGTTAAGAATATGTTCAGTCCCATGTCATAAAAACAACCACTCTAGGGGTTAAACAAATAAGATTTCTAAGTCTAGAAATAGACAATTCTGTGCTGACATCAGAACTCACAGTAACCATGGGGATCCAGACTCCTCCTCCTCTGATTTTGCCATCTATGACAGATTGCTTACCAAGATAACCACAACAATCACTCCCATCACTGGATACATGTTCTTTAATCTGAGTTGACCATGTGACTTGCTTTGGCCAATAGCATATAGCAGAAGGTTCTCTGTGTGACTTGTTAGCCTTATCCTCAAGAAGCTTTGAAGCATCTGCTCTCACCATCTTGCCCTAAAAGCATCATATAGGAATGTCCTAGCCTCCTGGAGAATGGGAAATCAGATAGAGAAAGAGACCAAATGAAGAAAGAGACTGGATGGAGAATGAAGCCAGATGGAGAAAGGCCCAGCCAACCCAGCCTTTCTAGACGTCTCCATCGAGGCTCCAGACATGTTATTGAAGCCATGCGGGACCAACCAACCTTTAGCCAATTCCCTAACATACACAACCCCAGGGAAAGACCTGCAGAAGACCTACCTAGCTTAGCCCTCCAGATAGTAGAATTGTGAGCAAATAAATGGCATTGTTTTAAGTCACTATGTTTTGGATGATTTGTTACACAGAAGTAGACACCTGAAACACAGTACTTTGTGTTTCATTTCTGTTTCATGGTTAGCAAGATGCCTGCTGCATCAAAAACATGTCCAAGGGAAGGCATATCAAAAGGCAAAATGATGATGCCAGTCAAGTGTGTCCCCTGTAAAGGATTTCCCATCAGCTCTGTCCAGTGACTTGTGCATACATCTCATTGAGCAGCATTGGGCCACATGCTGCAAGGTCATCTGAGGAGGTGATCTGGACACATTGCCACCTGAGAAAGTTGGAAGGTGGCTAGTCAGTAGGTATTTAGCAGTAAATTCCAAGTCACTGCTAATGGAAAAAAAGGGAGCCCCTGAAGGTTGTGTGCAGAAAAATAATGTGATCAGAGCTGCATTTAAGAAAGACCTCTCTGGAAGGTGCATGGAGGAAAAATTGAAAGGGGCCATATTAAAGGCAGGAAGACCAGGTTGCTGTACCAGTCCAGGCAAAATGAAAATCAACCAAGGCTGTGACAGTGGAGATGGGAAGAAGAAGATGTTTAAGGAGAGGCGAGCTTCAGATTGATTTGATGTAAGGAATGAGGAAGTGAGAATTCTACCTGGCTGGAGTGTTTTGTTGAACGATGAAACTAAAAATAAGTTTAGTGTTTTACATACAGTCAGTCGATTCTCATTATTCATGGTAGTTATGTCCTATAGTCATCACAAACACTGAATTAATGAATACTGAACCATTGCTCCTAGGGGAAATGCAAGGTTAAGTTCCTGCAAGCCTCTGGCCACAACTTTTCATCAATTAATCAATACATAACCTTGTTTAATGTGCGTTTCTGTTTAAAGACTCCTTGTTTAATATATATTGTTGATTCATTGACATTGAACTTACAGCCAACAGCACTGTAACTCATGCCTGAATGAAGCATATCTAACCCATGCATTTTATCCATAAAGCACATCACAGCCTCCTTGTGCTCAGAAACAGTAGACAGCATATCAGCACTAAGGTTGGGAACCATTTTAAACAGGGAAATCACCAAGCAAAAGCACAAAAATGCAAAAAAAAAAAAGTGGCACTAAATAGACAGTGAAAAGGACACTTGTTTACAGTATGAGAGCTGAAATAAGAAGGCAGAGTGTTATCTTGTACAACTTTAGCTGGGAACAAGCTATCAAAATTTTTCACTGCTCTGCCCATGTCCACAGATAACTAAAAACATCCCAAGTATTAATTTGGGGATTACAAATAAATTTTAGCTAGGAAGTCATTTCACAGAAATGGAATCAGCAAATGATAAAGACCAACTACATTCAACTTGATGTGACCATGGGACATCCAAAAATTAATTGAACATACCAGTCTAGAGACAGGAAACGGATATCTCGGCTATAAGTCAGATATGTCACACCTTTGTTCAAAGCCCTGCAGTGCTGCCTGTTCACTCAGAGCAAAAGCCAAAGCCCTTACCATAGCTCTCTGAGCCCTTACATGGTCTACCCACTCCCATGTCCATCTGATCTCATCTTCTACTTCTCTTCCCTGGGATCACGCTGCTCTAGCCACAGAGGCCTCCTCCCCATTCCTTGAACATGACAAGAATGTACCTCAGGGCATCTGTACTTGCAGTTATCTCTGCCCGGATGCTCTTCCCACAGCTGACTCCCTCCGCTCCTTCAGAGTTTTGTTCACATGTCATCTTCTCAATGAGGACTACCTTGAATCATCATATCTGAAACTATAACCTCCCTCTATCCTCTGGGTCCTCAGCACTTCAGCACTTCCATCCTGCTCACCCTGCTTTGCTTTTCCTTTTCCCCTTTAGCATATTACATAATTTTATTATTTAATTATGTTTATTGCATATGGTCTGCCCCCTTCCTACCCTGCTACCAGAATGCAAGCTCTCCAAAGACAAACATTTTGGTATGTTTTGGTCAATGTTGTAGTCTAAGAACCTAGACTAGTGGTTGGCACATAGTAAGCAATATGCTCTCAGAAATATTTGTTAAATGAATAAATAAGTGAATAAAAGAAATACGAATTGGGGCATCATTAAGGTATAGATTATAGGGGCACCTGGGTGACTCAGTCAGTTAAGAATCTGACTTCGCCTCTGGTCATCATCTCACAGTTCGTGAGTTTGAGCCCCATGTCAGGCTCTGTGCTGACAACTCGGAGTCTGGAGCCTGCTTCAGATTCTGTGTCTCCCTCTCTCTCTGCCCCTCCCCTACTTGTGCTCTCTCTCAAAAAATAAATAAACATTAGAATTGTTGAATCACTATATTTAAAAAAGGATAAAGGTTATAATGAAACCAAAAGTATAGGTAAGAGTCCTCACAGAAAGTGAACCAAGAAGAGGACTGAGGACATAACTTGTGGGAACATCAGTGCTCAAAACAGGCAGAGGATGATAAGCCAAGAAGGGAGATTGAACAGAATGGAACAGAGTAGGTGGTGGTTAGAGTGGTATCTCAAAAGCCAGTGGAAGAGATATTTTCAAGGAAGGACACTTGAATAGTGTAAAATGTCACAAACTGAAAAATCCTCATCTATTCAATTAAAAAAAAGAAATCACTGCACACCTTCTGTGTTCCAGGCCTTGTGGGCATTGGGACATTCACTGAACAATGCCACACAAAGAATATGACTCTAGTGGCAATGTCAGTGCTCTACCCAGGCCCCATGGGATCACTTTTTGCCACTGTTGCTTACCACTCCCCTTCAGTACCCTTACCCTTTGCTTCTCATATTCAGCAGGGAGATAGCCCCACTGATAGCTTGTCCACACACTCACACACAGGAGAGCTGGAATCCCAGGTGGGTACTTTATCCATGGCAGCCTATATGTGCAGGGATGCCACAGCCCAGCTCTCTGGCCTCCCATGGGGCAATGCTGGGGCATCACCCATACTTCAGAGCCCTCTGCAGAACCAGGCTGGAGTCACTCTCAAGGATGTTACCTGAGGACAGACCTTTGCTTGGTTCCATACCCCTCACTGTCCTGCTTCCCCAATTCCCTGCCAGGATCCTTAGGGAGCACTTCCTTTAGAATATCACTTACTCATAAATCCTAATGTTAGAATCTGATGCTAAGGCCTTTGAGGTGCTTTGTCTCTAGAAAGGAGAGGAGCAGATGAACAGTAAATGCAGTGTGGAAGAGTGGGGGAAACAGACAGCACTAGAGGGGCATGTGGGAGATGCAGGATCTAGACTCATGAGGACAGAGAAGGCTCCCAGGAGCCCAGGAAGTCTGTGCTGACACTGCAGAGGTAAGGATCAGCCTAGCAAAGTGGGAGAGTATTTCTGATAGAGGAAGAAGCCATGCAAAGTTCCTGGGGAAAGGAATAGCAGAGCAAGTTAGTGAAATTACAAATAAATCAGTATGGCTGGAGGGCCACATGTGACAAGAAGCTGGCAGACAAGAAGGCAGCAGGGTAGACAATGGCTGCATCCAAATGGCTCTGTAAACCAGGCAAGGGGATTTAGAACATCCTGCCAAACTTTAAGTACCTTTGAGGATCCCTTTGGAGACAATGAAAAGGATGGGTTAGAAAGGGGCAAGATACAGAATGTGAAGACCAGTTAGGAAGCTGCTGAAATAATCCAACCAAGAACTAATGGAAGCCTGAAATAAAGTAGAAGTGGGGCCAGAGGGGGTAAAAGAATTATGATTGAGAGGCCACTGGTGACATGACAAGGGTAAAGTCAATGAACCAGCCTGAGTTGGTGGGCAAGCTTTGGAATATAAAAATAAGAGCAAGTATAAGTTACATTTTTAGAAGCTTGGCCAAGGGAGAGGGAAAGAAATTCAGGGTTGAAAGAGGGCTGGCTAGGGTGGGAGAGGCAGTGTTTGAGATGGAAGAGAGTTGGAGCATCTTTATAGAATTACCAGGAAAGTGATACATGCCCTTCAAAGTGTCAGCCCCATTCTTTCTTGCCTACATTTTTCTTTGTTACCTTTTTTACCTGCATTGAAGACCTGTTGTGATGGATAATGTCCTCATCCTGTGAGCAAGAAATGTTAGCAGCAAGAAGATACAGGGACATAAAAAACAAACACTGCAAGTTCAGACTTATTCCTGTCCAAACATTTCTTTAGAGATCATTTGCTTTTTCCAATCTGGGTCTTACAAAAAGGCCGTGATGGCACAAGTGGTCTTGTTATGGCTGTGGAGGGCAGAAGGTTGGAGGAAAAGTTCAGTTAAAACCCTGCCTTCCTCAGCCTGATAATGGGTTTGACATTTGCAGAGAGTTCGCAGGCAGCAATGCCTGCCATTGTGCACCCCACAAATTGGGAAAGGTTTTTTGTTGCAAGCTGAGAAAGCACCAAACAAAAGGTCTCAGGCAGCACAGCCTTTTCATGTATGAAGGGTTGTTGACACATCACCATCTGCCTCCTCATGCACATTACCCTCTCCTCTGAACCTCCCTAGACATGGCACCTTGGACAGCTCCTTCCAGGTGAGTCCATATGGAAAAATAACTGCTGCCTGCAGGCCTGGTGGACTAATTCCCCACTCAGATTTTTCAAAACCCAAAGAGGTTTCTGGTTACCTCAAAAAGATATGAAATCTTTGGCTACATTTCAAAAGGTGAAAGTGATTGACAGTACAAATGGAAGTGTTCTCCCAAAAAATTCAACTGGACATTTGCCTAGGAATTTTATGGTTTACAAAACATGGTAGATATGTGATTTTATTGGATCCTTCCAGTAATTCTGTATTTCCCCCATTCTAGAAAGTAGAAAGAAGAGAGTCAAGCGTTGCCTTTTAACTTCTGCTTGTTTCTGATGTTTGCTTTTTCCACACTGCTGTGAAAAAGACTAGGATAAAAACATGAGATGGCGCAGCTTGTAAATGGGTAGGGAGACTGCTGCAAAGCTTGGATGCAGTAGATTGATGTGAGGGCTGATCTGAGCCAAAACTGTGAAGAATCACCTTTGGTGACCCTTAGTCTCCTACCCTCCAATATCCAGGGCCCTCATTCTGCCTCTTTGCTGCCAAGGCAGCTCTTCTGTGTTGCCCACATGAGCAGCACCCTACACTCTGAGATCACTGACTCCTTCCCTCTCTTCAAAACTTACCTGTCCTTACCTCCATCTACTCCCTCACTTCTCTCTAAGTGACTTATCTGCTCTAATCATTAAACCTCTTGGGAAGCACCCTTCACTCTGAGAGTCATAATTCTCTGCATGTGTGCTAAAGTAGGTAAAACTGAAAGTCACTCCAGTGTTACCCTTCCCTGATAGCACTGCAACATTGACAAGGGTTCTGTTGACTCAACACAAGCCACACAGTTATGTGAGAGTTTCAGGCCAATTGGCATAGATATTAGTGGGTAGGGGCTGAGACTATTTCCAGCCTCCCTCAATCAGAGCATCACTGCCTATCCATCACCTGACCATGAGTTTGTAAAGGCTCATCAACATAGTCTTTGCTCCTTATGTCCAGAGGTATAAAGTCCACCTAAGTGATCTACATTACCTTTTCAAATACTCATTGTGGGTGATCATGACCAGGCCCAGCCAGGTGCTGGCCAAGAAATCAACACTTGACCAGGTTCTGGTAGCTAGAGCTGGCTCTGGGGAAGCAGTTACCTGAAATAGCCAGAAACAGGTAGAGGTGGGGGTGACTATAAGTCTGTCCTCAGGAATTGTTAAATCAAAGTAGGATTGGTTAGAGTTTGTCACCTTCCAAAAAATAAGGGAGAACATTAAATGGAGAGTAAGAAAAAGAGGTAACAGAGAAAGCCACTGGAATGAAGGAGTGCTCCATGAAAAAATGAAGGAGAGAAGTCAACAAGTCCAAGAGAGTTACTAAGGTCAAAGACCCATACTTGTTTTCCTGCCTGAAGACTGGGTGGGATGTGGGGTCAGGTTAGAGGTGTAGGGTTGGGGTCCAAAGACATCCTCCCTAGGATGGGCTAATAATAAGGCTATTGTCTTACTGGGGGAAATGCTGTCCATTGGGAACCTGCCCTCCTTCCTCCAGGACTTAGTTCCCTTCCTCCCAGGACATCATAAGACAAAGGCCTTGCTAATTATCAGTACCAAGAGCCAGTCAATGTTGCTAGGAAGATAGTGGAGATGTGGAACCAGTATAGATAACCCACCCTGACTGTGCTTCCGGGTTCTACCATGATACTGAGGCTGATGGCCCAAAGCCAATTGGAGAGGACTGCCAGAAGGTGGGATCATGAGATGTGAATGTATTCCTTAAGGCTCAGTGACCCTGGGAGTTCAGCAACCTCAGGAGACCTATGGAGGAGGCTCTGAGCCCACCCAGGGTATCAGAAACTTACCCCTGGGAGCACCTCTTCTCACCAGGGCTGACCACAGTCCCAAAGGACAAAGCCCAAATGATGGAATCTGTCTCCAACAGTGGACCGTTTTTTTCTTGGGCTCATAAATATGAGGACAACTTTTGTAAGGGAATAGTGAAGACCAGGAAACACTGGAAAGGAAACTGAGTGGTCTCAGAGTTCAAGGGCCTGTTCTCCAGTCTCAGCTCAACCACTTACACCCACAGTGGAGAGGCCTTGGACAACTCACAGAACCTCTCAGGGTTTCTCATGTCTCATCTGCAAAATGGGATAACAAGACCTTTTCTGCCCACATGTCTGTACTAAGCTGCAAACAAGAGGTGTGTGCAAAAGTGCATGGTGAACTCTAACACCACAACATACTTGGAAACTTTGCTATTACCTAACTGGTGAGGAATCTGTGGCCTGAGGAAATTAAATGACCCACTTGCCTATTCTCTTGGTTTTGGTTCTGCCAAGAAATAGACCTTGAAACAAGCATTTGAATTCAAGTTTTCTGCTTATGTGCAAGTAGTTTAAGAAATGCAAGAAAACAGAGGCATGGGAAGGTGAGCCAAGGAAGGGAAGACAACCAATAAAGGATGTGTTAGCAGTCTAGATAACCACTGTGGGTACCAGAAGATTATTTCCTTGAGGAAATTCTGGAAATGGAGAGAACACAGGCCTCAGAGTTATCCCACCATGCAGTGAGGGATCTGGATTAGTTTACATGCCTACTCCCCAGAGTCATTGGTTGAGGGCTGCTGGTACAGTGTATAAGCAAAGTGGCCTTCCATGGTATTTGGAGAAAACCTGCAGACAAATGAAAGCAGAGGCAGACATTTGGAACTTGGCCAGAGTGCACTGAAGTGGTAAGACACCCTGGATATGTGTGCAGCATCACAGTAATTGACAGCTAGTAACTGACAGAGCTAAGGCCAGAACTCTGGTTGCCTGACAGGCTACTAGGATCTCTCCCACTCTACTATGTCATGCTCTCCTCTGACATTATGGATGAACATCCCGACCTCGGGAGGCTTCTGCCCAGACTGCTTCCTGCCAGGATTGTTCTTCCCATACACAGCAGCACCACTGGGTCAGAGCCTAGAGAAGGCATCTCTTGGCCACACTGTCCTCTTACGGCTTCTGACACCCAGCCCAAAATGCTCAGCCTTGCAAACCCAGAACAGAGTACCTGACAGGAGAATTCACAGATTTGGGGGCCTGTGTTCAGGCCCAAGGGATCTGTTACCAGGATATCAATCCAGGGACACACTTTGGAAGAAGGGAAGATAGTAACCAGAACAAAAGTCAAGTAAGAAGAAAAGCAGATTCTTGAATGTGTCAGGACCATCAGGGCAAGAGAAGGTACAGGGGATTTAGCACCAGTTCCGGTACTAAATCTGCAAACAATGAGCATCACTTGTGCTTCACAAAAGCAACATCTCTGGACTGAACTCAACTGACCAGAGCAGGCCAGACATGAGCTGTAAACACATCCTAGGCACATGGGAGTGACCCAGTCTCCTGGGAGGAAAAGAAACAGGCCCTGGGCTCTCTCCAACTTACCCCACAAAAGTGATCAGTGGGTTGCTGAAGGCCTGCCTGGCCCTGCCAGTCTGAAGACTGGGGGAGGATAAGGAGACTCTTAAGGAAACATGCAAGGATTCTTCTGCTTGTGTTTTGGTGATGGGGAGAAACTGAAAGGGGAAAACAGAAACAATAACAAAAAATATAGAAAAACTCAAAAGCACTCAATAAAGACAATCCTGACCCCTTGGGTACTGACCCATAAGTAAAATGTCCTGGCCTCCCTACTGCCGCATGTCACCAACGTAAGGTGCATGTTTTTTCACATTTTAACATCTCTGAAATTGGGTTGTACCTTGCGGTGATGGTGGGTTCCATCTCCCCCAGCCAGGAGTCAATTACAGTGGAACGGTTATTGCCCACGCACTCCAACATGGTCAGAGCTACTTCCATTGTTTTTGTTCATGTATTGAGTTTAATAACAATTTGAAATGTCTTCAAACCAGAACAGTAAAATGTTGGTAATTGTTGCAGTTAGATAAAAGATTCATGGAATTTCATTATTCTATTCTTTCGACTGTTTTATATGTTTAAACATTTCCTTAATCAAAAGGGAAAAAATCCTCCAAAATATACAATAATTCAACACTGAAGTAAAATGCTTATTGTGTTTTCAGAAAAGGAGAAAACAGAGCAGCGCAGTGTCAATGTGATATTAATAAGTATTTGGCATTGAAGGAATAATCACAGTTTTATATATATACAGTAAAACCTTGGTTTGTGAGCATAATTCATTCCAAAATCACACTTGTAATCCAAAACACTTGTTTATCAAAGCAAATTTCAAGAACCTTTGGCTCAGTTGTGATCATGTGACATTCGGTGTCATGTACTACATGTATTGCAAAACATCACTCGTTTATCAAGTTAAAATTTATTAGAAATGTTTGTTCATCTTGTGGAACCCTCACAGAACGAGTTACCCACAATCCAAGGTTTTACTGTGTGTGTGTGTGTGTGTGTGTGTAAACTAACAAGCTAGCTCTTTCAAAGACTAAGAAAGAAAGAAAGATATCCATAGTGGATAAAGCCATGTACATTTTGTTACTGAGATTGAAGGCAGGAGAAATTGACCAGACCTTTGAAATTTGTTAAAGAAAATGTGAAGCAATGTGACCAAGTCATGGGTCATGCTACACTATCATGAAAACCTTGTGTCATCGTTTAAATGATGAAGAAAATAATGGTGCATCTTTCCATCAGTGGTATCTTAGAGTCAATAAAATACAGTATTTCCAGTCTTGAGTATTCCTACTGTATCCAATGCAAGAATGAAAGAAATGAAGAGGTTTTCACTCACCAAAGTCGCTTTTCTGGAGAGTTTTTTATGTGTCTAGAAGAAATGCTTTACTGGGAAACAATAAAATGTCATGGACAAGATCATGGGCTCTGGGATCTGCCTGCTTGCATTGGAATCCTAATTCTGTCACTATCCCACTGTGCAATCTTAGACCAGTTAGTTGCCTAGCTGTTCTGTGCCTCAGTTTTCTCATCTGCAAAATGAGGGTATTGAAACTGGATCTTTCATGGGGTTCCATGGAGATTAAATAAGATAATACACGCAAAGAAAAAAGACTAGTACCTGGCACAGAGGTCATGCTGTGGGTAAGAGGAGAATAGAAATTTCTGTATTCCTGGAGAGGTATAGAGATGGACGGGAACTCAGAAAAAGGAAACCAAAGTGACAATAGAGCTTTTACTGAAATGTGATGGTGCGGCCAGAATTCCCCAAGTAAAATCACGCAGGTGTGTTTTATTAGGGAAAATGTGAGAGGTGGACACTGTCCCTAGAAGTGATGCCACTTTTCTTTTGTTCATTGCTCATCTTTATGTTTGTGACATTCATGCATGCCGTTGTGTGCAGCTGCTGTGCGTAGCTCCTTTCACTGCTGGATAATATTCAATTGTATGCATATGCCACAATTTATTTATGCATTCCTCTCTTAATAGACACTTCGGTTGCTTCTAGTTTGGGACAATTAGGAACAAAGCTGTTATAAAATTGCTTATCATTCATGTATGTTTCCTGGTGCACTTACACACCCATTTCTCGAGGTTTATCCCCAGAAAATGATGTCCCAGGTCATAAGGAATGAAGATCTTCAATTGTAGTTTTCCAAGGTGTTTGCACCATTTTCCATTCCCATCAGCCTGAGTGAGAATTTCCTCTGCTCCACATTTCATCAACACTTGGTATTTCAGAGTGTTTAATTTTAGCTATTCTGGTGAGTTTTAATGATATTCCTTGGTGGTTTTATTTTGCATTTCCTGGATGACTAATGAAGTGAAGCACATTCTCATATATTTATTGGCCATTTATATTTCCTTTTTATGAAGAGTGAGTTGAAATCCTTTGCTGATTCTTCTTTTGAATTGTTTGTCTTTTTCTTATTAGTTTGAAGGAGTCAGTTATGTATTCCGGGCACTAGTCTTTTGTAATAATTGTTGGAAATATTTTACCCACCCCAAAGCTTGCCTTTTCACTTTCTTGATGTGTTTTGTTGAACAGAAGTTCTTAGTTTTAATATATAGTTGAATTTATCCATCTTTCCCTCAGAGTTAGTGCTTTGGGGGTCTGATTTAAGAAATCCTTCCCTACTCCAAGAATATAAAGATACTGTTCTGTATTCACTGCAATAAGATTTATAGTTCTGCCTTTCATTTTTAGGTCTTTCACTCCTCCAACATTAAATCTGAAAATATCTCCAACTCCTTTGTCCAATTACAGTGAGGGCCATAGCATCATGGTTTTGAGCACTGACTGGGAGGCAGCTGCTTTTGTTTGTGTCTGTGTTTGGCTCAGTTACTCACTAGCTGTGTGACTCTGGGAAGTTGCTTAACTTCTCTGTGTCTTTGTTTCTCCAGCTGTTAATAGTACCTACCTTACAGAGTTTTTATGAGGGTTAAATGAGTTGATAAATGTAAAAGTGCTCAGAGGAAAGAAAGCCTGTCACACTAAATGCTTTATAGAACGTAGCTGTATCTTTGTTCTGCCCTTTAAGTTCCTCCCCCAGCTCACTCAGACCCCATAATCAGCCCTTGCCACTCCCCAGCAACAACCAAGAAATAACCCTGTGAGGCTCCATGCTGTTGTGATAAATATTCTGCCTGTAGAGTTCCTTCTTACTCCTTACACAATCCTTCTGCATGTGTCAATATTTATGTGTTTCACTTGCCGTCTGCAGGTGCCTCTGCCCCCCACCAACAGGACAGCCTAGTTCCGTAGACTTTAAGATCAGAGAGAGTGGAATTCAATTTTCCCTGGACATTTCTCATACTCCCCGAGAAGTTAAATAGCTCTGAAAGTGGTAGGAAAGAGAAAGATTTCTCAACTTTTATCACTCTGGGATGTACACTTGAATTGTTTGGGACACTCTGTGTAATCAGTCTGTTTGTTTTTCCTATCTCTGGTGGCACCTTCAAGACACAGAAAGTGGCTTCAAGCCAGAGAAGGAAAGAAGCTAGCATTTGTTGAAAGACTTCAAAGTAATAACTGCTTTAGGGGTGCCTGGGTTACTCAGTTAAGCGTCCAACTCTTGATTTCAGCTCAGGTCATGATCTCATGGTTCACGGGTTTGAACCCCACACTGAGCTCTGTTTGGGGTTCTCTCTCTCCCTCTCCCCCACTTGTGCTTTCTCTCTCTCAAAATTAAAAAAAAAGTAATAACTGCTTTATAAATGTTATTCATTTAATCTTCCCAAAAGTGTGAGAGGGAGGTAACTGATATGTAGAAAGCTGGAAGCACTGGGATTCAGAACAAGGTTTTCTTGGCTTCACTGTGAGAACCCTTTATATCATGTAACCTCCCATAGAGGCACTGTCCAGTAGAATTACCAAGAAGAATCAGTCTCACCCATATTATTTGTTATTCTGTCACCTCCTCTGTACCCCTGGTCCGTTATCCCCAAGCCTGCCCCTGGGTTGTACTTTTATCATCACAAACTGCTCTTCTAGTGAATGTCAGTGCCTAAACTTGACCACCCACCAAAGCTCAGACTGGATTTAGTCTCTCCTCACATATATAATGGCCATCCCTGTGGTGTCTCCCCTGGGACTAGCAGCATAGGAAGCTTCTCAAAACTCCTTCTTTTGCACAGATAAGATACAGGTCAGTGCGTGTATGTTTGTGTGCAGTTACATATGGAAGCAAAGGCAGGTGTGTAACAGTAATGACTTCATTAATAAGAATGTGTGATTATTGTATACAGCTGTGTGTGTGTTTGTGTGACACACACAATTAAAAGCATACAACTTAGGTGTACACACAAGAAAATTTCACAGAACCTAACTAACTGGCATTAACGAGTTAGAATATTTTCACTGAATCCACTTTTAGAATGTCAAGAATGCAAGTAACTGGGACACTGCTGTTATTTTCAAGAACTCATGCAAATGAGCCACTTCTAGGTTGAGTCTTTAAACAACCCATGGGCTATAAGCTCTCTGGCATAGCAGCCCTGGCTCTGTGGTCTGTGGATCTTAGGGTTCATAGCACAAGTCTGGCACCCATCATGAGATCTTCAACAAATGCTTGTTGAGTAAACAGATGAAAGCATGAACTGGATCCGTTGACACGTGACTTGATCATGTTTCCAGGCTAGCTCCAGCCTTGTGCCAGTGATCACTAGAAGTAAGAATTAGCACCCTGAGGCGTAGAAGAGCCAGGTCATCAGATTCAGTCTCACGATCCAACTTAGACTCAATTAGGCAGAAAAATTGACTCAGGCGTTTCAGAAATTATTTAACAGCAGGACTTAAGATTGGAACTTTTCTTCACAACCCATAACATAGGGCTTCACAGGTAGCAAACATTTAATAAATACTAACTGATCACCCTTCAGAAACCTAGATAATTTTATTATAAAGTCCTCATTGGCTCCATGTGTATTGTCAACTGAGGTAAACGTTCATAGACACACACATGCACCATCCATCCGGCCACCACCTCTACTATCTAGCTTTGCAATCTCCATTTGGGTCTGGCTGCAGAAGCACCAGATCTCATTCTTAGAATTTGAGCAAATTCCTTCTTTCCAAACCATATGAGTTTGCTTTTCTTCTTAAGAGTTTGGCAAAAGTTACATTCCCACCCTGTCCCTACACAAGAGGGTATCTTCTATGGCAGGGACATTGTAGCATCAGCAGAGGTGGCCCTAGCTTGTAGTGTCCTCCACAGACCCTGCCCCTTCTTGTCTCTTGCAGTGTGCCTCCACAGGATACTCAGGCAACCCCAGAATGCAGCCAGCAAAGACATAGTACTTGGGTGGTAACATATGCACCTGTCCTCCCTGAATTGTTTTATGGGTTTTGCACACCTGGAAAGGTATTGCTAACAATGGTAGTGGCCACTTGATGGTGGGTCAGTCCAAGCATGGCACAATTGCTTCTCCAACTTCCAGTAGACAAGAAGTGGATGGCAAAATCAGCTATGGTTTTGGCTTTAGGCAACGTTATAGGCTGAATGGTGGCCCCCACCAAGGTTCATTTATTGAAACTCTAACCCCCAGTATGTCATAGGGTAACTATATTTGGAGATGATCCTTGAAAGAGGTAATTAAGGGACAATGAGGTCTTATGAGTAAGCCCTAGTCCAATAGGAAAGTTGTCCTTATAAGCAGAGGAGATTAGGACACAGACGCACACAGAGAAGACCAGGTAACAACACAGAGAGAAGATGGTGTCCAGCCAAGGAGAGAGGCCTTAAAGGAAAGCAACCCTACTGACACCTTGAATCTGGGACTTCCAGCCTCCAGAACTACGAGAAAATAAATTTCTATTGTTTAAGCCACTTAGTGGCATTTTGTTTTGGCAGCCCAAGCTGATTAATACAGGCAGCAAAGAGTCTGGGATCAATTGTGACCAGTTGAAGCATTGGTCAGCACCATAAGTGGACACCTGAGGCAACGAGTCACAATTATTAAAGAATAGAAAATATTGAGGGACAATGCACCCCTGTTCTTTATATCTACCAAGAAGTTCCCAGTATCTCTGTGTCAGTTCTCTACCACTGCATAACAAACTACCTAAAGCTTAGCAGCTTAAAACAACAACCACTCATTTGCTCACAACTCTGTGGGTCAGCAACTCAGGTCAAGATCATCTAGGAGGTACTTGTGCCGGTCTCTCCCAAGGTCACCCACTTATCTGCAATTGTTCAGCATCCTGACCAGGAGGCTGTTAAAAGATGGCCCTGATCACATGTCTGGTGATTGCTGCTAGCTGTTGGCTGCGGTGCCTGGGTTCCCATGCTCCAGCAGGTTGGACAGAGCTGCTTTCCATGGTGATCTTGGGTCAACAAAGGAAAAAGCCAAAAGCAGAAACTGCAAGGTTCTTTGAGGTCTAGTTCAGAAGTCACACAATGTCCGTTCAAACACAGCCATTTGATCAAGGCAAGTCACAGGGTGTGATTCAATGGGAGGAGGATTAAACCCACTTCTTGACGGGAAGAGCAGTGTCAAAGTGCAAAGGTATATGTGCACAAGAAGGGAAATATCACTGCAGCCACCTTTACGAACAGACTTCTCCACTCCCCATGGACTATCAGGACCATTTCCCCAATTACGAAGCAGGTGCATGCTCTAGGCCATCTATTTAGGAGAACAGGTGCCAGACATGAGTCTGTGTGTGAGTGCCCTAAGGAATGTGAGACTCCTTCACCCATCCATCCATTCTGGAAATACAAAATGAAAATGAAAACAGAAAATGAATATCTACCCTGTACCCAGATACCAGGAATGCAAAGGTGAACATGATATAATGCCCACCTTCAAGGAAATCCCATTTACCAGGGTCATAGAGATACAAATAAGTGGATCACAATAGAATTGCATATATAGTAGTCAAGCCTAGGAGGAAAAAAGTCAAAGATTTTATAAAGGGAAAAAAGTTCAGAGAGATGAGGTGCTTCCCAAGGTAACTGATTTAAGAGGGTAGCTTGAGAGACATGACTCTTGAGTAGGATGCTGAATTCACATCCTGGCAAGGTAAGGAGATTTCTCTGCCATGCTAAGAAGCATGAGAGAGGCAAGAGAGAGACACTGAAAGAAGTTCAGGTTTGGGCTTTTTATGGTTATACTTGCCGTCTAGGAAAATGTGCTGGATTTCTGGAGGAAAGGGGACTGGTGAAGGGGCTTTTGCTGTTCAGGTCTGGTGATCACGAATGATAGAATACAACTCTGAGCAACTGAAGCAGAAGAATTTATCCAAGGCTATGGAGGTGCTCACAGGGTTAAGAAAGCTGGAGAACCAGGCTTGTAGCCCTGAGAAACAAGACAGCTCTAGAATGTATGAAGACAAGCACCAGTCAACTCTCTGCCCCCCACTGGACACTATCGCCAGATGCACAGATTCCCACCATTCCTCCTATTTTTATCATTTGGCTTCAAGTTCAGAGTTTGGGCAGAGAAAATCCAACAGCTCTAGCTTATGTTATATGCTTCTCCCTGGCTGTCAAGGGCTGAGAGAGAATCCCCAGGGATCACTCACAGGGGTCTGTGGTGGGATATTCAGTCCCTTCCTTTACTGATCCACCGACAGAGCAGCCATTTCCCCCAGAAAGAAACCAAGGTGCTGTTAGGAGGAGAAGGAATAGAAGCTAGGCAGCCAAAAATCAACAATTTTCATTGCAGGGCCATTCTAAGATCCAGATAACAGACATGGAGTCCCATGTGCCTCTGGGGCAGTGCAAGTCTAGACAATAAATACAAAATCTGCAGGTGGCCAGGGCCATAATTCAGCCCAGCCTAGATGCTGTGGCCCCAACTATAGCACCTTCTCAATGGCACTCTCCTCTCTGTGACACAGAATTTAACCAATTTGTTCAGATACTGTTTTCCAAACCTAAATATCAAATTAAATAGCTAATTCAATTGTGCCTCTGTGCGTAGTACTTCTTTTGACAAAGTTTGAAGAGGTGACCTACCCTCCTCACTTATTTTCCCAAACATCAGAGACAAACCTTGAACATGACCTGGGAAGTACACACATACTCACACCCCAAGAACTCTACCATGAAGAGGTTTGTGCATAATATCTAATTTTTTAAAACTCTGTGACCCCCCCCATTAAAACCTTTAATTTTCCTTAAAATAGCTTCCATTAGCAGCTAGAAAGATGAGAGCTCAAGACCTTCCCATGAAAATAATGGCCATATCAGTTAATAGCCCAAAGCTATGCCATGGGTCATCAGCTTCCAGCCCACCAGTAATTCCCAGACAACACTACTAAGTATACTCTGCAATGTCAATCATAGGGTAAGACTTTCCAAATCATATCTGAAGAAATGGTCTTTCCTACACTTGGCTAATGCTACTTCTGAAGTTGTAGATGCTTTCCCTTGCTTCAACACTTTCCAGATGTGACCAGCCTGCTGAAAGATGAGGGTGAAGCTGGTAGCAAGGGTAGATGTTATGGGACCATGCATGAACTTTAGATACCTGACCAACTTGTTACTAGTCACAAACTCTATGAAAGAATAGTGATGATGAATTTATAAATCTTGTTCTTTTTTTAATTTTTCTTAATGTTTGGTTTTTTTTAACGTTTATTTATTTTTGAGACAGAGAGAGACAGCATGAACGGGGGAGGGTCAGAGAGAGAGGGAGACACAGAATCCAAAACAGGCTCCAGGCTCCGAGCTGTCAGCACAGAGCCCGACGCGGGGCTCAAACTCACGGACCGCGAGATCATGACCTGAGCCAAAGTTGGACACTTAACCGACTGAGCCACCCAGGCGCCCCAATGTTTATTTGTTTCTGAGAGAGAGGCAGAGCATGAGTAGGGGAGAGGCAGAGAGAGGGAGACACAGAATCCAAAGCAGGATCCAGGCTCTGAGCTGTCAGTACAGAGCCTGACAAGGGGCTCAAACCCACAGACTGGCCGTGAAATCATGACCTAAGCAGAAGTCGGACGCCTAACCAACTGAGCCACCCAGATGCCCCTTATAAATCTTGTTCTAATATTTAAGCTTTAGCATGGAACCCTAGAAATTACATCAGAAGTTTTAGATTTGTTCTCCAGTGACCTCCACTTAATAGCAATGGAATCTTTGGATAATTGTTTTGATTTTCATGTGCCTCTATTTACTAATTTATAAAATGGAGATAACAATATCTATCCTGCCTACCTCAAGAAGTTTATTAAAAGAGTAAAATAAGGGGTGCCTGGGTGGCTCAGTCGGCTAAGTATCCGACTTCCGCTCAGGTCATGATCTCATGGTTTGTGGGTTCGAGCCCCACATCAGGCTCTGCTGACAGTTTGGAGCCTGGAGCCTGCTTCATATTCTGTGTCTCCCTCTCTCTCTGCTCCTCCCCCCACTTGTGCTCTGTCTGTCTCTCCCTCTCAAAGATAAATAAACATTAAAAATTTAAAAAAAAAGAGTAAAATAAAATCACAATATACAGACCTTATAAACTATTTCCCAGGTGAGTGAATGGGAAGAGGCATCTGTGACCGTGCTGACATTCTCATAACACTACTGAGACGTTTTTTTTTTAAAGTATCATCTTGTTCTCACTGAGCAGAAACCACTTGTATCAATTTCTCAATCTATCTTGCATTGGTTAGCTTGCTAAGGAGCAAACTCACTGGCCCTAAGAATCTTGAAAGACAAAGTGTTTTAAGGTGAATTAAGTCTTTTGTACTTCGAACAGCCTCCTATGAGAACTAACAATAATGATGGCCCTCCACATGGGTCTGCATTTCATTTCCTTTTCTTTCTCCCTTTTCGTTCTTACCCCCATTTTCCCCTCACTCTTACCTAGATTTCTCTTGTTCATTCACCAATTTCTTTATCCACTCATTTTCTCTTGCACCTAACCATCTGTTGAATCTCTACCATGCCTCAGGCACTCTGCCTAGACAGATTTTCACAGAATGGTTCAGATCTTTACCAGCTGAGGGACTATGCCTGAGTTGTTACTGAGCAAGTGCTCCAGAAATACAAAGCTTTACTACTCCTCCATCCCTGCCCTGTGCTTTGTGCTTCAAGATGCCAACATGGGGCCTGCTGTTAAATCTTCCATGTATTGAAGTTCTAGGCTTCATATTTTTGCTTGATAGAAGCTAAGTGAGATCCTTATTTAGAAATACATACATGGGTACCTGAGTGGCTCAGTTGGTTAAGCGTCTGACTCTTGATTTCAGCTCAGGCCACGATCTCATGATTCGTGAGTTTAAGCCCCATGTCGGGTTCTGCACTGACAGTGCAGAATCTACTTGGGATTTTTTCTCTCCCTCTCTCTCTCAAAATAAATAAATAAACTTAAAAAAAAATTTTAAATGGTAATATATTGGGGCACCTGGGTGGCTCAGTTGGTTAAGCGTCCCAACTTCAGCTCAGATCATGATCTCACGGTTTGTGAGTTCAAGCCCCGCAATGAGCTCTGTGCTGACAGCTCAGAGTCTGGAGCCTGCTTCAGATTCTGTGTCCCCTTCTCTCTCTCTCTCTGTCCCTCCCCTGCTCACTCTCTGTCTCTCTCTCAAAAATAAGCATTAAAAAACTTTAAAAAATAATAGAAATATATACAAAATGAAGTCAAATGCCATGGAGTGTCTGCTGTTGGAGTCTCAGGTAATTTCAAAAAATAGTACTCACATGGGTGCCTGGGTGGCTCTGTCAGTTAAGCGTCTGACTTTGGCTCAGGTCATGACCTCCTGGTTCATGAGTTCGAGCCCCGCATTGGGCTCTGTGCTGACAGCTCAGAGCCTAGAGCTTGCTTAGGATTCTGTGTCTCCCTCTCTCTCTGCCCCTCCCCCACTTGCTCTCTGTCTCTCTGTTCCTCTTAAAAATAAATAAACATTGGGGCGCCTGGGTGGCTCAGTCGGTTAAGCGGCCGACTTCGGCTCAGGTCATGATCTCACGGTCCGTGGGTTCAAGCCCTGCGTTGGGCTCTGTGCTGACAGCTCGGAGCCTGGAGCCTGTTTCAGATTCTGTGTCTCCCTCTCTCTGACCCTCCCCCGCTCATGCTCTCTCTCTGTCTCAAAAATAAATAAACGTTAAAAAAAATTTAAAAAAAATAATAAATAAATAAATAAACATTACAAAAATTAAAAAAAAATAGTACTCATCTTCCCTACCTGGGTTTTGATCAAGTTGAGAAATAAGATACAAAACAAAATGGTGGCCAAAATATCAATCTAATACTGACAGAATCTAAGTTGAGAGATACAGCTTCATATGAGAGCCAACAGGGCCTCTAACTACACCCCAGAGGATGATGACAGACTTCCTCATGCTGTCACAGGTGACACTAGGCCTCGGCGGGCCTCCCTGCACAGGATAGGTCCCTGCCAAACTGGCAGAATGGAGCAACAGAGAAGAACATTCTTTACACTCAGGAAATTCAAGAAGGATGGGAAGAGCTGAGCTACTTCTGCCTAGTTATTCTTCTCTGGTTTATGAAAAAGCACTCTACCTGCTCAGGGTTGAAGTGAATATGGGAATGGAGAGACACCTAGACTTACGGCAGTCAAGCTTTCTTAATAGGAAGAAAGAGTAGCAGTGTGGAGAAATTTCCCCATTAACATCCACTGCAAGAGAGATGGGTGTAGCTACCACCTTTCCATTTAAACAGAATAAGTCTTTTCTGTACACAATATTCGTTCACTTCATTTTCAACTATGAGCAGTACCACTGCATTCCCTACACAAATGGCAATTTCTAGAGGATTTTTACTCTTGTAATCACACTCAGCATACACAGATTAATCCAACATACATTGTCGAAGATGGGGAAAGAAATGACCAAGTCTAAATGTAGGTAAGTGGTAGTGTCTCCAGTCTCTAGAATAAGCATTCTTGTAGAGCATATTCAATGATTTAATCTAACTTAGAAAACTAATTCAGGACCTATTAGGTGCTAGGTACTAGGTACTATTTTAGGGACTGAAGATACAAAGATAAGTGACTAAGAATCTCTTCTCCAAACAAGCTCATAAAGTATTATAGGGGACAGGCAGGAGAATCAGCAACATAATGTGATAAGAGCTACAGCAAAGATATGCATAGAATGACATGAAACGCAGGTAAGGGGACTAATTATTCTGCCAGGAGGAATCAGAAAAAGCTACAGAGTGAGGATAAACCTAGTAAGGTAATTAAGAATGAATTGAACAAATGAGTGAATGGGCTCCCATTTCTGTGGTTGAGATGGTTCCTTCCCTGGGTCTGTTCTTCCCCCTGAGCAGGCTTGGAACAACACATCCACATCCCATGCCCTCTTCCTTCTTTGCTCTGCCTCTGCATCAAGAGTCTAGAGCCCAGTTTGCCCGTGAACTGCCCCCTGAAAGGAGAGGGTGCATTCAGAGTAGACCTAGGTTCTGTGCAGGAGAATCTGGCAGGAGATGGCCAGGTAATAACAGTGCTTACCATTTTCTGATCACCTACTACATGCACAGTGTTGGGAATCTTTAAAACCTAGATTGAATCCATTCTGTGGCAATGAATAATTAATAAATTAGTCATTAATTGAACTAATGCTTATTGATTATCCTGTGTGCCAATACTAGATATACTGATAAACAAGACAGGTGCTACCACTGCTCTGATAGACTTTATCCTCTCATGGATTTTGTAGATAAAGGATTCAAGTAATTAGTCCACATGCAGAAAACTAGAAAGTGGTAGACCTAGGATTTGATCCTTGCTCTTTCTGATTCTGAGTTCTACACTCTCTCAACACTATTCTAAAAGAAAGGCAAAAATCAAACAAAATCACGTGTGAGCTCTCAAGAGAGCAGTAAACAACCAATGGAACCAGAGCATAATGGGCCCTTTTCCCCTCCAGGCATCGGCAGCTCATGAGGTGTGATTTGGATGTCTGGGGCTTTAAAGCTGCCTGGTTATTCTAATATGCAGCCAAGGCTGAGAGCCACTATCCTGGGCATTGCAGGGAGCTGCTTTAGGATTCCTTGGAGGAAACAACAGAAGGCAGCCAGGCTCAGACTCCTATCTCCCCCCTGCTCCGCTTACTCCAGATTGAACGGAGCAGCCCCACTTTTATCTTGTTTATATACCGGGTCTCTGCCTCAGATCTCCACTGAAGAAAGAGCTCGCTGCTAACCAAATAAACAAGTTGGAACCACTGTTTTAAAGTTCTTAGATGTAAAGAGTCCATGGGGTTTTTGTACCAAGGAAAATTTTTCTCAGCATCATTGTAGATGTTCCCTACTGGCACACTGGCTATTGGAGTTCTTACATGCTGTTGCTGAAAACACTTGCTTGAATGTTTAGAAAAGTACCGTAACTTAATGAAAGTGTCAACGCATGCCATAAACATAGCGATTATAACCTTCACACAGTCCTTCGGTGCACATTTATTGAATACTGTCTACTATGTTCTAGATGCTGAGGAAACCACCTTGGAGTTGAGAGACAAGGTCTGGCTTCCAGGAAGCTTATATTCTAACGAGGGAGGTAACCAAGAGGCCAGTGTATATGTGAGATGCTGTTCAGTCATACACATCTTTCAGTCTTGGGTTCTAGGTGCCCAGAGTCCTGTAGCGGAGGGCTCAGTATTGCTGCTCATTCCCCCCAGACTCTGAGGAGCCACTCTCCCTTCTGGTAAGAACATGGGGCTCCTCAGTGGCATAGGTCATGGGGGTCAGCTGGTCTGTACTAAACTGCTATTGCTGTGGCCCTCTGTCCTCAAAGGCTTCCCTGAGGTCCAATGGGAGTGTGGGAGCCAGCTTGCCTTTGAGGAGGGCCAGGCAGTGGTTTTTGGACATCAGAGGAAGGGCGCTTGGAGAACGAGTCTGCCCTTAAGATATCCTCTCCTCCCCAGGGCTGCCTGTCTTCCAAAAAGTTTTGCAATGTCCAGAAGCCCATTCTCTGAGCGGTGGTCACTCCAGTAGATCTTGTTGCTCTGGTTCTTCTGCAGCACCAAACATCCAGCCCATTGAATGTGTGGGATTCAGCCTGGAGACAGGATTTGTGGATCTGTCAGGATGAACATTTGCAAATATTTAGAGCTTGATATACTTGGTATACTGGTGTATTTGATAGACGGATATATCTTACAATCTGATTCCAAGGCTAGAGATAAGAGCTAATGCAGAGAGTTACTACCTATGATCTGGCTAATGAATATGTAAGAAAAGTGTAAAATAAGCATATCAACTGCTGGCACGTAAATGAGAATGTTGACGGTATTTCAAACTCCGCGTAAACATTCTGTTCTCCTAAACATTGTCCTTAATGTAATGTCCTTTTGTAGCCTCAACAGAAGGGCTCCTATCTCCTATGGATGTGATCACAAATTTCATGAAGAAAGTGAAAATTAATGAGATCTTCTTTAAATGATTACATGAAACAGGCACCTGGGTGGCTCCATCAGTTAAGCATCTCACTTCAGCTCAGGTCATGATCTCACAGTCTGTGAGTTCGAGCCCTGTGTTGGGCTCTGTGCTGACAGCTCAGAGCCTGGATCCTGCTTCCAATTCTGTCTCTGTCTCTGTCTCTGTCTCTGTCTCTCTCTCTCTCTCTGCCCCTCCCCTGCTCATGCTCCATCTCTCTCTCTCTCTAAAAAAATAATAATAATAAAAATTAAAATTAAAATACAATAAAATAAAATAAATCATCATATGAAAATTTCAAACAGCTCTTCCCTAGTCAAATCATCCCCATCAGGAATTTCATGTTCCTAACTTTCATTCCACTGGGTTTATCTTCCAGATTAAAAGACTCATTTACAAACCAGCATTTATTATTTTCTTCTCTTCCTGAAAAAGTTATACACACTTCAAAGTTAAAAACAAATAAAGATACAAAGAAACAAGTTACAATCACCTAGAAGTTCCTAGCTAGCCACACAAGTATTAACAATGTGGAGTCTTTTCCTCCAGTCTTACATATTATATAATATTTTTAGATGAATAATGATTTTGCTAAGAACCTGAACTACCGCACATCAGGGCAGAGTTCCATAATTAGTGGCAGGGGCGAAGACAGAAGACACTCTCTGGCTACTGAATTGGCAAGATCAGAAATGAATGGCTCCATAAAGATCCCATGTCTTTCATTAATGCTTAAAGCTAAGACTTTATTTATAAGGAGATTCTAAATTCCAGGCTAGTCTCACCCGGCTGCCCTTGATAGAGGGAGCCTGTTTGTCATGTTAATGAAGAGAAAAGTTCCAAGTTCCACAAAGATTTTTTTCCCCCACAGCTGAAGGAGAGAAAGAGATGTTGGCAAGTCAGGGGCAGAATTGGGACAACCCTAAAATAACTATCTTTTGGGGCCAGCTGGCCTAAACTCAGGAGTGAGGTTATTCCAGCTCAGGTCAGAGCAGTGACTGACTACACAGTGAGACGTGCTCCCAAAAGGAAAGCCACAGCCCAGCATTGAAGCAGGTTGGACTAGTGTCATTAGTGGTTTCCAAACTTGAACTGGCTTCAGGATCCCTCAGAGAGCTTTTAAGAACACAGAACGCTGAGCCCCATTTCAGAGTTTCTAATTCAGTAGACCTGGGGTGGGGCCTGAGAATTTGCATTTCCAACAAGTCACCAGGTAATGCCAATACTGGGGGTCCCGGGACCACACTTTCAGAACCACTGGTCTGTCCTGACACTTGAACTGTTTAACACAGGTTCAGAGCTCGGGCTTTAAAGTTAGACAGACTTGCTTTTATTCCTGGCTCCTAATAGCTGTGTGACCTTGGACAAGTAGTTTAATTAATCTGACTGAACCTCTATTTCAGTAGCATAGGGATAATTATAAGGATGTTCTAAGAAGTGAGCCGAGCTCATAGTAAGCATTCAATACATGATTATTAGACTTTCTATTTAAGTCTCACCTCAACACCATCCTGAAATCTTTTGACACCTGTTAGAACTGATGTCCCAGCCCCCTAAAATGCTGGCTCACTCCTTTTCCTTTCCAACCTGCCCTTGTGATAAGGAAACTCCATCTCCCTACCCCCATGGGGTCTCCCAGCTCGGTCTGCCAGTAGCCTCTGACCAGGCTAGTCCTCTGCTGCCACCTTGTGGCCTGCAGTCCCCTAACACCTTTCAAGATAATCTGTCAAGGTGGCGCTCCTGGGGCTGCAACCAAAAATGAAGTATAAGGAAAAGAGCCAGACAATGGTGCCCGCTCAAGGCTGCTCCTTGGTTAAGGGACGATGGGAAGGGTTCCCAGCCGGATCATTCTGAAGGACAAGCGAAGTTCTGAGGGCTGCAAAATTACACATGTGCTTATATCAAGATCAAGAGACCAGGAGGGCTATTTGACAGCCGATCCCTGAGCAGAAGTCTGGAGGCTTCCACTGACCTCACATCTGGCCTGGACAGTGACTTTCTGAGCAGGACCTCAGGACATCGACTCATAGACATTTCTGAGGACTCCTGGGACCTCAGGGCTTATTCCTCTTACTGCTGCTGCCAAGGACATGTCAGGGGCAAGTCACGCTGATAGTCCCATGTGCTACAACCCACTTCCGGTGGACTGCTCATTATACTAGGTCTTTGGGACAAGTTCAGTGCTTTAGCAGGGAAAAAGGCAGGATGCAGAGGCATGTGGGCAATGAAATGCCTACCCAAGATGCTGTTGCCATTTTGTCTCACTCCCACTGCCCGTTTCCTCAGTGCAGGTGGTTTCCTGAGGTGTCACAGCTCAACGGGAGGTGCAAGCGGCAAATTGTTTTCGTTTTTAACTACTCTATCCCTTCCCACTGGAAAGCAGACCTCTTAATGACAGCTGAACACTTACAACTTTGGGGACTCTTCTGGTTATTGGAACTTGTTTGGTCCAGTTTTAAACCTTTCTCACAGTCCATCTTTCAGCTAAGTACTGGACTGAGCAGGGACCCTGACTCTTGGAGCAAAGGAGGAGAGGAGGGCCTGGTCTAGCTCTGGGTGCCTCCTTCCCCTTCATTCTTCAGGGTGCAGGACGGTGAGGTCAGGTTCGAATGTCTCTCTACTCAACTGCGATTCACAGAGCACTCTCACTGTTGGTTGTAGTGCACTCCTGGCAGAGATTGGCCCCCATGTGGCAGGAAACCAAGTGCTTGCTCTCCCATAGGGACCCCACACAAGGGCTTCTTGGAGAAGGCTGTAAAGACTCCCTGAGCACAATTCCCTGTGGGAGAGGGAGCTCCAGCTCCCCATCATCCACTCCCTGCAGACCACCACCAGAGCGAACCCAACGGTGTCTTCTGCTAGGGTCCTCTGGCAGCCCTGTTTGCTGACCCCTCTGTTCAGTTCCCTTTACTCAGATGAAAGCCTCACGTCTTTGCCCACCAAACAACATAAATGCAGACTTTTCCACGACATTTACTCTTGTCCCCTGCACACATGGCCAGGAACAGATCAGCAATGAACATCCCTCTAGAAAATGAAACATCATCTGTCCCTTCCTGCAGGCACCTAAAGTCTTTGCACATGATACTCTTGGAGTCCTCCCCTGTCTTCCTGCAGCCTGAGGGAGGGGAAAATACACTCCTTCTTTTCCCCAGCAGGGAGAGCAGGGAAACACCTGAGGTTCTGGACACTGATAACTCTCTCCCCTCCCCGTTGTCCTCTCCTCTCAGAGCCATGAACTCCTGAACAGCCGGGAGCGGGCAACATTGCCCATGACAGCTGCCACCTCTCAGTAAGGCTGGGCCAAGAGGGGGGTGCATTTTTAACTTCTCTCTTAAGAATGTGGCTTATTTGGTGCCTCTTCACCCTCATTTTTGGACCCCTAGTGCCAATTCTGGGCAATTGAAAACTCCTGTTCAGCATCTGCTCCCAAGATAGTCCAGTCCATCGTTCACGCAGGCTCCTAGAAGGACTAGCAGACAAATTCCTGTTTCTGCTCCCGGTTCTGCTCATGTAAGACTTGCTTTGGCTTGTCATTGCTTCATCTCTCTGTCAGTATGCATGAAGGGTTAGATCACATTGGGCACCCCCTCCCATCCCATCCCTAGAGAAAGAAAGACAAAGGCAAGGTAAACAAAGGAGTAGGGCAAGACTTAGGCACAGGCAGACAAACGCAAGGCCTACGTGGGCAAGTCAGGAGGTGCACTGGTGGAATGAGGGTGGGCAACTACCAACAAGTATCTTCCCCTTCACGTGACATGAGCTCAGAGAATTACTTCTTTAAAGTACTTAATAACGCTATCTTACATTTTCTAAGGCATGCTACAGTTTGACAAGGCCCTTTCACATGGGTTTTGAATTTTGCAACCATCTTTAGGTTGGTAGAGTAAGGCCCAGTTATTCATGGATTAAAAAAAAAATGGAGGCTTCTGGGGCACCTGGGTGGCTCAGTCAGTTAAGTGTCTGACTTCGGCTTTGGTCATGATCTCACAGCTCGTGGATTGGAGCCTCGTGTCAGGCTCTGTGCTGACAGCTCAGAGCCTGGAGACTGCTTCGGATTCTGTGTCTCCCTCTCTCTCTCTGCCCCTCCCATGCTCATACTCTGTCTGTCTCTGTCTCTCAAAAATAAATAAACATTAAAAATTTTTTTAAAGTATGGAGGCTTCAAGGTGGTAAGTTACTTGTCCCAGACCACAGAGCATTAGCCTCTCTTGTGAGGAAATCATTGATATCCAACACAACAAAAGAACAGGATCTAGCTAGCTAACCAGCTTCAAGCACTTGTGTCTAAGGCTGTGAAGGAATGGGGGTGAGGGTGAGGATTGGTAGACAAGGCACACATAAGTTGGGGTGGAAGGAGGAAGGTTCCAGAATGACAGCTCAGTCTCAGGAAGAGTGGACTCAATTTGGTAGCCATGAGCAGTCAGGAGCATGAGTCCTCAGTGCCAGGATAGAAAGTGAAAAGGAGCTTTCCAAATTAACAATCAACCAACAGAAGGCAAACCCGTTTACCTTCATGTTTCTTTCCTCCTCATAATGATCCAGTTATGCCCAGAGGTACTATGGGAAAATCCCTTCCCAATGCCAAAACTATCTGAAGGGAAAAAGGAAAATTCCTGAACTAGTTTTAACCATTTTTGTGTTGTTCTAACTTGTCTTAGCAGCAAAGAAACTTTCCTTTGTGAACTCAGAGGTTTCAAAGCCTGCTTTGTTTTCATGTGTGGTATTGATTTGGATTCTCCAGAGGGTCTCTTGTCTCTCCACACCTTACCTGATTTAATCCAGCAAGTCCAACAGGCCCCTCATTCACTGACAAGGAGAGGGAGGTACAGAAAATTTCAGAGCCTCCTCTGAGGTAACAAAACCTTTCTGTGGTGGAGTGTGGAGCTGAATACCAAATTTCCATCTACACCTGTGTGATCTCCTCCACACATCACAGCATTCCTAGCTCAAAGCAAGGACTGAGATCTTTGATGAAAGCAGCTATGAGATTTCTATGTTCTCTGCTTTCTACCTGAAGCACCTCCCTGAAGGCAGCCCCCTTCCATCTCTCCCGGAGACAGAGCTGGGTCAGCCCTCAGAGATCCCACTTTCAGCCTGGCCTCACCTACCACCTGGTACGTTACTCTGCCAGTTCCCCTCTTCTGGCCTCAGTTTCCACATATGTCAAAAAATTGGCAGAATGGACAATTTCTGTAGTCCTCCTTAGCTGCCTTTTGTCTTTGATGGTTGAACCCTTCCTTTCCTTCATGCTCACCTTGACATGGTATTTAGGTCTTGTCTTCATCAGCTCAGACTATCACAACAAAATCCCGAGAGTGGGTGGCTTAAACAACAGACATTTATTTCTCACAGTTCTGGAGGCTGGCAAGTCTGAGATCAGGGTGCTGGTGTGGTCAGGTTCTCCCAGGCTTGCAGATGACTGCCTGTTTGCTGTGTCCTCACATGGAGGAAAAAGGGAGCTCCAGTGTCTCCCCTTCTTATAAGGACCCTAATCTCATCACGTGCTGTACCTTAATGACCTAATCTAAACCTAATTCCCTCCCCACCTGCTAATACCATCACATTAGGGATTAGGGCTTCAACATATTAATTGGGGGTGGGGGTGGGTATAAATATCCAGTCTGGAAGAGGTCTTCAGGCATTAAGCCTTGGCATGTCTGAAGGAATAGAGAGGAGAGGTAGATTTACCAGATGGTTTCAGCAAAAATACCTCACACACCTGATAAATATTTATCAGCCAAAAAGGTATAAACTTATTCTACTTATATGTCTGATATTTTCACAGTTTGGTTCCGGGAAATTCAAAGCTGACTTCTCAGGGCTGGATTCAGACATCTGGCAGCCGGAGTTCAGAAGAACTGTGTGCTCTCCAGGTGCTCTGGTTGGCCTGGAGGATGGGGATTATGGTGTATTATATGATAAACTAGAGGAAATTTTACTTTATATCATAAACATATTTGTAGTCAGTCTCCGAGACGCAAAGTCAGAGAAGAAAGAAGAATAAAAATAAAGAGGGTTGTGCTGTTAGCAGTTTTTCCTCCCTTCACCTAAAAAAGCAGCTGTCTGGAGGAGGGCGTTTGGCAGGATTTGCTAAACTTGCTCACTCAAGACTTAACCTCCATCCCTTACCCCTCAAAATACACACTGAGAAGGAAGGGGGTGCTCAGAACCTGTCCTCTCCACCTTTCTCAATCCCTCCCTGTCAGGTTAACTACCCTGGAACTTCAACAGAGGGGAAATGGAGAGACTAAGCAGAAGGTGTTAGGGAGAGGCTTTGGAGAGGATAAGACTACGAAGCCCTGGTTGGTGACCTGGAGTTTAAGAACATCTGGAGCAAAGAATTTAACCTGAGTTTTCTCATCCATCAAATAGAGACAAAAATACCTATCTCACAGAATTATGGTGTTTTCCTTCTTCCTTTTCTTCCACCCCCAAGCAGTGCCTGGCATGGGGAAATGATTTGATAACTGTTTACTGAATAAACTTCACATTTTGCCTAGAACCAGCTCACAGTCTACAGGTAAAATCTCAAGTTATTCTCCCCTACAGGGTCTTTCTCTCAAACTGAAAGACGAATCTAGAGTACACCGATTGGAAGGCTAAGTAGGTCTCTGGCCCCCGTCTCATCCTTTTGCCTTTTGTCGTCCTGGAACCTCCCAGGGGACCCCGTGTTTTCCCAAAACAGAAAAGAGATGAATAGACCCACAGGCAACAATGAGGGCAGACGATGCTCTACCGAGAGATGGGCCTTCCCTCCCACGTGCGAGTCCACAGTCCTGTTACAGATTTGGGGTAGACGTTCCCCATGTACTGTAACTGTGCCACACCTCAGAAGTCTCATCTACACGGGAAACCTGGGATCTCAAGTGTCAGGTTTTACCTAAGGGGAAAAAATGAGAGAGAGAGAGAAATCCTGGCCTCCCCCGTCCTGCCCTAAAGTCACAGGAATCAGCAACTTCTGCCTCTTTCCATTTGATTATAATTGATTTTAAGTCACCACTTAGCAGACACAGTGGAACAACACACACAAACCTTGAACTATCCTTAGCCCTTAATCTGCAGCTGGAAATGAATTTTATTTCATTTTTTCACACTGCAGCCTGAAGCTGGAAACATGGTCTCCACTTTAAGGAGAGTGCAGGAAAGTGAGGGTGATTCTTTAGAAAGCCCTGCAGTGGGACAACCAGGCAGGGGCAGGGCTCAATTCAATACTGGAATTGGCAGAAGAGCTAATGCTGCTTCTTTGGCAGGACACATCATGAAGCTTCCCATCATCCTCCATTGCTATGTGGTTGCTGGTAATGGAAAAGCAATAGTTCTGATAATTCCCTTTCAACTCAACTGCTTTCCTGGTCACTAAAGCCATAGGGAATTCCCTCCTTTACCTGGAGAACTCCTATTGCCCCTTCACCCTTTCAAAATCTTCCCTCACTCTGTGGTTCTACTACACTCCAGAACCCATATGGAGCACTGGCCAATAAAAGTATAAATGCCAGCCAAGGGGTCATTTTAAATTGTCTAGATGCTGGATTTTAAAAAAAGAGTCAGGTGAACCTAATTACAATAATACATTTTATTTAACCCAATATATCCAAAAGAGTATCAATTCAACATATTGTCAATATTTCTAAAATACTGAGATATTTTACATTCTCTTTTTTTTCATTCTAGCTCTTTGGAATAGTGGAATCTTAATTCACACCAGCCACATCTCAAGTGCTCAGTGGCCACATGTGGCTAATTGATGCTGAACTGAACAGTGTAGCCTAACCCTAACTCTTAGCACATTGCAGTGTAATTGTGTGTTTGTGTTCATCTGCCCTGGTAGGGTGTCAGTCTTTAAAAACAGGATTGTCAACAGTGACCAATTCATAGCACCTGCATAATAACTCCTTGCAGAATGACTGACTGGATTAATAAATAAATGTCACTGTTGGCCACTAGCAAAAATACACATGTAGAAGGAGAGGAGGAAAGGTGATATGGTTGGAGTTAGGTATTTTGAGTTACAAGCTTCTATGATACCGTTGGGTTATGATGCTCAGAAATAAGTCACAGAGAGATTGGAGCTCAGGAAGAAGACAGGATGAAAAGTAAATGTGAGGCAGGCATAGTTTGGAGAGGTCTTCTACCCATTTCACATGAAAATGCTGCAGGCCGTTTCTAAGGAAAAATCACAACAGGCATTATAAGGAAATAATTACAGCATGCATATGCACTGACTACTTCCCTCTTATATTAGTTACTTAGAGCAGGTCCCAGACATCATAGTGATGTGGATAGGAATAATATGCAAAGTTCTTCCATGAAGTAGACCTCTCCCCTCTGCTGAGTTTTCTCTCTCTCTCTCTCTCTCTCTCTCTCTCTCTCCCTCCCTCCACACTCCTCCAAATGATCAATACCCTCAAACAGAAGTCTCTGGCAAACTCCCTCATACTAGAACTTGAATGTGCATGTACATCACCTGGGGATCTTGTTAAAATGTGGATTCTGAGTAGGTCTGGGGTGGGGCTTGAGATTCTACTTTTCTAACATGATCCCAGTGATGCTAATGCTACTGTCCCACAGATCACACTTTGAGTAGCAAGGCATTAGGAGTTAGAGACTCGTAACTTACATTTTGATTTCCACAAGAGAATCCCAGAAAGAAAACACTTAGCCTACAGGAGTACAAGAAGTGATAGAATTTGAGGGATCGGCTGGAAGAAAACACCTCCCCAGAAACCTGTAAACAATACCCCGGAAGTAGCTCTGTTTATAGGTAAGGCCATCGAATTAGTAGGTGGTAGTTGTGATACTGTACAAATCATGCTGGAATCAAGGTTGAATTGGAATCCCATCCATTAAACTTACTAGCTATGTGATCTTATGATTTTCACTTCACTTCTATGAGCCTAAGTTTCCTTATCTGTAAAATAGGTATAATATCACATTACTCACAGGGGTTCTCCAAATTCAAATGAAATAACATATGTGACATTATCTGGTAGAGTTCCTGACTAATGCTAGAGGCTCAACAAATGCTTATTAGGTCTCAACCAAAATATTTCTCAGTTACCTCTGCAAAGATAGCACTGGAATAAACCTGGTGGGATGACAAAAAATTTTCTTAAATGAGATACGTCTGCTTTTAGGTTGATTAAGCCTCAGTGGTTAGAGTATTTATCTCGAACTAAATGCATCCCCTTGTATAAAAGCAATGCAAATACATTCCGAGAAAATGCCTTCAGGGAAAGAGTATAATTTCATCTTTACCTATTTTTATATTTCTTTACAGTTGCCATGAGAGCATTTTAATAACCTCCATGGAGTTGAAAGTGAGGCAGGTAATTGCCATAAGTAATTTAAGGGCTATTAAAGCTAACAAACCTCTCCTGTGAAATACCTTGTTAAGCAGTGATCAGCAGAAAACATGTAAAAATCGTGTGCAGTGTAAATTCAAGCTCTTTTTCCAGTTACGCTGAAGTGAAAATGTAATTACATTACACATAAGAGGGGTGTGGATATTAAACCTCCTCCTGTCCCAGCCTTGGGTTGGCTCAAGCTGAAGATACCCTGGTATTTTAATGAGATCCACGTTCCTCCTTCAGAAGAGAGAGCCCCATCGCTGGCGTGATTCCCCACTATCTGAACTCGCAGCTAATTTTCCATGCATGCTTCTTAAGGTTATAAATCTGAGCAGTTCTTCATGCAAAGCCCCCAAGGATCTCAGTTCCAGCCTTGGATCAGTCAATCACTAACCATGTGACCTTGAGCAATTCTTTTTACCTCTCTAGGCATGAGCTACTATAAAATAAAAAGATTTTATTGTGTGCCCTTAAGATATCCCCCAGCTCCAAAATTCCATGATCCTAAACAATTTCTATACTCAGAAGCCCCTTATCTGACTATTTTAACTATCAAAAATACAACCATGAATCAAAAGTAGGGCAGAAAGAAAGAAAGAACCCATAAAAAGCATAAGTCGATGTTACAAAGTCCATACACTTTATGCCTCCCAGAACCTGGTAGGCCCATGCTCACAATCAATTTATTCTTCCTTCCTACACCAGCCTAGTAACTTGATTGCTCTATTTGCTGGGCTCACAACACATTAGAAGGGGAAAATTAGATGAAACAGGAAAGAACGCTGACAATGATAAGAAGTGAAAGCCCAAAGGGGAGAACAGAAAACTTCAAGAAGTCAGGACTTTATCTGTTTCATTGCTGTATACCCAGTGTCCAGTACATAGTATATGCACAATGAATAGTAAATGAATGAATATTTGGATGGATGAATGAATGATTGAATGAATGAAAGTACTACCTACAAAAAGCAGACACAGTTAAGTACAGTGGTCAGGGAACACTTAGTACAGGTTCAAATGACCAAACACACCTAAAGAGCCTCTCAAAGACTTGTACACACTGCAGTTAATATCCATGTGGGTGGCCAAGACAGCAAAGGAAATTTAAACTAAGCTCAGTAAGCTCTCATTGAGATAGCAAATGATTACATCTGGTTCAACACGGGAGACTGAACACAGGTGTTATCTCTGCTTCCCTCCCAATACCCTACTTAAAATGACAGTGAAGTGATATCTGTGTATGTGATTTCCACAAGGAAAAAGAGAAAGGAAAAGATCCACAGTGGACAAGAGATGTCAGCCAACAATTCTAGGCCAGAAACTATCAAATGAAATGATTAGAGCTGATAAAGCAGAACAGCAAGGGACCACAGAAGGAAGCTAGTGAGAAGTCAGCCAGGTCAGGCCTCAGATCCCTGAAAAGACTCAAATCAGAGGCACTGGGACAAGGCAGGAAACTGGAGGATTCTTATCTGGAGAAACAGAATGTACCCAGAGAAAAGATCTCTAAATACTGACGCTCAGTATTTACAGATGCTACACTCTCATGTAGGGTTTTCCTAGGAGCAACTGGATCCCCATCCAGACACATCATAGTTGACGAGCCTTGCTTCTCCCCCACAAAAGTGACTCATCTGCTCCAATAAAAACAGACCAAATATATTGGAAGTATTATTGGAAGCCTCCAATAAGGAAAACCAAGACCAGGGGTGCCTGGGTGGCTTGGTCAATTGAGCGTCTGACTTCAGCTCAGGTCATGATCTCGTGGTTCATGAGTTCAAACCCCACATTGGGCTTTCTGCTGTCAGTGCACAGCCCCCTTTGGATCCTCTGCTCCTCTCTTTCTGCCCCTCCCCCACGTGCCCTCTCTCAAAAATAGACATTAAAAAAGAAAAAGAAAAGCCAAAAGAAACTAACAAAAGGAACTCAGAGGAAATCAAGACAGTGAAGGGAGAAGAAAACTTAGAACATATGTAATCGATATCCTTAGAGAGATAGGAGGAAATATTCTTCATGGCAAAAAGAACAGAATGCTGTATGTTTTAAGAAATAGAAAACAAATTAGAAGCATTAAAATTTGACAAGATGATAGCTGAAATAAAAGATTCAACAGAAAAAGTTCAATAAAATTTTGGGATGTAAAGTCAAAAGACTTTCTCAGAAAGCTGAACCAAAAGACCGATAAATAATAGGATAATAGAGAGAAATTTGAGTATCAATCAGCCCAGGAAATCTAACCACTGTGTAATAGAGTTCCAGAAAAATAAAACATAGTGAAATAAAAAGAAATTATCAAAATGTGGATGCACAAAATATTCTCATAACTGGGAGAAATAAATATTCAGACTAGAAGAGCCTATGGAATGTATAGCACAATGCATAAAGAAACCACCATGTCAAGTTGCACTGATGTAAAATTTCAGACCACTGAGGATAAAGAGAAGATACTAAAATCTTCATAAATAAGTAGTTCACATAAACGACTGTAAATATGTCATCTGACTTAACAACACAAAGTGAAACGTCAATGGAACAACAGCATCAATTCGGAATAAATATTCGCATCCCAGAATTCTACATCCAGTAAACCACCAATTAAGTGTGAAGAGATAATAATACATAAAAACACTTTCAGGGTCTCAGAAGATGTGTCTCATGTGTGCTTTCTCAAGAAATGACTGAAGGATGTGCTCTATTGAAATTAGGGCGTATACCAAGCATGAGAAAGAGGTGGGATTTGGGAAACAAGAAACACATCTCAGGAGAGAAGCAACTAGAAGGGCCGGGAGCACATCTGTACGGCGTGTGTGGAGCACAGCTTGGTCAGACAGGAGCAGGAGGACAGAGGACTCCCAGAGGAACATCTCCAAGAACAAAGAAAACCTGATGCTTTGGGCTGGACAGGAAATGATAGTCATTGGAGCTGGAAAGTCTGAAAATAAATGGTGATAAGAACATAGACAAATAAGTAGGTGGAGAAAATAATTATTAATTCTAGGAAGCAAAACATTTTGAACAAGAAAGGAAATGTAATCACAAAACACTAGACAGAAAATCAGGCAAACATTGAACATTGCTTTAACTAAAACTTTGATATAATTATCAAATTATTTTAAAAATATGAGGGAAGGCAAGGATGTTGGATTATATAAGGATGCAAAGCCCTCATCTTCATAATAAAAAACCAGTAAAAAGTGTAAAATGATAAAATTTGATAAATCAGGGACTAGCATGAGTTTAGGGAGGAGTAGAGCAGGGGATTTCTGGGTTGGTTGGTTTGCTGCTTTTCCTTTTTTGTTTGTTTGTTTGTTTGTTTTTGAGAGAGAGTGAGTGAGCTGGGAGGGGCAGAGAGAGAGAATTCCAAGCAGGCTCTGCAGGGCTTGAACCCACAAACTGTGAGATCATGACCTGACCTGAAAACAAGAGTCGGACGCTTAATCAACTGAGCCATCTAGGTGCCCCTGTTGGTTTTCCTTTAAAAACCTTCTAACTCTGTGTGATTTTGGTAAAAAAGAAAAAAAAATTATCTTGGTAAAAATTTTAAGTGACTTTAAGAATAAAATCAGATTGTCATAAATAGCCTGATCCAAGCCAGTGGTTTTGCTTGAAGTTTTCACCTAAAGAGTAGAATGACCATAGTGTGAGGATGGAAAACTGACCAGACCTACAAACCCAAGATGACCTGAGCCACCACCAAAGTCCAAGGGGTCATGTCCAATAGGGCAAGGTGGGACACAGTGAAGATACTCTGGGGTGTGTGCTTCTTGACATAAGGTGGAGGCACAAGTCTTTAATTAAGAGACTCAAAACTATCAAGAATATTGAAGCATGGCTCTATCTTGGGTAAAATGGCAGTGGAGAGTATGGGTTGGGCCTCCAGTTCTGCTAAACAATAATCAGCCTGTACTTCAGTCTCCATAGTCTCAAATAGATAACTGAGCAGCAGATGCCTACAAAAAACCCTCAATAACATCTGCTGTCCAGGCACATGATGGTGTGAGACTGTGTAGTGACAGCTCAGTGATCATGAAGGCCCTCAGGCTTAAATCTGTCCACATTTCAATAAGCAAATGGAAGCCCAAATTCAGGTTCCCATTTCCACAGAGGTAGGGACTATCCATGCACACCCAGGCGCATGGTTTCATTGGCCCCAGGCCTGGGCAGGGTTGGCTCTGCAAAAGACAAACAACACCGGGGACAGAGAAGATGGGGCTGGCACAAGAAGTGACCTACAGAACAAAAATATCTAATACAAACCAGAAAGATTCCCTTCAAAATGGCTAAGTTTTATGTTAAACTTTAGTGCTTAATGCTTCAATTACATGAAATATTCACTTATGTAGAACAGCTCATTCCCCAGTAATATGAGATTAATGAGGCATCACTGTACATAAAAACTACCGAACTGGCTCAGATCAATGGTCTGTCCTGTCCAGCAGTCTGCCTTTTAAAGGGCACAAAAGAATATTAAATCCAGAGATAGAAGCATCTGGATGAGGGGCCTATTTTCACCACTCTGAATTATGTGACTTTGGGCAAGCTATTATTTATCTCAATTTACTCATCTATAAAATAGTTCTCTAAAGACCTTCTTCTTGGTGGTGGTACAAAGGTTCAATGAGATGACATCCTTAACTGTGCCTTTCAGACTGTAATGCTGTCTAAATATGCTCATTAATTTAGCTGAAGATATCTGAAAGCTTAATAGCTATTGTCTACCATAGTTTTCTTCCATATCCTGAAGATTGTTAACTTCTTTTAAGAAATCTAATTATTGACTTTTCTATGAATATATTTTTTTAAATCATGAATCTGCCTAGAATCTTGGTCTGATTTTTGGATGAACTATTTGTATATTCAACTTCAAAATTTTGGTAGAGAAGTTCATAGAATCTTTTTTTTAACATAGGAAACCATAAAACCTAACATGTTTCTAAACCTTCTCACCCATACCTGAGACCCTCAGACACCACTTCCCCCCACCCCCCGCCCCGCCCCACCAATGCCCACCATCCCCTGCTCAGTTATACTCTTAGCAAAAACTTCCTGGACTGGGATGTTGTGGGTAAGTCAGAGACTGGAAAGAAGAACTGGGCTAAGTTAAATTGTTAAGCTTTGATAGGCATTCAGTGACACAATTTCTGGAAGCCTGAATAAAGCAGGTGTCTACAGGAGGTCGTCTGTCCCTAAGGACTAAGCTACTGGGTTTAACAGTGGCTTGAGCAGGCTTTGCTACTAGGGTTCACCAGAGGAGGAGGTATATGGAGGTATGGCATAAAAAGAAGAGATTACTCCATAAAATTTTGACTAACAGTTCAACTTAAATTTTTGTTTTTTTCTACCTCTGTTAGGAGACTCTGGTTGAGTGGAAAGGGCAGTAAGAAGGAAATCAGATGAAGAGCCAGTCCTATATCTGACTCAGCTACCAGCCATGAGACTAAACAAGAAATTTTTCCTCCATAGGTCTGTTTGTACAAATAAGGGATATGGAGTAGATCAAGGTTTTAAAATATGCTTTGCGGATTCTGGGTTCTCCAGGTACACATTGGGTCACATCCCAAGAGGTGGAGAGGTGGTAAGGGCCTGGAGGCAAAATGTGTCTATATCTTTCCCCAGGATCCCATGTAAAAAGAACAGCTTTACCACCACCTCTTTTATCCATTTTATAGTAGGGTTTTTTAAGGCAGTGCTCCCTGACTAAAAAAACATTTGAGAACCACTGGATTGAATGTCCCTTCCAATCCTATGATTCTCTGATAAAATAACACCACATGGCACTGGATACATGAAATAGATCACACTATGAGATGCATTCTGGTCCTAGAGGTATTTCTTGAGACACGTATCCAAATCAGCACATCCAGGGTAGCATTCCTGGCTGAAGCCATTCCATTCATTTCCAAGAAAATAAGTCCTTGCTCAATACCCACTTATTGTTACATAAACCATCACAATGTGTTCATGAAAGTAACAAGACACAGTCTGCCCTTGCAGGACTTACACTATTGAAGAGGTAAGACTGAAATACACATAGAACAATTACAGCTCAACCCCCAAAATGTGCATAATTAAGTGAGACACTATATGGTACAAACTCTGATTGCATCTGTATGCAGCAGTAGGGGAAAACATAGGAGGAGATGGGTCCAAGAAGTGAGAAAAGGCATCACGAAGGAGGCAAAAGTCTGGAGCTAAGCCTTCAAGACAACAGCTAAAGTCCAAGACCTTTAAAGGTTTCAAGTTGCATAAGTTCAGAAATAAAATCAATGTTAACTAATTGTGCTGACCTGAAAAACACTTAGTTTGTGGAAGAACAGTTTCATTATCCCCTTAACTCCCTATCTACTTGAAACTTTATTGCAGAAAGCTTTGAGAAGGGATCTATGGTATAGAGACCTGAGCTCTGTTAGCCTAATAATTCAGTAATTTGTGAAAGTTATGCTATAAAAGATGTAGATATTAGCAAAAAGGAGGTGTGCCTTGTACATTGTTATACCACAGAATCAAAGGACGTGATTTGGGGGCAAGGTGGTACTATGAATCACACAGAACCTTCATCTACCCCCAAAACAATGATCAAGTCTTAACCTCACTCAAAAAATATAAATAGAACAAGGCTTACACTACTGAGAAGGTGAGATTAAAACACACAGAAACCTTACAACCCAATACAAAAACAGCTGCTGCTCTAGGTCTATTGAGCTTGGGCAAGATAACGGTCCCTGAGGATGCTGGGAGACTAAAGCCATGCTCCTGCAGTAAAACAGGCACTGGGGTTGACATCTGCCCTGTCACCTAGAAGGAAGGCAAGAGGAAGCATAGGAAGCTGCCTGTGATCTTAGGAATCCAACCTACAACACCTCTGGAGAAGGAGAGCTCTAAGTCATCAGTATAACTCTGGTTCTGACCTGTGGGTCCTCTGAGGGGAGTAAAGGAAAGTGTATGTACAAGCACAATGAGAATAAGATGAGACACATAAACACTGCCCCCCATCCTCAGCTCACAGATACTAAAATTCCAAAACAAGTCAGTAAAACTAATGTCAGAAAAGATAGCCACATCCAAAAGACAGGACATAACAGATGTTGGTGAGGATGTGGAGAAAAGGGAACACTTGTGCACTGTGGGTGAGAATGCAAACTGGTGCAGCCACTGTGGAAAACAGTATGGAGGTTCCTCAAAAAATTAAAAATAGAACTACCACATGATCCAGCTGTTCCATTTCTAAATATATATTCAAAGGCAGTAAAAATAGTATCTTGAAGAGATATCTGCACTCATTGCAGCATTATTCACAATAGCCAAGATATGAAAACAACCTAAATGTCCATCAATGGATAAATGGATAAAAATGTTACATATATATATATATATATATATATATATATATAATAGAATATATATTTAATAGAATATTATTTGTCCATGAGAAAGAATGAAATCCTGCCACTTAAGACAACATAGATGGACATTGAGGGCATCATGCTAGGTGAAATAAATCAGACAGAGAAAGACAAATACTATATTCACTTATATGTAGAATAAAAAAGCCAAACTCATAGAAACGGACAGTAGAGTGATTAGTACCAGGGCCTAGGGGGTGGGGGAAAAGGGGAAAGGTAAATCAAAGGGTATTCTCAGTTTTAAGATGAAGAAGTTCTGGGGATCTAATATACCTCATGGTGATTATAGTTAATAATACTGTATTATGTATTTGAAAGTTGCTATGAAAGTAGATCTTAAATGCTCTCACCACACAAAAAAAGGTAATTATATGATGTGATGGAGGTATTAGCTAAAGCTATGGTTGTAATCATTTTGCAGTATGTAAGTGTATCGAATCAACATGTTGTACACCATAATACACAGTGTTATATGTCAAGGTATATCTCTATAAAACTGGGGGGGGGGGGGGAAGCCAACAAATTGAACAAATGAGAGATTTCCATTTTATAGGATTATTTTTACTTTTATTTATTTATGTTGAGAGAGAGAGAGAGAGAGAGAGAGAGTGAGAGAACATGAGTGGGGGAGGGGCAAAGAGAGAGAGGGAGAGAGAGAATCCCAAGCAGGCTCTGCACTGTCAGCATAGAGCCCAAATATGTGGGGCTCAAACTCACAAAAGGTGAAATCAAGGCCTGAACCAAAATCAAGAGTTGGACACCTTACCAACTGAGCCACCCAGGTGCTTTTCCCTTTTACAGGATTCTAAATAATAATCCAATCCTCTGTAAAAAATAAAAAAAATTTAAAAAAATTACTTTAAAATAGTATGGTCTAGCTCATGGATTAGAAAAACAAAATTGTTAAGATGTCCATATTACCCAAAGCAATCCACAGATTTAATGCAATTCTATCAAAATACAAACAACATTTTTCACAGAATTGGAACAAATAAGCCTAAAATTTGTATGGAACCACACACACACACACACACACACACACACACACACACACACACAAACCTGAATAACCAAAGAAATATTAAAAGGAACAAAACTAGAGATATTATAATCCAAGATTTCAAGATATATTAAAAAGTTGTAGTCATCAAAACAGTATGGTACTGGCATAAAAACAGACACATTGTTCAATAGAACAGAATAGAGAGCCCAGAAACAAATTTATGATGATATGGTCAATTAATCTTTGACAAAGGAGACAAGAATATGCAGTGATAAAAAGACAGTCTCTACAACAAATGGTGCTGGAAAGACTGGATAGCTACATGTAAAAGAAGGAAACTGGACCACTTTCTTCCACATACACAAAAATAAACTCAAAATGGATTAAGGACCTACATGTCAGACCTGAAACCATAAAAATCCTAGAAGAGAGCATAGGCAGTAATCTCTGACATAGGCCATAGCAACATTTTTCTAGATATGTCTCCTGCAGCAAGGGAAACAAAAGCAAAAATAAATTATTGGGACTACATCAAAATAAAAAGCTTCTGTACAGCAAAGGAAACAATCAACAAAACTTAAATACAACCTACTGAATGGGAGAAGATATTTGCAAATGACATATGTGATAAAGAGTTAGTACCCAAAATATATAAAGAACTTATAAAACTCAAAATCAAAAAAAACAAATAATCCAATTGAAAAATGGGAAGAAGGCATGAACAGACATTTCTCCAAAGAAGACATACAAATGGCCAACTGACAAATGAAAAAATGCTCAACATCACTCATCATCAAGGAAATGCAAATCAAAACCACAATTAAATATCATGTCACACCTATGAGAATGGCTAAAATCAACAACACAAGAAACAAGTTTTGATGAGGATGTGGTAAAAAAGGAATGCTTGTGCACTATTGGTGGGAATGCAAACAGGTGCAGCCACTGTGGAAAACAGTATGGTGGTTCCTCAAAAGTTAAAAATAGAATCACCATATGATCTAGTAACTCCACTGCTGGGTATTTACCCAAAGAAAACACTAATTCAAAAAAGACATACACTCCTATGCTTATTGAGACATTATTTACAGTAGTCAAATTATGGAAGCAGACCAAGTATCCAGCAATGGATGAATGGATAAAGAAGATGTGAGATATACAAACATACACACAATGGAATATTCCTCAGCCATAAAAAAGAATGAAATCTTGCCATTTGCAACAACATGGATGGAGCTAGAGGGTATAATGCTAAGTAAAATAAGTCAGAGAAAAACAAATACTGTATGATTTCACTCATATGTGGAATTTAAGAAACAAAATAAATTTTAAAAGGAGAGAGAGAGACAAAAAAAACAGACTCTTAATAATAGAGAGCAAACTGATGGTTATAAGGGAGGGAAGTAGGTGGGGAAATGGGTGAAATGGATAAAAGAGATCAAAAAGTTCACTTACCATGTTGAGCACTGAGTAATGTGCGGAATTGTTAAATCACTATATCATATACTTGAAATTAATATAACACTGTAGGTAAAGTATACTGAAATTAAAATGTTTTTAAATAATAATAAAAAAAATAGTATGGTCTAAATTCTCAATGAGATATAGTAATGGCTAGTATCAATATACCCCCCAAAAAATTATGCAGCAAAAACAGGTAATTATGAATCAAGAACAGATGAAGATTTTTTAAAAATTGTATTCAAAATACTGAAAATTAAACTCTAATCACAAAAGTAAAATAATCTCAATAGGAAAGAATAATTCAGTGAATGAGAAGCAAATATTAAGAAACTGATTGAGAACACACTGGTGCATAAAATAGATGTTTAAAATGTGAATTGAAAGTTGATATCCATAGAATAGACTATGAACCACCAACACATTCCCAAAAAGTGTCCCAGGAACAGGGAAGAGCAGGGTGGGAAGAAAGATTTTTTAGAGTTAATGATGGCTTCCACTTGAAGAGACCCCTCTGCCCCTTTAAAACTCTCCTGATATGACCAGAGATGGGTTTTTAAAGGCTTAACTCTCCAAAATAATGGGAAGAGCAACCAAATAGAAAGAATACATACATTCGTACATACATACACATAAAAGCTGAGAAGCAGAGCAGCATGTGTAACTAACTTAGCAGGCCAAAATGCTAAAACCAAGGGAAAGTAAGAAGCAAATTCATTTATACAGGACTCCAAAACGCTCAGGACCTGGTAGCACCCAGTGGATGTGAAAGAGGAGATAAAGGTGGTGCTGAGAGCAGGAAGCCTGGTTGAATGTTCAGTTAATGTGTAGTCAGTGGCTCCAGTGTAAGGGGGGCTGGAGGTCGGCACTCTGAGAGGGCTAGCTATTGGGATAAGGTGGGCTCCCGTGCCCTCAGAGCAACCTAGTGGAGGGAAGGGTTAGCGAAGGAGGGGCCCAGTTTCAGTAGCTCCACTATTATGCCTTCCATCTACTGGGTACCAAACAAGATATTGTTTGAAGAAGGGTATCCTCATTGAGGAGGGGTGGAAATGTTCCCTAAATCATCATCTTACACCATCACAGACTGAGGGTATTGGCCTAATAATTTGGCTAAAATATCTTACTGAGTAATTGAGCAAATATGGGAGGGTTCTGGCCTTAATTAAAAACATCAGAAAAGAGTTAAAGTAAGAGCATGAGCCTGGGAATGTCGCCCAAAAGATGAAATTTCCCCATTTTGTTTTAGAGTCAAAAACAAGTTAATTTTAGAGACAAATCTACCTAGGGTTATTCTTATAGTGCCCCCTGCTGCAGCTCATTCTGTCACCTAATGACCCTGTTCTGGGGCTTTTAACACAAAAGGGGGTATTTGAAAATGCCTAGAAGGAAGGAGAAGATTTAAAGTTTAATTGTAAGCCTGACCTGGGTTTGTTGCCTGTTATTCACGTGATTAACAGCCTGGAATCAGACAGCCAGAGCTTGAGCCTCAGAGCGGCCATGTGCTAAGAACCTCCGAGGATTTCCTTGACTATTAAAAAAAAATGAGAATAATAATACTTACATCAAAGTGTTGAAGTTAGGATTTAATAAGATAGTGAGTAATAAAAAGTTTTTAAAATTCCTTTTAGGTTTATTTATTTATTTAGAGAGAGACACAGATAGCATGAGCAGGAGACGGGCAGAGAAAGAGGGAGAAGAGAGAAGATCCCAAGCAGGCTCTGCACAGAGCTCTATGAGGGGCTCGAACTCACAAAACCATGAGATCATGACCTGAGACTAAACCAAGAGTCAGACACTTAACTGACTGAGACACCCAGGCATCCCATGAGTAATAAAAAGGTTTAACTGGTATCTGGGATGTAGCAAAAGCTAGTTGTCTTTATTGCTCAAAGGGCCACAAACTTTAGAAGGAAAATAAGCTGTTAGTTAAAGAGCATCAGTGTTTAGTGTTCCTACAGGAATGGCAAGGAAACACTTGGACATATAAGATATAGTTGATTTTTGTCTGTGCTTTAAATGAAAATCATCCCAATATCTGCTGTTTTGTCATAAGAAAATCAACAGACCTGTATCTTATGGCTAAGTCAACATGATCCAGAAAAAAAAAGAAAGAAAGAAAAGAAGAGAAGAGAAGAGAAAAGAAACCAACATGACTCAACTAGATGTAGGAGGTTGATGCTCTGGGAAGGATTGAGTCCCATTTTTTTCTGCTGATATCAGCTCTTAGGGTCAATGTGGTCCCCTCACTAATCAATAAAATCAGTATTGAACGGCTCCCTGGACTCAGAGTCCACCTTGGGGGCTTTGCTTGCCTTTCCCTGCTGTCATCACAAAGCCCCCAGGGTATCTAAATGTCACCACTCCTGACTCTGTGCTTTTTCTTCCCAAGTGGCCCCCAATAATCTATCCCTTCCTGGTATTACATAAACACTTCCCATGAAGACTAGAGTCAGACCTAACATTAACTAGTGAGTATATTAAGACTGAAAAAGATGAGACTGCTCCACTTCCTCAATAACCAGTAAATAGTGGTTTTCAAAGTGTGGTCCCTGGAACAGTAGCCTGAGCTTCATCTAGGAGCTTGTTGAAAAAGAAAATTCTTGGCCGCACCCAAGACCTACTGAATCAGAATCTCTAGTTATGGAACCCAGCAGTTTGTGGTTTAACAAGTCCTCTAGGTGATTTTGATGCATGCTTACATTTGACAGCCTCTTAAGTAAAACAAAGATTTTTCATGGCAACTAAGAAGACTTATGTTAGGCAAAGGGAAGCTTTATGCCAGAGAACTAATAGCAATTTGACAGTATTAAAAGCTGAATTGTGGGGCGCCTGGGTGGCTCAGTCGGTTGAGCGTCTGACTTCAGCCCAGGTCACCATCTCACGGTCCGTGAGTTCGAGCCCCGCGTCGGGCTCTGGGCTGATGGCTCAGAGCCTGAAGCCTGCTTCCAATTCTGTGTCTCCCTCTCTCTCTGCCCCTCCCCCGTTCATGCTCTGTCTCTCTCTGTCTCAAAAATAAATAAAACGTTAAAAAAAAATTAAAAAAAAAAAAGCTGAATTGTGAGGAAAACACAAAGCAAGAGCTATTACAGTCAGAAAAGCCTTATATAATTACTTTCCAACGTTTATCTTCTCCACTCAGCTATAAGCTGCAGCTGCCTTGTTCTTAGTGCAAGGATGTAACAGTCAGTATAAGCTCTGTTATGCTACAGTACCAAAACAACCCTAAATTTCAATGGCTTTAAACAACAAAGTCTTATCTCTCACTAACATTACACATCTATCAAAGATTGCTGGAGCCCTGCCCCATGTCTGACACCAGAATGACAGAGAAGTTACCATGGGAACATTGCCGGTTGTTGTAGTAGAGGGAAAGGGATCATGGCTTTTGAAGGTTCTATGAGCATTGACAGTTGTCACTTCTACTCCCATTTTGGGCCACAGCAAGTCATACGGCCAACCTGAGTTTAGTGGGCAGGGTAGTACAGTCCTCCCATTTACCTGGGAGGAGAGAACTAAATATTTGTAAAGCAGGTAACAACTACACAGGAGGTCCTCCAAGGTAGGTGGTGTCATTTTACAGATAAGAAAAGAGACATACACATTGATGGATGAATGGATAAAGAAGATGTGGTATATACACACACACACACACACACACACACACACACACACACACAATGGAGTATTACTTGGCAATCAAAAAGAATGAAATCTTGCCATTTGCAACTACGTGGATGGAACTAGAGGGTATTATGCTAAGCAAAATTAGTCAGAGAAAGACAAATACATGACTTCACTCATGTGAGGAATTTAAGACACAAAACAGATAAACATAAGGGAAGGGAAGCAAAAATAATATAAAAACGGAGGGGGACAAAACAGAAGAGACTCATAAGTATGGAGAACAAACAGAGGGTTACTGGAGGAATTGTGGGAGGGGGTGGTCTAAATGGGTAAGGGGCATTAAGGAATCTACTCCTGAAATCATTGTTGCACTATATACTAACTAACTTGGATGTAAATTTAAAAAATAAATTAAATAAAAAGAAAAAAGAAAACTATCCTTCAACGTTTTTTGTTTTTTTTTTTTATTTTATTTTTGGGACAGAGAGAGACAGAGCATGAACGGGGGAGGGGCAGAGAGAGAGGGAGACACAGAATCGGAAACAGGCTCCAGGCTCCGAGCCATCAGCCCAGAGCCTGACGCGGGGCTCGAACTCACGGACCGCGAGATCATGACCTGGCTGAAGTCGGACGCTTAACCGACTGCGCCACCCAGGCGCCCCAAGAAAACTATCCTTTAAAAAAAAGAAAGAAAAGAGACATACAGAGCTTACATAATATGCCCAAAGTCCCTCAACAGGTCAATATCAGAACTGGATTCCCATTTGTCTGATTCCAAAGTTCTTGCTGGAAAACATTGTGCACCCTGTTGGAGATGGAGGCAATGGGAAGGGGAAGTGGTTTTGCAGAAGATGAAGTCAGCTTTAAGTGGTGGTGGGCTTTGAAGTAGAAAACTCCCACAGCAACTCAGAATGTGGAACTAGAACAGAGGAGAGACCAGAGAGCTGGACATGCATGAGGATCAGTAACTTAACACAAAGAATAAAGACTCAGGGAAATACTGTGCTTTTTCTCTCAAGGCAGAAGGAAGAGTGGAAAGAAAAAAAAAAACAGTCCTCAGAATATTTGCAAGTTGCAGAAGGGAGAAAAGCTACTAAGAAAGCAATTATGAAAGAAAAAGGAAAACCCAAAAGGAAAGGCCTTCAGGAAGAACACAAGGTCAAGACTATCTGTTACAAAAGGAAGTTGGTTGTTGATAATAAAAAAAAAAAAGTTTTTTTGATCCGTTTATATTTGGATGGGAAGAAATCTAGGGTGTCCTCTAAGGAGTAGATTTAATAAAGTAGCAAAATGGCAAACTCCAAATATCAAGGGCAGGAAAGGAAAAGAAAACTGTATATGTGAACCACAAAATTGAAATCTTTAGTATGGTATAGTGGGGGAAAATATATGGGTGGATTAATGTCAGGACTGAGGTCTCATATTTTACAAAGGGGAGTGTACAAATGTCTGAGTGAGGGAGGATAGGAGAGATGGAGAATCAGAGTTGGAGGCACACGGAAAGACAAGGATTCAGTAGAGACGAAATGGATGTGGTCCACAGGGCAGGCGCAGGGATGCTTCAATAGACACCAGGTCTTTGCTTCCTCTGAGACAGACGAAGTGTGAGAGACAAAAGGGAGGGAACTTGCAGAGGCAGATAAAATCAAGGTCTCTGAGGGTGCACAATTGATAACTATATCTGCCACAGGCCAACCCAAGATCACAAAACATTGCATCTTTCTGTGTCCAAATGCTCTATTTGCTTGGTGCACAGCAGAGTAAGTATCTCCAGGGATTTTTCCCTCTGTGCACCAGTTTTCTTTTCTTTTTCCCAATTGGAAGATTATACCTTATTTGTACAATTGTGTCTCTCCAGACACAGCTACTGGTCACCCAATATCCATTTTTGTCTTCCTTATTAAATGGTCCAAGTTTTTTCCAAGAGACAATAACACACATAAGTTCTTGCTGTCCCAACCTCCTTTATATTTCTAGCCAAAGAGACATCAGTGGCAGTAGATTTATTCATTAGTTGGCAAATGGGATGTCCCCTGGGAACTGATGTTGGGATTGGCAACTTCCAGGCATTGAAAGGTATGATTTCCATATAAAGATAGCCATATCAGGGGGTAATCCTGACTGACTGAGTTAACCTAAACTTGCACCCTTCTATGGACAGCTCTGAGCACAATCTTCCTGGTTGCCTGATCCGGAGGCGACCATTTTGTGACCAGTAGGAAAAGGCCAAGAAAAACAAACATCATCTCCTCTAACCTAATTATTTATGGCCAAGACCATGGAATCACAAGGGGATTCATCTACAGGGGATGTAGATGAAACACTGCTCTCAAAGAAGAACCTTCACTCTGGAAACATCTTAAAAGATAATAAATGAATGGTTCTTCAACACCTTGCTTTTCAGTTCTATTATATCCTAACCCCTGCTCTGTTGGTAGATTCTCTGATGTCTGAAAAAATTCTGTACACAAAGAAGAATATTCATTACTATTTCATAATGCCTAATTTGTTAATTGTATTATTTCATTAAAGGCTTATTGTTCTACAGGTGGTAGCTGCACTTGTGGTAAGCATAGCATAACATATAGACTTGTGGAATCACTATGTTGCACACTTGAAATGAGTGTAACATTATGTGTCAATTATACTTCAGTAAAAAAAAGGTAACATTCTTCTTTTTAAATCGTATTTATTTATTTTGAGAGACAGAGAGATAGAGAGCAAGTGGGGAAAGGGCCTAGAGAGGGAGACAGAGAATCCCAAGCAGGCTCCAGGCTGTCAGCACAAAGCCTAATGGGGGGCTCAAACTCATAAACTGTGAGACCACGACTGGAGCTGAAACCAAGTCAGACACTTAACTGACTCAGCCACCCAGGCGCCCTAAAGTTAACATTCTTTTTAAGGAGTAAGCAGCCACTATTCTAAGTTTTCACATGGTATCTTTATAACTAATGTCTGGATTTGGAATCTAACACATTAAATGTCCCCAAACTTATTAATTGGTTACGAACTTATTTAATAAAATATTCTAAATAGTTTAGTTTAAATTATGATTATAATATTTCATATTTTTCTGAAAAATTAAATTACAAAAAATAAAGTAATGCTTTAAATAACTTTTATTATGCTTTTACTTTAAACCATAACAAATGTGCTCAAATCATGATGAATTTTAATTTCATCATATAGTCTTATGCTGCTTCCTCCCTCAGATTTTTGTTTTTATGTTTTGTCAAAGTTTCTCAGAGCCAAAGTAATTTTACCAGTCACAGAAGAAAAAGAATCCCATCTCAGATCAGCTAAAATGGCAGTTTCTGGAATTTTGCCACTGATCTTGGTTGGCTAAGGGTCCCGACCGTGTGGACTGCTGTCATTTCAACTCAAGCCTTAGGGTATTAGGCAGAGTCCCTTTTTATAATAAAGGTTTACTTGATACATCATGAGATTTTTAAGTGTCTGCCTTTCATATAGGTTTCAAACTTTTGAAATGTATTGCTTTCCCAGAAATGATGTGTTATTTAATGTTTAGATGGATGACATTTCTTAACATTTAGGTACTAAACTTCTGTCTGTGGGTATTAATTGGAAACATGTAATCAATAAAAATTAAATATATTCTATTGTATTTACCTTTTTCATCATAGCTATGTTTTATATACTTTTATTAACCTGTAATTTTGAGGATCTTAATGACCTCATAGCCTTAATGATTGTAATTATCATTCTCTATCTGATGCTCATATTGTCTCAACTTGGCCAATAGGAAACCCTTTAAGTTGGTTCCTTTATTCTTTTAGCACTGCCTTGAATATTTTTAAGAAAGTGAAAATCATCCCTGTTGACCATAAGCTATGATAAACAATTTCTGACATAATTAAAGCCATAATGTGGTTGGAAGGAAAAGACCTCTGAGTAATTTTTGCTTCCTTACCAATGAGATCACCAACATGGCTTCATTCCTCCTACCTTCTAAACAAAGATTACTGAGAACTGCTCCTAGATTCTTGACACCATCCAATCTAGAGATGGTCCCTGCTTCCCCAATCTCTCATAAAAATCATTCAGCATAAGCACAAATCTTATAATAAACGTTTCCCAAATCCCTTCTACCCAGACACAAATGGTTCCCCTGGAGTGTGTTCTTCCTTGCTTAGCAAGCTAAATAAGTTTAAATATGTTCCTGATATACTTTGACTAGTGGGTTGACACCTTAAAAGCATCCTTACTTTCTAGCAACAACAAGATGTTCTAGACCTATCTGAATTTTCCTGCGAAGACATGGAAATCATCTACTTTTAAAGAAAATCTAGGGGAACCTGGGTGGCTCAGTTGGTTGAGCATCCGACTTTGGCCATGATCAGGCCATGATCAGGCCATGATCTTGCAGGCCGTGAGTTCAAGCCCTTCATCGGGCTCTGTGCTGACATTTCAGAGTCAGCTCAGAGCCTGAAACCTGCTTCGTATCCTCTGTCTCCCTCTCTCTCTCTGCCCCTCTCCCACTTGTTCTCTCTCTCTCTCTCTCTCTCAAAAATAAATAAAAACATTTAAAAAAAGAAAATGTAGTTCTTTTAGTGGATAAAAACAAAACAGATGAAAATCTGACCCTAGACACATGAGAGTAGCAATAGCAAAATGGCTACTGTTGAAGTTATTATTGCCATGGGCTACTTTTTTAGCTAGAATATCTATTTCCTTATAAAGTTATGGGTTCACATCGATCTTTCCAAATCTGGCATGTTTTCTTACTGTATCCAACTTTCTTTTAGTTCATAGTCTTATTAATTACTAAGACTTTTTCCAATATGGATGTTTGGAGGTTTGGGTCTGGCTGATCATCCACTATCCTCTACTCAAATTCTCATCAATTGAGAAAAACAGGGACAAAATACAGTATTTACTTTTTTTAAAAAAAAAAGCTATATTATAGAACATATTCTATGGGCAAAAGGGAGCTTTCCTCTCCTCTTCCATTCCTTGAATTGAATCTAATCACATATGTTAAGTAAATGTGAGACTCCATGCTAGATGGGAGGTCCTCTTCTGGTGCTCCTAGCATATAGGAAAAGAAAGTGGTGGAAGAGGGGAGAGAAGATTAAGTGAGCAGGGAAGAAGGAAAAGAGGAGAAATAGTAGAGAAGAAGGAGAGAAAAAACAAGAGACCTATTTCCTGGTATACAAACAGGAATCTACAATATCTAGGCAATTGTGCTGCCATCGGAATTCAATCAGATGCTGTCCATTAGTGCCAAGCATATGAAAAGGCTCATCATAAATGGCAGCCGGCATGCATGCTTATTGTAGAAAGGTATTGATCATGCCTTTAAACATAGTTATACTTTACTCTTTAGGGTCAATGTCCAGAACCGGGGGGTTCAGAGCAAAAAAATAAAATTATATAACTTACATTTTTAATATGCATTATCAAACAGCCCTTTAGAAAAACTGTCAATATTTTAAAACTTTTCCAATCTGATAGATGAAAACAACTCACTATTTTTATTACCACTCTTTTATGAATTTAATCTTTAATTTTATCAAAGTTCCTTATGGAAACAGTTTAGAGAGTCAAGTAGTTCTGTGAATTTGTTTCATTTTTACAAAAAGAGCCCCTTGACTGACCTCTCCCCCCCAACCCCCACCCCACCCCCACCATTTCCTGCTCCTTATAGGCAATAACTTTCAGGGCAAAATACTCCATTGAATATTTTGATTATTTTCCTCCATTTTACTAAGTAATATAATCACATTAGGAATTTTGGAGGCTTCCTTCTCATCACTATCCATTGATTTCCTATATTGGCTCTCTTTCACACCATTGCCTCTCTATCTACACACACACACACACACACACACACACATACACACACACACGTACTTCCCCACCTGCCCACTAGAGATCTTCATAGTTTTCATTCTATCAACATTCTGTGTTGACATCATTATAACTTTGCAAACATACTTGATGGTTATAGGCTCAGATGAAATTAGTCTGCCTCCCTCCTCTTTACATTGACCCCCACACACACACACACCCTGGGGCCATCTCTACCTCCCCTCACTGTGTACCCTCCACTCCATTCAGTCATCCTTTCCTCAAAAACATTCAGTTGTGTTCAGTAATCTCTAGGATAAATAGTGGAGCCTTCACAATCCCATCCCATCCCACATACCACACTCCTCCCAAACACTAAAGGAAAAGCTTACTGTATCCACATGTCTCCTTATGATCTAGTCCCCAGAAACTCTTAAGAGAGTGTGTAAATAAGTTTTTTGTCTGAAATTCTCTCTACCATCAACTCCTTCCACAACTGTTTACATCTTAATCTGTCTTCCAAAGCTCAAACACACCTCTTTCAACATGTTTTTCCAAATGCATATTTATCCTTTCCTGAGAGGCTATCTCCTTTAGTAGCTATGCTACTTGTACTGACACTTAGTCATGACCGTCTTTGTCGTTTCTGTAAATTCTCAAGGTTACAGAGTGTATTATTCATCTTTTTCTAGTAACTGGAAGTAATACTTGGATATGTCCAATGCATGGGCTTCATTGTGGGAGGGTCAAGCCAGGCCATATAAGTTATATTTACTAAATTTTTTAAGTGTTAATAAAACTCCCATGGGGGGAAAAACACTTTATTCCTGTCCATGATTAGGGTTCAAAGGTGTACATATATTTATGATTGTCTATAGTGTGAACTGTGTGGCACTTGGAGACAGAGCCCATTGTGGGTTGAACTGTATCCCTCCCCACAAAAAACTTACATGTTGAAGTTCTAAACCCCAGAAACTTATTTGTAAATTACAGAGATAATCAAGTTAAAGTTAGGTCATTAGGATGGGCCCTAACTCAGTATGACTGCTGTCACCACCTCACGCTGGTCAGAGTGGCTAAAATGAACAAATCAGGAGACTATAGACGCTGGTGAGGATGTGGAGAAATGGGAACCCTCTTGTACTATTGGTGGGAATGCAAACTGGTGTGGCCACTCTGGAAAACAGAGTGTCTTCCTCAAAAGTTTCCTCAAAGAGCTTCCTCAAAAAAATAAAAATAAAAATAGAACTACTCTATGACCCAGCAATAGCACTTCTAAAAATTTACCCAATTACAGGAGTAATTGATACAGGAGTGCTGATGCATAGGGGCTCATGTATCCCAATGTTTATAGCAGTACTTTCAACAATAGCCAAATTATGGAAAAAGCCTAAATGTTCATCAACTGCCAAATGGGGGAGTGGAGACAATAATGTGTCAGTTTCAGTTAAATGTGAAAGAAGATGTGGTTTATACATACAATGGAATACTACTTGGCAATGAGAAAGAATCAAATCTGGCCATTTACAACAACGTGGATGGAACTAGAAGGTATTATGCTAAGCAAAATAAGTCAGAGAGAGACAGATATCATATATTTTTACTCATATGTGGATCTTGAGAAACTTAACAGAAGACCATAGGATAGAGGAATGGGGGGAAAAAAGTTACAGAGAGGGAGGGAGGCAAACCATAAGAGACTCTTAGATACTGAGAACAAATTGAGGGTTGATTGGGGGTGGGAGAAAGGGGAAAGTGGGTGATGGGAATTGAAGAGGGCACTTGTTGGGAGGAGCACTGGGTGTTGTATGGAAACCAATTTGTCAATAAATTATATTTAAAAAAGAAAAAAAGAAAGAACCCCCCCCCCAAAATATGACTGCTATCCTTATGAAAAGGGAAATTTGGACACAAACACACACACAGGGAAGAGAGTGTGAAGAGACACAGAGAGAAGACAGCCATCTGCAAGCCAAGGAGAGAGGCCAGAGCAGAGTCATCCCTCACAGCCCTCAGAGGGAACCAACTCTGCCAACATATAGATTTCCAGACTTGTAACCTCTAGAGCTGCATGAAAATAAATTTCTGTTTTGTAAGCCACCCAGATTGTGGTTGTTAGAGCAGCCCAAGCAAACTAACATAGACCCAATACCTAAATACTTTACCTATTTGGAGAATCAAACCCTCTTCACTCTGTTACAGCTATTTTTTTTTCAAATCTCCTTCACTTTGTTAATAGACCAAGCAAGAAAATGATGCAGAAACTAACAACCACCAGGGTAATTGCTGACTGGCATGCTCCAGTGACTTCAACAGTGGCCATTAGGGTAGGTCATGCCTCCTGGACAGGGAGGTGCCAACACAATCTGACAATGAGTCTATATTATTTCCCTGGAGCAGCAGCATCTTGCTGAGAGATTATGGATCCAATATGAAGAACTTGGCCCCTCATGGCAGCACTAGAAGTGACATTATTATTATATGAAAGCAGAAAGTATCAGGGAAAATTATTAGAGAAGTGGGGATAGAAACAAGGGCATGTCCAGAGATTATGTAGAACCTCATCAAAGGCTTCCACTGCACAGCAGACTTTAATAGCAGTTTCAGTAGAATTATATAAAAGATTGTGCTTATTGCAGAAGTGAAAATCCATACTGATTCTGCAGTTGTGCATAATCGACAATGCTAAAAGATTTATGGAAAGAAGAGGTACCTCCCTAGGTTGGGCAATAGGGGGACAGTTTGGTCCCTTGAGCAAAATATAAGAAGACAAAGGGAAATGCTACAACCTCATCTCAGATGTCTCTGAGAGTCTTGAACCAGACCCATCTAATAAGAGACGAGATCATAATTTTCAAGTGGGGTGACTTGGAGAACCTCATGAGATTTAATCACATGGGTGGTTAACCTGAAGATAATCATGAGATTCTGGGTCTTTTATCAAAAACAAAGAGGCCGGAGTTAGTACTGGATGAGTGACAGTACTATGACCAAGAGAAAAAAAAACCCACAATTTAAAATGGATTGTGTTTTGGTCAAAGAGAAAGATGATGCTACTGTTTGTTCTGGATTGTCAGTTTCAGTTAAATGTGAAAGAACCTTTGTCACTGAAACACATTATTGTCTCCACTCCCCGCCATACCTGGCCACATAAAGCAAAGGTGTGCATCATGAGGCTGCAGGGCTCGTGGGTCCTAAGGATAGTCTCCAATCAGGAGAAAAAGTGTTTCTATTCTGCTGAGATAGAAGTCATTTCTACCCTGCTGAGATAGATGTCATTTCCTAAAATCATAGACAGCTCAGGGCAGGCTTGGCTTTACTATAATTAGTCATCAGAGGGTTTTGCCACCCTGTGTGCTAGAGAAGCAAGATGAAAGCATCTTATTTGCAGGCTTCTAGGCAGAGAAAGGCTAACGCTAGGTCACTAATGTGTTGAACGAGAACAGGGTTTCCAGGAAACCTAATGCAATCTAAATCACTTTTAAGATTTTGGATTTTAGTCTTGGGAAATTCTGGTCTAGGTGAAATGGAAACCTTAATAGGAAGAAAGTCAACAGAAATTACCTGTTGAGATCCATTATTATAAAAAAGAAATTTGTAACAAAATGCATCACAAAAATATTTGAGTTGTGGGTTGTATTATGACAGAATACATAGCACAGGCAAGCCTGAGTACCTACTATTTGAAGATCCTATAGGAAAGTGTGTCTTTGACATATTATGGTTGTGTTTTTTTTTTTTTAAGTAGGTTCCATGCCCATGATGGAGCCCAACATGGGGCTTGAACTCACAACCCTGAGATCAAGACCTGAGCTGAGATGAAGAGTCAGATGCTTAATTAGCCACCCAGGTGACCCAAGACTTTGGGTTTTTAACTGGCAGAATAGGGTAAGAAAAATATTGACTCCAGCTTCAAGCAGTTTCAGATCATTTGGGAGGGGATTGATAAGACTTCCACTGATTTTCACTAGAAGGCAGAATGAGTGAATCTGACATCATTTATGCTTTGAGGCAAAAAAAAAAAATGTGTGGGAAGATGTAGATACAAATATTCCTTGATGAGCAGAGGTGCTCAGAGCTTAAGTAAGCTCATACAAAGAATTCCTGCTCAGATATGACGGGTATCTCACTTTGCAGAAGATCTAAAAGACTGGTGGGAGAAAACAAAGCTTAAAAGGAAAATATTTTGGTCAGAGAGGTGTGTTCAGAATGGGATGATATGATGGGAAATTTCCACTGCATTATTACATACATCAGAAGTTCACAGAATATGGGAGAAATCTTGAGCCCTTAAATTGAAGGATACCTAAGTCTGGTCCCTAAGTCAATAAGGCACTTAAATTCAATGTCATTGGGGGAAGAGAAACAGAGATGATGTTACTATTTCCTGGGCTGGTCTATTGTGAAAGAAAAAAGGAAATGAGTGAAAGTTTTGGGGACAAAAATCAGTATAGGCAGATGACTCTAATTAACTGCTGGGGTTTTTTTTTCAATTAATTTTTCCCATTTGCCAGATATTATCTGAGGCCTCTTTGCCACTACTCCATTGCCATTTTTATCCTTCCTCTAAAGTTTTCCTACCCCTTTACTAGGGGGCTTTAAAGCTTTTGATTGGTAACAGCATCCGTTTAACAAGGGGGATTTCTGTTTTTATAATTCGGCAAGCCAACTTATACTCAACTATGGAGCAAGTTCATTTACTGATTTTTGATTGTCAAGGGACACAGATGAATTTATGCTGTTCTTGGACCTTGTGAGCTAAGCTAGTTACAGAGGTAGCTGTGGGAGCAGTACTGGAACAGCATGAAAGTCTATCAAAGAGCTGATCCATGTTTCATAGTCAGCCGTTATCTACCTTCACTTTGCTCATGGTGGGTGGTAAGTTTTGTCAGAAAGTGGGGCAGGACAAAATCCTGGGTGATCCAATCAGCCTTCATAAGGCTCAATAATTTCTGATGCAGCATTACACACAAAAGTTGATAGTATCAGAGCATGTTTAAGATACTAATTATTCTTGGGGCACCTGGGTAGCTCAGTCGGTTAAGCAACTGACTTTGGCTCAGGTCATGATCTCATCACTTGTGAGTTCAAGCCCCTCATCAGGCTCTCCACTGACAGTACATAGCCTGCTTGGGATTCAATCTCTCTCCCTCTCTCTCTGCCTTTCCCCCACTCACACTTTCTCTCTCTTTCAAAATAAATAAATAAACTTTAAGAAAAGACTAATTATTCTCGAAATTTCTGAGTTTCTTTCTGGATGTGGATGAATACCAAATTTCTGAGTAAATCTCCTGGGGTCCAGGAGTTCTGCACAGATCTTGTTGTGACTAGATAGGAGTAATGTCTCTTAAAGAAGTCAATCTATCCGAAGTGGAGGGAAAGAATTTGGCCTAAGTTGTAGGTGCTGTTGGAGACATGGAACTTTTGAAGGAGTGGCTGTCTGGTCCAAAAAAGGGAGAAATTAAGACATCTTTTGTTGGGTAGGGGAGGAGGGTGGGGGTGAAGGAAAGCTAGTGCTAAAAGCAGATGATAATAACTAGAAGTGCATACCATTGGATCACCTTAATATACTGATACTGTGTTTAGGTACTCTTACCTGAAGTATGATTCTTCTAACACAAAGAATCTGGCCACAGGTTGTTGCAAAGTGGGATCACAGACAAAAATTAGACAGACATAGGAAGCTTCTCATCGAAACCTCAGTAGAAACTTCAGAATGTCTCTTACTTTGTTATCTGAGGCCATTTAATGATGAATGATCTGTCTTTCTGCTCCTGGATGGTGCAGCCATACAGGTTGCAACCACAACTACAAAAGAAAATGGAGCTTGGCATTGCATTTGATTTTGTTTTGCCAGAGAGAGGGTATAGTGTTACGTGTAAGCATCTGCAGTGAGAGATTCTTGCTGATATGAAAACCCCATTTGACTCAGAGAATACCACATAACACACAAAGCATTGTGGCTATAGAGTACAGATAACAAAGGCAGAAAATTCCATTCCAATACATTTGAGGAGTCCAAATGCAAATGTGGATCAATCTGGAGGGGCTTTCTGGAAGAAGAGCTCCAGTTGATAGTCACTAAATGCATGAGATACCCTCGAGGGAGGGATTTAGTTTAGGATTATGAGGTCTTTTATAATTCAAGTGAGAAGAAAGTGAAATTGGGCCATTAATATAATTTAATTATATACTCAAAAGTTAGTAACGTCTGAGGAAGCTTTGGTTTCGTATATTGAGGTGGTAGCAGAATTAGAACTCCAAGGGAGGGCTCCTGACTCCAAGTGTGATATTCTTATTCCTGAGACATGATTTCACTCCAGCTACAGAAGTGTCAGGCCTTCACCCTCAGACAAGAATCAGTGATTGACTCTCTGAGTTCTAAAGAACTGATTGTACACTCTAACCAAGCAAGATAGCCCAGATTATGGCAACTTGAAGGCCATACAAATAGTTTATTCTAGCTTATTAGAAAATTCCCCCAGAATAAATTCTTTATTCATCATCAGAAATTCATCCTGAGAGGGGGAAAACATATGGACATAAAGAATGTGGAAGTCTCATATGTGGAATTTAAGAAACAAAAAAGATGAACGTAGGGGAAGAGAAGCAAAACTAAGATAAAAACAGAGAGAGAGACAAACCATAACAGACTCTTAAATATAGAGAACAAACTGAGGGTTGCTGGTGGGGTGTTGGGTAGGGGGATGGACTAAATGGGTGATGGGCATTAAGGAGGTCACTTGTTGGGATGAGCATGGAGTGTTATATGTAAGTGATGAATCACTAAATTCTATTCCTGAAATTATTAGTACACTATACGTTAACTAACTTGGATTTAAAAAAAAAAAAGAATATGGAAGCACATCTATCTTGATATACATTCAAGTAGGAATTGTAAGTGTGTGTGTGTCTACATCTATATCTGTAGATACAAATACACGTGAAGGTTCATTTGGTAATGTTATCACAGGAGAGATTTTTAAATTAATGTTTTACTTTAATGAAGTCATCTGGCATTCAATTAAATTTTTTAAAAAATGAATTTTTAAATGTTGGAGTTTTTATTCATCTGAATTTTCACTTGGGTTTTATTAGAATGAACTTGGAGCTGTCTTAGTTTTTCTGTGGAGTCTACAAAATGGCATAATGAATCAGACGACCATAAGTCTATGACTATAATGACATCTGACAACACTGATGTTGTGCCACACAACAGTGCACGCTATATGCCTCGCCTAAGCATAATCCTAATGATTCGATACAAAGCTGAATGTTCATGTTGTTTGGAAATCTTAGTCTGTGTAGTTTTCTATTCCATCAAGTGTGCTGTTCTATTGTTTTATTACAAATGACTTTTAAAACCCAACTCAAAGGCTTTCCATTTGGTTTGAGTGTCATAATTTGATTTTGAGCTTGAGAATTGTGAATATTTTAATATTGGCTTCTTGAATGATTTTATTGGCATCTTACAATTCTGTTAAAAGAAACTAACAGGAACTTTGATTTTTTTAAATTACACTGTCCAGGTGAATTTTCAAATTTAGTAGTTACAAAAAAGAAGAGGGAAGACATACATGATTGAAATAATTGTGAATTGCTAAGTAGAATTTTGTAAAACAGAGATAAATCCTCACGTGTTATGTGCTTTAAATCAATTCATTGTATGTTATTTTCTTCAAAAAGTCATTTTAAATCATAGGTCAATTGGCCAGAAAAATATAAATAAACATAAGAAATAATATCCCAATATTTAAAATATATCAAATTATTAAACTTTGTAAGCATTTCAAATTATATAATAGAGATCTGCTTCATATCTTTATATCTGAAACCAAAACAATCATGTAATCTCCATGAAGTCTTGTCTATTTATTCCTATCACTCGTGTGTATTCAGTGTTTAACCCAGAGTCTGAAACACAGTATGTGTTTAATAATTGTCTGTCAACTTTATGGATTAACCATTTTTGAATGATGGATTTATTAGAAAGCCATAAGTAAGTTTAAGCTTTGAAAAATAAAGACAAAAATGGCTTTTATATGTATTTAATTTTGAGCTGAGTTGAAATGCAAATAAAGACCAAATTTTGAATTAACCTGAGATGTTACCTATTAACTGCAGTGACATCAAGGCTTTTGCTGTATTATCTACAAATCGAGGTTGTAGTGTCCAAAAGCATAACCTAATACTTTTTATAACTTTTAAGGAATAAAATTTTTATTTGACCATTCTTTCAAATACTAATCTTTCTTGACGTCTTCGCTCTACTACAAATTATATCCAGTCAAAAATAACTTTGCTTTGTTCCCAAAAGAAAAGAACAGCTTTATATAGTAAAACAAATTAAAAATCATATCATCAATATTGATCAAATCTTTGTATTATTTTTTATTAGAATTAGTGATGAAAATGCACTTCTATTAAATATCTTCTAGTAAATCATATTGATTTATTAGTATTCCACGCATGGCACATGAAATTGTTAATGAGGACTATTTTTTCATTTTGGCAGGCAGCATGAAATAATTTGCCATCTTTGATTAGGAAATTAGTACAAGAAAAATCCTGTGTGTGATGGATGTGGGAAGAGTTGCCAACCAACCCATGCCACCACTCATTTCACCTGGTTTACACAGCTTTTTATACATCAGAAAATTCACACCAAGAGAAAGCTTTTAAATCTAGACAAAGAGGGAAACCTTCCAGCCAAAAAAAAGATAGTTGCTTCTATATCCCATAGCCTATGCAAAATATCGCATCTAAATATTTCAAACATCACATCTAAAATCACACTACAGGATTTACCCCCAAATCTGCTCCTGCCCTGTTAGTAAATGACACCAACATTGCCAAGTTGCTCAGGCTCCCAAACTAAGGGTAATCCTTGACTCCTCTCTTTCCCTTAACCCCACACCTAACCTAACCACAAATCCCATGTGTTCTGCCCTCTAAGTAGATCCAGAATCAACCATTTCCTTTTTCTTCTCTAACTAGTCTAGGCTTCTCTCATTTCTCGCCTGCCATCACTCAACTGCCCTATGGCACAGCCTCTTGACTCCAGTCTACACTGATATCTAAGATTCAACATCTCAACCAATTTGAAACTTATTCCTCCACCAGCTTTGGCTTGACTCCATGTCTGTAAGAAAGGAGACATCACCGTTGGCGCCTTGATTAATTCCCACCTTGTTTTTCTATTTCCCCTCCCACACTCTCTGTGTTGGTCCTGTCACCCCCAGAGATACTAGCAGTACCAGGAAGAACATGCAAAGAAGCCTTCAAGTGGCTCTTCAAAGGCCAAAAGATTTATCAAAGCAATAATCCATTTCTAGATATAAACACAGAAACAACTGACTTATTTTTCATTCTGTCCCACTGGTCCCTGACTCTTATAAAAATATTGGCCATGGAGATAGATAAAAGAGACAAAAGTTCCTGTTTTTAAAAGACTCCTGTACATTTATGGATGGGTAAAAAGCTAAACCTATAAACACAGGAAACTGGCATGATATGGAGTGAGAGGGAATTCGGGACACTGGGAGTTTTCCTGAGATACAGAGGGAAGGGATTCAGAGCCCTGGTGAAAAGAAACTATAAATGAAGAAGAGAGAAATTACTTTCCCTGACATCAAAGGAAGTGTGAAAAAAGAGAGTTGGACAGAGTGTTCTGTGGAGGGTCTTGTGCAGAGCAGGGGATTTCTAAAGAATATTAATGTCGCCCACCTGTGCCTCAGTTTCCCCCTCTCTCTCATGGAACCTACATGGTAACTACTTCATACAGTAGTTGTGATGATTAAAGGAGTCAATGTGTAAAGAGGCTAAGAACTGTAACTGTGCAAAGTAACCTCTCAGTACATATTTATTACCCAGTTTTGTAGTTTTCCACAACTGCAAAATAATTCTTTCTGTCCTAACAATTAATAGTTAGATGAAGCCTTACCATACACAAATTATGCTAATGAAAATTATCCACCACCACCACCCCCGTTTTTCTCCACAATTCATGTAGACACCAAGCAACACCGTTTTCATATTGTGCAGATGAGGAACATGAGCTGTCAATTTGTCCAGTTCCATAGGACTAGTAAATAGTAGAGTCATGGCCCAAACCTAAGTGTTCTGAATCCAAACTCCATTGTCTTGACACTAAACTCCCATTCTAAACACAGGAGAACTTCTGAACAGATCCTTACACTGCCCCCAAATTTTGACTAAGCTAAGACCAAAGATTTTAAAACAACAACTCAGCTTCAATAAATTTGACATTGGATGAATGTCAAATGGCATAACAGACCTAGAGAAGGAAAGTCAACGCTAAGTTCCTATAGGGTGGAGGGATGAGGAAACTAATGAGACACAGCCAATTTGGCTCCAAGGTGCCCTGGAGAAGTTTAGGAATTAGAGGAACCAATCCAGAAGGCATAATGAAGTCAGGAGCTAAAAACAAGTAGATTGAAAGTTTTTGTTAGACTGAACCATATGCAACTGCCTATTGCTATGGGTTGAACTACATTCCCAGAAAATCTGTATGTTGAAGCCCTAACCCAAGTATGTCAGGATGTGACCTTATTTGGTAATAGGCTTACTGCAGGTATAATTAATTAAAATGAGGTCATTAGGGAGAGTCTTAATCCAGTATGATTGGTGTCCTTATAAAAAGGGGAAATTCAGACACAGAGACACAAATTCAGGAGAACACCATATGAAGATAAAGCAGAGTTTGGGGTGGTGCAGCTAAAAGCCAAGGAAGGTCAACAATCACCCACAAACTGCTGGAAGCTGGGGGAGAGGCCTGCACAGATTGTCCCTCAAGGCCCTCAAACAGCCCTGCTGACACCTTGATCTTAGACTTCTAGCCTCCAGAACTGTGAAACAATAGCTTTCTATTAAGCCACTCAAATTTGCAGTATTTTGAGACAGCAACCCCAAACAAATACACCTATAGTTGAGACATTTTGACCAACCAAAAAAGGCAGGAATTTCATTTGATTCAACCTAAATACAAGAGGTAGACTGTTGAGTTCTCCCTCTCCGCGAGCCCAGCAGAGCCAGATTTTAGTCTCTTGAGAAAAAGATGAGGTTCTTCCCATCTCTTGTATGTCATGCGGATCAAAGATTAATAGGTGCTATTTTAGCAAACAAGGGGCCGTTCAGTGAGCAGGTATCAATATGTTGATAATGGCTGAGAGGCAGGCAGAGGCTGGAGGAGACAGAGGCAAAGTGAGGCTTATAAGATGACACAGCTTAGGGCCAGTAACACTAACCCAGGCCATTGAGTAAAGACTACCGTAGGGCAAGATGATGTCTGTCTCAGGGTCGTAATTTTGAACACCACTGTCTTAGTCTCACATGCCTGGACTGTGCTGTAGTGACTTAAGTGGTAAACTTAACAGTCAGCTTCTAGGGGCGCCTGAGTGGCTCAGTCAGTTGAGTGTCCAGCTCTTGATCTCGGCTCAGGTCATGATCTCACAGTTCATGGGATCAAACCCTGCATTAGGCCCCGTGCTGACAGTGCAGAGCCTGCTTGGGATTCTCCCTCTTCTCCGCCCTTTCCCCTCCCCCTCTCACACTCTCTCAAAAATAAAATAAACTTAAAAAAGAAACAAAGAATCAGATTCTATGAAATAACAAGCCACAGTCTATGAGAAAATATTTTCAAATCACATAACTAATAAAGGACTTATATCCAAGAACATATAAAGAACCCTCAAAACACAATAATAAGAAAACAAAGAGCTCAGTTTTTTAAGACCGGCAAAAGATTTGAATAGCCATCTCACCAAAGATATATGAATTGCAAATAAACACAGGAACAGATATTTGGCATCATTAGTCATTAGGAAATGCAAGTCAAAACCAAAATAAGATAGGACTACTTACCTATCACGATGGCTAAAATTTAAAAGACTGATCATACCAATTTTAGGGAGAATGTGGAGCAATGATAACTTTCATACACCACTGACGGGAATGTAAAATGGTACAACCACTTCACAAAACATTTTGGCAGTTTCTAAAATAGGTACATGTGGGGCCCCTGGGTGGCACAGTCAGTTAAGCATCCAACTTTGACTCAGGTCATGATCTCACAGTTTGTGAATTCGAGTCCCACATCGGGCTCTCTGCTGTCAGCACAGAGCCTGCTTCAGATCATCTGTCCCCCCTCTCTCTGCCCCTCTCTGGCTTGCACACAGTCACACTTTCTCTCTCAAAAATAAATAAACATCAAATACTACTACTACTACTACTAATAATAATAATAATAAAATAGTTACATGTGCACATACCAAACATTCTGGCCATTCCACTCCTAGGTATTTACTCCAGATGAATGAAAGCATATGTCCACACAAAGACTTGTTCATGAACGTTCATTGCAGCTGTATGTATGGTAGCTAAAACCTGGAAGTAACCCAAATGTTTATCAGCAGCTGAGTAGAGACAATTAGCTATGTATCTATTCAATGGAATACTACTTAGCAATAAAAATGAATTATTAATGTGTGCAATAAGATTAATGAATCTCAAAATAATTACGCTGAGTGAAAGAATTCAGACAAGAAAAGGAACATAATGTTTGAATCAACTTGTGTGAGACTCTAGAAAAAGCAAACCAATCTATAGTAACAGAAAGCAGATCAGAAGCCGCCTAGGGACAGGGAGAGATGGGGGAGAGATTACAAAGGAACAGGAAGAGACTTGGGGAGGGGCTGGGTAATGAATATTTTCATTATCTCAATCGTGGTAATGGTTTCAGGAATATATGTTATGTCAAAACTTACCAAATATTGCATTTTAAATATGTGCAGTTTATTATGTATATAATGCCACAATAAAGCTGTTAAAAAAAAAAACTAAAAAATCAGATACTATTTAATCAAGATATTTATATTTTCCCTTTTCTTCTTTTAAAAATATTTTAATGTGGGGGAGCCTGGGTGGCTCATTTGTTTAAGCCTCCAACTCTTGAATTTGGCTTAAGTCATGATCTCAAGGTTTGAGAGTTTGAGCCCTGCCCCACCTCACCCCCCTACCCCTTCCACCCCCACCCCAGGCCCACATAGACAGCATGGAGCCTGCTTGGGATTCTCTCTCCCTGTCTCTGCTCCTCCCTCACTCATGCTCCCTCTCTCTCAAAATAAATAAAATAAACATTAAAACAATAAAAACAAAAATATTTTAGTGTGGTTTAAAACCAAAGACTCACATAGAAAAATTTATTAAACCACAGCAAAGCTGTAATGAGAAGGACTCAAAGTTGTTATCACCAGAGGTTATACTTATTGCAAGTAAGGATTGTATTCGGTTTTGAGATTCTTGAAGGCTGAGGAGGAGAGGAGGGCAAGAATCGTAATGGTTTGCAAAGTTCTTATTATCTCAGGAATGGAGGCATACCAGTACTCAAAATAAATTCATTCTTGAATTCCAAAAGGAATTTATCACCTGGGGCCTTATGAGGACCATTGAAGGATTTAATGAGCTATCTCTTTAACAGCAATTCCATAACAATGGCCCAAACCTTCTTATGTGGCTATTTCCTCAATTCAGACAAAGGGCATACTATTAAAATCTAACCATTCCTCAGGGGAGCTAAGCCCATCTGGTCAGGAAGGTAGCATTCTGATTTTCTGTATAGAACAGTATAGTTATATCTGCATCCTTACTTACACAGATAAACTATACTGAGTCCCCAGGCCTCACCTGCTGGTGGATACACACCTGGAGCTCAAGCAAAGTTTACCTTGTTACCTGCCAATGTACGGGACCTCGGCGCTCTGACAAATCTGCCATTCTCCCAGGATTTCTGCCAGATGCAGCATCTGCTCCACAGACCCCACGGTGCAGACCTCTCCTGACACCACACTGCCCATTGCAAATGACACAGGGCTCTGCAGAAGGCCACTCTGACTCACCAGGCCCCTTACGCCACTGACCTCCAGCCTCTAGGAGATCTGAGATTTTGCAGCCAACACAGGAGGCAGGGGACAGAGTGAAGTGAATATACCCTGAAGCAGAATCGAACCTGCGTAAGACTGGCTCCTTCCTCCCTCCGGATGGGTTTTCTCCTCAGAGGCCACTCAGTCCACCTTTAAATACACTTTGGTTGGGTCATAGGATTTTCTCCATGAATGGCTGGCCACCTCCAAATCCATGTAGTCACTCTGTGGTTCTCAAACTTTCCTGCATGTTAGAATCACCTGGGCATCTTCAAAAAATCAGTGTCCAGGACACTCCCAGACCAGAACAGCTTGGATGGATCCTGGGCATCGGTATTTATAACAGACTCCAGGTGACTCCAGTGTACAGCCAAGTTTGAGGACCTATGGTCTAGACAGAAACTGAAGCCCATGCTACAAAAGAATCAACCATTCTCTTTTGTCTCGCAAGACAAATGGAATTGAGAGTTAACTTACCTTGGATGGCTGTCTTCTCATCTCTGGTTTTGTGGCTTTTACCATAAATTCAAAGGAAGCTGAGAAACGTTTAGTAGAAAGAGAAATGCAAATTAAAAAGTTAAAACCAGGGGCTGTGAAAAGTCCCAGTACAATCAGGAAAACAAATTTTATGCTCAAGTAAAACACATACCAGGAATCACATACTCCCACCTTTGCTTTCCGCTGTTTGTTTGTTTTGTGCTGAAATGATAAGTTTCGTAAAGAAAGCATATTTCAGACTCAGCCTTCCCAGGAAACCTTCTACATTTTCTATTTAAATGATGGCACTTAGGATGATGTATGAATTTCAAAGAGGCAACGTCCAAGCTCATCTCAGGTTTACTTGGGCATTATTATTCATGAAGCCCTTTCTGAGCTCTATGTGAGGATATCTGAAAGCTGTTTCCAAAGACCAGGGACCCCTACTGTAATAAACAAGTCATTTACATGGGGGAAATGAAAAACCTGCCATGTCTGCCAAATGAAGGCAGACATGCCTGAGCAGAGAAGGATTGATGAAGTGAGATTACAGAAAGCTGAAAGCTGGGTTAAAATACATCAAAACTGCCAAGTGATCGAGTATATACCAACAACCAACAGAAATGGATGTTGGTGCCTAGTTCATGTTGAGTGGATTTTTTTTGAGAGAAGTACATGTGAAAGTTCTGACATCTAAGGTTTGGCCATATTATGGCCCGGGATATCAGACACCGCCCACATCCCGATGAAGGCTAAGTGCATTTCTTATTGCCTCCCTCTCCAGGATTCAGAGCAGCACAAGTGTTAATGCTGCTTAAATATATACAGATTTCCTGTCCTCTGCAGTCATTGGTGGCCCACTTTTCTCTCTCAGCATCTGGGAGAACAGCAATGGCCTGATAGATGCACAGACAGTGGCCATCAACAGGCAGTGGCAAAGGCCACTCCGGAGGGGGTGTGACTTGTTTCACCCACCTGTTCTGTGTCCCTCTCATAGGGGACTATCCCAGATTATGAAATCTTTGGCTCCAAGTTCATTTTTTATATTTAACAATCATTTACAGAGCACTCATCGTGTGCCAGACACTATGCCAAGCACTTCTCAAAATGAGCCCTTCATTTCTAGCAACAACCCTTCCCGTAAGATAGGTACTGCCATGGTCTCAGTGTTACAGAGGAGAGATCAGAACCACTGAGAGGCTGAGTGCTCCAGGTCACACAAGGAGTAAATGGTGGAGGCAGGATGTGAACACAAAGCCAACTTCCGGTCTGATCAGGTCTAATACCTGTTGTACTCTGCCTTTCTGGCTACTCAGTGACCTAATCATGTCTTGCTCTAATACTGTTGTATGACGGCTTAAAAACAGGTATGTGCTGTTTTTAAAGTCTTGTAAGTCTTTAAAATAATCATGAGGGGAAAAAATGGGGGAGGGAGGTATTTATTCCTTTTAGACCCTTAGCTGAAGGTTTAAAGCAGTGGTTCTCAAACTTTGGCATGTATCAGACAGAATCCCCTGGAGAGCTTGTTAAAACACAGAGTGTTGCACCCCTAGAGCTTCTAAGTCAGCCGGTCTGAGTGGGGGCCAAGAATGTCTATCTCTAACAAGTTTCTGGATGATGCTGATACTGATGCTCTGGGGACCACACTTTGACAACCAGCAGTCTAAAGCACTACTTTTTAAAATTAATTTTTGAGAGAGAGAGAGCACAAGGAGGAGAGGGGCAGAGAAAGAGGGAGACACAGAATCCAAAGCAGGCTCCAGGCTCTGAACTGTCAGCAGAAAGCCAGAGGCGGGGCTCGAACTCCTGAACCCTAAGATCATGACCTGAGCCGAAGTTGGACACTCAACCAACTGAAACACCCAGGCGCCCCTCTAAAGCACTATTTTTAACTGCTGAGAGACAATAGCCTAATCAACTTTTGGCTATTAAAGGACTTCATCCTAAGTCATTTTTATATCATTAACAAGATAGGCAATCTCTCCTGAAAAGTAAAAGGAAAACCAAAGTGTACTCAGAAGAGTATGTACAGATTAAGAGTGAATATATGTGGTTTTCTTAGATTTTCTGTTTCTGAGAAGGAAAAAAAAAAAGATTAAAATTAGTGACTAAACCAGAGGAAGTTTCAAGATCCCCCCAAGATGTCAAAATCTCTCCAGGAGCCTGGGTTACTGGAGATAGGCAGAGACTGACTATGGCACCTGGCAGCCATGTACCATTGGCTCCAATGAAAGGGGGTGGACCTGTCCCTTGGCATTTAAACCTTTTTCCACATGTCCCCATATGTCACCTTATTCAAGTAACTAGTATGTTATTAGTACTAATTGTCATACCTTTATTTTAATAAAAAGGTTTAAATAAAAAATAAAATATAAATGATCAGAAGGTATGGTACACTTAGTCTCTCACCAATCAAACAATATTTTCTGGGGTTTTGTTATATACTCAACAATGTGCGGTGGTGATACTGAAATATCACCAACCATCTATAAAACACAGCCTCTGTCCATATAAAGTCACAATGTGGCTGGGAAGGCAAGTCATTCTCACTGAAACAGAAAAAAAAGCATGCAAACATCAGAAGTGATGGTGACATGATTTACAATTTATAAAGCACATTCTTTTTCTTTATAGTAACATTATTTATTGTATTTATTTATTCAACAAATACAAATCAGGCCAGTACTGTGCTGGACCCTGGGAATAGAAACAAAGACATGCTTCTTGCCATTAAGAGTTCACAGTCTAGAAAAGACAAGACATTTAAACAAGCATTTACCAAACAGATGTGATCAGAACCATAACTAGTGACAGAGACATGCACTGGGTGCTGTTAAAACAGAGAAGACGCAACTAATCTTCCTGGACTCAAAAGTCCTTAAAAGCTTCACAGAGAAGGTGATCCTGAACTGAGGCATGAAAGGTAAGCACACAAGTTTGTCGCTAGAGAGGACACAGCATCCCACTGAGGAGTGGCATGTGCAGAGGCATGGAGTCCTCATGAGGAGGCTGGATTCCAAGCCATGCAGCCAGAGCAGGTGGCCCATTCGAGGGAGTTGCAGGAGAAGCAGTTACTGGTGAGCATGATAGCCCTCGCCTGCCATGGGAAGGAAATTAGACTTTGATCCAAAACAAAATGGAAGCCATTGGAGAGTTATAAGCAGATGTCGTATTGCAGAGAGTACTCTAGGAGGGAGTAGAGCATGGGGCTGAAAAGGAAAGAATGTTGCAATAATTGACCCATAAGATGATGAGAAGGAGAGGGAAGGGGGCAGGAGGCAAATTTTAGAGTTAATTAAGAATACAGACGGGGCACTTGAGGCATCTTTAAACATACCTCATGAAAGAGATAGAGAAATGCAGGATAAAAACATGGAAGGGGGATAAAACTCTGATACAAGTAAAGGAAAAAATAAGGAAAACACTTAATTCAAAAGAAAACAGAGGGGGGTAGAATGTAACAAATAAAAAGCAAAAATTAAGATTCACAAAATGAGTCCAAATATACCAATAATTATGATAAATATAACTGGATTAAATTCTGAAGTTAAAACAAAAATTTTCAGAAGGGATAAAAAAATCCACCTAAATGTTATTTACAAAGAAATGCTTAAAAGCACCAGTGCTCAGAAAAATGGAAAACACAGAAATAGAAAATTGTAGTAGGGAAATCAAAACCAAAGAAAGTGAATATAGCAATATTAATATCCGACAAAACAAACATTAGGACAAATAGCATTGTGAGAGATTAAAAAAAAAGATCATTAAAGATTTAACTCATTGGAAAGATACAACCATTCTAAATTCGTGTATCCTTGACAAGAGCCTCAAAATTTGTACAGCAAAATTTAAATACAAGGAAAACCCAACAAATCCACTATTGAAGTAGCTAAAAACACTTTTAGTAAGTGAAACATAAAGCAAACAAAACAATCAGCAAAATTATTAAGATCAAAACTAACAGTATTAGTAAAAGAGTGTACCCATCAATTGTTTTTTTAAAAAAGTCAATCCAATAAAAAAATAAGCAAAAATATATAGACAGGCCATTTACAGAGAGATAGAAAGCATAAATGGCTAATAAACCTAAAAAAAAAATGTTCAACCTCACTAAAAGTCAAGTGCAATTAAAATTATAAGATACCTGTCAACACTATTTCTGATGTTGGTGAGTCTGTGCTGCCAGAAGAGGTCCAATGGTGGGAGTTTAATTTGCATCAATTATTTTGGAGAGTGGTGTGGCATCAGCTCAAGAAGCTGAACCCACAAACATCCCTTCATCTAGCAGTTTCATGCTAAGAGAGTGTATTAGTCTGCTCCAGCTGCCATAACAAATACCACAGATTGGGTGGTGTCAACAACGGAAAGAAAAGAAAAATTATTTTCTTTTGAACATAATAGGCACATTTGATTTTTATCCTGGGTGAAGTCAGAGATCCGAGTAGGATGAGAACAATATCCTGGCTTACAGATAGCCGCCCTCTTGTGGACTTATCAGTACACCCATCCCCAGTGTTCTCTGTGGGTCCTAAGCCCCTCTTCTTATAAGGGCACCAGTCAAATTGGATTACTTTCCACCCTAACAGCCTCCTTTTAACTTAATCTTTTCTTTGAAGACCCTGTCTCTAATTGCAGTCACACTTTGAGATACTGGGTGTCAGGACTTCAACACATGAACTTGGGCAGGCACAATCCAGTCCAGTTTCCTTAGAGAGACCCCCTCTCATGAGCACAAAGAAACATGCGTAAGCAACTTTATTGCATTTGTTGTAATAACATATAAAAAGACAAAAATATCAGAAATAAACTGAATGCCCATCATTGGGGGAATGATAATAAATTGAGGGATTTGGGAATAACATACTCCTTTTAAAATGAACTATAGTTACATATATCAACATGGATAAAAATCATAAATACATATTTTTGAATGGAAAAAAAGCAAGTTGCAAAAAATAACTCATGCAAAAGTACCATCTATGTAAAATTGTTGAATATGCAGAACAATGTATATTATTCAAGGCAAGTTAAATATGTAATTATATGTAAATATGTAAAAGAGATGCATGGGAATAATAAATTCAGGATGATGCTTCTGTGGGGGGAGGGGCATGAAGAATGCATTTGAGAAAAGTACACAAGGGTTTCAATTATGTTGATTATAATTCTTTTTTTTTAATTTTTTTAACATTTATTCCTTTTTTGAGAGACAGAGAGACAGAGCACAAGTGGGGGAGGGGCAGAGAGAGAGGGAGATACAGAATCTGAAGCAGGCTCCAGGCTCTGAACCCGACACAGAGCTTGACAGGGGGCTCAAACTCACAAACTCTGAGTTCATGACCTGAGCCCAAGTTGGCCACTTAATTGACTGAGCCACCCAGGCACCCCATTCATGTTATACTTCTTAATCTGGGAATCAAGTATCTTGGTATTCAGTATATTGCCATGTACATCTTTTGAATGTCTGAAATACTTATCATAAATTAAAGCCAAAATTAAAACTATTTATAAGAATTATGACTATGTTTTCATTCTCTTGTACAAAGTTATCTATGCCTTTTTGAACTTTCTTTCACTTAAGAAAAGATACACATTTTTAAGGAATTTTTAAAAGGGGCTAACTGTGGAGGAGAAATCTAAGAACCCAGAGAAGAAATACTAATATAACAATGCACAAAAAGTAAAATAGAAGACTCCTCCAAAATGAAATTTTATGTTACCAAGACAGAGAACGATGAAGGAAGAGAAAAACAATTGGAAATGAGAAGAGTCAAATGTTTTAAGATGGCTAAAATTCTGGGATGCCAATAATCAATATGTATAAATCAACCTGCAAGAGCCTAACTCAGAAAAGCTGTCACAACACTGAGTGCTGCAATCAACTTGGATATTGTTCTCATCCTATTCACATCTCTGACTTCACCCAGGATAAAAAATCAAATGTGCCTTTTATATTCAAAAGAAAATAATTTTCTTTGCATTTAGCTTTTTCCATAACCATCAGCAAGTCATTGGCACAGACTTTTGAGAGTCTAGTTATATTTCTTAAAATGGAATTTAGACACAGGCATCCATGAACAGTTCTCTAAAGAGTTTGAACAGTGGACTCATTAATTATAGCAGAGAAAAGTGAGGTTATGAACTATCAAATATAAGTAAATAAAATGCATTAGTACTTTATTGTTATCAAAGTTTTAGTAACATGTTAATATTTTATTAATGACAATTCAGATTCACTATACTGGTGTAAGTTATTATGAGTACAACTGGTAAACATATAATCCATGTTTCTCTACAGATTTCTTTGCTCATGGTCAAAGCAGGGCTACTCAGTACTGGCTGGTAGTGTGTAACTGGCTCTGTCCCTCAGTTTTCTGTGACAGAAATCTCAAGGTCCCGTTCCACTACAATAATGCCCTACTATTTCAGGCACTCCCTCAGTCTGGTTCTTTGAGGTCTAAGCAAAGCAATGTGCCGTGGTACATCCTCATCTCCAGGTGACACACACCCAGTGGCACCCAAACCATCTGCTGTGTCAAGGTCCCTATAAAAGGGAAAGGCCAGTGACCTCTCTGCTACATCACAGCAGCACTGGGCAGTGGTCAATTGGACCACATGCAGGTATTCAAGACAAACATGTCTGATCAGAGTTCTTCTGTATTGTTCATACTAGAGTTAGAAGAGCTACAAGCTGAGAGGAGTGGAAACCAGGAACTTATGTCTGTCTGTCATTGATTTAGACCTTGGCACATGGTAGGTACTCTCACTAAAGGAAAGAAGGAATAAATAAACTGAGGCACTGTCATGGTGTACCTTCTCAGCCCAACTCCCTCTTCCCTCAGCATGAGCTTCCCCTACAAGATCTCCATTTTTTCACTTCACAGGTGATGCTCACCCTGAAATTATCCAGACATTCTCCCACATAGCTGAATGAAGGTAAGCATAGTTAGGTTTAAAGTGGGACCCTGTTACCTGATAAATTATACCCCACAATACGACCAGATTGTACACTACTACAACTGTAGTGAGTTCTACAGTGCTCAAAATATTTCCACAGAGACTGGAAAGCCATCTGTTAGAAACAGAGGCACAGCTTCTCCTGCCCTAGAAGGGAGGCTGGGTTCCATGACTTCTAAGGACATTTCAAACTTTAATGTTTTCTTTTCCTAGTGACAGCAGACTAGTCAGTGTCACATTCCTGGGTCTTCTAGACCCCAGTTCTGCTGAGAATCAGGGCTTCTGAAGGCAATACAATATAAGTCTGCTCTTCGGAATATTCCTCCATTCTAAGACATGCCTTTTTTGCACACATTAATACCTCTGAAATAGTGATGTGTCTTACCATCAGTGGCTTACTGTTAATTGCCAGGGCTTTGCTTTCTTCCTTAGAGGCATATAAAGTAATATCGTGCCTTAAAATTGACGGCATCTTTGCTTCAATTAAATATGTTAGGTCTTCAGCAGCCTTCTCAAAAGCTCTCAAATGGAGAGTCAATCCATTCTTTTTTCTTGTGATTTTCAAATATATATGCTCCATCTTCAGCTATATACCCACAGGCTTTGTAGGCAAGCCCTTCTCCCATTTGACCAGGGCAAGGACTAACATTTTGGTTACTTAACCACTGTAGAAGAGAGACAAGTGGCAAGGAGATATTTCACAGGATTTAGGGATGTCTTTTTGCAGAGCTGCATTAAGCAACTTGTCTGACCCGTCCAGACCCATTGGTTACTAAATGAAGCCACTCTGTGAGAAAAGTCCCACAACCATACACCTCTTTGGAAATCACCGGTAGCCTTCTGTCCCTATTGGGTGCTCTAATTTCTCAGCTTGGAATCCAAGGAGCCAAATCCAGTCTACATCTACCCTGCAATTTCTTCTTCATCAGAGAGAAATTAAAATCTGGAGGAACTCACATAGTGTGAATCACTGACCAAACCAAAAATTTCAGACCCTGGAAGTTGCTAAAATGTGTAAGATCAGGGACTTTCTAAACTGAATCTCTGAGCTTCATGATATTTTGATTGCAAAATGGAGGGTGAATCTCATAAAAAGAAATGTTTGAGAAACAAAAGCCAAATCTCTCTGTCCTTGACCATTTCTAATATTCCCTGTGCTGCTGTGGTTAGCACACCCTAGGGTGATCCCAGAGGAGTGACCTTTGTATAAATCCCTCCTCTTGAGTGTGGGCAGGGCCTGTGATTTGCTTCTAGCCAATAGAATATGACAAAGGTGATGTCAATCCCATGATGGTATTATATTATATAAGGCTCCTGGCAGAGTGAAGAGAGATTTTCTCTGTTGGCCTTGAGGAAACAAACAGCCATGCTGTGAATTGCCCATGGGAGAACCATGTGGCAGAGGATTGCTGGGCTACCTCTAAAAACAGAGAGCAGCCTCCAGCTAATAACCAGAAAGAAACTGGTGTCCACAGTTATACTGCAAAGAAATGAATTCAACCAACAATCTGGTAAGCTCAGAAGGACATCTTTTCTCAGATGAGCCTCCAGATAAGAATGGAGCCCAATCAACATTTTGACTGCAGTCTAGTGAGACCCTGAGCAGAGGACTCAGTCAAGCAGTGCCTCCCAGATTCCTGACCCATGTGAACTATGAGATAATAAATGTGTTGTTCTAAGTGACTAAGTTTGTGATAACTTGTTATACCAACACAGACTCCGTTCTGCTCTTCTGCCTCCCACTTTTCTTCCTATCATTGTGTCTGCAAACATTCATTCACACTTTATATATACATATGAAGAGAGAAAGGGAGAGAGAGGAAGAGTGACGGAGAGAGAGAGAAAAGGAATCTACTCTGTTTAAGGTTCTGGGCCAGACTCCTAGGATACAAGAAGGATCAAAACAAATTCTTCACCTTCTTAAAGTGTACATTCTAGCAAAGGACCACAGACAATAAGCATATGAATAACTATTCTTTGACAGTGGTAACTAGTTTGAGAAATAAAACTAACAGGGGGATGTTACTTAATCCCCCATTACTTTAGATTTGTTTTTAATTTCTATTCCCCTTTCACCTTTCTTTTTCAATATGGGTATCTCCCCCTTGGGTAAAATAACAAAATTCATGCTATCAAGTGGATGAACCGAAGGACGTTAATTTACCAACAGAAAGATGAACTAATAGATGAAACATAAATTACTGTGAAAATGAAATGTTCCAGTGAGGCTGACAAATAACCATGAGCTGGTCCTGGCACTCTTATTGTATAAGAAGGTTTTAATCACAGATGCTTCCTCCACCCCTTTTTGCTTTTTCTTTTCTACATAAAGATTTGTCTCAGCATATTTCACCACACTCAGACAGTGTTAATGGTCCCCATCAAGGCTCACTAACCCTCCTCCTCTTCCCTCCCTTCTCCCCTCCCCGCCCCCTTCCTTCCCCTCCTCTCCTCTCCTTTCCTCTCCTCTCCTCCTCATCTAGTTGTAGGCAGTGTGGAGGAATCTGGGAACCATATTATAGAGAAAACAGGTAGAGGAATTTGAGTTTTTAGCTTGGACAAGGCTTTTCTTGTCCAAGTGACTAACAGCAAACCCAACCAATGTGCTAACAAGAAACTAAATCAATGGGATCAAGTTACAAATAGACAGATTCCAGACAACTATAAAAAATATTTTTGATAATTGGAGTTTGTTCAAAATGGAATGAGTTGCCTAAGAAACTTATCCCTGGAGGCATTCAGGCAGAGCCTATATGCCTTTTTCCTATGGTTGTTATGGGCCATTTCCACAGTGGCTAGAAAAACTGATGATGAATTGATTTATTACCCCTCTGTATCAGGGTTCCGTTACAGAGGACAGAATTCACTCTGGCTACTTTAAGCAGAAAGGAATTTATTATCTGTTATTAAGTGGCTGGCAGAAATACCTGGAGAGCAGACTTGTGGCTGAGATTTTAGGAGCAACTTTCAGAACCATACAGTGGAACTCACCTCCTGTGGGAGCCTCTGCCATTTTAGAAAGAAAGCTGAGGAATCAGAAAGCTGCCACCGTATCTGCTGCCTCCAGGATCACACTGCCTCTGCCATGATTAGCACTACCAGAATGGAGACATCTGCCTTCCAGAATGGAGACTGCCTGCCCAGTCTCATGGGGCTATCTATGTCTGCTAGGCAGAAGCTAGGACATTTGCAGAGCCCAAGATATAAGGAAGTCTGGAAATAGAGGCTTTGGGAACAGAGGAAACTCAGTAGGATTTGGGGGCTCTGGGTTCTCTGACTCATCCAAATCCTCCCAAAGGTGGCCATTTCCAATTTTAAGTTCCTACTTCTTCCCACAGTTGTTCCAACGTTCACATGCAATCTGATGAGGCTAAGAGCTCAACCCGCGTTGTAATTAAGCACTCCCGTTTCCAACCACCAGATTCAGTAGCTGACTTTGATTGTATCAACTGCACAAAAGTAAGAGATAGGAGATTCTTTTAGGGCGGAAGCAACTCACTAGTTTCTGCCCTATTCTTCACTAGTTTTTACAAAGAAACCCTGGCACAATTGAGCTGAGCTTCCAGGGATGATGACCCTCAGAACAAAGCAGAACTTGCTCACCAGGGAACTGCTGCTTCTACCTCGATCAGGAAGCCACCTACTGGCATGACAACCGCTACACCTCCCTCGCAAATGTAATACCATGCTTCTCAATTCCCACAAAGCTGAAACCAGACAGTAGGGGCTCTGCTACAGCTGCTGCAGAAAAATGCTAAAGACCTCCGCAACTATATTTGCCTCATGATGGTTGCTTTTTCCTTCAAATCTTTCAAGGCTATGTCTGCTTGGACATAGTCATTCTACTATGACTGGGTCAATTGTAGAACCCAAATGGAAGGAACTGTAGTAAATACAGTATTTAGCTTTCCAACCCCTATCGTGCAGTAAGACATGATCCCTGGGCGTCATCCTCAAAAAACCTTCAGCCTGGCAATTGGCTTTTTTTTTTTTAATGTTTATTTATTTTTAGAGAGAGACAGAGAGAAAAAGAGAGACAGAGAGAGTGTGTGTGTGTGAGCAAGGAAGGGGCAGAGAGAGAGGGGGACAGAGGATCTGAAGCAGGCTCCTCGCAGACAGCACAGAGCCTGTTGCAGGGCTGGAACTCACAAACTGTGAGATCATGACCTCAGCCAAAGTCAGACAATTAACCAACTGAGCCCCATAGCTGGCATTTTTAAAAGTTGGTCAGGTGAAGGGCACCTGGGTGGCTCAGTCAGTTAAGCATCCGACTTTGGCTCAGGTCATGATCTCATGGTTCATGAGTTTGAGTGCCACATGGGGCCCTGTGCTGACAGCTGGGAGCCTGGAGTCTGCTATGGATTCTGTGTCTCCCTCTCTCTTACATCCCACCCCGCCCCCACAATCATGCCCTCTCTCTCTCAAAAATAAATAAGCATTAAAAAAATTGTTTTTAATTTTTTAAAATAAAATAAAAGCTGGTCAAGTGATAATTAAAATTAAATTATTCGATTAATTAAATTAATGTTTAAATGTTCAGCTGGAGTAAGAACACTTGCCTCAGCAGATCCCTACTCTGCCCCATTCTTGGCCAGGGACTCAAGAATGAATGAAGTCTTCACAAAGAATCCTAACATCTGTGGGATCAAAACAATCAGGAGAATTTTTTTTTAGTGAATAATATCCAACATGCATCACATTTGGCTTCTATAAGGAAAATTAAGGCATTAAGGCAGGTGTTCTGATTAGAAGATTTGGCTAATTTTATGAAACAGACTGGTTGGATTTACATTATGCCAATCTCTAGAAAGTCCAAATGGCTCATCCACACAGTCTTTACACCCATTACAAAACAATTGCTGGGACACAATGTGCCTCACTTGCCATGTTAGTGCTATGAGGAATACAAAATAGACAATGGCATCTCTGCCTTGAGAGCTCTGTAAGCCTTTGCCAGTGACACAATTAACAGAGAGAAAAATTATGATTAAGTTACTTGTTAAGTAGTCAAAAGCATTTAGGATGCTCAGACACGGGGGTCAGAAAACTATGGTCCAGGGGTCAAATACAGTCCAATTTTATTTATGTAAATATAGTTGTATCGGAACATAGCCACACCCATTTACTTATACGCTGTCTATGGCTACCTGGGTGCTCTAATAGCAAAAGTGAGTAGTTGCAACACAGACTATAGAACCTATAAAGCCTACTCTGTTTACTATCTGGCCCTTTTAAGAAAACTTTATTGACCCCTGTTCTTGTGCAATGACCCTATTGAATGGGCCTCCACCCATGCATACCCCACCTCAGTTTCCCATTTGATGGTACGAGGTAGGGGTGAGATGGAAGCTGACCCAGGAGTATCTCACCCACAGGTGTAGGTAGCCAATCAAATACTCCCTCTCTTGAGAATTGGAACTCAGCATCACAGACTCTAGTCAAATAGTGATAAGTTCTTGAATTAAAGAGTAAATGTTGAGTGAAGACCAGGCTCAGCACCAGAGCAAACAAATAAATAGATGATAGATAGATAGATAGATAGATAGATAGATAGATGATAGATAGATAGGAGTTGAAGTTCTATGGCAGAAGAAATGCCATGAGTAAATGGCATGAGTAAACAGAAGAAGCAGGAGAATGGAGCATCTTGTTTTCTAGAGAACTATATGAGATATCGGATGGGAAATACTTTGTAAATCTACTGAAATAAAATGATGGGCCAAAGTATACATCAAGCCCTAGTACTTGCTCCTAGCCTGGTTCCAGGAAGCAACTCTTAAGTTGATGGAGAGGATGAAGAAAGGCCGAGTGAGCAGAGTGGATTGCTGTTTATCTCCCCTCTCATCTGAGAAATACATTTCAGTGATGCCTCAGTTGCCTCAAAGTGATCTGTCATTAGGAAACCTAATACAGAATGATCTTAGGATAATAAACCAACGGTTCTCCAAATGTGATTCCTATACCAAGAACATCTGAATCTGGGAACTTGAGATTTCTCTCTTGAATACCCTGATACCTCAAATAATCAGGTTTCAAATCCTCTTAGCCCTACTGCAGACATCATAAATCCTGCCTGCCCCACTGACAACAGAAAAAGTATAGGGAATCAAATGAGAATCTCCAGGTCCCAACGTCCTGTTCTCTTCTGAAGTTTTCCAGGCCACACGGACTCTTTGGGGTTATTTCTTCCATACATCTGTGAGAGAAGAAGTGGATTATAGCCTTGGAGCAAAGCTTCTCTGCTTGTTTGTCACAAAAAAACTTAGACTGGTTCCAAGTGCATGGCATTGCTACAGTCAAGACTGTATGAAACTCTCTTCAGCAAATGCCACAGCCATGTTTACTCCTCCAGGCCAGTGGTTTGCAGCCCTGGCTGCACAAAAGAATCATTTGGAGGCTTTCTTTCTCCCCAAACTTTATGGAGGTTAAATTGACAAGCAAAATTGGATATATGTAAAGCATATAATGTAATGGCTTCATACATGTATACATTCTGGAATAATTACTACAATCAAGTTAATTCATACATCCATCACCTCACATAGTTACCTCTGTGCTTGAGATCCACTCTTCTAGCAAATTTGTAGCATACAATACAGTATTATTAACCGTGGTCACCATGCTGCACATTAGATCCCCAGAACTCACTTAACTTATAACTGAAAGTTATAAGTTCCCTGTGACCAATATCTCTGCCTCTCCCCCACCTCCCAGCATTGGCTACCACCATTCTACTCTGTTTCTGTGAGGACGACTTTGTTCTTAGCTTCCACAACTAAGAGGTGCCAAGCAGTATTTGTCTTTCTCTCTCACCTGGAAGCTTTTAAAACATCTCCATGTTGGACCCACCGCAAAGACCCCGCCGTAACTGTTCCGGTGTGGGGCCCAGGCATTGGTGCTCTTTCAAATCCTCCCCAGCAAGTTGAGGATCACCAATCCAGTGTTTCAGATGCTCTTTAGACCTGCCGACAGAAGGAATGTGATTTCTCGCCTCCTACTTCTAAAGCCTGTCACCAAGAAGGACGGGCAAGCAGAAAGCAGGCGCAGCATGGGCTCAGAGATTCTCTCCCCAGTTCAGCTACTCCAGCAGAAAACAAACCAATCAGAGCAATGTAGGCTTTAGGTGCCTCAGAGCCAAGAGTCAGCAGGATAGCTCACTGTATGTATTCTTCACTAGCACCAGGGAGAACATAAGAGGGTTTTTTTTCCTAATTGTTATTATGCTTCGAAGCACTTATCTATGTGCCTGACACAAAGAATAAAAACACATGGTCGTCTAAGAACAGGAATGTGCAGTGAAAGAAATAATAATAATAAAGACAAAGGAAATAAACAAATACAAACTAAGCCATAAAGCAATGCGATCTTCACTCGGCAATGTGGAAGCATCTGTTCATTTATTCATTAAATATTCACTGTGCACTGGGGCGCCTGGGCGGCTCAGTTGGTTGAACACCCTACTTCGGCTCAGGTCATGATCTCACGGTTTGTGAGTTCGAGCCCCGCGTCGGACTCTGTGCTCTCAGTTCAGAACCTGGAGCCTACTTCGGATTCTGTGTCTCCCTTCTCTCTCTGCTCCTCCCCCACTCATGCTCTGTCTCTCAAAAATTGAATAAACGTTAAAAAAATTTAAATATTCACTGTGCACTCACTATATGCCAGGCAGAGTCTGAGATGATAAATGTGGGTGAACAGAATGAGTCATCTCTACTTTCAGCCTTAGAGTCTGCAGGGAGATAGGTATAAAGCAGAGAGGCAGACAAGTAACTGTGAGCTGAGCATGTGTGATGATTTCAAGGGTGGAAACCAGCAGGTGCTACTCTGAAAGAGAATGAACAAGGGCATGGGGGGGTTAAAATGTAGGGTCTGAGAAGACAGAGCTGCAGAATGGCTGGGAAGGACCTTGTCACGCTAATTGTGGGGGGGGGGGGGGCAGGGGGCACAAAGAGAATAAGATGTCATGTGTCCTACAGGTGGGAAAGAGGTTGGTGACTTACAAAAACCAAAGGAAGGTGAGTGTGGCAGCTGGGAGTGAGGTAGGGGTGGGGATGAGAGAGTGGAAGCTAGAACAGTCTGGGAAATACTCTCACCAGTGAGGTCTTTTAAACTGAGGCTTGAGGGGCGCCTGGGTGGCTCAGTCAGTTGGGCAGCCGACTTCGGCTCGGGTCATGATCTCGCGGTCCGTGAGTTCAGGCCCCACGTCGGGCTCTGTGCTGACAGCTCAGAGCCTGGAGCCTGTTTCGGATTCTGTGTCTCCCTCTCTCTGACCCTCCCCCGTTCATGCTCTGTCTCTCTCTGTCTCAAAAATAAATAAACGTTAAAAAAAATAATAATAATAAAAATAAATAAATAAACTGAGGCTTGAAATACATGTTGACCAAAACAGGTCTTATGGAAATCAAAGAGGGACTCTAAGGAGAAATTCCCAGGACAGGTCTGAGTTTTGGGAGGCCTGAAGCTTATGAAGCTATAAAGGAAAAGAATACGAGATGGGGAATACAAAGTTGCCCAGGGCCCCTTGCAGAGCCTTGGAAGGGCAGGGGAAAGAGGCTTGAGGCTTAAGTTTGGTTGGCTCCATGGGAAGTCTGCCCACAATCTCCATTCCAACCCTATACCTCCCACTGCCTGGAGTTGGGGAGCCTCTCCTGGAGGTGCCTCATTAAAACTTACACCCCCTTCTAAACACACTCATTCCCATTCAGGCCAGCATGCCAAAGAAAGCAGTAATGTGGGCAGTCAGGATTCTTTCAGTCATCTAACAGATATTTATGTATTTGTTAGGTTGCATCCAAAGTGTATCACTTTTTGTTGAAAACTATCAAGTACTTAATAGACTATGAGCATGACCCGAAGAGACATATGTATTTCACATCCGCTTTGTACCAAGTACTATAGCAGACTCCAGGGATACAGCTGTGAATTAGATAGATACGCCTGGCCTTATGGATTGCCATCTTGCATTCACCTTAGCAATTTTCAAGTAAGAGAAGGTTTTCGGTCTCCTTTGTAAGTCTCGGCTAGTGACCTGGTCACAGTTAATGACCTCCCAGAAAGTATAAAGTCTTTTACAAAACGGACAATCTCCAAGAGTCTTCTAGAGAGACTGCCTCATGAGAGCAGTGGGTGGGAGTGATCGCCAGCATTCTGCTGCTGATGCATCTTTGCAGGTTCCACACAGAACTGCCCCTCTGTGGAAGGCATTGTAGGTGTACTTAGAAACTCATTAGCTTGATTTTGTAGGTAGAGATAAAGCCTGGTGAGGGAAGAAGGGGCAGAATGTCTACACATGAGTTTCAGGAGTGTGGTAGCTGTCTTTTCCACCAGAGAAGTCTGAGAGCAAGATTTGGCTATGGTGGCGAAGGCTGGATTCCCATGGGCTGCCCTGAAGTAACTGAGGGAATGAAGAACTTCAAGGGAAGGGAGGAAATGTTAGGTCAGCCCTTGTTTAATTAAAAAAAAAAAAAAATGCTTTTAGAGGGAGACACCTCCCCAGCAACTATTATTGTCTACTTTGCAAAAATAGCGTGGAGGCTATTCTGAGTTCAGGTTGAAGTTTCAACAGATTGACTTTGAATGTCCCTGCAGTGGAGGTGGGGCAAAGTTTATACCTGAGGCACAGAATTTGGAATCTTCAGAATCTGCTGTTTTCCCCCATCCTCTCTTCCCAGAGTATAGCAGCATCTCAAATAATATCTGGTCAATGACCTCCAAATAGTGCTTGTGTCCGAATAATACACCGAAGTTTCAGGCAGAGTATTCCTAATCATTGTCCTAATTGTCCTAACAACATTCAACACACCCCAAATTCCTGTTGCTTCTTTCCAGTGTGAATTTATTTTATGGTGCACAATTACCTGGTATAAGGGAAAAGACTTTAATAAAATGTCTAGTGTGGTCTGTTTTTGAGATTACTCTGACAGGTTTTGGTATATGACCCTTGGTGACCGGGGGCCCTGTACCCTTATGTGTCACCTCCTATCTATTAGATACAACAGAAATATAAGGTAATTTGGAGTATATTAGGGGCATAAAGAATCTAGGAAACCACACCTTAGAGACATCATCAAAATGAAGAATGCAAAAGGAAGCAATTTTGCTGGGGTTTGGCTTTTTATTTCTGAACTTTGTGCATAAAACAATCCCTTTGAGCCCTTTGGAGTAGGGTCTAAGAAGTACCATTTTTTTCTTGAATATTTATTGAACACCAAGCAGGTGTAGGGCATGACTCTATGAGACACATGGAGACATAAAATGCAAGCTCTGCCCTCCCTCCAGAAATATACAGTCTGCTTGGGAGGCATAAGATAGATAGAGAAAAGACAAATAACAGACCCAGCTGAACATCGTGAGGAGCACAGTTTGGGCTACAGAAAGTCAAATACCATGCATAGTCCCTAAGACCTTTGGAGCAAGTGGGAGATTGAAGAACATTGAAGGAAAAGGAGGGGAAAGCATTTAGGTTAAAGTAAAGGACTTATAAGAAGATGAATTTGGAGCAGGTAGGGTGGTCAGAGTGAAAGGAAGAACATACATGTTTTTTGTCAGTGTTCTGCGAACACTGACAGGCTAAATTTGGACTGCCATTTTTTCGTAAGGCATGCAAGCTTAGAAAGGGCTATATGTTTTTTGATGGTGGAAAAACAAAGATATATTTTGTGACACATGAAATTTCTATGAAGTTCAAATTTCAGAGTCAACAAATAAGGTGGTTGGTGCTCCTTCATGCAGTATCATCTCTGACTTTCTCAACTGCAACAGCAGAGTTGGGGAGTCACGACAGAAACTGTTGTTGGCAAAGCCTAGAATATTTACTGTGTGGTTCATTATAGAAAAACATTGCCTCCCCCTGGCTTATCTGAGGAGAAATCACTTGAACAGATCCAGGCACAGGGGGACCACTGGGACACAGGTCATGGTGAGTCTTACTAGGCTATGGACTTCCAACTCCACTGTCTTAACAATAAGGATTCATTGAAGGTTGTTAAGCAAGAACAGAGAAGCAGGTGTGAAGATAAAGACAGAAGAGAGATTTGAGTCAGGGAACAATTATGAGCACTTAGTTGAAGTGTGATGTGATCAAGACTTGACTGGTTGCCTTTACTATTCTCCTGAGGACAGTTCACATGCTCTCCTTGTTCTTCAAGGCTCCAACGAATCTCCTCCACCCTTTCACTTTCAGCTGATGATCTTGTCTATATTCCATTAAGAGGTATTTGTTTTTAACTTTTTTTAATGTTTATTCCTTCTTCCTTCCTTTCTTTCTTTCTTTCTTTCTTTCTTTCTTTCTTTCTTTCTTTCTTTCTCTCTTCCTTCCTTCTTCCTTCCTTCCTTTCTTTCTTTCTTTCTTTCTTTCTTTCTTTCTTTCTTTCTTCTTTAATGTTATTTATTCTTGGGGGGGGGGGGAGAGAGAACAGGGGAGTGGCAGAGAGAGAGGGAGACACAGAATCTGAAGCAGGCTCCAGGCTCTGAGCTGTCAGCACAGAGCTGTACACAGGGCCCGAACTCATGAACCATGAGATCATGACCTGAGCCAAAGTCGGACACTTAACCAACTGAGCCACCCAGGTGCCCCACATTGAGAGTTTTCTAAAAAGAAGAAGAAACAAACCAACTCTGGTGTCCTCCCACTAGGCACCCAATAAACCCTGAATTTTGTCTCCCTCCAGCTACATGGAAAAAAATATGCCTGATCCCGTCCCTGGAGGGCCTCCCTGGAGCTTTCAGAATAAAATGCAAATTCAGACTTTAGCATTCTCTGTGTATTCCCAAGTCCCGCCCCTGGAAGGAGCAGGAGGCCTGAATGACCAGGCAAACAGCTTTGGGAGGTCTCAGGGATTGCATGCTGTCCCACTGCTCCCAAAAGATATCTGCATCCTAATTCCAGAAAAAAAGGTCTTTGCTTTATGTAATTAATGAAGGCTTTTGAGATGAAGAGATTATCCTGGATTACCAGGGGAGCCCTAAATCCAGTGAGAAGTGTCTTTATAGGAGAGACATGGGGAGATGCAAGAGAAGAGGAGAAGGTAACATAGAAATGGAGGCAGAGACTGGAGTGAGATAGCTACAAGCCAAGGAACCCCAAAGAATACCAACAGCTGCCAGACACTGCTGATTGTCCCCCAGAGCCTCTAGAGGGAGTACAGACCTGTTGACATCTTGATTTTGGACTCTGGGACCCAGAACCATGAGAGAATAGATTCCTCTTGTTTAATCGCCCAGTTGATGGTAATTTGTTGTGGCAGTCCTAGGAACTAGCAGAGAGCTATTTATTTTTCTTACTCCTGATGACTTTTTTTTTTTTAATGTTTATTTTTTATTGTTGACAGAGAGAGAGCATGAGCCAGGGAGATGCAGAGAGGGGGAAGGGAAACAGAGGATCCGAAGCAGGCTCTGAGCTGACAGCAAAGAACCTGATGAGGGAGTCAAACTCATGAACCGTGAGTTTATGATCTGAGCCGAAGTTGGTCACTTGACTGAGCCACCCAGGTGCCCCATCTCTGATGACTGTTTTGTTCCCACTTAAAAAATTCTAAATCTTAATACTAATTTAAATCACAAATTGCTTCAGAATTCCAGATTTCCAATTCCAAGTAATGACCAATAATATCCACCTAGCAGTCAGGCTTCTCACCATTTTCCTGGTCACCATCCCCACCCCCACTCCCCACCTCCGCCCAGTGGGCAGGAAGTCAGGCACTAGGGACAGGGCACTATGGTTTCTTTCCTCCCCCTCACCCTTTTCCACCCTTGCCAGCTGCTATTTCTCACCCTTCTGGGCTCAGAGTAGGACAGCAGGAAAGTTCTGTGCTGACCAACACTATCATTAACTGGCTCTGCCCTGTTTAGTCTTGGATGGTGTTTGTAGATGACTCTTTCTCCCCCCGTGGTTCTTCCTTGGGTTCATTATCTCCTCATTCCCACCCCATCCCTAGAAACCTGTCACCTGCATCTCTCACACTCTTCTCTGGATCACTGCTTATTCCTTCTCCGGCTGTTAGGGATCACCGAAGACCAACCAGATCACATTGTAGAGGCCTCCGTACCTGCAGTGTCAAAATTAAAGTTCTTGCATATCGAGACGTCATTAATTCAGCCCCTGAAAATGCTTTCCTTCCCATATCAGAATACTAATGAGCAAAAAAGATTTTAAAAGATAGAACTTTATTTGAATAAAAGCCATCAGCGCTGACCTTCACTTTGTCAGCTCAACTTTCCCTTGGATCACAGCATACCTTACCCAGCTTTTGATCTTGAGCTATTTCGAATCTTGATTCCAGATCTGACAGGGCTGACACCAGACACCCAGTCCCACAGAACTTCGATGGAATTCTTGATAAAGTGAAATTGATAAGGAATTGCTGTTCCTTTTCCAGCGGCTTATCCTAAAGCTGCCCAGTCCACCTTGAATCATCCACCCCAATTGTCAGTGGTCGGCTCATTAGCAAGAAGAGTCTAGCTCTGTGACCCTGGAACCAAAAACCAGGTTCTCACTCCTGCTCGGTTCTCCAGCTTTACTCCATCTGATGGCCACGGAGCACTGTCCAGCCCTACCCCCTGCCATGGTGAGCCTAACCCACTTCTGGAATATATAAAACTTAAGGGGCACCTGGGTGGCTCAGTTGGTTAAGCATCCGACTCTTGACTTCTGCTTAGGTCACGATCTCTCAGTTCGTGAGTTCGAGCCCCACAGCAGGCTCTGCACTGACAGTGTGCAGGGCCTGGTTGGGATTCTGTCTCCCTCTCTCTGCCCCTCCCGTGCTTGCTCTCTATCTCTCTCAGAATAAATAAAAATGAACTTTGGGGAAAAAAGGAAAAAAAAAAAGAATATATAAAACTCAAGGAAGGTGGGCCACAGTCATATTCACACTACTTAAATAACTATTTCTGTATGTTCTAATTCCCTGAACATGCTGCCTATTCTAAGCACCTCCTGTTCTCCCCTGTTTTGTGATGGCCGGCTCTGGTGCCCTCCTCATGCCCTTCTAGTGAGGCACAGGCCAGGGGTCAGGAGGGGCACCAGTTTCAAATTTCAAATGTCAGTCTTGCCACCAACTTGGTTGCGATGTTAGGCCTAACCTCCGAATCAGCTCTCCCACCTGCAAAATGAGGCTAGGTCAATATTTGTCAGATCTTTTCTGTTATGGCGACTCTGTGTCATCCAGGTGTCAAGGGACAATGACAAACTGTCTGCAACTCATGTAAAGAGAATTCTTCCCTGGCCAGTGCCACTTGCCTATGAGCCTCAGGTACAAGTCCTGGCCTGCCTGCTGTTCTCTGGGCCAAATGCCCCATGCCAGGTGTCTTCCAGAGAACAGCCCGGGACCAAGGAATTCACAACTGCACAGTTGCTCCAGATTCTGGGAGACTACAGAGCATGAGTCCTGGACTCTCTGAAAACATTGCATTGACCCAGCTTCCTGACCTCTCCCCTCCTGGGTTTCAGGCCCTTCACCTCCTGGGCCCCAAGATGCCCTTCTGCAGCAACCTCACTTCTTAGAACATCCTAAAGCCAGCCTCACTTGTCTCATGGGACACTCACAAAACCTAAGGTCCTTTTATCTTTCAACAGCTCAGAGAGCACGCAATTAACTATTTATTTCCCCTGGGGAATACTATTTAGTATAGAGTAAAATGCAAAACTCCACTAAAGATTTCCCTGGGGACATCAGGTGTTGCCCCAAATGTGCCCATGCTGGTCTGCCACAGTACCTGGTATCTAGTCCCACCCCAGTTTCTTCCCCAAAGGGACTTGCTGCTGCCCTGGCAAGGGTATTGTCCAAGTGTGAAGTCAGGGTGGGTAAAATTGTGATTTTTCCATGTGCCCTTCAGGATCCTTTCTCCGCCCTTCTCTGCCCTGTCGAGCCCTGCTGTGTACACCGCACCCCCGCCCCGCCCCGCCCCGGAGGCTGTACTATGCATGGCATCACCTGGACTTGCCCACCTCTGCCTTCCAGGTGGGTCCAGCCAGTCCTTGCACTGGCAGGGGATCAGAGGACAGGAGGGGTGTGAGATCAAGGCATCCATTCCCCTCACCTCTACCATGTCAGATCTTGACTCGGGCAGTGGTTGGGATCCTCTCCTCAGGGCCACAGCACCTGCCAGGACCCTCTCACACAGCTCCTGGTCTCACCTTGGGAAAACAGCTTCCTCTCCTTGCTTGTTCAGGCATAAAGGTGGTAATGGCTTCTCACTCTTCCGGATCCCGGGTGCTTCACTTTAGAGTGTGCCATCTGCCAGTCACCTACCAGGGACAACCCAGGGTGCGGAGTGCTAAAAGCCAAAGAGATATCAAAGCCAAAATCCACTGAGGGGAACCAAAGTTCAAATACATGAGAGAACAGGTTCTAATGCCCAGTCCAGGAACAAACCCAGAAACCAAGGTAGGAAATGAAGGGCCAGAAGGTCACAACCCAGAGAAGACAGGACCAAATGAACCAGCCAGGTCAGAAACAAGCAAAAGGGCTTCCATGGGGCTTCCCAATGCTCATCTTTGTAGCCAGCAGGTATGAGCTGCTCGAATAGGATAGAATGACTTCAAGGAGGAAGGGCGCAATGAACTCTGTAATTTCCACGTAAAGTTCCCTTTCCAAGAGCTTAACATTAAAATACAAATGCCTCAGGGAAGAATTTAAGTTTAGGGCTCTAACATGGCACCCAGGGGATGCGGGATATATATTTCCGGGCAGACTCCATAGCATTCATTGGATTCAACGAGGAATCCGGGGTCATAAACGGTCATCATTTCCAGTTAACTTTATCATCCATTTACCTCTCAGCTTTCTCTTGGAAAAAAAACAAAAAAAAAGTAGTCCCATCTGCTTTCTGTTATATCAGTACTGATTTCCACTATTTTCCAAATTCCCCACAAGGCCTTGCTCCCTCACCTCCCTACTTCCAGCCTAGGCCTTGCAATTCAAATATATAACATTTAAGATGAATGCCACTTTGAAAAAAGAGGCAAAGCCTGGTCAATCCTCATACTCCACAGAAAATGTTTCTGTTCCTCTCAAAAGTACAGTTTGGGATCATAAAGCCCTCCTTGGTGTCCCCTTCTATGTCATAGTTGGCATTTGCTCTCCACAGTTTCCAAAGGAAATCTGGCACCAAATTCTCACAAAGATGTGTGAAATGAAGGACTGTTTCATGGGATGATCATAGAGATGCTACTCTGAACTCTGAATAGGAGGACTCAGCATCAAAAAGACCTCCAGTTCATAGCCATGCCCTCTAGAAGGCAGGCTGTACCGTTCTTGGCGTAGCTGGTAGGTTCGAGCTCCGTCTCGGTGTCTGACCTCCAGATGGCATAGCAATGCTCAGAGATTGGACGGCCCAGGCCTTTTCTTCCCTCTCCCTAGATGCTCTAATCATGCCTGTGGCTTCTGTGACTCGTGCACAGAGACAAACCAGGGTGCCCAGACTTCCATTTGCCGTGGCTTCCTTAGCATTGTCACAGGGAGGAAAGCTCAAGTTCAACACTCCATCTTGAGTTTCCTCCTTTTCTATCAAGCCAGGGCCCAAGCTGTCTCGCTGCTCAAGCTGGAAACTGACGCGCTGTCTCACCTCTCATCCTTACCCCCTAAGTCCGATGACTTACCGGGTACAGTCCAGTTCATTCCTGACAGATCTCTCCAACCTGAACAGCCACCCTCCTCTCCCTCTCCTGCCACCATTCTGGTCCAAGAAACCATCATCCCTCAGCGGCATTAATGCAATAAACTGCTGACTGCTCTCCTGCATCTATGACAGGGAAAAATAGGATAAAATAGAGGGAAAGATTAGGACTTGAGGTCCCTGGCAGGGGGGAAAACACATATTTTGGAACAATGCTGGGAGCATTTGACCACAGCAAACCCCCTCAGGTGTAAGTTTCCTCTTAAGAACGTTAACAGATACCACCTACTCCCCCTCAGGTTCCCCTCAGGAATTTGACAATCAAGATACCTAACTAAAAAAAGCAAACCACGAAACTTATGTTATATGAGGGACGGTATGAGTATGACCATAGTCTGACTCCTCACACGATGGAATCGAGTCAATCAGGAATAGACAACCCAGCACCTAGAGTTGTCCAGCCAATGAGGGCAGAACCTGAGAAGGAACAAGGGAGAAGGGGAGGGGGGTGCCAACCAGAACCTTATAAAACAAGGACCCTTGCCTACAGTCTGCGGGGATTCACTTTCGAATGCCCTCTCTCTCTAAAGAGAGCTTCCATACTGTTCTTACTTTCTAATCTTATACTCTGAAAACCTTTGCCCGCTGTTCATTTTGTGTCCACCTCTTCATTCTTCGAAGTGGCAAGACAATGAACCCTGGGTATTGAGATTTAAAAAAAAAATCCTGCTCTTTGTGCCCTCAGCAGCCTGGGCACAGTCATGGGAGTGCCAGAAGCACCTCTGTCTCCCCAGCACCCCCAAAATCTTCTCCAGCTCCTCCCAGGGCTCACTGCCCCCAAAGACCAGTGTCCCTTCACCTCCTCAAGGTGAGCTCTTCCCCTCTCCCGGGCGCTAGGCCTGTTGCGTGGCTGGTACCTTCTCAGCCTCCAGGTCCCAACTCTTAGCCCCTCCGCAGGAAGGCCTCCCCACAGTCTTTCTTCAGGGGCTCCTCCCTAATATTATTTTTGCAGCTCTTGTTTTCCTTCAGGGCAGTTACACAATTTGAGAATATCCACTGGAATTGCTCCTTGTTAACAAGCTCCCCTTTAAACAAAAGTATAGGATGGCTACCCACTGTCCTGGTTCCTTGCAGCAGACGTCTTAATTCGCAAGCAAAGGGAAGTAGGCTCTGGATGGGGAAGGGGAGAGTCCTCTGCAGAACCACAGGAAAACACAGCATTATTGAAGACCTTCCACCTCTCAAGCGAAACAAAGATGGGCTTCTGCCTGTAATCCTGATGATGATGATGATGATGATGATAATGGCACTGACAACAAGTTGCCTTTTTATATGCTCTAGTTCTCAAAACTATCCTGAAAGATAGTAGTACTATATATATACATGAGAAAACTAGGATTCAAAAGAGAACTAAAGTTACTCTGGGTCTAAGATAATTAGACAAATGCCGTACTGAAATTTTTACAGCCTCATTCTCTCAAAAGTTGGTTACAGTGTTCTCCACAGAATCTGTTAACACACAATATCCCCCCCCAACACACACACCTCCCCTTCTCTCACCCTCCCCACCCACCTCATCGGAACAATAAAAAGCTTCAAAACCATATTCAAATCAAATGGTAGCTTTATTGGCTGTCTGCTATACGATGCGATGGAAACCTCTCAATCTAGGACGTTCTGAACCTTGCTCTGGCTTTCTGCTGTACAGCCAGACCAGCGATAGGCGCACAGGTTGACAATCGGGACAACAGACGCAAACAGCCACGGGTTCATATTTCCATAATGATTCATTCCATAGGTTTAGGCAACTTCTTGGTTCTCCTTTCATAGCATCTTCCTCTTTTCAAACTCCTTCAGAAACAGAGAGACACAGAAGAGAGAAGGGATAAAAAGATTTAAGATTCAAATCACATTCATGGTCAAAGTGATTCTGAAACCTCTTATCTTTAGAATCCTTTGAACAACCAAAAATTACAGAAGTGAAATGTAGCAGGATGAAGGTGCTTGAACACAATGTAACAGCTTTCAAATTAGGCTGTGTCAGCTTGAATTTCACTAAACTAGATGCAGACGCTCAACTTTATGTCTCCCAAACACAGAGGCTGAGCAGCTTTGAACTGTACTTATTTTTCTACTGCAGTATTATTATTAAGAGTTGACAAACTCAACTACTTATGCAAACCTTTAATGCCATACATGAACCACACTGGCCTTTTTAATAAGGCAATGGAAACAGGTTTGCTTCGTTTCTCTGAGAAAGAGACTAAATGCAGATTCAGTTAAGGTTTGAACAGAATGTCAAGTGCACCTCAGAAATATCTGAAAAGGAAACAATACAGAAAATCACATTCCTCTAGACTGTAATAATTAGAATAAAACCAATGTGTGGTTGCCTGCTGCCACCTACTGGAGAAAAATAGTAATGCAAGTCTCAAAAGTGAATGTAAGCATTTGCTTTTCCCCCTTTTAAATAAACTTCATCTTCACACACTCACTAACCACCCAGAACTGTAGCACACAGTGTCTTATTTCAAAAGACAGGATAACACAAAGATTCAACAAAACAAGGAGTCCATTTAATTACCCCTAAGACAAGGGCAGAAAACACTGAGACAAAACATGGTTCCCTCCTGGGAATACAATTGCTGCCTGTTCTCAACACGTTTAAAATGTTTGGTTTTTGCTTTGCTTTTTTGTCCAGGCTATAACCATCATAAAAATAAAGAGAAAGAGAGACTTAAATGATCACTTAAAGAGGCTAAAACTCATTGCAAAGAGATTATGGAAGATAACAAATCATTTAGAACATCTGAAACCAAGATGCTATTTAAAACGATAAAGCAAAGCATATGGTTAAGAGGTACTCCTCCAACCTGCAAACAATGGCATCCCAACACAGCCAGAGCCAGATGCTCAAGATCTGGAAACCCCCACCTCGTCTTTTGATCTCCCTTCCCTGCTCCCCATCAACTCCCTCTTCATCCAGTTTTCGTATCTTGTCACTAAGCCTTCAACCCCTCTCCCTAGAAACAGAAACCTATGAGATCAGGGTAGCCATATCCCAAAGGCCCTCAATGAAAAAAAAGAAATGCAAGGCAATGCCCTGTACTACCCCCAAATGGAATTCATGGCACTTATGGAATCTGAAATACTTTCTTGTATATCATAGTTTGCCCCTCACAAAAGAACAAATTGCAATGTTTAAAGAAGTTAAATGTTTTAAAATCAGAATGTCTTTCCCGGTCATGCCTAATTAGGACACTGGGGCCTTAACAGAGCCGTTGGTGCCTGTTGAGTTGTACACCAGAAAGAAAGCAACAGATAAGACCCAGGGGAAAGGGCCACAGTTTCTGGGCACCCAGTGAGTGTGGCCGCGTGCTAGAAGGCCTGTAACTTCAGAGACCTCAGGTCACTGTCATGGCTCACCTTGTAGATGGTGGTTCCCAGCTGTGCAGGAGACATGCTGACCACAACTCCCGCACTCTGAAGGGCAGAGATCTTCTCTTTGGCTCCACCTTTTCCTCCAGCAATAATCGCCCCTGCATGACCCATTCTCCTGCCAGGAGGAGCAGTTAAACCAGCAATGAAGGACACCACAGGCTTGGCCTTGGGACCCTGGAAAGTGATATTTTAAACACTGTAGTGAAGAAGTTGACCAAAACTGGACTTCAAATTCCTGAATCTGAAAGTAAATGGCAAATGGCTTGGGCAGGGCCCAGCCATCCTCACTAAGAGAAGCAGTACAAACATTAAGCTGTAATTGCAGCCCCTGCATTCTCCTCTGAGATGGCATGACTTTTCACACAATCTCAGGAAGAGAATCCTGAGTAAATGTTTTGTCTGTTTAGGTATTAAACTTCAACTTGGCTGTCCACAAGCTATTTTACAAATACATATAAGATTCTTTCATTTGAAAAATAAAAGTACACTAAAAAAAAAAATAGAAGTTATGCAATTTGTGATAATGAATTAAGACACTAGATCAGGTTGTTTTATTTCAACCTGATTTTGTACCTTAATTCATTATTAGTTTACCCATAATAAGTTTGCTAGAAAAAAAAAAAAGATGAAGTGGAAGGTAGATTGGAAAAGATGCAGGACGAGAAGTCACCAGACTCAATTTCCTATTGACTAAAGCTGGTTGACTGTGGACAAGACACATCAGCTCTGTAAACCTCTGATTCCTCATCTATGAAATGAAACAGCTAAACGAGAATGCCGGCCAAGGGCCCTTTGTCCTCTGCAGTTCTACGAAGTCTAAGGAAGATCAGGACTAGTTTTATTTAATAAAAATTCATTCTACTATGCAACCTCTAGATACATAAAGAACACCATACTAGATTCTGAGGTTAAAAATAAAAATCTACACAGGAATTCTCTTGACTTATAATACAGTTAAAGAAATAACATAAAATATTATCAATCAGTTAAGAGATACCAAAAAAAATTTTTTTAATATATGGTAAAATTTCACAGTGAATGAAAATATCCTGTTCATAATAGGAGTCCAGATGCAATAAGGTAGCCAGACAGGCCTGTAAAAGGCTGAACCTGAACTCAGTGGAATCTGAGTGCCTTCCTTCAGGCACGATCACCTTCCCCCAGGCCAGGAGTTCACAAATCATTTGGTCTTAGAACCACTTACACTCACAAAAATTGACAATCCCAAAAAACTTTTGTTTATGTAAATTATATCTGATATTTCCTGTATTTCAAATTAAAACTAAGAAATTACATAAATATCATTTAAAAATAAAAACTTACAGACTTCAAGCTGTATTACAAAGCTGTAATCGTCAAAACAGTATGGTACTGGCACAAAAACAGACACTCAGATCAATGGAACAGAATAGAGAACCCAGAAATGAACCCACAAACATATGGCCAACTGATCTTTGACAAAGCAGGAAAGAATATCCAATGGAATAAAGACAGCCTCTTCAGCAAATGATGCAGGGAAAACTGGACAGCGACATGCAGAAAAATGAACCTGGAACACTTTCTTACACCATACACAAAAATAAACTCAAAATGGATGAAAGACCTCAATGTAAGACAGGAAGCCATCAAAATCCTTGAGGAGAAAGCAGGCAACAACCTCTTTGATCTTGGCCGCAGCAACTTCTTACTCAACACGTCTCCAGAGGCAAGGGAAACAAAAGCAAAAATGAACTATTGGGACCTCATCAAAATAAAAAGCTTCTGCACAGCGAAGGAAACAATCAGCAAAACCAAAAGGCAACCAATGGAATGGGAGAAGATATTTGCAAACGACATATCAGATAAAGGGTTAGTATCCAAAATCTATAAAGAACTTATCAAACTCAACACCCAAAAATCAAATAATCCAGTGAAGAAATGGGCAAAAGACATGAATAGATACTTCTCCAGAGAAGACATCCAGGTGGCCAACCGACACATGAAAAAATACTCAACTTCACTCATCATCAGGGAAATACAAATCAAAACCACAATGAGATACCACCTCACACCTGTCAATGTAGAATGGCTAACATTAACAACTCAGGCAACAACAGATGTTGGCGAGTATGTGGAGAAAGAGGATCCCTTTTGCACTGCTGGGGGAATGCAAGCTGGTGCAGCCACTCTGGAAAACAGTATAAAGGTTCCCCCAAAAATTAAAAATAGAACTACCCTATGACCCAGCAATTGTACTACTAGGTATTTATCCAAGGGATACAAGTATGCTGTTTTGAAGGGGCACCTGCACCCGATGTTTATAGCAGCACTATCAACAATAGCCAAAATATGGAAAGAGCCCAAATGTCCATTGATGGATGAATGGATAAAGAAGATGTGGTATATATACATACAATGGAATATTACTTGGCAATCAACAGAATGAAATCTTGCCATTTGCAAGTATGTGGATGAAACTAGAGGGTATTATGCTAAGTGAAATTAGTCAGAGAAAGACAAATATCATATGACTTCACTCAAAAGAGTACTTTAAGACACAGATCAGATGAACACAAGGGAAGGGAAGGGAAGCAAAAATAATACAAAAACAGGGAGGTGGACAAACATAAGAAACTCTTAAATATGGAGAACAAACAGAGGGTTCCTGGAAGGGTTGTGGGAGGGGGGATGGGCTAAACGGGTAAGGGGCATTAAGGAATCTACTCCTGAAATCACTGTTGCACTATATGCTAACTAACTGGATGTAAATTAACAAAATAAAATAAAATAAAATAAAATAAAATAAAAATAAAAAAATAAAAATAAAAATAAAAACTTGAAAACAATCTTAAAAAACATTCTCCTCAGAAGTGTGGCATTATTTTACATTTTTGCAATTCTTGAATGTCAAATTTAATAAAAGGCAAATGGATTCTGATATCTGCTTTCACATTCAATTTATCATAATATGTTATTTTGGCTGAAGTAAAAGAAAATCTGAGCTCACATACATACATGGTTGGAAAAGGGGAAGAATTTTAATAGCCTGTCAGATAATTGTGGATATTCTTCTTTGATATTACACAAACCTCTTCAAGTGGTAATTTCTTAAAGGTTAGTTGCAATGCTGGAATCCAAAACCATAGCAATGAACTTTCTGTCCTTTGTTACTTTAAAATCCATTGATCTGTCTTACACTTTGAATGGATCTTTTACCTATAATGACTTTGTAAGATTCACTGGTCAGATGAAAAGCATAGGCTCACTGAGTTATGTACATTTACCGGATGCTGATCTATTTCATCATTCAGTATCAACAAACCATATTCATCATTATCAATCTCATTAGAAAAGTCTTTAGTAGGAGGAAGTCATCCAGTTCACGGTGGCAGAAGTGACTTTTCCAAACTATGAATATTCACTTGAAAGCTCAAATTTTATCACTGTCAACAAATACTACAAATTGTTTTCCTTGACATGGCAGGTTCACTTTGTTCATTTTTGAGAAAAGTTCTGCCAAACACCCCAGTCCACATACCTGCGTGTCTGCCAGGCATTCTGGAGCGTAAAACTGGTGTTCCGTGAAAAAAGCAGCTAGTTCAGCTCACAACTCAACTGGAAAGCTGCTTTACCTCCCACTTCATCACAAAATACTGCCTTATGGGTCAGGATTTAACAAAATTAATAATCTCCACTGCTTCATCAAGGACATTCTTAAATGAAGTCAGTTGTGTTTTGTTTTTTAACTGTGAGTACGAGGCAGTGAACGATTACTAGAAAGGTTGCTTCTTGTGCTAAGGTGCCAGCACGCCAGTGCCTGTGTGGTCTGACCCTGCTTATTACTCCGGCCTCGTCTCCCACCGCTCCTCCTGCTCTTCACCGTGCAGCAATTCCAGGCTGCTCGGCCTCTGTTCCGCTGCCGAGAATGCTCTCCCCGCTCCTTGGACACCTGGCAAACTTCTACTTAACTTCTGAGACCTGGCTCAAGTCTTCTCTTCTCCCATGAGCCTTTCTGACTCTTCCTCCCACAGTCTCCACAAATGCCCTCATGGTTGATCATCTTCCATTCAGGGACCCTGCTGTGCCCTTAACAAGTCTCCACTGTTACACTAAGTACAGTGGCTGTGACTGACTTCCCATGTGTTCCCTTCCCAAACTATATATTCCCTGAATGCAGGAACTATGTTCTCACTTAGCTCTGTATGGCCAGCATCTACTATAGTACAGAATTAAAAAGAAAAGAGTCTACAGGTCAATTATTCATTCACATGTGGGCTCTGCAGTTATATGAGCATCTCATATTTGAGTGGCACTGATTTCTTTTTAAATTTTTTTTTAAGGTTTATTCATTTTTCAAAGACAAAGAGAGATAGCGTCAGCAGCAGGGGAGGGGCAGAGAGAGAGGGAGACACAGAATCTGAAGCAGGCTCCAGGCTCCGAGCTGTCAGCACAGAGCCCGACGTGGGGCTCGAACTCACGAACCATGAGATCATGACCCGAGCTGAAGTCGGACGCTTAAGTGACTGAATCACCGAGGCACCGCTGAGTGGCACTAATTTCTACTTGATCCCTCTGTCCCCATACTCACAGAGTGAGAATACTGCACTAGAAAGAAACAAGATTTTGATGAACCTAGAATGTCAGACAAGTTTATAGTCTACCCTATAAACAAAGAAGAGTCACTTGAAATGTTTTAAGAAGAGAAAAATACAATTAAAAAGACTATGAGGAAGTACAGTCTGCAAATAGGATACAGAAATAATGAGAAATGTGAAAGCCCCAAAACAGAAAGACCAGTCAGGATGAGGTCAGTGTAGTCTGATCAGAGGCCCGGGGTGCTGACCCTTGCCCTTAATCCCTGCAATCCAATTCCTGATCCCTCCATGGGATCATGAACACGTCAGGCAGACCTGGGGGGTGAATCCCGCCCTTAGCTCATTTGTTGTACACCTACCACTGGCAAGTTATTAACCTTCCTGTGTCAGGTTCCTTACTCATAAAAGGACAAAAACATCTTACTCAGAGGGTCAAGATTAAACAACACCACTTTTACCAATAACTACTATCATTGTAATGATGATGATAATACTAAAAACAGTAATGGTGGCAGCAGATAACATGGTTCACTCTGTGCCAGGTACTGTGCTAAGTGTTTTATGTCACCTGTTCAACCTAGAGTCCTGAACACAGTAGGTCCTTAATAAAAATTAGCCCCATAAGGACTAGCCAGGAATAAGAAAACATACACGAAATGAAGTAAAATGTATATGCTTAGCTTTTCACACTAAATTCTAAGCTATTCAAGAGATTCAGAGCTGGGTCTAAATACATTCCAAAATTCACTTGAACATGGTAATAATGTCATATTAACCTCTTTCCTAAAGAGAAGTCAGTTTTTCCTTAAATTTGAAACTTTACAACTTATCTGAATTCGAGACACTCTAGTAACATTTTACCCCAAACTCCTAACAATCTATTTATTCTCTCCTTATCCACCACTTACTGGTGCCTCATGGGCGAGGGGACTGGGCTGGGCACCAACATGCCACTCCCTGTTGTCCCTGACATAGACCAGAGTGAGAATCGGATATTAAGCATGCCTTGCAGAGGGAACAGGTGAAGGCAAGCGGGAATGAAAACAACTGGCATGTCAGATGGGACACGGAGCTGGAGAAGAGGGTTAGGGAGGTGTGTAGGGACTGGAATAATATGCTAAGTCCACACTTCATCCGATACGGAATGGGAAACTGTAATGGTTCAATAAAACCAGGGGCATGAGGCTCCGGTGTCTGCGTTTCCGAAGGGCAGATAATTGGGTGGCCGTGAGCAGGATGGCCCAGGAGAGAAGGGGAGGGAGTGCTGGCTGAGGAACAGAAGTAGAGATTATCAGGAAGAAACTGCAGACACGGTGCAGATGAGGTAAGATGTCAGCTGAAACCAGAGCAAAGGGAGCAATAACAGACGATGCTCTGAATCTCAGCGTATTACTGAGGCCAGATCTTGGTAATAACTGGTGGAAACAGGTGATGAGAGGGAAGTAAAAGATGCTTTTGAGGCTTCTGCCTTGGAAACTGCATGAAGTATGATGTTTATACACACTAGTCATTCGCACTTAAGGAACAGGCACAGAAAGTAAATCCAGGGGAAAATTAAGATGAGAAGAACCAGGAGAAAAACCAAGAGGATAGAGACGGAGGATGAATGGAGGCCGTTAGCAACCTCTGCAAAAGCAAAGTTGGGAAAGTAAGATTCGACAGCAGTGCAGCAGCGACTAGCTCAGGAAGTGTCTACTATGTGCAGGGAGCTATATTTTTCCAAACCCAAACCCAAGCTTACTGAATTATGTTGTTTCAAAAATTCTGCAGCATTTTCTTCTGCGTTACCGCCAATTTCACCAATCAATATGATGCCTTCTGTGGCTGGATCATTCAGAAAGATTTCAAGGCAGTCAATAAAATCTGTGCCATTAAAAGGATCACCTCCAATGCCTGAAAAAGTTGAAGAATATCAACACCAGCAGAAAATTTAAGGACGAACCACAAAAATTAGGCTTAGAAATGTTGTTTCAACTCATTTCTTATTTTGCTTACCCCTCTCACCACTGTTTTAAAATGTATCATCACTCTTGCATTGAACATTAAAAACAATCACAAAGCGCTACATTTATTTGTTTCTAATATTACATGAATGCTAAATGGTGGTTGCCTTTTGATACTCACAAAGACTACCTTCTTTTTGTTTTAGCTCCTTTATCAAGCTTCTTCCCTCCCAAAAAATTTTTCCCAAATAACTCTTTCAAGCATTTTAAGAAAATGTGTGTTTGTGCTGCAAGCTACAGAAGACAAAAGAATGTCTCTTCTCTGATTAAACCTTTTACAAATTTCTTTGCACAAAGTAACTATTAGATGAGGCACACTGCAGAGAAACTGCATACAAGTTTCAAGACACAAGTCCCAGTGAGGGACAGAGTTGGGGGTGCACTGACCCCTCTTCCCTTAGATCCAGGGTAATGACTACAGCACAAGCATTTAAAGATAACTACTTGGATAGGATTAAAGTAAATGTTCCCAACAGATTGGCTGACACTTTAAAAATTTTTTACATTGTAAACTTACTGAAAGCAGGATTGATTTCCTACTTTTCAATGCACCTCTGAAGAGAAGTTGCATTTGAGTGCCAAATGTGTGTCAAGGACTGTGCCTCAGCACACGTTAGACCTGCCATTTCCTAATTCTTCTAACCTCTCTGTGAAATGGGCATTATTATTATTAGCATTTTACAAATCAAAAACAGACATTGGAGAACATGACTTTGGCAACTCTGTTTCAAACCTGTTCTTATTCTCCATCACTTTGTGGCTAAGATTGTGCTTTGTACACAGAGAAGCTCAATTAAGGTTTCCAATAGTGATTTTATGGCTCTCAATCCTAATAATGCTCCAGGGCTATATTGTATAATTTATTATAAAAAGCTATTTTTGAAAGGCTTTTATTTTTTAAATTTTATTTATTTTGACAGAGAGAGAGGGAGACAATCCCAAGCAGGCTCCTGCGCTGTCAGCACAGGGCCCTACGTGGGGCTTGATCTCATGAATCATGAGATCACAACCTGAGTTGAAATCAAGAGTCAGATGCTTAGCTGACTGAGCCACCCAGACGCCCCTTGAAAGGCTTTTAAAAGTTATTCTAAAAATTTGAAGAAATATTTATAAAAATGAGAAAACTGCCTGGCTTTGGCAACAAATACTAAAATGATTTTAAAATGTAAAACCTTGTTACTTTTAAAAGAGGTAGGCAGTATAATGAGATAAAAAAGAGGTTCTGGGAGCTCAATCATCCTCAACATAGATTTTCTCACCAATAGAGCTATAACAGTACAACTTTTCAGCTCAGAGGTGCCTCAGAAGGTTGCCTTAAGAATAAGACAACAGGGGCGCCTGGGTGGCTCAGTCGGTTGAGCGTCCGACTTTGGCTCAGGTCATGATCTCACAGTCTGTGGGTTCGAGCCCCGCGTCGGGCTCTGTGCTGACAGCTCAGAGCCTGGAGCCTGTTTCAGATTCTGTGTCTCCCTCTCTCTCTGCCCCTCCCCTGTTCATGCTCTCTCTCTCTGTCTCAAAAATAAATAAACGTTAAAAAAATTAAAAAAAAATAAAAAAAAAAAAGAATAAGACAACAAACAGCAAAGAATTCCCTAACTGTGAAGCATAAATAACAGTTTACAATGGCAACAAAATTATAATTACGGTAACAAAAGTCCTAACGAAGAACCATTTCTTCACAGCAAGTCAAGTAAGTGGTGTTTTCAGGCACCAAGCCTCTTCCAGAGCTAAATGTCCCACGATGCTTGTTCCTCAACATGAAAGTCAAACCTTGGACCATGAATCTTGAAAATATATGGTGGTGCTTCACACTTTGGCAAATTAAATTTAAGATCACACCATCTTTTTAATGAAATGGTTATCAAAACTTCTTACAAAAAAATCAAAATAATAATTAGTACTCTACTCTTTCAGTGAAGACACTGTGTTACAGTAAAATGATTTTATGAAAAATCTCTCACCAACGCACAAAGACTGCCCCAGTCCAACTTGTGTTGTTTGGTGAACCGCTTCATAAGTCAGGGTCCCAGATCTGGATACAATACCTTAAAGGAAGAGAATTTAAAAACATTAGGTTATGTTCATATGACAGACTATCATATTACAAATATAAGTATATAAAAAAACCCATTCCACAATTTGCCATCCAAATCAACAATACCTTCAAATGATGAAATAAGAAAAGGTTTAAATTAAAGCAGGGAAGTTTTAAAAGTTAGACCATGGGGAGACTACACCATTAGTTAGGATTATTTTACATCAACAAAGCAGTGTAGGAAAGACTGCATTACCTGCTCTAAGAATCTGTATGAAAGGGGTAGTATCAATATGAACTTGCTAAGTACAATCCTGCTTAGAGTGGCAGAAAATAACCGGTTAGATTTATACATACCCAAACTATTAAGCCACTAAAAATTTCAGCCTGCAAACCAGCATTAGTCACATTTAGGAATGCTATATATCTTTCCCACAATTATTTTTCTACTAATTTTCAAATAATATATAGACTTTAAAAAATCAATATAGAAAACTTTTTAATGTTTATTTATTGAGAGAGAGAGAGAGAGAGAGAGAGAGAGAGACAGACAGAGACAGACAGCGTGGGCAGGGGAGGGGCAGAGAGAGGGAGACACAGAATCCAAAGCAGGCTCCAGGCTCCAAGCTGTCAGCACAGAGCCTGATGTGGGGTTTGAACTCACAAACCATGAGATCATGACCCAAGCCAAAGTCGGACGCTTAACTGACTGAGCCACTCAGGTACCCCTCAAATCGATATAAAGATAACTAGGGAATAAGGCCAAGATCCCTCTGAGTTCAAGTCTATCTTACCTAATTCCCTTCATACCATGGGCCCATGAGAAAGTGCCTAAGTTCTCATGTGGACAAGGTGCGTACATGTGGGGACGAGGGTGGGGGTACCTAGATGTCCTCTCTACTGTAGTTCACCATGCATGGCTGAGCTACAGGGAAGATAATTTCTTTCATGCCACAATCTGTATATAATAGGTGAATCCCTATATATAACAGGTTGAGAATAACTGAGTAACTTCAGTTGTCAGAATATATTATATAAAATTTTTTTTAAATAAAACACAAAACTTTGTATGGGCTAAAAACAGAGGATGGATTACGGGGTGGTGAATACTTCCAGCATGTCCATGATTTGCTTTCTTTAAACTTCTGCCTTGGAGCACTTCTTAAGAACTGAGAGACTCTTCTAACAATATGATCCCCCTATCAGGGCAAGTAGAATTCTTGTCAGACTGAGACAAAAACCATAACCACGAGCTACTTCAACTTTAGTACAGCATATTTACATTCTTAAGCAAAGTTCTGTGTTATCATCGCTATATACTCATAGTAACACCAGGATGTTATCATTTTTCTAAGGGGCTTTCAACTGATTATAGAAATGATATGTAAATTACATAAATGCAAAATGCATACACAGACGGTAACAAAAGTCATCTTTTTAGGGTAGATTACTCCTATGATCCTTACAGTATATATAGTAAAAGAGGCTATCACTTAAAAATACCTATCACAAGGATACTTCTGCTTCTGAGTAGAAGTACTTTCCTCTGTTCTTCCTGTTAAGTAAAATCCCTGGGCATTATATAGAAAACAAATACAAGAAATCTCTAAGAGACGAAAAAGGCAAGGTGACTAGGGACTTTGAGACTCAAGAAATGATACACTGGTGAGCTCCCTGGGTTTTCTTTTGCCTCATACATCCTAGATATGGAGCTAAAGCAGACAATATTCCAGAAACACATAAGGGTATAGAAAAAAGCATCTTCCCCCAAAGCTTGCTCTCTCTAGCAAAACAGTCAAGGACAGCCTAAGAAAACAGAAAACTCTGAGGAAATAACTATACCATACCAACCAAACACTGCAGGAAAAAACTGTGCCTCCACCCTCACTCATATGAGCAAAGGGCCAAAAGGGAATCCTAGACTTCCGCATTTAGGAGGCTGCAGTGAGGCACCCAACATACCTTCCAGGTTGGTGAAAGAGAAAGCCAAGTAGGCGGTCAGAACATTCATGTGTGCCAGCTGATAATGAGCCCCACCCCCACCATGTGGGTGGAAACCATGTGGGGAGCCTGCATGTCTATCTTCATCCAGCAGTACTGAGGCTCTTCTCTGGTCTCAGAGAAGGCACTGTGGAGAGTCAGGGCTTTCACCATCACCCAACGATAACAAGGCCATCCCCAGTGAATGTCAGTAGGGACCAAGTAGGGGAGCAGAACCGTCATCCCCAGTAAGGAAGAGCCCACCCACTCCAGTATCAATGGAAGCAAGTAGGGAACTTGGACTTCTACATCTGCCTGGTAGTAATGAGACGCCTCCCCCAACAATCTCTGCTGAAGCAGTGTCAATACGAGGTTCAAAGAAGACCCAGAGTCTCATAACATAATACACAAATTATCCACAGTTCAATCAAAAATCATTCAGAATATTAAGAACTAGGGAGATCTCAAACTGAATGAAAAGAGAATCAACAGATGCTAACACCAAGATGAAGAATTATCTAACAAGGATTTAAAGAAGGCATGCTAAAAATGCTTTAAACAAACAATTATGAACATGCTTGAAACCAAATGAGAAAACAGAAAGCCCTTACCAAAAAAAAAAAAAAAATTTGAAGTCTCAGCAAAAAAATAGAAGATATAAAGAGAACCCAAATGTAAATTTCAGAAGTGAAAAATAAAACAACCAAAGCTAAAAGCTCAGTGGATGAGTTCAATGGCATAAAGGAGGGGAGAGAGGAAAGAATCCATGAAATGGAAATTACCCAATTTGAATGATAGAGCGAAAATAGACCAGGGAAAAAAAGCAGACAGATCCTCAGGGACCTATGGTACTACATGTGAATTTACAATTATAGGCCCCTTACCCCAAACGTTGAAGGAAGGCAGCCCTTTAGACCAGGCAGGGACTTATAAAGGACTTCAGTAACTGCTCCCAGAGAGCACCTGCCCCATGAGGGATAAGGGGAGCAAAACAGGATAAATAATAGCCAATGGAAGAAATGCGACTATTAGGTGACAGTGTTTCAGAGTGATGGTGGGGCGAAGACGTCTTTGGTGCAAAAAGTTTCTGGAGTCCCCGTGTTTCTGGGAGGTGAAGTGGGAGGGAGTGATCCCTTGCACCCCTCAGTCCCCCTACTATGACGCCTCCATAGCCTACAGAGAAACAATGACCGCGTGCATCGCAGCACATTGCCTCACAGCAGAACGCCACACATTCGGAGCCAGAACAGCTCTGCGGGTTTTGGTTTTTTGCACTGAATGTAGTGCACTGAACGCACTCATCTTCGTGGGCTTGTGTTACCCCAGGATACTGTTAAAGGGCTACTTCAACAAACAAGTCAAAGCACACTTGGTGGAGGGTTCAAAACATCACTACAGGTAGGGAGATAAAACAACCAGAGTCACAACAACAGAGAGCAAGTAACACACTCCAAAAAACACCTCCTCAAGGGCCAGGCCCTGGATAGCTATGACACCTCTTTAATATAGTGGTGCTCGCAGGTGCAGGACACATAACAAGCTTTTAAAACACATAGGAGACAGAAAACTAGTCAAAATGATGAAATAGAAGAATTCTCCTCAGAAGAAATTCCAGGAAGAAATGACAGCTAAAGAACTGATCAAAACAGATATAAACAATAAAACCGAACAAGAATTTAGAATAACAGTCATAAGATTAATCGCTAGGCTTGAAAAAAGTATAGAAGATAGCAGAGAATCTATCACTGCAGAGATCAAGGAACTAAAAAACAGTCATGATGAATTAAAAAATGCTGTAAATGAGGTGCAAAATAAAGTAGAGGCAGTGACAGCGAGGACTGAAGAGGCAGAGGGGAGAATAGGTGAAACAGAAGATAAAATTATGGAAAAAGAAAGCTGAGAAAAAGAAAGATAAAAAAAGTCTGGACCACAAGGGGAGAATTAGAGAACTAAGTGATTCAATGAAACATAATAATATCCGTATCATAGGAGTTCCAGAAGAAGAAGACAGAGAGAAATGGGCAGAAGGTGTACTTGAACAAATCATAGCTGAGAACTTCCCCAATCTGGGAAAGGAAACAGACACTGAAATCCAGGAGGCACAGAGCACTCTCTTCAGACATAACTTGAATTGATCTTCTGCATGACATATCATAGTGAAACTGGCAAAATACAAAGACAAAGAGAGAATTCTGAAAGCAGCTAGGGACAAACAGGCCTTAACCTACAAGGGTAGACACATAGGGGTAGTAGCAGACCTATCTAATGAAACTTGGCAGGGCAGAAAGGAGTGGCAGGAAATTTTCAATGTGTTGAATAGGAAAAATATGCAGCCAAGAATCCATTATCCAGCAAGCCTGTCATTCAGAATAGAAGGAGAGATAAAGGTTTTCCAAGACAAACAAAAACTGAAGGAATTCATCACCACTAAACCAATACTACAAGAGATCCTAAGGGGGACTCTGTGAGTGGAATGTTGCAAAGTCTACAAAGGACCAGAGATATCTCTACAAGCATGAGACCTACAGATAACACAATGACTCAAAACCCGTATCTTTCAATAATAACACTGAATGTAAACGGACTAAATGCTCGAATCAAAAGCCATGGGGTACCAGAATGGATAAAAAAACAAGACTCACCTACTTGCTGTCTACAAAAGACCCATTTTAGACCTGAGGACACCTTCAGATTGAAAGTGAGGGGATAGAGAACCATCTATCATGCTACTGGAAGTCAAAAGAAAGCTGGAGTAGCTATACTTATATCAGACAAACTAGATTTTAAATGAAAGACTGTAACAAGAGATGAAGAAGGCCATTATATCATAATTGCAGGGTCTAAACATCAAGAAGAGCTAACAATTATAAATGTTTATGCCCCCAGTTTGACAGCACCCAAACATATAAAACAATCACAAACGTAAGCAATCTTATTGGTAAGAATGTGGTAAATGCAGGGCACTTTAATATTCCACTTACAACAATGGACAGATCATCTAGACAGAGGGTCAATAAAGAAACAATGGCCCTGAATGATACACTGGACCAGATGGACTTGACAGATATATTCAGAACTTTTCATCCTAAAGCAGTAGAATACTCATTCTTCTCGAGTGCACATGGAACATTCTCCAAGATAGATCACATACTGGGTTACAAAACAGCCCTCGATAAATATAAAAGAATTGAGATCATACCATGTACATTTTCAGATCACAATGCTATGAAACTTGAAATCAACCACAGGAAAAAGTTTGGAAAACCTCCAAATGCATGCAGGTTAAAGAACATCCTACTAAAGAATAAATGGGTCAACCAGGCAATTAAACAATAAATTAAAAAATACATGGAAACAAATGAAAATGAAAACACAAAAGTTCAAACCCTTTGGGATGCAGCAAAGACAGTCCTAAGGAAAATACATTGCAATCCAGGCCTATCTCAAGAAACAAGAAAAAACCCAAATATAAAATCTAACAGTACACCTAAAGGAACTAGAAGCAGAACAACAAAGAAACCCCAAGGCCAGCAGAAGAAGAGAAATAACAAAGATTAGAGCAGAAATAAACAATTAGAATACAAAAAAACTCAGTAGAACAGATCAATGAAACTAAGAACTGATTTTCTGAAAAAATAAAATTGATAAACCCCTAGCCAGACTTCTTGAAAAGAGAGAGGACCCAAATGATAAAATCACCAATGAAAATGGATTTATCACAAACAATCCCTCAGAAATACAAGCAATTATCAGGGGCCCCTGGATGGTACAGTTGGTTAAGTGTCTGACTTCAGCTCAGGTCATGATCTTGCAGTTTGTGAGTTCAAGCCATGCATCGAGCTCTGTGCTGACAGTCCAGAGCCTGGAGCCTACTTCAGAGTTTGTGTCTTCCTCTCTCTCTGCCCCTCCCCTGCTCATGCTCTATCTCTCTCTCTCTCTCTCTCTCTCTCTCTCTCTCAAAAATAAACATTAAAAAAATAAAAATAAAAATAATTCAAGCAATTATCAGAGAATACTATGAAAAATTATATGCCAACAAACTGGACAACCTGGAAGAAATGGACAAATTCCTGGACACCCACACACTACCAAAACTCAAAGGGGAAGAAATAGAAAATTTGAACAGACCCATAACTAGTGAAGAAATTGAATCAGTTATCAAAAATCTCCCAACAAATAAGAGTCCTGGGCCAGATGGCTTCCCAGGGGAATTCCACCAGACATTTAAATTTTTTTTTTTTTTAACATTTATTCATTCTTGAGGGGCAGAGCATAAGCAAGGGTGGGGCAGAGAGCGAAAGAGAGAGAGAGAGGAAGACACAGAATCTAAAGCAGGCTCCAGGCTCTGAGCTGTGGGGCTCGAACCACAAACCATGGGGCTCGAACCACAAACCGTGAGATCATGACCCAAGCCGAAGTTGGATGCTCAACTGACTGAGCCACCCAGGCACCCCAATTCTACCAGACATTTAAAGCAGAGTTAATACCTATGCTTCTCAAGCTGTTCCAAAAAATAGAAATGAAAGGAAAACTTCTGGACTCATTCTATGAAGCCAGCATTATTACCTTGATTCCCAAACCAGAGACCCCACAAAAAAAGGAAAATTACAGACCAATATCCCTGATGAACATGGATGCAAAAATTCTCAACAAGGTACCAGCAAATCAAATTCAACAGCATATAAAAAGAATTATTCACCATGATCAAGTGGGATTCATTCCTGGGTTGCAGGGCTGGTTCAATATTTGCAAATCAATCAATGTGATACATCACATTAGTAAAAGAAGGGATAAGAACCATATGATCTTGTCAATAGATGCAGAAAAGCATTTGACAAAATATAGCATCCTTTCTTAATAAAAACCCTCAAGAAAGTCAGGATAGAAGGAACATACCTAAACATCATAAAAGCCATATATGAAAAGCCCACAGCTAATATCATCCTCAATGGGGAAAAACTGAGAGCTTTCCCGCTGAGATCAGGAACACAACAGGGATGTCCACTCTCACAACTGTTGTTTTAACATAGTGTTGGAAGTTCTAGCATCAGCAATCAGACAACAAAATGATAAATAAAAGGCATCAAAATTGGCAAAGAAGAAGTCAAACTTTCACTTTTTGCAGACGACATGATACTCTACATGGAAAACCCAAAAGACTCCACCAAAAGGCAGCTAGAACTGATACATGAATTCAGCAAAGTCGCAGGGTACAAAATCAATGTACAGAAATCGGTTGCATTTCTATACACCAATAATGAAGCAACAGAAAGAGAAATCAAGAAATGGATCCCATTTACAATTGCACCAAGAACCATAAAATACCTAAGAATAAACCTAACCAAAGATGTAAAAGATCTGTATGCTGAAAACTATAGACAGCTTAGGAAGGAAACTGAAGAAGATATAAAGAAATAGAAAAACATTCCGTGCTCATGGATTGGAAGAATAAATGCTGTTAAAATGTCAATACTACCCAAAGCAATCTACACATTCAGTGCAATCCCAATCAAAATTGCACTGGCATTCTCCTCAAAGCTAGAACAAACAATCCTAAAATTTGTATGGAACTACAAAAGACCCCAAACAGCCAAAGAAATCTTGAAAAAGAAAACCAAAGCAGGAGGCATCACAATCCCAGATTTTAGCCTCTACTACAAAGCTGTAATCATCAAGACAGTATGGTACTGGCACAAAAACAGACACATAGACCAATGGGATAGAATAGAAAACCCAGAATTGGATCCACAAATGTATGGCCAACTAATCTTTCACAAAGCAGGGAAAAGTATCCAATGGAAAAAAGAGAGTCTCGTTAGCAAATGGTGCTGGGAGAACTGGACAGCAATATGCAGAAGAATGAAACTAGACCACTTTCTTACACCATACACAAAAATAAACTCAAAATGGATGAAAGACCTAAATGTGAGTCAGGAAACCATCAAAACTCTAGAGGAGAAAGCAGGCAACAACCTGTTTGACCTCAGCCGCAGCAATTTCTTGCTCAACACGTCTCCAAAGGCAAGGGAATTAAAAGCAAAAATGAACTACTGGGACCTCATCAAGATAAAAAGCTTCTGCACTGCAAAGGAAACAATCCACAAAACTAAAAGGCAACTGATGTAATGGGAAAAGATATTTGCAAGTGACATATCAGATAAAGGGTTAGTATCCAACATCTATAAAGAATTTACCAAACTCAACACCTGAAAACTAAATAATCCAGTGAAGAATGGGCAGAAGACATGAATAGACACTTCTCCAAAGAAGACATCCAGATAGCCAACCAACACATGAAAAGATGCTCAACATCACTCATCATCAGGGAAATACAAATCAAAACCGCACTGAGATACCACCTCAGGCCAGTCAGTGGTTAAAATGAACAAATCAGGAGACTATAGATGCTGGCAAGGATGTGGAGAAACAGGAACCCTCTTGCACTGTTGGTAGGAATGCAAACTGGTGCAGCTGCTCTGGAAAACAGTGTGGAGGCTCCTCCAAAAAATTAAAAATACAACTACCCTACGACCCAGCAACAGCACTACTAGGAATTTATCCAAAAGATACAGGAGCGCTGAATCACAGGGGCACATGTACCCCAATGTTTATAGCAGCACTTTCAACAATAGTCAAATTATGGAAAGAGCCTAAATGTCCATCAATTGATGAATGGATAAAGAAGATGTAGTTTATATATAAAATGGAATACTACTTGGCAATGAGAAAGAATGAAATCATGCCATTTGCAGCAACATGGATGGAACTGGAAGGTTTTATGGTGAGTGAAATAAGTCAGTCAGAGAAAGACAGATATCATATGTTTTACTCATAAGTGGATCTTGAGGAACTTAACAGAAGACCATGGGGGAAGGAAAGGGGGAAAAAAAGTTACAAACAGAGAGGGAGGGAGGCAGACCATAAGAGACTCTTAAATACAGAGAACAAACTGAGGGTTAATGGGGGAGTGGGGGAGAAGGGAAAATGGATGATGGGCACTGAGGAAGGCACTTGTTGGGATGAGCACTGGGTGTTGTATGTTAGCGATGAACCACGGGAATCTACCCCAAAAACCAAAAGCACACTTTACACACTGTATGTTAGCCAATTTGACAGTAAATTTTATTTTTAAAAATAACAAATAATTAAAAATAAGGCCAAAAAATGAATCTACAATTACATAAGTATATAAAGTTTAATTAAAATAAAAATTTTAGGGGGCACCAGGATGGCTCAGTCAGTTGGGCATCTAACTTCAGCTTGGGTTGTGATCTCATGGTTTTAGAGTTTGAGCCCACGTTGGGCTCTGTGCTGACAGCTCAGAGCCTGGAGCCTGCTTCAGATTCTGTGTGTCCCTCTTTCTCTGCCCCTGCCCCACTCGTGCTCTCTTTCTGTCTCAAAAATACATAAACATTAAAAGAAATAATAAAATAAAATAAAAATTTTTAAAGGATGGAGGGGTAAAGTATGTCACATGCGGCTGTTTTTAGGTTTACAGGCAGGCATCTTAGAAAGCAGGATAGTGATGAAAAAGGCAATTTGGCACAGGACACTCCTTACGTGCTCACTTCAGTCTCTAGCAGTAGCTTTAAGAGTATACAGAGTGCTCACCTATTTACAAGAGCACCAGTGATGACATGAATCAGGTCCCCACTAAACCTCAGATAGACTATGGAACTCCCTAGAACCTCCTTAATACAAGCATTTGGTTAAGTACCCTACTGGCAGAAGGGCTGATAGGTCTAAGGGATTTTAGTAACAAAGAAAAATCATGACCTTTAACCCAGTCCTATAAACTACTTCACTGACATTCACACAAATATCACTTTATCCTTAGTCATCATGATTCGACCTAGAAACAGCCCAAATGTGCACCAACAGGACAATTTACAAACTGTAGTGTAATCACACAATAGACTACCACTTAGTAGTAAAATGAAATGAAGTCGTGATACATACAAGCACATGAAAGAATCCATAGCATGCTGCCCAAGAAAAGAATCTCTAAAAACTCCAAAAAATATCTTCACTGATTCTGCAGAATTATTATTGACTCTTAAACTCATTCAACTCAGGAGAGAGAACTGATTCACTACAAAATCCCTGGTAAATTCCACGACAGTTAAATTAATTAAAATTAATTTGATTTGCCCAGGCACAAATTCTCTTTGTGAATTCTGAGCTTAGCGCAAAGAACTTTTTTTTCTTTAATCTGTAAGAAACCTACTCACCAACTCTTCCTTTCTTGTGAATATGGCCAGGCATGATGCCAATTTTGCATTCTCCAGGCTGAAGGAAAGGAAATCACAGTTTCAGAAAAGTGAAAACAACAACCTGTAACTAATAAGTCATACACACAAACACACTTGGACTGACTCAAAGCTAGTTAGCCTTGTGAAAGCCTAAATCCAGGCTTATTTTTGTTTTTACACTTACATTGATGACTCCAGGGCAGTTAGGCCCGATCAGCCTGGTCTTTCCCTGACGCAGCAGTTTGTGCTTGACCCGCACCATGTCCTGCTGTGGGATACCTTCAGTAATGCACACAACCAAGGGCATTTCCGCCTCAACAGCTTCATTGATGGCAGCAGCAGCAAAAGGAGGAGGAACATAAATGACAGAAGCTGTCGCTCCTGTCTCTTCTTTGGCCTGAAACATTAACCACGAAGCACTTTATTATGGGGAAAATTGTAAACACTGTAAAATGAATTCAATACCATGATTTTAATAATGTCTTGGGATCAGGAAAAGACACCACCAGGCGACACTGGATGTCTTCATTCTTCCCACTAACAAGATCACTATGCTGTCAGAAAAGAGCAGAACCAAGCAGGGCCTCCCCTCTGCCCCATTAGAATGCTGCTCTGAATTGGAAGGTTCTGGGATGACCCATTCTCTCAGGTGACGGCATGTCAGTAAACTGGAAGGTATGCCTGACTTGCGTTTGTGTACCCTCATTCCTGTGGCCATGTTTACTTTTGTTGCTCTACAAGACACCGTATCACCTACTCAGTACCAAACACCCTATACCTCCCCAGGAGCAAAAGAACTAGTAAGCCGCTGAGACTCAGAACTCACATCTCAAATGCCTGTTCAAAACATATCATACTTGATAAATGTTATCAAAAGACGTTGAAAATGATGTGTTTTTCTACACTCACAATTTTTACTTTAAATGCACATTAATTAAAATAAACTAAAATACAAATGCATAAATGGCCATAGAATGAGAATGTGGGTCAAATAAGCATTAGGGTCTATTCTACATCACCCCTCACAATGCAGAGCACTTAAAGACCATCAGTTTGACCATGGTTCTCTCTGTAGTCTTCACATATACGAATACAGATGTCTCCTTCTACCCAACTCTAGGTGTGGCCACATCTCTTCCACTGTAATGGAAGCTCCTTGAAGACAGAGATTGTTGGTGATCTCTGATTCTCCAAGAGAACCTGTTCTGTGAGAAGCCCTGCAAGAGGGCTCAAGACAGGTCTTGTTAAGGCCTCACCACAAGCCTGTATGCTTAGTATTTCCATCTACAAATTAAGATGTTGTGGCAAAGAGACAGTAAATAACTTACACAACAAGGTGGCATAACTAGGAAGTGAGTGGCAGAGCCAAGATTCAGATCTAAGTATCTCTGATTCCAAAGTGTCTGTTCTTTTCAGTTATAGCAGGCTGCCTTCCTAGAAATGTTAAAATATAACTTAATCAAGATATAAAGCAAAACCTTTGGGAAGCCTGTGTCATGGGATTTTACAAATGGAGAAGAATACTAGGCTATAGAACACACAGGTATAGCTCTTAGAAGGGGCAGAAGTAAAAGACAGTATCTTTCAGAATCATCCCTGAAGGATTCCCTATATCCCCAGACACTGAGGAGCTTTCTCTATGGCATCCCTAATAAAAAGTATCTTGACAATGACAGAAGAACAAAGTCAAAGGATGCTGACAGATGATCAACAAATGATGCCAGGGGTTAAAAATAATTTTTTTTTTTTTAAAAACTCGGTTCAAGGTGATCAGAGAAGGGGGTACAAAAAACAAAACAAAACAAAACAAAAAACTAGGTTGGAACAAAAGGAAGTCAGATCATAGGGATGTACGTATTTTTTGGAAAATATACCCTGCAGTTTTCTACCTCTTAAAGGCCACAAATACCATCAGAAGCTGGACTGTGACAACAGGGTCTGTGCTAACAAGCGATACTGGATGAAAGGTATCCATCCTGTTCATTCAGAAAGCTTTTTCTCAGTGCCAAACAGGTAAGAAATACAGTATCTGTCAAAGAACTTACAAAATGTTACAAATGTCATATCTATTTGTATCACAATGAATAATAAATGGGTTGCTTAGCAACAAAAACTTCCTTTAAAAGAAAGCAAAAAAAGGCCCATGAAAAAGTCAAATCTACCTACAGGAATTATGAAAACAGCTCTTCTCTCTATTTTGAGGTCGTGAAGTCAGCCATAAGAGAATTTAAAGCAAAAAGACTTTAAAATTCTTCTACAGAACATATGATTTTAACTATTTTTTTTTTACTCTTTAAAGTACAACACACTTAAAACATACATATACACATATAGTACAACCTATTTTCAAGTTTAAAGTAAAATGAAAATTCTGAATTTGAATTATGTTTTTTTCCTACATTTTAGGATTAAGAATATAAATTCACTTCAATTCGAAGTTGGTATTCTAAAAAGAGATTAAGTATAAATCTGTACTTTTAAAAAATGTGATACTTGAAAACATGTCTTAAAACTCTTTTAAGAATATGGGGAGGGATGCATCTTTTATCACCAGTACATCGGTCCCAAGTACTAAGTTTATTTCCTAGATTTTTTTATTAAATAGGTGAGAATTTATACCATCGTTTCTTTTATAATGCTATTACTTTCCTATATATTCATGCAAGTGCAGAAAGAAAATGAAAGAATACACACTGACCTGAAATGAGCTCTCAAAAAAGGTAAAATCTGGGATGTGGAAAACACTATAAAATTTAACTTTACATGCTTTTATATCATCTGAAGTTTTACAATAAACAAATATTAATTTTGTAACACGGAATTAAAGTTTAGTTCAACATACTTTAAAAATGACTAAGAAAGCAGCAATTTGGGGAAGAGACTAGGGCTCTGTGATTTGTCAGTCTGACTTTAAAGCTCAGTTTGTTCACAGGCACAGCAAACTGCTTACCCTGAGCCATGCTAAGTCTACCACTTCTCAGCCACGAACTATGGGCAGGACCCTTAACCTCTCTGCATGTATCCTTGTCTTCAGAATGGGGATGGTGACAGCACCTGCACCTCACCGGTGGTGGCGAGGCCTGAATGAAGCAATGTATATAAAGCACGTAGCACGGTGCCTGGCAAAGAGCCCTTTCTCGGTAAGTGTTAGGGGGTGGAAGCTGACATCCTGGAGGAAGAGTAAGGAAAGGATTATAAGCCAAACAGAAGCCAACCTCAGCACTCCTCCCCTTACCAGCTCATATGAATGCCTATAAAGAAAATGACACTGGCTGTGGGGAAGACATCCTGAGTCTGGGTGACTAAATCGAACCTACTGGTTTCTACGTTACTGGATTTTAAAATAGCAAGTGACTCTCCTGAAAGGGACACAATTAAGATCTCTATCCAGGGGCGCCTGGGTGGCTTGGTCGGTTAAGCGTCTGACTTCGGCTCAGGTCATGATCTCACGGTCCGTGAGTTCGAGCCCCGCGTCGGGCTCTGTGCTGACAGCTCAGAGCCTGGAGCCTGCTTCCGATTCTGTGTCTCCCTCTCTCTCTGACCCTCCCCCATTCATGCTCTGTCTCTCTCTGTCTCAAAAATAAATAAACGTTAAAAAAAAATTAAAAAAAAAAAAAAAAAAAAAAAAAAGATCTCTATCCAAAGTGTGCTTGCTCTTCTCCTGCTTTTCTTTATTAGCAAACTCAGTACCATTAATTACCTCCTTCACAGTATTAAAGACTGGTAAGCCCAGATGTGTCTTGCCTCCTTTCCCTGGCGTGGTTCCTCCAACTAGTTGGGTGCCATATTCCAGTGCCTGCTGGCTATGAAAGGTGCCCTGAGGGGAAAAAAAGCACAAGACTCATGAGAAAAGACAGGCTGGGAAGCCTAAAGGCAATCTTCAGCAACTTGGAAAAGAAAAACAAATAGGTTAACTATTTCCCAGAATGTGATAGTAACATATATCCAGCAGTCTCAACAACTTGCTAAACCCAGCTCTGAACCCTGAAACAATCCAGGCCTCTGCAAAGCCTAAAATAGGTGTTGTTTGGAGTCTTTAAAAAAAATTTTTTTTAATGCTTATGCATTTTTGAGAGACAGAGCGCAAGTGGGGGAGCAGAAAGAGGGAGACACAGAATCTGAAGCAGGCTCCAGGCTCTGACCTGTCAGCACAGAGCCCGATGTGGGGCTCGAACTCACAAACTGTGAGATCATAACGTGAGCTTAACTGATTGAGCCACCCAGGTGCCCGTTGTTTTTTTTTAAAGGGGATCTCCCTTTATTCAATTTTCAAATTCGGCTGATGGTCAGAAACACCTGTGTGTTTACTTAAACTAACACCTCTTTTTCACTGTTCCCCAGCTCCTGACGTCCTCAGATCCCTCATTTATGCAGTTTAAAATCCATAGTCAATCATTATAAACACACAACAACCTTGGCTCTCTCTCACTTCAACTTACACATCTAACAAAATCACAATCTTGGTAAAATCCAGTTTCCTACCTACTCTAAAATCATACATGTGCAGTCAACCAGTAGCTGGAGAAAAAAAACAGAACCATGCTAACTGATCTCACTTCAAAATTCTGATCACTAACCTTAAGGCAAGCTTTTAATGCTGCCCAGCCAACATCCCGTAGTTCCCTATCCATTCACTCTCCCTCTTCAACCTCAGCACTACAGACATTTGGGTCCCGTGGATTCGTTGTTATGGAAAGTTGCTCTGTGCTTTGCACAATGTTTGGCAGCATCCCTGGCCTCTACTCAGTAGATTCCAGTACCACACCCTCCTCTCCACCCCACTCAGCTGTTGTGACAACCAAAAATGTCTCCATAAATTGAAAGACTATTTTTCACAAGGCTTCTAGGGCTCTACCTCCCCTCGTTGTCTTCTTCTTTCTCTCTCTCCTTAGACCTCTCTTTTGCATCTAAATTTGGCCCCTGAGGATCTCATCCCTTATAATGGCAATAATCCATTTGGCGACTCCTCCCATACACACACACACACACACACACACACACACAACACACACACACCTCCATACCCAACCCAAACCTTTTCTTTGAGCTCCAAACTCACACTGTCAACTGCCCACCTGACATTTCCACCTGGAGAACTAACTGGCAGGCATCTGAATGTGCTCAAAACCAAATTCCTGCCCACCCCCCACACTCCCCTCCCACTCCCCCCCATCTGGGTGAATGACAATTCCACTCCTAACAGATGCCAGATCAAAAGTACTGAAGTCATCCTTGATTCTCTTTTTCTTCTATCTCACATCAGACACATTATTGCCCTAACTTCAAAATATACCTGACAGTGTCTCATCCCTTCTACTGCTACCACCATGGTCTAAGTCACCATCAACTCTTGAAAGAATATTGCTCTTGGCTCCCTTTCATCTGTGGTCAACACGGCAGCCAGAATAATCCTGTTAAAACATAAGCAAGATCCTAACACTCCTCTGATCAAAACTCTCCGGTGGTTTTCCACTTCATTCACAGTCAAAACCAAACTCCTTATACGGGCCCGTAAGTCAATACTCGACCTGCATCCTCACATCGGAACTCCTTCACTGCCTGGCCTCATTTACTATTCTCCCACTGCTCATTTCACTCCAGTCACGTTGGCCTTGTGGCTACCACACACAACAGGCACACTCCTGCCTCACGGCCTTGCTGTCCCCTTTGCCTTGAATGCACTTCCCTTGATCCCCATCCACTTGCTTTGCTCTCACATCTCCCTTAGATCTTGACTCAGGTCAGGCTTCCCCTGACCACCTGACGTAAAATCCCCCCTTCCCCAACCTGAACACCACCACAACCCCACACACATACACACACTTCTACCTCTGGCTTATTTTTTCCAGAAAGCATTTATACTCTCTAACGAACCACATAATTTACTCATTGGTTTTGTTGCCATGTTTTTCTCCCTCCCACCACTAAATATAAATTCTAAGAAGGCAGTGATTTCTTACTACTTTGTTCACTGAGAAATGGCACCTAAACCAACACAAGACATACAGTAAGCACTCAATAAGCAATTGCTGAAATTGAATGGATCTATATGGTCATTCCATAGAGACCTAAAAATGCTGACCCAACTACTCAAATTCTATCACAGGCATAATAATTGGGACTTCACAAGGGACTTCAGAAATTTCCTGATTCAACTTCTTCACTTTTCAAAATAGATAACTTAGACCCAAGCATGTTAACTAACTTGTCTAAAGTCAATGACGGAGTTTTGAAAAGAACCACAAGCCAATGCTCTCTCTTTAAGCAGTGCTATTCAAAGTGTAGTTTGTAGACTCTAGCTGGTCTTCAGTGAGATAAACACAAAAAGAAAAAGAATAAAAAAATTACAAAAAACAAAGGAAACTGAAACAAAGGAAATTACAAAAAAAAAATTTACAAAAAACAAAGGAAACTGGAAACAAAGAAAAATGAAAAAACAAGAAGAAAAAAATAAGTTAAAAAACAAAAATAAAAATGACAGTGTTTGCCAACTTTTATAGCAATATGATACTGTTGCAACTTTTCTTTTGCTAAAAATATTGGTCTGCATTAGATTGAAAACTAAAAGCAAACAAACACCCAAATTGGTCTTTCACTCTAGACAGCTTAAGAAGGACTGCCCTAGATTACTACTCTGTTAAACAAATTCAAATGGACTTATTTTTAGTCCTAAGTAGGGCTAAAAGCTGTTAATAAGCTTATTTTCCTTAGTTTCCCCATTATCACCATCCACGTAAGAATAGAAATAGTTTTAGGAGTTCAAATCCAGTACCAGAAATTCCACCTACTAGAAATGTGCATTGTTGAAATCCACTCTGAAATACAAATATTCCTCATTCATATGTGGAACAATGTATACGCCAAAAAAAGAACTAACGAGACAAAACATAGATTTCCTATGAAGATAAACTCAAAATTTCAGACTTCATTGTTATCTGTATAATAACAGAATCTTAACTAATATGAGACAAGTAAGGTTCCCAATTACTTAAAAAAAAAAAAAAAAAAAAAAGTAAATGAGAAACTATGCAATTGCAAGTAACTGAAAGACACTGAAACCACCTTGGCTTTCAATATTTAGGCAAACCATCACTTAATTCAGGAAGCACAGATAGTTTCAAATATTGCTTATACCATGGACAACTGTTCTTTTAAAAAAAGGTCATAGGATAAGATGTCATAGGATCATAAAGAGTTTAGTAAACAAAAACATCATATATAATAAACTAATGCAGAGAATTTGGATTAATCAAACATTTGATTATATGCTAACACAATTAATATATAACCAAAAGAGGACTGAAAATGATTTTAATTGGCTGAGGAGTGATAAAGTGTACTTCAAATCTTAGGTGAGCATCAGCTTTCTTTTTTTTTAATGTTTTTATTTATTTTTTAGACAGAGGGACAGAGCATGAGGAGGGGAGGGGCAGAGAGAAGGGGAGACACAGAAGCTGAAGCAGGCTCCAGGCTCTGAGCTGCCAGCACAGAGCCCAACGCGGGGCTCAAACTCACGAACCGCGAGATCATGACCTGATCCGAAGCTGGACGCTTAACCAACTGAGCCACCCAGGCGCCCCGAGCATGAGCTTTCTTTAGAATACATATACATGGAAGTTAATACTCATAAAATTTATGGTTATCAGAATAAATAAACCAATTTTACCTAGGAACAAAATTTAAAGGTTTCGGGTGTTCCTTTTTTTTTTTTTTTTTTTTTTGATGTGGATTTTTTTTTTAAGATAGTAGAGGAATAGAAGAAAGGTCCAGTTATTTCAAGAAAATAACTCATTTTTGTGCCAATAATTTCAGAAAAAAAGTAAAAAAGCAAAAGGACATTTTGTATCAAAAACCTTCTAACCAAGTTTATTTTTTTAAAAAACCCAAACCTATGGAATTTTAAAGCAATTTGTAAGTACTTTATTTACTTTTATTTTTTTTATAATTTGTTTATTTTTTAAATTTACATCCAAGTTTGTTAGCATACAGTACAACGATTTCAGGAGTAGATTCCTTAATACCCCTTACCCATTTAGCCCATCCCCCCTCCCACAATCCCTCCAACAACCCTCTGTTTGTTCTCTATATTTAAGGGTCTCTTATATTTTGTCCCCCTCCCTGTTTTTGTATTATTTTTGCTTCCCTTCCCTTATGTTCCCTATCTGTTTTGTATCCTTAATTCTTTAAATGGGTGAAGTCATATATTTGTCTTTCTCTGACTGACTAATTTCACTTAGCATGATACCCTCTAGTTCCATCCACGTAGTTGCAAATGGCAAGATTTCATTCTTCTTGATGCCAAGTAATATTCCATTGTATATATATACCACATCTTCTTTATCCATTCATCCATCGATGGGCATTTGGGCTCTTTCCATACTTTGGCTATTGTCAATACCTATAAACTTTGGGGTGCACGTGCCCTTCTGAAACAGCACACCTGTATCCCTTGGGTAAATACCTACTAGTGCAATTGCTGGGTCATAGGGTAGTTCTATTTTTAATTTTTTGAGGAACCTCCATACTGTTTTCCAGAGTGGCTGCACCAGTTTGCATCCCCACCACCAGTGCAAAAGAGATCCTCTTTCTCCACATCCTTGCCAACATTTGTTGTTGCCTGAGTTATGTTAGCCATTCTGACAGGTGTGAGGTGGTATCTCATTGTGGTTTTGATTTGTATTTCCCTGATGATGAGCATTTTTTCATGTGTTGGTTGGCCATTTGGATGTCTTCTTTGGAGAAGTGTCTATTCAAGTCTTTTGCCCATTTCTTCACTGGATTATTTGTTTTTTGGGTGTTGAGTTTGGTAAATTCTTTATAGATTTTGGATACCAACCCTTTATCTGATATGTCATTTGCCAATATCTTTTCCCATTCCTTTTAGTTTTGCTAATTGTTTCCTTCGCTGTGCAGAAGCTTTTTATTTTGATGAGGTCCCAATAGTTCATTTTTGCTTTTGTTTCCCTTGCCTCCAGAACTGTGTTGAGTAATAAGTTGCTACAGCTGAGGTCAAAGAGGTTTTTACCTGTTTTCTCCTTGAAGATTTTGATGGCTTCCTGTCTTACGTTTAGGTCTTTCACTCTTTTTGAGTATTTTTGTGTACGGTGTAAGAAAGTGGTCCAGGTTCATTTTTCCGCATGTCGCTGTCCAGTTGTCCAGGCACCTTTTACTGAAGAGACTGTCTTTATTCTGCTGGATATTCTTCCCTGCTTTGTCAAAGATTAGTTGGCCATACGTTTGTGGGTCCATTTCTGGGTTCTCTATTCTGTTCCATTGATCTGAGTGTCTGTTCTTGTGCTAATACCATACTGTCTTGATGATTACAGCTCTGTAGTATAGCTTGAAGTCTGGGACTGTGATGCCTCCTGCTTTGGTTTTCTTTTTCATGATTGCTTTGGCTATTTGGGGTCTTTTCTGGTTCCATGCGAATTTTAGGATTGTTTGTTCTAGCTCTGTGAAGAATGCTGGTGTTATTTTGTTAGGGATTGCATTGAATATGTAGATTGCTTTGGATAGTGTTGACATTTTAACAATATTTGTTCTTCCTATCCAGGAGCATGGAATCTTTTTCCATTTTTTTGTGTCTTCTTCAATTTCTTTCATAAGCTTTCTATAGTTTTCAGTGTGTATTTGAATATTTAGGTATAATCCTATAGATCAAGGGTTGGAACACTATGGCTTGAAGGTATGGTCTGCCACTAGTTTTAAAACTGTTTTACTGGTATACAACCATGCCCATTCATTGACATATTATCTATAGCTGCTTTTGCTGTTATTACAATGCCATTGAATAGTTGTGAGAGAGACTGTGTGGCCCACTAAGTCTAATGTTTATAATCTGGTCCTTTCCAGAATAAACTTGACAACTCCTACCCTAGATTACCAAAATGCCACAGAATAGACATGACAATTCTTTTAATTACAGAAAAATCATTAACTTTTAAATCACACACAAAAAGTCATTAACTGCTTTTATCTTGCCATATCTTCTTTTAAGAATGAAAGGGATACTATGGGTTAAGACTCATGGCTATCTTCTAATTGATTTGGTAGTATTCCTTTATTTTAAAAACATCTGCATCTATTATGATGGAACTATAAATTTGTATAAATGTTTTAAAGGGTAATTTATCAATAGCTATTAAAATTTTAAATACACAGAATCTTAACACTCAATTTTTCTTTTATGAATCTACTTTATAGACATATAAATGTAGACTATGCATTACAGCGTAGAATGATAGGAAGGCAGGAAAGGAGATTCTTATGTTGCATCTTATTGTGGAATCACATTGCACATATATTTAAAACTTTTGCAAATTCTAGGATGTAAGCAGGGGTAGGGAGAGACAATGAATAAGTGAATGAGAATAAATTAAAACACTTCAGGCAATTTTGCCTGCTAGCTCCCTTGAAGACCATTTGCCCAGAGAGAGTCCAAAATGAGAAAAGTAGGTGTGCTGATTCTTCCGCGTATCTCAGTTCCCAGGAGCCTCTCTGGGCATAAGCATTTCCCCACACTGATCTGTGTTTAACTGTGCATGTTTTTTGCAAAAGGCCTAAACACACACCATCTACTTTACCTAGTAGTCAATTAAAGAAACAGTAATCTATTCCAGTGCTGGGGGAAAACCAGTGGTGTTAAACTGGCTGAAAGAGAGTATGTGGGTTTCTAACATCATGTGCTCCTGGGGAGGGACTGTCAAGGTAAGTTTAAACAGAGTTTTCATCTTATAGGCTGACTATAGTACCCAGCCCCACCGCCCCCCACCACCAACACCAAGATATAATTCCATCACTGTACTGTATGCTTTTCTGCAACAATCATATATTATAACTTTTGTGATATTAAAACATAGAAGAGAGTTTAAAATGTTTTTGTATATGTAGTATGCATCTTTATAAAACATCTTGACACGTACCTGCTTACCAGTGAAACCCTGGCAAATAACCTTCGTATTTTTATCAACGTAGAGATGTTTCCGGGAAGCTATATAGGAACAATGCCGAATTCCATTCTGTTGCCCTGAAAAGTAAAGAAAATATGACACATTATAATTTCTCCAAACTATTGGACCATGAATTGAACTTAGTGACACACACACACAAAAAAACAAACAAAAAAACACAACCACCCCAAACCCTCTAATACAGGAGCTATCTTGTGATCATGGAAACTTTAAGTGACACACAAAGACAACAGAAACAGAGACACAAACAAAAAAGGACACTGTTCTCTTCTCCAGTAACCCCTCTACCAAGAACCACAATCTTGTATCCTTTTCTAAATGTATAAAGAAAAGCTTAAGTTTAGAATTTTCATTCCCCAAAGACAAATGGCTCAAATTAAATCCAGGGACCAGGTATCATTTGTACTAATAATGTTTGCTAAACAGCCACATGCTTTGCCCATTTTACTCAACCTTTTTTTTTTTCTTAAGTTTCCTTATTTTTTTAGTAATCTCTACACCCAGTGTGAGGCTCGAACTCACAACCCCGAGATCAAGAGTCACATGCTCTTCCGACTAAGCCAGGCAGACGCCCCTTCCTTACCCAATCTGTTAAAGCCCAACATCTATAAATAACAGGTGAGTGAAGAGGCACACTTTGTTAGGAGAGCTTGTAAGAACTACTCTGCAAGTCATTCCCCAAAATAACATTAAATATTAACATTAAATGTTAACATTCAATCTTAAGTCAGAGATAAAACTTGTCTAATACACAACCAAAGGTTACTCAATTTGATATCTTCTGATGTAAGACACCAGACCTTACATATAGAAGAAATAGAGAAAATGAAATAAATAAGCAGATGAGAGAAGAACATGTAAAAAATATCTAAGTTATTTTCAGCAAACTACCTCAATGAAAACTGATAAATCTCTTTAGTTACTAATACCAGCTCCCGTATTTCACAAGTCAGTAGAAAGTAAAGCACTGATGAAATAAAAGTGTGGGCTACTCTCTGACTACTTTAAAACCTTCATTATAGCCCCAACTTGCTGTCTCTGTGGCCCATCCCTGGCCCTTTTGAAGTGTAGGCGATCCTCTTACCATTGAATTAACCCATAGAAGCTAACTCTAGAAAAGAACATCTTATGACATATTTGTCCAGAGTCTACTCCATGCTTTCTGTTTTGAATCGCTGCCTCTTGCCCTCCTAAATCCTCAGACCTTAGGTTCCATAACTGATCTGTATCTGGCCCTTTGGGTATCTCTTGAGCAGTCTTCAACTCCTGTGCATACCTCAGTTTCTAAAAACTTTGAATTTTGGAATCCCTTGTACCTCTAGGGAAGAGACAGGCCAAGATTCACCCTTCTCAACTGGGAGAGGAGTGTTCTATGTGCACACAGATCTGCTGGGTAACAGAGAGCTGCATTTTTGAACTGGAGTATGCTGAACGAGGGACCATTAGGGGGCACTGAGGGTCAAGTCCTGCCACAGTGGGCACAGCCAAGCACCTGAACCTAGGACAGCAGACCCTACAAAGGGAATTTGCAGCCTCAGGGCTCACCCTAGCCAGTGCTGTCACTTAAGACCCATTCTTGCCAATGGCTCCATTCTCACAGCTGGAGACCCACAACCACTATACTTGTGGAAGTATTCCCACTGCTATTCCTGACAGAATCTGCTTCACCAGTCCTTTCTATTCCTGGAATCTTCAATACATGGTCCACCATCAGGAATTTTCAGACAGGATAACAGATTCGATTACAAGATCAAATTATAAGATCAGGGTATCTGGAGTGCATACTTGCTAAAAGGCAATACTTGCTTTTTGAAGGTAAAGCTGGGCCCTCCACAAGAATTCTTATACTCACTCTTAAGAAAGGAGAAATCAGACAGTTCACCTCTCCATCCACAGGAGCAGGAGTGGCCCTATCACCCCGAGAAAAGACAGGTCTGCCTACATCCATAAAGCATGGGCTCAACAGCAGAACAACTAAGATCACTATCTTCTTCTTCTTCTACTCCAGACCTCCTAGATCTATGGAGCTTAAGACTTCACAACCCAAGATCTCTGGTGCCCACAAAAACTGCATCAGAAAGTATGATGAAGAGCAGCTGACCTTACACAGTTTCCTAGCCCTTTGGTATTGCTCAGCCTGTGCAGTTGACCTTGACATTCTAAACCTCTGGTGAAGTCGATCTTGGGATATCTGCCAAGCATATGTGTGGGCATGTGTGTGCACGTGTGCATGGGATCTCTCATCTACTGTATGAGCCCACGCTCATATAGATGTAACTGCAGCTAAGCTATAATAGACTATCATGACCTTTGAGCCAAATCTAAAATATATGTTTGAACACAAGAAATTCCCGATATTTTGCCCTAACAAGAAACCTACATGATGCCAGACAAGGTGTCACCGGTACTGAAATGAGGATGCTAGAATAATCAAGCACATACCCTAGTTCCTGGAGTTGTCATCATTCATTTATTCAGTCAACACTGTAGATCACCTATGCCAAGCCACAATGCCAAGTATCAAGGATAAAGTGTTGAATAAGAGTCTCAGCCCTCAAGAGACCCACAATTCACCTGAACTGACATAAAGCGGGCCAGAAGTACAGCTGAAAAGTACTGTGGTAGGAACAGGCCTTGGACATCTGGGGTAGATAAACTCTCCTGTCCCAACTCAGTCTGTGTATATTGGGGGGCAGGGGAGGGTTTGGGGCTGGGAGGTCAGAGAGGATAGGGTTAAGGGATGGATTCCTCACTGGGGCTACCTCCAAAATGAGCCCCAGACTACCAGCAGTTCACACCTAAAATCTCTGCTACTTTATTGACTTCCAACCTCCTAAAGAAGTAGAGGGTTGTATGGTTCCTGGCAATGGCTGTAATCTCTCCACAACTAAAAACTCTCTTCACATCTGCCCTAATTCTAGCCCATGCAACCCCTTGGCCTCAGATCATCTAACCAGACACGTGCACCTGCATAGTAAAGATCAACATGTCACAGGAGATCCCAGATAAGGAACCACTGACTACTATATGCCTCTTTTTCCAAAATACTGCTCCGGGACATGTAGGTCAACTGAATGAGAAATGCTAGCAATCAAACAGTCTCTGAAACTCAAAGGAAAACCTGAGGCGCCCCAGCAAGCCATGATAGTGGTACTCCATAATCACCAAAAATGCTCTTTTAATCCCAGAAACTCACCCCACCCCAGAGGAGCCTGCCCTATCTCTGGCCTTTTACACCAAGCACATTCTCCCAGATACCATGGCTGTGAGGAGGACCTAAGTACAGAGGCTGACTGTACTTCATAGTTCTCCTCACCTTCATCTGTGCCTCCTCTACAGCTTCAGGATGGAAATAATGCCAAATATGCTTATATTCCAAGCAAAACTCACCGAAGTCTTACTTCTATCATTCTTTTCCTCATCCTTTCCTACTTTATAATATCATGGCCCAGAATCGCAGGCTGGAGGCTCCCTAAGAAAGCAGCCTCTCCTCATCCCCACTCCTGAACCTCTTTCCCTTCCTTCCCACAATCCCACCGATCTCTTTCATTTGGCCTGGCAGAGAGCAAGCGACTAGCTGCTGTAAACATTAAATCTGTCAGACCAGCTCTATGCATGTTCTTTCCCTACTTGATTACCTCTCCACTCAAACCATCAATCAAACGCCCAAAGTAATGAAAAATAGTCTATTCTACTTCTGCTGAAGAAAGCAAAGTGGTTTACAGCACAGATCTTCAATTGTCCGTCCACCACTAAAAGGTGCTCAGTCACATTTTGGTTTTAAATGCGAACCTGACCTCTATAAAACTACCGAATAACTAGAGAAAGCGATTTCGTAAGGTTAAATCAAGAACACAAGGCATACACGAATGGTCCCACCATCTTGCAAATACCTTTCACCTTTCAATTAAGAGAGTCAATGGTACTCAACTCCCTGAGAATTTCACTTGCATTAATTCATGTAAGTTCACATTTAAATAAAACATTGGACAGTGAGGAATCCTTAAGTCTTCACATGACATTCATGACTTGTGAATATAATGGGGCGTGTTTAGGGGATCTGAGATTAAGAAGAATGGAACCTGCAAACACTTTCATGTGGTATACAATACTTATGCCACACACTATGTACGGATGGGTGCACACAATCTGCTACTTTGTTTACTGCCTTATTTCTCAGAAAAATTATTTAAGGTTAAATTTAGTTCAAGATTATTTCAAGTACCATCTAAATACTTTAGAACTTCTAACTGTAAATGCCATGACTATAAGGCCCGTGTCTTGTATACCATAGTGTCTCCCATATGGTAAAGTGCCTTACAGAGTCGCGGTACAACATATGTTCACTGAATTTCAGGACAAGAGACAGGGTCTATAAAAAACACACCTCTATCAAGCTAAATGTCACAAGTTCCATCTCATTTTTCCTACTTAACAGGAAAGAAGGGGAGAAAAACCTACACTCATTTTTGTACATGCAAAGATCACAGGTTTCCCTAAAATTCTTCTAAATATTGCACAGAAGTCCAGCCCTAAATGCTGCTAGCAGTCCTCAAAGCTTTTATCTTAATCTAGTACAAATTCCATACTAACCTTTTTTTTTTTATTAAAGCAAATAGAATCCAGATGCAGTAATGTGATGTAAATAGACTATTTCACAACAGGAAAAAAGAAAGAGCTTAAAGCAAAACATACCATAAGTAGAGATAAGGCAGTGACAGACCAGGAAGTGTTTTCATAACACATTAACAGACAAGGAATTAACTTCAGCAACATGAAGCACCAACAAGGTAGAGACCAAAGCCTAACAGAAAAATGGATAATGGCCATGAACAAGAAACACAACTAAAGACAGACAAATGGTATATCAACAGATGATGAGCTACCTAACTTAACTAATGTTAAGAAAATGAGCATTTTAGGGGCACCTGGGTTGCTCAGTCAGTTGAGGGTCTGGATCTTGATTTCAGCTCAGGTCATGATCTCACAGTTCATGAGATCAAGCCCCAGGCCGGGCTCTGCACTGACACCACAGAGTCTTCTTGGGATTCCCTCTGTCCCTCCCATGCTTACATGTGCACACCTACACACAGTCTCTCTCTCAGTCTCTCTCTCTCTCTCAAAATAAATAAATAAACATTACCGAAAGAAAGAAAGAAAGAAAGAAAGAAAGAAAGAAAGAAAGAAAAGAAAGAAAGAAAGAAAATGAGTGATTTAAATTACATATTAGGGCAGCAGGAAGGCCTGAGGTTCGCCACCAGGAAGAATTTCCCAATGGTGAAGGCTGCAGCTGCCACACCTTGGACCATCTCCAGGGAACGTGGTGGTGATGCTTTCTCTCCAGGTTCTTAGAAATCGGGCAGCCTAACCTTGGGACTGGATCCCAGGAGTGTCTGAAAAGGGCTCTAAGGAAACAGAAAGGCCTAGGCTTGAGTTCATGCTCTGCTGATCACCAGCCATCGACCTGGGACAGATCTTTTGATCTCCCTTAACCTCAGTCTTCCCAACTGTAAATGGAATAACAGCTGCCCACAAGGATTCTGTGATGTTGTTATGAGATGATGCTTGTAAACTGGGTAGCAAAGTGGCCGGTATGCTCCCCAAACTGGGTTAACATCCTACATGAACACAAAGGTAAGTCATATAATTCATATTTTAAGATAAGTCCAATGAGAAATGTTTCATATATGTCCTCATGCATATCCTATATGTTTATCTGTAAATATACTAATCCATGTCTACAAATATTATGTAGTATATACACATATACTTGTAACTTTTTACCCTATGAAACATTTTTAAAGGTGCAGCCTCACTGTGAGAAAAATGGGGATAGTAATATTATGTGCCTCATAGGCAATATGAGAATTAAATGAGTTCATAATATAAAGAGCACGTAGAATGATGCCTACGGTATAGCAAGTGTTATTTCACTCTTCGCTATCTATATCATTATGATTATCAATGCAGAATGAGAAGACCACACTGCTCTGAGGTGTTCTTTGTGCCAAGCTATCTGCCAGGTACTAGGGATTCAGAAGCCAACAAGATGGGCTCGGGTCCTACCCACAAGAAGAGTCCTACCCTGTAAGACAGCTAAACATTAAACAAAGAAACACAAAACTACACGAGTTGCACTGTAACAAAGGCTATGGAGGAAAGGGGCTGAGTAATGAGAGGGATGTGCCTTCAACAAGGGTGATAAATTTGTATCATCCAGTTAGCCACATGCTGAGTCCTCTTCCCCAAAGAGAGCAACCACATCATTTATGAAATGGCTGTGAGATGCATGATGAACCTATGGCCAGAGAGTGCCTGTCCAGATGGGACTCAAACCATAGCCTTTTTGACCACTCCCATGCTCCCAACCAATAATCAGAGACTCTGTTCATGAAAATACTCCTCTTCCAAATTACCTCACAAACTGGGTTCCTTGTTACTCATTTATTCATGCATGCACTTATGAATTTAATAAATGGGTATTTACCAATGGTATATTATATATATGTATAAAATATATACACTATCGTGGTCCCTGCCTATAGAACTTTATAGCAGAGTAACTTGGCAGCTGCTAACTCTCAAACCCCAAACAATCCACTACTCAAATGTGAAATTACATATTCATTTAATATTTACTTACAAATGAAGCTTAGCTGGCCAAAAGTGCCATATTTCATCAAATCTAAAATACTACTGAAGTACTATTAAGAACTAATAAGAGAGAAAAAATGCTGCCAATTTATTGTAGATATGCTCAATTATAAGACACATCTCAATTTTAGAAATATTATAATGTAATAAAAGGGGGGGGCTATAGCAACAACACTCCTGTCCTTTGGTAAAACGAGACTGTTTTCCTATACTTACGGAAATTATTTTGAACATCCCCAATTATGCTTCTGTGGAAAAATGAATTTGAGGTCAGAAAATCACATTACTTCCTCATGGCTACGCTGGTACACTTAGATGAAGACCATTTCATATTTCTCAAATAGAGATTTGCTTCTCAGATGCAATGGCAACAGATACTAATATCAGAAACATCACTGCTGAGGGTCCCCTTTCCCCAACTACACTTCCGAATATTTGCCTGATTCCAAAATCAGCTTACACAACTTGGCAAACACATGAAAAAGGCAGGTGGCATCTTTGAGCAGGGTAGTCACCTCAACAAAACAACAAGGCTGCCAAAAATGAAAAAAGAATGAAAATTAAAAAGAAAAGGAGGGGTGCCTGAGTGGCTCAGTTGGTTGAACATCCGACTCGTGGTTTCAGCTCAGGTCATGATCCCAGGGTTATGGGATCGAGCCCTGCATCAGGCTCCGGCATTGGGCATGGAGACTGCTTAAGATTCTTTCTCTCTGCCCCTCTCCCCGGCTTGAGCTCAAGAAAGAAAGAAAGAAAGAAAGAAAGAAACAAAGAAAGAAAGAAAGAAAGAAAGAAAGAAAGAAAGAAAGAAAGAAAGAAAGAAAGAAAGAAAGAAAGAAAGACAAGAAGAAAAGAAGACCACAGACCACAGCTTCAGAAGGGAACTATAGTGTCACAAAGCATGTACTAGTAAAAAGAATACTACAGAGTCAGAAAACCTGAGTTCTAATATCCATTCTGATATTGGGCAGGAAACTTTCTGAGTTTATTTCCTCATTTGCCAAATAAAGACATGACACCAGTTGGATTGTAAAGTTCACTTTCTGGCATTAAAATACCATAATTCAGGGACTAAAAATACTGCCTCCTGTTCCCTATTTATTCTACAAGACCCAACCTACAGGAATCCCTGGCTTGTGTTTAAAATGACCTTGTAGGAGCCCCTGGGTGGCTCAGTTGGTTAAGCGTCCGACCTCGGCTCGGGTCATTATCTCGCGGTCCGTGAGTTTGAGCCCCGTGTCGGGCTCTGTGCTGACCGCTCAGAGCCTGGAGCCTGTTTTGGATTCTGTGTCTCCCTCTCTCTCTGACCCTCCCCCATTTATGCTCTGTCTCAAAAATAAATAAACATTAATAAAAATAAAAATAAAATGACCTTGCATAGCTTTGTGTTTGTTGAAACACTTTACTAACTCAACTTCAAATGTGCTTATAAAATCGTTAAACTGGCTCATGGAAGAAACCTTCCTTATTTTTCATTTTATTTTCTTTCCTCACTTCAACTGGATTCTTTCCCTTTTTTCATAAACTATAAAACTGGTTTGTTCTTGCTTTGTTCTTTGGGTTGTTTGGGCTCAAAAATTTCTAAACATTCCAACAGGGCTCTAGAAGACACCTACAAAGTGTTTGAGTTGGGTTTTTTTTTTTGTTTTTTTCCTAAAGCAAATCAATATTGCAACACTTGCGACCTTCAGCACAAATGTACCCTTCAGTTGCTACTGAAACTTAAGAGGACAGAGGAAACAAAATTCTCTAGCATCTCTAGTTCTATTACTAACCTCAGAGCATAAATAAGTTCTGACCACGCTAAAAAAAAAAGTTTGCTAGGTGGAACTGTTGTGGCTGCTGTTTTACTAGTGAAAGTGGAAATGGGTTTAAAAATGCGGCCTGAGTAGATTTGGAGGATTTAGAGGGATTTCTGCACTAAACACTATAGTCTGTAACCCCTCTAATATAGGAGATAAATTAGTTTAGATCTCAGACTCTCAGATTCTTAATAACAGATTGATCACATGACTAGGATAAATGAAGACCATTTGAGCAACAGAAAACTACACCTGATGGTTTTTTAAGGCCCTGTGTAGGAAAAAAGAGCTCCCAGTTCTGTGAGCAAAGGGTTACTAAATATTGGTAAGCGTGGATTAAAGATCCTGATTCTTTAGACACTTCTCTTAAGACTCTCCTCCTACTAAGACAGCAGACCTACCTGAGGCTAGGATTTTTCAGAAACTCAGAGGAGCAGGACCCCAGGTGAGAATGACATGGCTATAATTAATCCCTTTTTCTCTTCTGCTTACAATACATTCAACTGTCCTTTAAATTATACACAAGAATCTCCAGAAAACTTTCCCAAATAAACCCAACTTTTTCCTACTTGCCAAAGTTATCTAGCCAGATGTGTGTCCTACCAGATGTGGTCTGGTTAAGGAAGTGTAGCTATTAAGTGCATACTCATCCTCCCACACTTTTGGAATGTAATCTTCTCAAGAAATGAATTAAGTCTTGTCCAATACTCAGTACAAACCGAATTAGGAGTGAAGTGTAAGAAAGGAAGAATAAAACTATCGCTGAGTGTGTATTACATCCCGGGTACCTTATATAAATTGTTTCAATAATTCTGCACAGTGAGCCCAGATTATCCTGTACTTCATCATTTCCAGGATGCACATTTTTTCACTTTTCAAGATGTTCTAAATCTGGATGCATCTGACAACTCATAATGGCATGGCACAATTTTAATTAGCAATCATTTTCTACTGTTAGTAGTAGACAAAATAATGGTGCCCCATACAAGTGATGATGTCTCACATTCATTAAAATATTATTTTCATGGGATTGGAAACAGAAATTGAGAAGCAGATTCAGAAAAGTGCCTAGGGTTACTACACAGACTGTAAGGGACTAACCAGACTTCAAATGTGATATGGTTAATTTCAAAGTCTCTTCCTATACAGTCAACCTAACACAGAGACTTTGAACACAGCAAGAATTTTCAATAGTCAGCATTACTCAAAGACTAGCAACCTTGGGTATTAAATTTTCAGGAACCGAGGAGTCCACACCGCCTGGTGGAGACACTGCAAATAGTTGGTTAAGGTACCAGCCAAACCTAAACTTCTAGGAGTCTTCTGGGCTATGCTGACTCTGGGGTGCAGAACCCAGCTTTCTGCTAAGTCTACAATCTACAGGGAAAAAACAAAAACAAAACCAAAAACAAGCGGCAGCCTTACTCCCTCTCCCCAATTTGCTGAGACATTCTTCCCCCATCTCTCAATCTAGACGCTCAACTCTCCCAGCTGAGTTCATCCTGGACCACCTCACCTCTCACTCCCAAATAGGGGCAGTCTAGATGCCGCCCCCATCCGGCCATTCATCATCGCGGGCGCTAGAGCATGCCCCCAGGTCTGCAGGGCTCCCAGACCCGAATCTTGGCTCGGCCACCCTACTTAGGCCAGCAGCCCAAGTCACGCCCCCCACCCCACAAAGCTCCAGCAAAGCTCCTTCCGCCCCAGGAGGTCCCCGACGTGGGGCCGCACTCTCGCGGCTCCCAGGCCCCCGCTGAGGTCCGGCCCCGGAGGGCCCAGCCACGGCCTGGGCCGGGACGTTGGGCCCGGCGAGGCCAGGAACTCTCGGAGACCTGGAGGAGAGAGTCTCGGCTGGACTCACGGAGGAAGGAGCGCGACAGGAGGCGGGCGGCTGCCAGGCAGCTGCTGCCAGAGGCCATGGTCGCAGTGACAGCGGCAGCGGCAAGAGCTGCGGTCATCCACCAATGACACTCCCAGGCCCCCGGGGACCTGGTAGGGGCCGAGGCTCGAAGAGGAAATGGGTGGCCATGGCAGTCGCCTAAATGAATATTCCGCCGCAGAGACTTCGCCAAACATTGGACACAGTAGGTAGAGGGGAAAAGAGGTCTCTTAACGGAGAAGAGGACATTAACTCAGCTGCTCCCCGGAAATGTGGCTTTAATTCAACATTAATTACAACGGCAACTTAGGAAAAACCTCACGCGAGGCCGGTCGGCGCATAGCATTGTGGGAAATGTAGTTTGGTGGCCTCGACTTGTTTGTGGTTTAGGTGGAGGCGTGCGGGAGGGGAAGCGAGCGGGAAAGGGGATACTCAGACCCAGGAGATGGGGTGGCAAGAGGAATGAAGTGCGAAGAGCAGTGCAGAACTTTCCGTATCCTTAAACCAATCTGGACCTTCGTTTATCTCGGCTGGCATACGGAGAGGCCAATATTATTCCTCACCACATACCCTTGTGAGGACCTGGAAGAATTACCGATGGTAACAATGTGAGTTCATGCTATTGTCCAGTGAAGGTAAGGAAATGACGAGAAAGACCAAAAACTACCTTACTGACACTTAATTTCTTGGAATATGGATCTTTTGGTCAAACAAGCTATCATACAGCCTTTGACTAGCACTAAGTGAATGAGTGACTCTTCCCTGGGGATCCTGGAACATTGAAGTTATAGATCAAATGTGACTGCTCCTTTTTAAACAAACCGGTCATTCCTGTAAGTGGTTTAGAAGGAAACTCAGAGTCCAAGAGTCAAAGAGTAAACAGATAAAGTAATCTCTCTCCCTGCTTCCAAACATGATCTGAGGTTCCTTGTCATTCTCATCAATAGAATTATGATAATTTACTGACGTAGTAATTACAATTTATACTGAGCTATGCGATGTATGAGTAGGATTACCCAACAGAGATTTCCCAATATTTCTTCTAGGATCCAGATATTGTCAGTCCTGGGTTGGACTTGTCTACTCACAAATCCCTCCCTTATCTAATGTGTTATGTTCTTGCGATCATGTATTTAAATAGTATCAGTGGTGGGGTGCCTGGGTGGCTCACCCCACCCAGATTGAGCCAAGGACTCTTGATTTTGACTTAGGTCATGATCCCAGGGTCATGAGGTCAAGCCCCACTCTGGCTCGGCACTGAGCGTGGAGTCTGCTTAAGATTCTTTCCCTCCCTCTACCCCTATCCACCTGCCCATCAAATGAAATAAAATAAACAGTGGTTTCCAAATAGGTCTAGTATGAAGACTCATTTTCAAGAGCAAAGTTCTTCCTAAACATTTACATGATGATAGTTATGTTTTTAGTTTTATTTAGTTGGTAAAATGCATGATGACAAAAAATAGAATTCTGGTATGATTGTAATGAATTTTTATTCCCACAAGACACGGATTTTAGCTTGTTTTGTACACTGATGTATCCTCAGCATCTAGAACAATGGCTGGCACAAAAAGAGAACTCATTATTTGTTGAGCATTATTTCTTGAATTGACAGATAAGAAATAGCATATACATTTATTTATTGAATCCACACACAAAGTTTGATGGTGTTTCAATCATTCAGAATAACTACACCTCTGCCCCAATTCTATAGCTCATTGATAGGAGACAGTTGCACTAGACACTAACTGTACTACCTATTTTTATATGCAGATTGGTTTTGGAGTCAGACAGATCTGGATTCAAATTCCCATACTGTTGTGGGCTGTGTGACCTCTGGTTTTTCTCACTGAGATGGGTATGAAAATCCCTGTCTCATAATAGTGTTGTGAGCAGTTAATGCTCTTTGTACCTTATAAACATTCAGTAAATGGTAGTTATTATCATTAAAGATAAGAACTTTCATCTTCACATGGCAGGATGATGTCTTGAAGTTCCACCAGATGTGGAATAGGACATTTCCATGTGTGTCCAAACTTTGGCTAAAGCCCCAAAGATGAGGAAAAAGGCCATAAGTAACTCCACATTCTAAGGAGGAAAGCCTAGGAGATACCTTCCTCAAGATTGTGATAAGAGTAGGACAGAATTGTTTTTGGATTCTCCCACTCACACCCTAGCAACTCAAATAAGCAAAAGACTGGAATTCATTGAATGAGGGAATTCTGAGTCATGAGTTGTCCCCTGAGGTTCCCCTTTCCTCTCACCCCACCAGACAAGTTCGTGGCAAAGGGCTCCTTACTAAAAGGACTGGCATTAAATCAAGGCTAAATCCTTGCAGAACTGCAGAAGTTCATGAACCTACTCCAGTGTCCTAAAGTAGATCTAGTCAAAGAACATTCAGGAAAAGTTGAGTTTGGATGTCAGACCTAAACATAAAGCCTAATATCTGCTTCCTGTCTGGAGAACTCCAGGCAGGAGGCTGTCTAAAACAACCCTCACTTGGAGGCAGGGCATTGTTTGGTATGGCAAGATGTGTAATAATCCCATGGGTGAAATTGATGCCAGGAAAGAAAGCTGAGCTTCCCCCTAAGGATCTCCTGCTGGGACAAGGAACCATAGCATAAAAAACCATGGAAGATTCCCCCCCTCCCCAGGGGCAGGAGGGGGACAGCGTAGGGGAGAGGTTTACAGGAGGTCAGCCAAAGAGCATATAACTCATCAGGATACTGTGCAGATGGGGTTCCCTAGGCAGGGTGGGAGGAGAGGAGCTACGGAGAAACCCACAGCATTCCAGATCATAAAGACCAGAGAGAACCTCAGATCACCCCATTTAAGAGATTTTATCCAAACCTCACCCCACCCCTGCAGGAGCCAAAAGCAAGGGAAGAGGAGAAGGAGTAAAAGAAGGAGGAGTATACAGACCTTGACTCCTTCCCAGCTGCAGGTTGTGGAGCCATAGATCGCACCAGACATTGGAGGGGGTAAGGAGCTTTGAATTAGGTATAAGATTTACATTTTTGAATTGGATTTAATGGGACTTAGAATTATTAATTTTTTTTAATTAAGGCTATTTTCCCCACGAATAAAAATCCAAAAGTTACAAAAAAATTATATAGTGAGAAATCTTTCTTCTGTTTCCCCACTACCCAGTTCTCCCAGGTTAAATCAATATTATCCAATTTCTTGTGTAGACTTCCAGATCTACTTTGCACACATACAAGCATACATATGTATCCATTCTCCTACCCCCCCACATCACCCTTCTGTGTTGCCACTAATGTGGGAAGAAAAGGGGCCAAAACAGGACTGGTGGGGGAGTCAGGAGACCAGCAATCAAGGTGACTACTATCCATGCTGGCAGTCCCACGGCCGTGTCTTTTTCTGCTTATTTTATTCTGAAGAACCAAGAATCTTGCAGCCAAGAATCTTGACAGGTCTGAGCTAAGTAATGAGGTTCAAACTATTGGAACAAAGTCTCTCATTTGCATTATTTTTAAGGAAATAAATCAGCTCTTGTCACTGATCTGTATACCCCAATCAGACCAGAAAAGAGAATCTGACCAAGACTCTGGTGGATTCTTTAACTGATAAAGGAAATACGGATTTGTTTGTTTTTTTTAATATATAGAAGAGGAGTTCTAGTTCTATATTTTACCTTGATTTTAATATGAGCCCCAATTCTTCCAGGATTTCAAATCCATCTTCTTTCACCAGAGTTTTGTCTAAATTTCTGGTGGAATGTTGGGGTGAGTTGGATGAGGCAGAAGAAGCATTTGGTCCTTTGTCCGTACAGGCAGCCCCTCATGTGCATCCTTCCATCTCATTCTCAGCTAGTGCTGTATCATCCCTTCCTCCTATTTGCAATGCTCCTCTTGGTCTGGCTCTACCAGCTATTTCTGGGCTCTTCTTAGGTGCGTGAGAACCATTCAACCCCTCTGGTGCTGTGCTGGACCATAGCTAACATCCCTGCTTGCCTAGATGCACCGTTTAACAGAATCTTGTAACCATTCTGCTTGCTTTCTCTCTCATCTGTCTCTGTCTCTCTCTGTTTCTGTGTCTCTTTCTTGAGAGCAACAAGTTCCTGGGCTATGGGCCAAATTGTCTCCCCACCCTCCAAATTCATATGTTGAAGTCCTAGCCCCCCTGATGGCTATATTTGGAGTAAAGAAGTAATTAGGGTTAAATTAGGTAAATTAGGGTTAAACACCAATATTATTAGTGTTCTTATAAAAAAAATACAAGAAGGGTGCCTGGGTGGCTCAGTCAATTGAGCATCCAGCTTTGGCGCAGGTTATGATCTCACAGTTCATGGGTTCGAGTCTCACATCAGGCTCTGTGCTGACAGCTCAGAGCCTGGAGCCTGCTTCGGTGTTTCCCTTTCTCTGCTCTTGTCCCACTAATGCTCTATCTCCCTCTCAAAAATAAACATTTTAAAAAATCATTAAAAAAAAAAAAAAAAAAGAAATACAAGAGAGCTCCCTCTTTCCACCATGTGAGGACACAGCCAGAAGGCAGCCATCGGCAAAGTAGCAAGAGAACTTTCACCAGGAACCAAATTGGCCAACGCCTTGATTTTGGACTTTCAGTCCCCAGAACTGTGAGAAATTTCTGTTGTTTAAGCCACCCAGTCTGTAGTATTTCTTTATGGCAACCTGAACACACAAATACACCCTGCTTCGTGTATCCCTTAACTCATTTTGGTGATTCTTTTGACTACTCACCTCCCTCCACCTTCAAGTAGGGGGACTTGGGGGGGCGGGATCAATGCCTAAGCTCTCCTGGCTCCCTGCTCATTTCCTAGCCTGGGATCCTTTTCTGGTCTTGGAAACATTAACTCACATTTTTGGTCCAAATCTAAGTTGTTTCTGCCATTCTCAGGGACTTTGAGATACACATTCCTTTCCTGGGGGCAATTGAGAGTGCCAGAAATAAATTGGTAAGGGGAAGGAGTAGAAATATTTAGAAGAGGGTCAAAGAAGGAGCTACTGGAAGGAAAAGCATCAGTTAATGTTACAGATTACCTCCCTGCTGCAATCTGGGTGCCCCAAAGCTTTGTGTGTATTCACCTAGGCAGTCTGACTGCCATGTGGAAATGGAACAAAAAGAACCTTGTCTAGTGCCTTAGCTAAAGGTGCTGTAACAAAGTACCACAGACAGGGTAGCTTATAAACAACAGAAATTTATTTCTCGCAGCCCTGGAGGCTGGACATCCAAGATCAGGGTGCCAGCATGGTCAGGTTCTGGTGAGGGTCCTCTTCTGGGCTGGCCCTTCTATAGCCTCACATGGCAGAAAGAGGACAAGACAGTGCTCTGAGTTCCCTTTTATAAGCACACTGATCCCATTCATGGAGTTCCACCCTCATGACCCGATCATCTCCCAAAGGCCCCACCCCCTCATACCATCACATTGGGAAGTAGCTCTCAACATAGAAATGGGAGGTGGGGGGGGGAGCACAAACATTCAGTCCATTGCATCTTGGACTAGTGCTGCCAACTTCTTTATGGGCACAAAACAAAACAAAACTGCCAGCCTTCCAAAGGGAGAAAATCTTCTTCATCTTCACTGGCACAAGCACACTCAAAGAGAAACATATTGGAGCCAAGAAAGGCTGGGGCCTCTGGGGCTGATGAGCCAGCCTAATCCCTCAGGCTCCACTATAGGTGTGACTAATTCCTTCATAAAACAAATGTAGAGTATAGGAGCTTGCATCCTTCGCCCTACTTTATGGAAGATGGCACAACACAAATCAGAAACACTTGACCTCAGACACAGCTCCAGCTTTTGAAAAACTACAAGACATGAGTCACAAAGACTGGGGATTATTTTCATCTCAAGTGCAGCTTCAAAGAGAGGCAGAATCACACAGCACAATTCTAAGAGCCAACTAACACCACTGGCCGATTTGAGCGGAGGCAGACTCTTTCCCTCTCCCCTTATAGGGGAGAGCCAGCTTAGCTGTCTTGAGGACAAAGAACTTTCTGAAATGCACTTGCAGGGTCCTCCTGAAAGCTTATTACAGTTCTTTGAATGATCTATCCACTCAGCACCTGCAAAGGGGAGGTCTCATCTGTGTTAGATCCTCACAAGAATGTCAAGAGCTTCGATCTCTCCTTTAGAGGAAGTGGTTTCCAAACCTAATTTCTTTTCCCCATACTTGCTCCCTGTTGCAGATTTGGTGCCCTGAAAACCCTGTGCAAGAGTATGCTGGGGACCACCTCCTACAGAAGGGAAGGGAAGAGAGCAAAGTTGGAAGGAAGGAGAGATCCAGCTGTGGTGCGGGTCCAATAACAGAGTCTTGGCCAATGCCCTTCAGAATCGCCCTGAATCGGGCAAGATGGTCAGGCTTCTATAACCCCACATGGATTGTCACCAAGGTGTGAGTAGGATCGTGGCTGAGGCAGCTGTTTGCATTCAGAAAATTCCTGAAAGGGTTGGGAGAGCTGAGAGACAGCTGAAGAAGACTCTCAACCAATAGCACTCCCAGGTAGGAGGGCGACATGTCCTTCATTGAAGGAGACATGCCCTGCATCTGGGTAGTGCATCACAATACCCACCGGATGCCCCTTTCTGGGAGAAAGTCTGATAAGAAAGCAAGAGTCAGTCCTCAGCAAAACCATAAAGAAGACAGCTTGGTTTGAGTGTCCCTCTTAAGATTCCCCTTCTTGTGAAGACTGACTCCTTTCCTTTTCCCTAGAAAGCCAGTGCTTTCATGCTGCCCTGTGCTGGATCCCGCCATTTTCTCACCACCTCTAAGAACTTCTGCAGACATTGTCCTGTTTCTCAGGGATTAAATACACTAGGACTTTGCTTCTGTCTCTCAAATTACAGGTTTCTTGTGCATTTTAACAGAGATCACCTATATCTTCACACAAATTAGTGATTCATGTGGAGAATTTCTGGAATTATAGTCAGGAAAGCTGTTTTTCCACCCACCTCTGCCCCTTCTCAGATAACTTTCCTTCTTCATCAAATACATCTTCTAGTTCTCTCTCTGTGTGTGTGTGTGTGTGTGTGTGTGTGTGTGTGTGTGTGTGCTTTTTAATTTTTTGTAGCAGATGAAAATCCAGGATACCAGGACAGAACCAGATTCCATGAGATTCTGGAATGTAGCTGAAAACATTGTGACATTGTTTCCCACCCTACGGTCTAGTAGAGGGGCAAAGAAGAGTCCCAGGAATTAGTACTAAAAAGAGAGAAAAGCCCTGGGGCCCCTGGAAAAGAAAGGAGAGGGATCTTAGGACGCTGGTTGTGGCCTGAGAAAGGACTCCAAGGTGGAAGAGAGGGACCCATGTTCCTAGAAGACAAAGCACTCCACAAAAAACAACTCCAACAGCTACCAAGTGATGGCATCTCTAACTCAGGCTCCCATCACTCATCTGTGTTCAGCATTTTCATTGCTTGGGGCTGTGAAAGCCCCTTTTTCATTGGGGTTTCACGTATTTGTGGAGTAAGTGGCTAGTGTTGGGCTTTGAAGTCCAATATGACCTGACAGAATTGAAAAGATCTGCATGGACTTAAAAGGATGCACACCTTTCAATCCATTGTCTAACATGCCTTCCAAACTGTTACTTCATTCTCTAGAAAGATGAACCTTTATTTAACTTTCTTTCACAGTTAATACAAAAATAGTATACTTATTTATTATAAATTTTGCAGATAATTTCTACTTTGTGATCGATTCTTTTTGATATCATCCAAGTTCTCCAAGGTTAACACATTATTTTTATAACCAGAAAAAGAAATAATTAGCAGTTTTGGTTTTTTTATGAATGAAATGATGTGATTAGGACCCAGACTCTTAACTTACAGACTTTTGTCTGGTAGAGATGTAAATAGTTTCTATTCAGCAGAAAACTCAACCCTAAACTGTGTGGTATCATTGCCCCGTTGGATATTTCCCAGTTCTATATGTCTCTTGGAAATCTCTGTGCCTCACATTCCTCCCTTGTAGGTAGGGATAATAGTACTTATCTCATAGGTTTGTTGTGTGCATTAAATGAGACACTCCATATAAAACACTTGGAGAAGAGTCTATAATAGTAAACAATAAGTGCTGCCTGTTATTATTACAGACTCATTTAACTGAAAAATCTAGGGCATATCCTTCAGGTATGGCTCAAGTAAGTCACGAGATCTTGCATCCTCACAACTCCACCCAAATCCTTCACTAAGAGAATGCTTCTGTCTTGGCTCCTCTACCAAGAACATTGGGACTGACTGTTTGGAAAGACTCGTGTACACTTGTCAATGCAGGTGCCAGTGGGGCGGGCAGCAGCAGGCAGCAGGTGCTCCAGGCAGAGGCAAAGACACAAGAGACACCATTCCCTGGAATCTGGGTCCTGCTATCATGGATTAAGACCCTAAAGTCCTACACAGCCCCAGTAGCCCTGCTTATTTCTATTTCATCATTTTTTTTTAACATTTGTTTATTTTTGAGAAAGAAAGAGAGTGCGAGCAGGGGAGGGGCAGAGAGAGAGGGAGACACAGAATCCAAAGCAGGGTCTAGGCTCTGAGCTGTCAGCACAGAGCCTGATGTAGGGCTCAAACTCACAGACCATGAGATCAGGACCTGAGCCAAAGTTGGACGCCCAACGGACTGAGCCACCCAGGTGCCCCTCTACTTCATGATTTTAGGCTAAGACTTTCAAGTGCTTAATAGCAGTTAACATGGTATCTTTCCTTAAAAATGATTCTCTATGCATTAATTTTTTTTTTTTTTTAAAGGGGGACATCTGGGTGGCTCCGTTGGTTGAGCAACCAACTTCAGCTCAGGTCATGATCTTGCAGTTTGTGAGTTCAAGTCCTGAGTCAGGCTCTCTGCTGACAGCTCGGAGCCTGGAGCCTGCTTCAGATTCTGTGTCTCCGCCTCTCTCTGCCCCTCCTCTGCTCATGCTCTGTCTCTGTCTCTCTCAATAATAAATAAACGTTAAAAAAAAAAAAGATTCTCTATGAACTTAGTCCAAAGACAGGCAAGATGAAATGGTAAATAGGAAGGAAACAAGATTTAAAATGAAAACAAGTGAAAATACCCTCTACATGTTCACCCAGTTCTGGTGAAGGGGACCCAGCTCACAAACATATAGAACACAATATACATGGGCTTCACCATCAGACAGTCCAGAGCCCAAATCTCTGCCCTGGCACCCACAGCAGTATCACCGATTCCTCATTTATATGTCATGAAGCTCAGGGAGCAACTCATATGCTCTGCTTTCTTCCCCATATGCAGGAAACAGCAAGATCAGACATTCAGGTCTACCTCCCATTCTGTTCCTCTGAATGTTTTTTTTTTTTTTTTTGATGTTTATTTTTTAAGAGATGGAGAGACAAAGTGTGAGTGGGGAAGGGGCAGAGAGAGAGAGGGAGACACAGAATCTGAAGCAGGCTCCAGGCTCTGAGCTGTCAGCACAGAGCCTGATGCAGGGCTCGAACCCACAAACTGTGAGATCATGACCCCAGCTGAAGTCAGACAGTTAGCTGACTGAGTTACCCAGGCACCCCTCCTCTGAATGTTTATGACAGTCTTAAGGGAGCACAGAATGATCCAGATGGCTCTGTTACTCTGACAGAAATAGGTGACAGCAGTCCAGGCTGTGGAAGTCCATGTTCTCAGGCAGCACTGATTGCTAAGCCCCCCTCTCCTACTGAGCAGTGCCACAGTGACCCTGGAGTACTGGTTCAATACTAGTCCATGTATCTACCACCTTGCAGATCCATCATCCTCTGTTTCTGGTGACCCACACTTCCCAAACAATTGTCCCTCCTTTACACCTGCCTGTAAAAGTGGTCACATCCTGTGATCCCAGGTTGGTCCACCCTACCCATCTAAGGGAAGCTGTTTTCAAAGGTTCCCAGGTGATTTCCTGCCTCTGCCGTGACACGGATGGCAATTTCTCTTGCTAAAGAAGAGGAGAACCCCCCCCCCCCACACACACACACACAACGTACACCCACATATACATTCACAAATTTAATTTCTGGAGAGTATCCCTCTTGTATGGCTTCCACAAACCATACATTTTTTTATATTTATATATAAAATACGGATCATAACACCTACTTCCCAGGGTTATTATAAAGAATAGAAGAAACAATACATACCAAAAGTACATTGCACACTTCCTGACACATAAAAGCTCCTTCGTGAGTGTTAGTTCACCTTCCCTCTGATCCAATTAGTTACCTTTATGGTGTATTGACAGCCAAAACAAACAAACAAACAAACAAAAAGAAAAAGAAAAAGCTGACATGTAAGTAATACCTCTGAGTGAAATAGATGACCAAAGTTTTGGATCTTCCTGAAAGTGAAATGAAACCAGATAGGCAGGCACTTAATGTATCAAGCTATTGAATACAATGAACTCATTTTTAAAAAAAGATAGACAAAGAGGGGCGCCGGCTGGCTCAGTCGACGGAGCATGTGACTGTTGATTTCAGGGTTGTGAGTTCAAGCCCCATGATGGTTGTAGAGATTACTTAAAAATAAAATCTTTAAAAAATAATAAAAAGAGAGAGTACAATCTGTTGCCCCCGAGGAAGCTGAAAGCAGGTTGTCTTCCTAAAGCCTTAAATCCACCTGGGGGATTTGCCCAGCTCAGTTGTCCTCACTCATGATGGGCAGCAACCCCAGATTCACAACTCTGTTTTTTCCAACAACGACTGTCTTGAGGCAGCCCCTTGGGGCAGACTTGAATGTCTCTCATCAGGGTCTAGCAGATGTGGCTCTGAATGGCACTCTAAGCTCTGCAGTCAGTTTGTTCTCGTTGTCGGAGGGGATCCCAGTGTTCCAAGAGTGTGGCTTCGGTGTAGGGCTTGGGAGACCTTCCATGCCTCCCTTTCTAACTATCCCTGCAAACGGGACTCAGGTCCCCAGGAGGAAGCAGTTAAAAACGCGGGTGTCAGACAAGGGGGAGGTGGCGAACAAAGCAGTGAGGTCAACAGGTTTTATTTAATTCCATTTTATTCTGAAAGTTAGACCTGGGGAAACAAAACCTCTCTGTCACAAAAGCAATATAGGAACAAGAGTAAAGAGAAAGGACGTGCCCTGCGTCATATATTTAGTGATCAAGGATCAGCACACGCATCTCTTAACCTTGACTCCACCCTCGCCGAGTCAAAGCAAAGCTGGAGCCAATAGGAACCACTGGGGCATTCGCCCAGGGATGCTTCTTCAGGATCTAAGCTATCAGAATCTCCTAAATGAGGCATCTCAGGAATTTGTATTTTTAAAGACCTCCCCCGATGATCCTCATGTAGTCCCTGGCATTTGGCAACTCTCTGCTTTCTACCAGTAGTGCTTAGGAGTCCGTACCTGAAGCCTTGATTACACTCCTATGCCTGTTGCATACTACAAGTCAGCAGTGCCAGCAGGTGCTGAGGACAACAGAATGTTGCAAAGAGAGACTGTGTTTCAAAGTATTTACCAATTGGGAAACAATTAGAAATTGGCTCAGTCATGTTGGGTTGGTCAATCTCTCTCTCTTTGCTGCCTATGCCCCTGCCCCCGCTGTCCCTCCCCCCAACCATATACAGTCATCTAGCATGATCACAAGAGAATGACAAGGAGGACAGCAAATTTTTTAGTCTTTTTTTTTTAACTTTTATTTTGAAAGAATTATAGGTTTACAGGAAATGCAATGATAGTTCAGGAGGTGGAGGATACATTGCTACCACTGAATGGTGGTGAAAGTTCCGGCTTCCCACTTAGTTAATTCTGACCCCATCCAGGAAAAGAGGGGGAAGGGGTGCCTCATTACTGCTGGGTGGGGACGGAAGTCTAGCATCCCACATGGCTTTCACTGATACCCTTTTGGGGGAGGAGGAGCTTTATTATTACTGAGTCGGGATGAAAGTACCAGCCCTCCACCAGATCTTCTTGCAGGGGAAGGGGGGGGTGCACCTTGAGATAGTATGGAAGTTTAGGTCACCCACTTGGCCTTCGTTGACGGGTGGGGATGGGCCATGTTTTTTTCCATGGTGTTTGGCTAGGGTAGAGTGCTGTCTTCATCTGTTCAGAATACTATAGAAGTATACCATAGACTGGGTAGCTTATAAACAAGAGAAATTTATTTCTCACAGTTCTGGAGGCTGGGAAGTCCAAGATCAAGGGGTGGGCAGATTCACTGTCTGATGAGGGCTTACTTCCTGGTCATAGACAGATCTGTCCCTATGTTCAAAAATCTTCAATCACCATAGGATAAATGTTTGTGAGATACTATGTGCTAAAAAAAAAAAAAGTGAACACTGATTTTGCACAGTATCAACTTGGTGAGATAAAGTAGAAAATATTTTATCTTAACTGCTAGCACTTATCCCTGAGGTCTCTGACTTCACCCCCAAACTCGCTTTTCTGCCTCATTTCCCTTTACAGACATTAGCTTATCCTACACACATCTTTACACTACTGCACCTCTCAAACATTTCCTAATATTTTCACAATTCTGTGAATTGTAGCCCAATGCCTTGAGAGGTCATCAGTGGGAAATAAGCCTTAAATGGAACCAAGGTAAATTTGAAATTTAAGGAAAATGTAAGAAGCCATTGAAGTCTCCCCCCCCCCCCTGCCCCGGGACCCCAGGAACTTCGATTCCTGAGGCTGCCCTTTTCCAGCTATACTTACCCCTCAGCCTGCAGACTGCCTGTCTGTTACTTACCACACCTCAAGCTTCCTGCTGTTTAATCTGCTGTCACCTAGGTACAGTTGGGGGAGAGGAGGGAGGGGAAGTGCACACTGTGATTGCCCAAGGCCTTAATCTGCCTTACTACTCTGAGCTGGAAAAAGTATGGAAAGGGCTTCCAAAGAGAGGTACCTAGAGCTTGAAAAGTAGCTAAATTATCTTGTCTGCTGGTTAATAGCTAACTGGCTTGCCTCCTTTATTGCCCATGCAGACTTGGCTATCTTCCAGGTTTGCATGGCTGTTTGCCTTTCCCATGCAAGAAAGGAGTTTTCTTTCACGGCAAATGCAATTTAAGAACAAAACATTGAGCAAAGAACAAAGATGCCAAAGGAAACCGGTTCTACAAAACTATCTGGACTCAGTGGTCGAGAAGGAATTTAATGATTAGAACCAATCGATCACTCATTCATTCAACAAATATTTATTCAGGATCACCTATGTGTCTGGACCGATGCTCAGCAGTGAGTTCAATGGTGAGCAAGGAGGCTTTCTGAAACCTGGAAAGGTGTAGACTCCAGCTGGAGGTGCCAAAGGAGCCAATAACAGCCAGGCTCAGGTTGGACATTTTCCTTAGCTTCAGACAGGTATTTATTTCTCTTTATTCACCATGGACAGAAGTGGCAGATAGGGTCTGGGGCTCAGGAGACCTGAGATTTTGGTCCTGGTACTGATTAAGACTCTTAACGGTACAATTTTCTTTAAAGAAATTTTTTTAATGTTTATTTTTCAGAGAGAGACAGTGAAAGAGGGGAGGGGCAGAGAGAGAGACAGACACAGAATATGAAGCAGACTCCAGGCTCTCAGCTGTCAGCACAGAGCCGGACGCGGGGATTGAACTCACTAACCAGGAGATCAGGACCTGAGCTCAAGTTGGATACTTAACTGACTGAGCCACCCAGGTGCCCCAGAATTTTCTTTATGCATTAAGTCTCACCATCTGGCAAATGGTAACATGCATTTCTGCCCCTCCTATACTGTTCAGCACTATTATGAGGATCAAATGTGGACCATAGTAGAAGGTGTTGGGGTACCTGGGTGGTTCAGTCAGTTAAGCATCCAATTCTTGATTTCAGCTCAGGTCATGATCTCACAGTGGTAAGATAGAGCCCGCATGAGTCTCTGAGCTGGGTGTGGAGCTTGCTTAAGATTCTCTCTCTCTCTCTCTCTCTCTCTCTCTCTCTCTCTCTCTCTCTCTCTCTCTCCCCCTCCCTCCCTCCCTCCCTCCCTCCTTCTCCCCCTCCCCCACTTGCACACATACACACACTCTCTCTCAAAAAATAAAAAATAATAAGTATATGTTTATTTTTTTAAAAAAGAAGATGCTGAATAAATGGATATTATCACATTATCTAAACACCTCAAATTCAGGCACACCAGTTATAAGTGGCACTGCCTCAGCTATATAATGAATGAACGACAAAACCCAACTTATCCCTGCCAGCTTGAGAAACTGCAGTGTTATTCATGCCTCACAGCCACATGGAGTCTGGTTTGTATTGTATCCCTGGATGACAAAAAGCAATTCTTGCAGAGTCAATGAGCCATTGCCTCTGATCCTTGGATGATGCAGACAGAACTCAAATTTATTTCCTGCATTAAAGCCATAGACAACACAGGAAAGATTTGTTGCTAAATCTCAGGCATTAGCAGACACTCAGCAAATGATGCTAATGATGCTGCCTATGAATTAGGGGCCTGAAGCCTGCCCTTGATGAAATCCTGCTAGACTTTCACAAATGCAATTTAGGTCCATTGAAAGAAGCAGCCAGAGAGCAAGGACGGCCCCCTTTCCCAGGTCAGCAAGGAGAACTGAGGTCAGCCCTGACAGCCTGACACTGAGGTCTTTAGACCTGGTATCAAGTCCCTGTCTATGACGAAAACTAGAGGAAAACATCTCTGGGGACAAACACCCTACTCTAGGACATCATGACCCTGTGTGATATGTATACGCGTCAAAGCTGTCTTTTTTAAAGCGGTCCTGTCTCTTGTCTTCTTTGTTAACTGTTACACTCTAAAGACTCCAGCCCACTTTTATACTCAGTTGGGGAATATAAATTGGGTATTTTGTTCTTAGACATGAAAAGAAAATTATCCCGAGAAAATAATTCACATGACTATCATTCGTTATTTAAATATTTCTTGAAACCCTGTCTGCGTTCCCCAACTAGTCAGAGGACAGGAGCTACATTTTATAGTTCTTTTGGGTATCTGCCCTCCTACATCTCCCCCCCCCAGAACCCCCATTCCTACCCCTGTGTTGTGTACATAATAGGCAGTTAATAAATGCTTGTTAATAACTAATTGAATGTGCTATTCTTCCAGACAAAAACTTGAATGTTTATAAGCAACATTATTTATAATAGCCAAGAAGTGGAGACAACTCAAATGCCCATCAACTGATGAACAGATAAATAAAATGTGGCATAAATCTATACAGTGGAATATTATTCAGCAATAAAAACAAATGAAGTACTGATACATGCTACATCATGAATGAGTCTTGAAAACATTGTGCAAAGGGAAATAAACCAGTCACTAAAGACCCTATGTTGTATGATCCCTTTTATATGAGATGTCCAGAATATGCCTATCTACAGAGATGGAACTAGATTGGTAGTTACCTAGGGCTGGAGGGAATGGGAAGAATAGAAGATGACAGCTAAAGGGCATAGGGTTTCTTTTTTGAGGTGTTTGAAAATGTTCTAGAATCGGGGTTCAGTCTGTTAAGCATCTGATTCTTGATTGCGACTCAGGTCATGAGCTCAAGGTTTGTGAGTTCAAGCCCTATATCAGGCTCTGTGCTGACAGCACGGAGCCTGCTTGGGATTCTCCGTCTCCCTCTCTCTCTGCCCTCTCCTGCCCATGCTCTTCCTTTCTCTCTCTCTCTCTCACTTTCTCTCTCTCTCTCTCAAAAATAAGTAAATAAACATTTAGAAAAAGAAAGTATTCTAGAATTCACCAGTGATTGTTGCACAATCCTGTAACTATACTAAAAACCACTGAATTGTACACTTTAAATTGATTGTATATGAATGACGGGTTAAAGATGTTACTTTAAAAGAAGACAGTGCAGACATACAAAGATGTGCACAGAAAAATAAGAACTGGTCTGGATGCCCAAAGAGAGGAATACTAGGCAGTAACAAATGACCACAAACTTAGTGGCTTAAAAACAACCCAGATTTATTCTCTTACTGTTCTGGAGGTCAGCAGTCTGAAATCAAGGTGTTGGCAGTGCTGCGTCCCTCGTGGAGGCTGGGAGAGAGGACCCTTTAATTTTCTAGCATCCCCAGGCCACCCCCATTCCTTGGCTCATGACCCTTTCTCTCATCTTCAAAGTGTACCACACCCACCTCTGTTTCCTTACTTCCTTAGCACTTCTCTCTCTAACTCTGACTCTCCTGCCTCCCTCTTGTAAGGACCCCTGTGATTACATTGGGGGTGATCTAGGATACGTTCCCCCATCTCAAGATCCTTAATCACATCTGCAAAGCACATTTAGGCATATCATGAACCACCAAACTGTTTTTCAAAGTGACTGTGCCTTTTGGGTTTCCCACCAGCAAGGTGTGAGAGTTGTAGTTCCAGCCATGTTTTCAGCATCATACTCTGCTCCATTGCTTCCTGTGGTGGGCATACTTTCCCACATGGCATGGTTTGGCCTTTTCTTCCCTGACAGTAGAACTCTAATTTGGGGGGGGGGGGGAGGGTGGACAATATGTCTAGCTTTAGGTAACGGATTATGATAGTTCCAAGCCATTTATGACAATCCTTTCCCTACCTTCTCAGCCTCTCTTTCAGCTATATGTAACCTCTGGACCCTGTTCTGGCCAATGAGACTTAAAGATTTTATCTAACACAGAACCTTCTGGGAGAGCTTTTGCTTTTCTACTATAAGGAGACAAATCTGTCCCTTGACTCTTATTACTTCCTTATTTCTGTCTTGAATGTGAACATGATGGCTGAGACTGTAACTCTATTGCCATCATAATGAAAAGGCCAAGAGAATCATAGAAACACACAATATCAGTGACCCCCAATGATCCTGTTTAATTAAGCAACTCTTGAGGTGGTGTTCTTTTACCTGCTATTAAACACAACCCTAACTGATACAGCCGCTTCTCACTAATGTGTGGAAGACAAATGCTGTTAGTTAATACACAGAATTTTCCTTTCTTTCCCTTCATCTTTGTTTTGTGGCCCAATATTTGTCTTTCAGATATATTCCTTTAGAATTTATTTTGGGGAGGACCAAATCTCCAATTTGGAAAGGGAGGACCCCATTGTGAGAGATAATGAAAAGTTTAGTGTATTCTGGGTCTGCCAAAACCATCCCATGTTCAATGAAATTTCATGTATCTACCTTCATGAGTTGTGCAATCCTTATTTTATTTTATTATTTTTTTAATGTTTACTTATTTTTGAGAGAGAGACAGAGACAGAGACAGAGGTCGAGAGGGGAAGGGCCAGAGAGAGAGGGAGACATAGAATCCTAAGCAAGCTCCAGGCTGTCAGCACAGAGCCCGATGCAGGGCTCGAACTCATGAACCACAAGATCTGACCTGAGCCAAAGTTGGACGCTTAACCAACTGAGCCACCCAGGTGCCCCTGTGATCCTTATTTTAAACAGGGAAACCAAGATGACTTGGAAACTTTCTGTATGTAAAGTATGGATTAAAAAAACAGAGATGTGAAAAAAGGCAGTGCCATTCACGAGGCCCACCAGGACAAGTTGGTTGCAAGTGACAGAAAATCTATTCAAACTTAGGCTTTTTAAAAGTGGTGTCGGACTTTTTATTGATTCATACAACCAAAGTTTGGAAAAGCAAAAATAGCCTTAGAAATAATGGATCTTGGCATGAAAAGTCACTGGGTCTCTAGACTTGGAGTCTGTTTTCCATTTCTATGTGGCCAACTGTGGCCTTCCCTTTCCAGAGGGGAATATGGCCTCCAGGAACTCCAGGCTCATATTCTAATAGCACCACGGCTAGAGAAGAAGAGAAGATTCTCTCACTCAGGTCCACTCTTTGAAATCCAAGAGAAAGACTCTGATCATCTCAACTCATATGCTTACCTCTCAATTTGTTTTTCCTATTTGAATGTTTTGGTTTCTGTCTTTTGTGTGAGAGATCTTCCATGAATTGTCTAGCAATCCTGAGCCCTTATTTTTGAAAGGAAGGGTCTAAAAACATGATGGGAGGGGGGGCCTGGGTGGCTCAGTCAGTTAAGCATCTGCCTTCTGATTTCAGCTCAGGTCATGATCTCATGGTTTGTGAGTTTGAGCCCTGCATTGGGCTCTGCACTGACAGTGTGAAGTCAGCTTGGGATTCTCTCTCCCTCTGTGTACCTCCCCTGCTTGCTCTCTTTCTCTCAAAATAAATAAACATTTTTTAAAAGTTTGAAATGTCACCTCATTAACCTAACAAAGGAAACCTTTATGGCCCTTATCACTTAGGAAGTTCTAAAGGTTTTAGGAGCTCTGTTCCAGAAACAGTGGATGAAGACCAACTATATTATTTCTGATTATAAATCATAATATCACAACTGTATAGAGACAATATATGTACACAGATTGAAACTATCCATATGGACTACACACCATATGTAATTTTTAGCAAAATTGGATAACACTGTGCATTATATTCTGAAACATTTTTACTTAAGTATTGAGTACATTTGCCCATGTCATGTCAATACTTACAGCTCTCCTTTATTGCTTCAGTTGATTATACCGATTAAATGTATACTGTAGTTTGGATATTATATTTTATTTAAATGTAGCTTTTATAAAAATCTGTGTGCCCTTGATCAAATATTTTTTATAGTAGATTTCTAAAAGGGAAATTGTCCCCAAAGGGTATGTATGACTTTAAAAAGTCAACAACTTCTAGGGACACCTGGGTGGCTCAGTCGGTTAAGCATCTGACTTCGGCTCAGGTCGTGATCTCGCGGCCCATGAGTTCGAGCCCCATGTCAGGCTCTGTGCTGACAGCTCAGAGCCTGGAACCTGTTTCAGATTCTGTGTCTCCTTCTCTCTCTGACACTCCCCCATTCATGCTCTGTCTCTCTCTGTCTCAAAAATAAACATTAAAAAAATTTTTTTTTTTAAATCAACAACTTCTGTAAATTTTTCTCCAAAACGTTGTGCCAATTTGAACTCCTTGGTCAAGAATCTTGGCCAGGCCTGGGTAATTTAAATTCCTGGAGTTAAGAGTTACAGAGTTAAAGAGTGAGGCGCCTGGCTGGCTCAGTTGGTGGAGAGTGGGACTCTTGATTTTTGGGTTGTGATTCAAGCCCCACGTTGGGTATAGAAATTACTTAAAATCTTAAAAAAAAAAAAAAAAAAAAAAAAAGGTTAAAGGGTTATCCTTATAGATGCCAGAATATCCAATTACTATGCAAGTGAGACAAATGGCCTAAGAGGAAGCTGGGATGGATGGCTTTGGTAGACACAATGGCTTCAGGCCTGAAGATAGATAAAGGGGTAGCTTAGTCAGCTCAGGCTGCTGTAGCAAAATAACTTAGTCTTAAACAATAGACAGTTATTTTTCATGGTTCTGGGGGGGCAGGAAAGTCCAAGATCAAAGTGCTGGCCCATTGTGTTTCTAGTGAGAACTCACTTTCTGCCTTGCAGAGGTCAACATTCTGTCTTTATAGTGGGGTTTGGGGGGGTGGGGGTGGGGCATGGGGGGAGATGGAGAGAGAGAGAGAGAAACCAAGCTCTCTGGTGATTCCTGAAAACCACACTTTTATGATCTCATCTTAACCTAACCACCTCCTGAAGGCCCCACTTCCAAATACCATCACATTGGGGGTTAGAGCTTCAACATACGAATTTTATGGGGACACAAACATTCAGTCTATAACAGGGGTGATATGCCAAGATTAAATATTCAGAAATAAATAAATAGATAAGTAAATGAATAAATATTCAAAGGAGAACTGATTTGGGACTGAGCCAGGACTGGCTGCTTATTCGGGTTTTTTTTTATTTTAAGGACAATAGTCAAGCACTCCCTGCCAGGGCATATGGGCATCTGTCCTGAGGTTAGGCATGGGGAACTAAGGCCACACTGAGAAGGACAGGGAATGGGTGTCATTAAGCTGAGCTTGGAGACAAAGTCAGGAGGACAGTGAACAGGCTGAGATCAGAGGCAGCAGGAAAGGTTTGGTGGGTTCCCTGGTGGTGTGGGATTTTTTACCTTAATACCCAGAGCTTGTTGTCTCCCCGCTCTGAAGAATGAAGAGGTGGACACAAAATAAAATGAACAGCAGGCAACAGTTTTTCAGAGTATAAGATTAGAAAGTAAGAACAGTATGGAAGCTCTCTTTAGAGAGAGAGGGCATTCGGAAGTGAATGCCCACAGACTGTAGGCAAGGGTCCTTGTTTTATAAGGTTCTGGTTGGCGCCCCCTTCTGTTCCCCCTTGTTCCTTCTCAGGTTCTGCCCTCATTGGCTGGACAACTCTAGGTGCTGCGTTGTCCGTTCCTGATTGGCTTGATAAATGATGTGGTCTAGGGGAAGGGGGTGAGAGGGGCAGGAATCTGACTCCAGTGAAAGCACAGGCCCCAACCCCCTCAGCCTAGGACTCCCATGATGGTCTCTCTGAGCTCAGGACATCATCAGTGGTCACATGTGAATGACCTGAGGCCCTGGGACCATCAGCATTGATTTGTCTGCTGGATACAGAGTCTCTATTATTCACCATTTAACAAAGATCCTGATTAATAACCTGATTTTCAGGAAGAAAAGAGAGTCATGAATAGAATTTCTAGGTAAAGGAAGGTCATTTTCCTTCTATGTTCATTATGTGCTGCCACATCTAGGATCTCACTGACAGTTCTGAGAGCCATTTTTAGTGTAGAATTACTAGGAGTTCTGCAAAAATATCACATATAGATTAAGGGAACTAGAAGGTTGGGAGGGAGGGATTCAAAGAAGGAAGATTAAAGGGAGAACTTTTCTCAAACATTTTAAGAGATCAAATGTTTAAGAGATTATGGGGGCAGTTTGCAAAACCATCAAGAAAGTAGATTTTGTCATCTACTAAAAACGAATTTTCTGACAATTAGAGCTTTCCTACCGTGGCATAGAAGTCATACATTTCCCGTCCATGGAACTTATGAAAAATGAGAACCCTACTTTTTGGACACCATTCCTGCCTTGAGTATCCAGTGCATCTATTGGATACCCATTCTGTTCTCTATAATAGCACTGCTCAGGTTTAATATGCAATGAACCACCTGGGAATTATTAAACTGCAGACTGACTCAGGAGGTCTGGGGAAGGACCTGAGATTCTGCATATCTAACCAGCTCCAATGCAGCAATGCTGATGCTGCTGGTCTGTGGATCACACCTTGAATTGCAAGGCCTTGTTGGAGGCTCTCAGACTTAGCTGTACATTGGAACCACCTGGGGAAGGGGCACCTGGAAAAAGAGTAGTGATGCCGGAGTCTCTCGCTCAGAGAGTTTAATTAGCATGGAATGTGGCCTGGACATCAGAATTTTTCAAAGCTCACCAAATGGTCTTGATACACAGCTAAGTTTAAGGACCACTGCTCTTGGCCTTTCAAAATCACTCAACACTGGCTCAGAGATTACTTCTGCAAAGATCTTTAATTGAAATTATCTGGGGTCACTCATGCGTAGTTAACCCAGGATCAACATTTGGGAGGAAAACTGTGTAGTAATTATTAATTTCCAATAACTTGTGGGACATTAGACCACAGAATGCCTCAAGTCCCTTCTGAATCTAAGGTAAGAAACTATTGCCCAGATTCAAACTCTGTGATTCAAAACCTCCTGTGGCAGTACATTCATTTGGCCACAAGGTGGTGATAAAGTAACAAAATATATCATAACCAACCTCTCAGAAAGCTGGGCTGACTGTGGCCTATGCTTGCCAGCATGTCGTTTCCAACTCTGAGGGGCCTTAGGTCAGACTCCTTTGAGAATCGAACAGCTATCGACAAATGTTCACCCACAGACATGAATGAATACAGTTTTAAGCAGTTCACAGACCCTGAAATTAAACTTCAGCTGAGGTTAAAGATGAGTTACACCCCACCCCTCCCCTCTGCTTCACTTCACCTCTCTGAATAAATTTACATGGAGTTTCTACCACTCCCACCTCCATCCATGTCAGCAACTGACCTCCTGCTTCAGAGAGAAAATAGAAGAAATCAGACCCAAATCCATCAATTCACCGAACCCATTCCCACTTTCCTTCCGTCTGCTTGGAATGGGATGCCTTTTCTTTTTACCAAAGGCTAAATCCCCCACGAGGATTCCTCGCCCTGGCCTCTGCCATGTTCATGGATCCTTCACCCTATGCTCATATTTTCTTGTGCTAATTTAAAAATAACTCCTTTTTCTCAATACAAAAGCAGTATGTAGTTTTTTATTTTTAAATATACAGAAAAGCACAGGGCATAACAGAAAATACCCATAAATCTCATAAACCTGTATGTTTTTATTCCATATAGTTGCTGAGTTTTTATACATCCTGTGCTTATAAAAACGTGATCATGTTATACAAACTGTTTTATGAGCTGACTATTTAATGTAATTTAACATCTTTCCATCTTCATACATTTTCACTGGCAGATATAGTTCTTAACCAAACATGCTAATTTGATTCATCTGTAGGGATTTTTAAGCATATGTTTGTGTGGGGTTTTTTTGATCACTTAACAAATGTCTCTTTATATTTTTATTATTTTTTTAAATATAATTTATTGTCAAACTGGTTTTCATACAACACCCAATGCTGACCCCAACAAGTGCCCTCCTTAATGCCCATCACCCATTTCCCCCTCTCCCCCTGCCTCAGTTTATTCTCTGTATTTAAGAGTCCCTTGTGGTTTGCCTCCCTCCCTCTCTGTTTGTAACTATTTTTTTCCCCTTCCCTTTCCCTATGGTCTTCTGTTAAGTTTCTCAAGATCCACATATGAGTGAAAACATATGATATCTGTCCTTCTCTGTCTGACTTATTTCACTCAGCATAATACCTTCCAGTTCCATCCACGTTGCTGCAAATGGCATGATTTCATTCTTTCTCACTGCCAAGTAGTATTCCATTATATATATAAACCACATCTTCTTTATCCATTCATCCGTTGATGGACATTTAGGTTCTTTCCATAATTTGACTATTGTTGAAAGTGCTTTAAGCATATATTTGGATGCCAATTACAAAGATTCTTATTTACCAGGCCTGGTGTGAAGCCTTTAAATCTGTATATTTAGAAAGCCTTGCTTATGCTTTTGAAGTGTAACACTAGGAATATAATTTTTAATTCAATTTTATTGAGTTATAATTTACATACAATAAAATGCACACATTCTAAGATTTACAGTTCAATGAGTTTTGACAAGCTTATACACCTCTGCAACCACCAAAATAACCAAGATATAAAACATTTCCATCACACCAAAAATTTTCCTTGTTCCCCTTACCAATCTTCCAGACCCCAGTCCTAGCTCCAAGCAACAATGGATCTACTTCCTGTCACTATTGATTAGATTTGTCTTTCCTAGAGATTTAATGTGATTATAATTAGACGATAGGTGTTCTTTTGTGTCTGGCTTATTTATTCAACCGGTGTTGCGTGCACCAACAGTTTGTTCCTTTCTATTGGTGAGTGGTATTCCAAAGTATGGATGTGCCAAAATTTGCCTATCTACTCAGCTGTTGGTGGGCATTTGAGTTGTTTTTTCCAGGCTTTGGCTGTTATGAATAAAGCTGCTAGGAACGCTCATGTAGAAGCCTTTCATTTCTTTTGGTAAGTACCTAGGAATTGAATGCCTGGGGCATGTGGTGACTGTATTCCCAGTTACTTGGCAATGTACTGGCTGTATGCCCTTGGGAGAGCAACTTTATTTCTCTGAACCTTAGTTGTAAAATGGGATTATCAACCCAGAATTTTAAGCCCAGGATTCTCTACTATAGGCTATTAGGGAATATTTGGAACAATAAAAACAAGTTGGCAAGCTGGCTTTTTATAAGCTCAGAAAATTAGGATGATAATATGTTTTTATGAGTAGACATAACTGTAATTTAGCAGCAAAAGCATTACTGAATAGCTAGAGGTTTGATATTAGGATAAAACTAAGCAGGGAGGGACATGTTAAGGATGATAACATGAGCAAACTAGCTGAATGTGAAATTAGAATTGTGACTACAGACCCAATGATGATCCTTGGAAAGACACATGGCCTCTGGCTCTCAAACTCTCCCCACCCCTTGTCATGCTGTCCACCTCCTTATAAGAAGGCCTGTCTCTTTCCACACCAGCAGTTTCTCACTGTGAACTCAAGGCTGTGTTTGCTGTGTACAGCAATGTTCTTCCATACAGACATGTTTGTCTAAACTTTCACAGGACCACCAACCAGGTCTTCAAGTGAATAAAACAACTTATCCAGAACTTTTTTTTTTTTTTTTTAATATTTATTTTTGAGAGAGAGAGAGAGACAGAGAGACAGAGAGAGAGAAAGACAGAGTGCAAGCAGGGGAGGAGCAGAGAGAAGGAGACACAGAATCCGAAGCAGGCTCCAGGCTCCAAGCTGTCGGCACAGAGCCCGGTGTGGGCCTGAACTCAAGGACCGCAAGATCACGACCTGAGCTGAAGTCGGATGCCCAACCTACTGAGCCACCCATGCACCCCTTTATCCAGAACCTCTATGCTGCGTTCCGCACTCCCCAAAGGTCTCTCAGAAACCAGATAGTATATCTGGGATATATTCCTATCTCTCTTGAATCTCTAGGCTGACTTACCAACCAGTCTCATGCCCAGCTCACTAACAGGACTCTCCTTGCTTCTTTGGTACCATCACTTGTTGTCATCTGGTCTTTAGACTTTCAGCCTGGACCTTTCAGAGCTACCTGGCCCCTAACTTACTGCTTATTTGGAAAATCTTCAAAACAGACTTGTTACTGTGTATAAAGCACCACCATTTGTCTGAATTTTTTTTACATGTGTTTGACCTAAAAATTCTAAATCTGAAAGATAGATTGTTTGGTTTATATAAGAAGTCTGTCTCGAGTTCAAATCTATAGAGAAATTAGTTTTATACTGGGAGATTTTATGAGGTTGTGGAAAACATCCTGACTTTAAAGCCAAAGGCATCTTGCTCCTTCGTAGGCTTGGTGAGCAGCGGTTCGAAAGCAGGGGAGATCAAGAGCACTCTGTCCAGATCCAGGGACCCATCTCAGCACCTGCCTGCTACCCGTGTTCTACTTTTATTTCTTTAAATTACCACGGTCCTCAGTGATGCAGATTGCCTTCTACTTCTGGTTTCATCTCATCGTTGTTTCAACACTGGAGGGTTCCCTCATTTCTGTAATCTCAGCCGTGCAGTTAAAATAATGTGCCTTGGAGTTTTATCCAAATACATAGGTGTTTCGGGAATTTTTCAGAATGTAGTCCTCCGTGCACATCCAGCAGCAGAATTCCCTGATTCAACATTCTTGCTCTAGAATCTTAAAGAAATTTAACTATTTGGGTTGATAGATCTGGATTTGTCTCTCAGCTCTGCCAATTATTACCTCTAGAGTGATTTGGGTAAAACATGTAATCTTTTTAAACCTCAATTTCCCTCTTGGTGGAGTAGGTACAATAATACCTTTAAAATAATATAAAGCTATTCCAATGATTAGTGTAATGGTGATAAGTACTTCACAAAGGGCCCAGCACATAAATCTTAACTGAATGTTCAATAAATTTTAAGCATTTTTATTTTTACTGTTAAAGATGTGACCTTTTGTATCCTAGGTCGTAAACCTTTCATAGCCTAGTTCTTTAGCTATGAAATGAAAATTTCACGTTTGTTGGAATTATTTGAGAGAACGAATGCAAAGCACCCAATATAGTACCTGGCACATAGAGAGCACCCAATAAAGAGTAACAATTATTATTATTTATAGTAACTATGAAAAAATCAACGGGATAAACATAACACTCTTGTCTGCACTACTTTAGTAAATATTTAGTTGATAATGAAGATGATATCTTACCACATTAAAAAATAAGCTTGGAGAGATTTGATAAGTAGCTTCTAATATAGCAATACCTTTATTAAACTCTGTCAATGCCTTCTACCCCTCACTCCCCTTGGCTCTTGGAATGCTCAGTTGCATAAGGCAACATTAGAATACAATCACCTTCATCTGCTTAAAAAACAACAACAACAACAACAAAAACCATTCTGGGACTGAAAGCAATGGCCTTTATCCCCGCTATGTAAATTTTGAAAGGAACAGATTAAAATATTCACTGCACATCTGAGGTGAAATTTATAGATGTGTCTAACACTGGATATTATTCTAATTTTGTTTCAATGTTTAGGGTTGGCTTTAAATTTCTTTTATTACTAATTTATATAAGTTATTATATTTTATTGGCTCTGATTAGCTTTGTGTGTATCTTTTATCTCTGGGGAAATTCGTATTTATGTCCACATTTGAGGTTTTTTTGAATTGTTTCTAAACTGAAGTTACTCCCTTGTTGTTTCCAGCACCTAATTAGGGATTAGGAGACCGATATTCTAGTTTTGTCTCTGCCATGACTAGCTGCCTAACTTGGAGTAAATCACTTGCTCTCTCTCTGGGTCTCAGTTCTCTTATTAATCAATGGGGGAGCTGGATTAAGTGATCTGTAATCTCCATTCCAGCTCTATGGATATGTGATTCTCTGTCTTGTAGGTGATGTCCTACTTAAAATACCTACCTGAATATGTTAAGATTGAGAAAATGCAGGTCGCACGATATGTCAAGCACTTCATATATAGGCTTGGTATTCAAGGCAAGAAACAAATATCAAGGTAAAAAAGAGGGACCAAAAAGCACAAAAAAGACAACAGATTCCAGCAGCGATTACGTCATTTTGGAGGGGAGGTTGAAAAGCAGGACTCTGCCAACTGGATTAACATTTGCTCAAGGCAGATGAAAGGGCTGCTTCTCCTGATCACTAACTGGGATAAGGCATCTTCGGTAAGCAACCTGGATTGGGTTTCGGTGGGGTCGCCTCCACAAAGCATTAGCAGCAATCGTTTGGGGACTTAATTAGGTTGGGTCCAAATGCCAGAACAAGATCCAGAGTCTGCTTTGGTAGATAGAGCACCGGACCAAGTAATACGGACTCGTGCTAGGCCTGACACTAGGTTACGTTCCAGGTGGAAAAGAACAGTTGAGATCGTGGAGTTTGAGGGAAAGAAGTGCTCACATTCCTTGCCTCTTAGAACACTCCTGGGAGGAGGTTGGTGGGTCGGACAGAGGTGCTGGATGGTCGCTACCAATCTCCCTTTGAGAGCGGGACTTGAACTCTCTATACAACACACCTCCCTCTTTGGAGATTCTTGATTCTTTTAACTAGAGAAAATTAGATTAAAGGACCGTCAAGTCAGTCTCGAGTGCCTCACGAAGGGAAACAGACAAGAGATTCCGGCAAGAGGGAGGGAGCAAACACAGCTAACCACCTGCTTTGGCTGCCCTGCCTACCCGCCTAGACAGCGGTCAGTTCCGGGTGCGGAGGCGGGACCGCGCTCTCTCCACCGTCGTGTGCGCACTCTCCACCAATCAGCGGCGTAGAAATGTTCCGAAGACACTGATTGGCTCAACTGCTTGGCGCGCTCAGGGACTTAGAGCTGCAGTTGGCTGAGGCGTTGCCGTGGCGACAGTCGCGCACAGGCGCATTGCACACCGGTATGGCTGCTAAGCAACAGCAAACATTCCGGGGTACTGTCAACTTTCTGCTACCAGACCTGGATTTGCTGTCTCTGGAGACCCTCGGCGGCGGCGGCTGTGGCTGCTCTAGACTGACTTGGTGAGTCCAGAGGAATCCCGCTGTGGGGCTGGGCTCCGACTTCTAAGCCAGAGACAGCTTGGCTTTCTGAGCACACAAGGAAAGGCTGAGAGAGGCAGAGAAAGTCCGTGGAAAGGCATTTAGTGGTCATTTGCTACCTACCTATCATTTTAGAGGAGTAGAACGTGAGGAATAGAGATATCAGGAGACTTGTCCGAGATCTCACACGGAGTGGTCAAATCCAAACCTGCGCTACTCAATGTGGTAGCCACTAGCCACATGTGGCGAGTCGGAGCTGAGGTCTGCTCTAAATGTGAAGTACACACTGGATTTCGAAGACGTGGTAACAATCGATGAAATAAGACATTGATAAGTTTTATATCGATTACATGTTGAAATGAGAATATTTTGGATATGTTAAATAAAGCACATTATTAAAATTAATTTCACTCATTCCTTTTTTGGGTAGTTTTTTTTTTTTTTAATATGGCTACTTGAAAATTTTAAATTGTGTAGGAGGATTTGATTGGCCAGCACAGATCTAGATTGAAACATAAACCTGCTGACACCTGTTTCAAGACCTTATATACTATTGATGGTGTTTGGGGGGTGATGGTGGGGTATGGAGCCGATGGCCAAGAAAGAATTCTTGAAGATGTCTCTGGTCCAAAAAGGTGATTTTATTAAAGCATGGGGACAGGACCCATGGGCAAAAGGAGCTGCACTGGGGTTGTGAAGAGTGACTGATTGTATATCTTCAGGCTGAAAGGGGGTTAGGGACAGTGTAAGTCTCTAAGGAATTTTGGAAGCAAGGTTTCCAGGACCTTGAGGGGCTAGCTGTTGTTAGGAAAAAGTCATTTATTACTGTTTAATAAAACCTCAGTCATGAGACCCTTCAGATTTATATCAGGGGCCATATGCTTGGAGTATAATCGCCAACATATACTTGGGGGTTAAAGATAAAGGAGGTTTGCAAAGGAATTTTTATGTGTTTAAGGAAATTCACAGGTTCCTAGTGGGTCAGGATAATGTTAAGCCAAGATTCCCTTTTGCCCCTACCAAAGTGTCATCTTTGAGGCAGCTGAGCTCCTAGAGAAAGGTCACTCTGCCTGTTTTAAGGACTCGTCAATGGGCAGTAAGGGAATTTAATTTATCATTTGCCTTAGTTTCCCACATCACCGTGGCAAGCACTTAAACCCCCTTACATCTTGATGGAGGTGATATTAGGGCTCCAGGAAATGGAATCTAACTAAGGTTTCTGGAGACGGGGCTATGGATAAGATTGCCTTTTTCTTGCAGTTTACTAAGTTATCTGTAAACTGAAGGAGACTCACGTCCTGCATGACTGTGATCTCTATCAGTCAACCATTTGTTTTCTTTCCTTCCCTTTGTTCTCAGGCATCGAGGAGTGTCCAGGGAATCACATGTATCCCACCTGGGGGAGCAGGGTGCTGTTAGCTTGTACTTTGCTCTCAGCTTGTCTTATGCTCCCTCATCACTATGGTATTATTTTGAAGGAAAGTATCTGCACCCATCTGGTGGGGTGGCCATGAGTGGTTGTGAGGATGCAAGACCATTACCAAGGGCTCCTAGTTCTAGTGTTCTAGGACCTTGCTACTCAAAGTGTATGGATCAGAATGTGCAGTTTAACCATTTCCTCAGGAGATTCTCATGCATATAAAAGCCCCAGGAGCACTGTTTTAGGATTTAGTCCACAGCTCTTCCCCCCACCCCCACCCCACCCCACCCCCTCCCCCCCCACCCCCCGCCTTTGGTTTTTTTTATTTTGCTTTTTGAGTACCTAGGCTCTATTTCTCGGATTGCCTGGATTAGAGCTACCTGCATTTTGAGCAAGCTCCCCAGGAGATATTTTGCATATTCAAGCATGAAAAACATCGATCTCCGTACTAATTGCATTTCTTTTCATCCTTCAAAATCTAGACCAGTACAGTCCCCAAATCAGAGACATCTGCAGCAGCAGCATCACCCAGGAACTTGTTAGAAATGCAAATTCCTGGATCCCACCCCAGCTACAGGGCTTCTCGAAGGCCAGGCGTTTTCATTTCTCTGATTCAAGTTCTCAGTTGGGAGGAATGGGTAACTTTGTGGGTTTTCTTTGGGGAGTGAGCAAATCGCTCCCCCTGGTTCTTAAGTCACTTCTACTGGACCCACTTCCCCAGTTATTTTGCTCTACTTTTCATTTTTCTTTTCCTGACCCTACTCTTTCCAGGAGTGAGGATGGCATTCCACACCTCAGCGAAAGATGCCAAACTGAAAAATACTGAAAAGCAGGTGGAAAACCCTACCCTTGAAAGACTGAACAATATACAAAAAAAGGGAAGACTGAGTTTTATAGTACCCACAGAAAATGAATCTGACACACAATTCCTGACGTTTAGGCACAGCACAAAAGCTCAAGAGAGAACAAGAAAACGACAGCAGCCCATAAAACTAGAGCCTCTGGTAAGTTCGAAAACCAGCATTTTAGCCACTTTGGCTCCAGAGGAAGTTGCAAAATTGCTTTGGAGGGGATGGAAGTCATTTCTAGACTCTTAATTAACAAGAAAGGAATTAAAGCCTAAAAGTTAAGACTTGTTTATGAAGTCGTAAACCCTGTAAACATCTATTCAAAAAAAATTAAGTTCCAGGTAACTGTTCAAGGTGAGGGGATACAGTGGTGAACAAAGTTTTGTAGCAGATAAATCCTCTCTAGGATAATGTGCAATACAGATACTTAACTACATAAGTTGCAAGGCTCTGTTAGACATTAGGGTACCATTTAATACTGGTACCTTCAGGAAGAGTAATATACATAGTTATATACATATATCATTTTATTACTTGTAAAATAAATGCCTCGTATCCTGAAAATTTTTGTGCATGTCTGAAAATACTTAATTTTAAGAATCGATTTATGCCCTTGAATAATTCTAAATCCATGTAAAGGAGCAATGAAAGTACACAGAATAAAAAGTGAAAGTTATCACTCCCACCCTCTGACATTAACTACTTACTGTTGTTAATGGCTGCCCTTCAGGCTGTTTATATGTTTATTTAAATGTGTGTGTTTGTGTGTGTATAAACATATATCTTTAATATAAGATTATACCATACATACTGATCTTCAGAGTGCTTATTTCACTTAAACATACAGAAAATTTTCTATTCCATGCATAATGAGTTATCTTTTCTAAAAGCAGCACTGTATTTTGTTGCACAGATGTGCCATAATATAGTATTCAGTAACTGGTGGATTTAGTATGAAACTTTTTACCTTTATTTCTCTATAATATATTTACTTTCACTTGGCAAAAGTGTATCATTAACCCTTGGTGATTAAAGTTATTCTATTTGTCTTCAGGGCAATTAATTCTTGTACATTAAATGTTTATTATGTACCTACTATGCACCAGGCATTGGGCTATACGCTGGGAATATAGCAATGAACAAAGCAGATAAGATGCCTGTTGACATTCTAGTAACCTTAAATAAATAGACGAGCAATTTCATGTAATGATAGCTGTTATGAGGAAAATAATACAGGTGGAAACAAAGGGCAGGCTACTTTAGATTGTGTGACTACAAAGGTCTCCTTAAGGAGATGTCATCTGAACAAGTCTATAGCCTGGATCACCTACCAGACATGTGAATGAACAAGCCATTAGATGACTCCAGTCCCCAGCCTTTGAGCTGCCTCAGCTGATGCTCTGATGGAGCAAAGGCAAGCTGTCTCCAGTGAGTTCTGCCTAAATTGTAGATTTTTGAGCAAAATAAATGGAGGTGTTTCTGAAGTCACTAAGTTTGAAGCTGTTTGTAATGTACTAACAGATGACTAGAACAATATAACTAATACATGAATATGGTAATTCATACAGTACTAAAAGTAATAAGGAATAATGTGAAAAATACCTGAATTTCCATCAAGCAGAGAGAAAGTAGCTTTGCCTTCTTCAAGTGACTGATTTCATGTGTATGGGTATCTGTAGTTTAGTTTGTTTATATAGAGTTCATACTATGGTTTGTTCTCTTTATGATTGCTACCCCTTCTCTCCTCCCCCCCTTTCCTCCCCTGCCTTTCTCCCTTCCCCTTGTTTTCCTCTTCTCCTCCCTCTCCCCCTCGCCCCCTTCCTCCTCTCTCTGCCTTCCTCTCTCCTGCCCGCCCTTCCCTGTTTTAGTCTTCTTTCATATCTTTTCCTTACTTGTAATTCTCCAGTCTCCAACCCCCTTGTCTATATCTAAGGTTTTCAACAGTCTAGTGTGTATCCCTCTTGCCTTTCTCCATGCTCAGTTTTATACAAATGGATGAACACACACAAAATACGTATTTAGGCTTTTGGATATTTGTTTTACAACATAAACATAAATGTTGCTACATGTTGCTTTTTGTACCTAAATAGACATTGTAGGACTTCCTCCAAGTCAGATGATATTTATAGAACACATTCTTTTTAATGGTTGCCTATCCTATTAAAGTGTCCAATTGCATGAATATTCCATAATTGATTAAATCATCCTCTTTGGGACATTTATTTTACAAATATTTATACTGGTACAGCAAAATCATTTTATTATCCATCTGTACCGGTGCCTATATTCTTGTGGGATAAAGCTCCATGATTAGTACTGTTGGGTTGAATGGAAAAAATGTACATACTTTTGATTCACACACATTTTACTTGAGGTTCTCAAACCAGCACGCATGTGCTGCCTAAATTAAATTTCACTTTCACCTTTCCGAGGTTTTCCTGTAATATCTTCCAGCCTTTTGCTGTCTGAATGGGGTGGCTGAAGCTGCACCCTCACACCGGCTGCTGCTAATCCTCTCTGTGGGATTAGTATTGAGGGTCCTGTTCTTCTTATCTGAATTGCAGCATTCACTTTGTATTGGACTTCATTTTCTCTCCACTGACCACTGCTTTATACTCATATGTTGACAGGCAGCATTTCCCCACATTTTCTTCTTTATTTTTGTAATTTCACATTTAAAACTTTCATTCACATAAACTTTTATTTATTTATTTTTTAATTTTTTTTTTAACGTTTATTTATTTTTGAGACAGAGAGAGACAGAGCATGAACAGGGGAGGGGCAGAGAGAGAGGGAGACACAGAATCGGAAGCAGGCTCCAGGCTCTGAGCCATCAGCCCAAAGCCTGACGCGGGGCTCAAACTCACGGACCCTGAGATCGTGACCTGGGCTGAAGTCGGACGCTTAACCGACTGAGCCACCCAGGCGCCCCTCACATAAACTTTTAAATCTGGTGTAAGGAGGGGCACCTGGGTGGCTCAGTCGGTTAACCCTCTGACTTCAGCTCGGGTCATGGTCTCACAGTCCATGGGTTTGAGCCCCACCTCAAGCTTTCTGCTGACAGCTCAGAGCCTGGAGCCTGTTTCGGACTCTGTGTTTCCCTCTCTCTGACCCTCCCCCGTTCATGCTCTGTCTCTCTCTGTCTCAGAAATAAGTAAACATTACAAAATAAATAAATAAATCTGGTGTGAGGAAAGGGACTAACATTTTCTTCGAAACGTTTTGCTAGCACCACGTTTTTCCCACCAAATTAAAACACCACCTTTATAGTGTATAAACTTCTCACTATATCACGTATAAAATAGCGAGATCTGTTTACAGATCTTGATTCTTTTCTCTACTGATCTAACCACACTGTTTTGATTACAATGAGCATGTTTTGGTAAGTGGAAGGCAACTGGTTCCTCGCCATTCTTATTTTTTATATATTCTCTGTTTTAGATGGTTATCCTTCCATATAAACTTTAAAATTCATCCTTCTTAGATAAGTAATTCATTTAAAAGTGTACAGAAGCGGGGTGCCTGGGTGGCTCAGTCGGTTAGGCTTCCGACTTCAGCTCAGGTTAGATCTCACGGTCCGTGGGTTCAAGCCCCGCCTCAAGCTTTCTGTTGACAGCTCAGTGCCTGGAGCCTGCTTTGGATTCTTTGTCTCCCTCTCTCTCTGCCCCTCCCCTGCTCATGCTCTGTCTCTCTCTGTCTCAAAAATAAAAACATTTAAAAAATTTTTTTTAAAAGTGTACAGAAGTTACACAGTTAAAGTCTGTTTTCTACCACTGTCCCTCATCCATTCAGCTTCCTACTCTAGAGGCAATCAATGGTAAGAGTGTGTTGTGTATGCTTTCAGAGATGTGTTATGCTGTCTAAGCCTAAAGCTAGCATAATAAACAAACTTTGCTGCCCCTTACTTGCTTCATTTAATACATAACTTGGAGATCATTTCATATCTGTCCCAAAGTTCTTTTATATCAATTTGCTTTATAGCTCATAATGTACCATATGAATGTACCATAGTGTATTTAGTAAGCCCCAAATTTATAGATTAGGTTTTTAAAATAGAATTTTATGACAACAGTGTTACAGTGAATAATCTTGTGCATATGCCATCTCCTACACTTGAGATTCCATCTGTAGGCAGATGTCCTAGAAATGGAGTCGCCAACTCAAAACATATGTACGTTTGTAATTTTGGTTAGTAAATGTTGCTTCAGTAATACAAGAAAAATGCTGTCTCAGAGTAGCTTTAATTTAAGTTTCTTCTTGAAAAAGGTTGAATGTCTTTTCATATGTTTAGGAATTATTTTTCTCTCTGTGAATATATGGATCTTCATGTCTTATTTTCTAATGGGGCAGTTGGTGTTTTTCTCATTGATTTGCCTGAGTTCTTCTTATATTAGGAAATAAGCCCCTTATCTGTGATAAGCATTATAAAAATTTTCAAGTTTTGTTTTAATTCCTAATTGTTATGTAATTGAGTTTCTGTCTTCTGAGTTTTATGTGATACTTAGGCCCTACACTTAGCAAGATTGTAAAAATAAAATTATTTAGTGATGTCTTAGATACTTCTCTTTAAAAATTACTTTAAGATTATTTTATTTTACATTTAAATCTTTGATCTATTCACAGTTTTTCCCAGTGTAATTAATGAGAGGATCCAACTTTGTCCCTACTAGCTTTACAGTTATTTCATTATTATGTATGATTGAGGTTTGCTTCTGATTTTGCTAAATAGTTAAGTTTTCCTCTGTTTCTATTTTATTATTATGAAAATTTCAAATATATAAAATGCTACAAAGAGGGATATAATAAACAAGTGTGTGTATCCCAAATTAATAATGTTGTTTGCTTAGTTTGATTCAATATTTTTCTTTATTTTGTCTTTTCCTTTATTTATTTATTTTGAGAGAGACAGAGATAGAGCAAGTGGGAGAGGGGCAGAGAGAGAGAGAGAGAGAGAGAGAATCCCAACAGGTTTCACAGTACCAGTGAAACTGTGACATCAAGACCTGAGCTGAAACCAAGAGTTGGCTTGATTGAGCCACCTAGGTGGCCCTGATTCAATATCTATTTTTAAAGGAATGTTATAAATACATTTCAAATACCTTTTGTATCCCATTTTAGTCTCAATGCCCTCTTCCCTCTTTCAATGCCTCTTTTATAGTAATAGATTATCACTATTAGGGTTTGTGTGAATCTATCTAACTTTTTGTATTTTTGCCACTTTATTTGAAAAAATCAATTTCTCCCAACATTTTACTATAAAAAGTTCCAAATGCACAGAAAAGTTGAAAGAATAGTAAAACGAATATTTATACACCATCCACCTAGATTCAAAGTTATTAGTGTTTTGCCATATTTGCTTTCTTTCTCTCTGTGTATGCTTGTTACTTTGTTATTTAAAAGTAAATTGTAAGGGACTTCTTTAAGCTGAAATCAAAGGGTACTAGTTAGTAACAGGAAAATATGACAGTATAAAACTCACTGGTAAAGGTGAATACATAGTAAAATTCAGAATAATCTAATGTAAAGGTGGTGGATTAATCTCTTATTTATAAAGCTAGTTGAAGGCTAAAAGACAAGAGTAGTAAAAATTACTATAACTGCAATACTTTGTTATGAATGCACAAGATAAAAAGATACAAACTGTGATATTAAATGTTGATGGGGGTTCCCTTTTCTCCACATTCTCGCCAACATTTGTTTATTATCTTTTTGATCATAGCCATTCTGACAAGTGTGAGGTGATATTTCATTGTGGTTTTGATTTGCACTTCTCTAATGATTAGTGATGTTGAGCATCTTTTCATATACTTTCTGGCCATCTCCATGTCTTTGGGGAAAAAATGTCTATACAGATCCTCTTTCCACCTTTTAATTGGATTGTTTTGATTTTGCTATTGAGTGGTATGAGTTCTTTATAGATTTTGGTACTTAACCCCCTATCACCGTATAATTTGCACATATTTTCTCCCACTTGGTAGATTGCCTTTTCATTTTGTTTATGGTTTCATTTGCTGTGCAGAAGCTTTTCTCCCCTTCTTACCTTGTGATTCTGGTCTGTGTTGATTTTCCACATTGATATAGAAGAGATCCTCCTGCCCCCATCTCTATAGTCTTTTCCTTTCTACAGTGAGTGGCTCAAGAGGGATTTTTAACCAAAACCAAATGTTATTTACACATACCTGAAAATTTAACAGCTGTTTCCTATGCTTACTCTCAAGCTTTTCTTTCTCGCTCCAGTTGTAAGAGATTAGCTATCATGCTAAAGTCATTTTGCTTAGAGCAGCACCTGGGTTGCTCAGTGGGTTGCGCATCCAACTCTTGGTTTCAGCTCAGGCCATAATCTCACAGTTTTGTGGGCTCGAGCCCCATATCAGTTCTGTGCTGGCAGCAAGGAGCCTGATTGGGGTATTCTCTTTCTTCCTCTCTCTCTTTCTGCCTATCCCCCGCTCACACTCTCTCTCTCATAATAAATAAATAAACTTTAAAAATAAATAAATAAATAAATAAATAATGCTTAGAAGCCTAAAGCCATTGTGGTGAATTCCTTGCTTTAGTGTATTATGTTGAATGCTAGATTTTATTGCCTTAATCTGAAATTAGATTAGCCTAATATAATGCCACAATTTCTTTTATTTTTTGCCACAATTTCTTTTAGATCTCCAACCAATTATGGCTATGGGAATTGATTAATGACTTTGGGGTACAGTGCGAGAATTGTACAGTCCTTCCCACAATGACTGTTTTAGTGGATGGTGGGATTTGTAATGCACAATTACTGAGTATGCGATCTCATGCCTCTGAGCCTTTCTGTCACAACCTTACCCATAGAAGTATTCATTGGTAATTAAAGGACAGAATTAATAGAAACCAAATAGAAAAGTCTTAGTCTTGTAATAGACCATGGTCAGACCATGGTGAAAGCCACCACAATGATTGTGACTTGGTTAGAAAGTTACTCCAGGAAGATCAATTTCCAACAGGAGTAGAGTCCAAAGTTCATGTTGTAAGAATAAGACAAGTTCTGGTTAACACTGAAAAAATTAACATGTCTCTTTATTCCCCAAAGCCAGTGCTAAAAGTCTACCAAGATCATAAGAGGCCAGAATACATATATGAACAGAACCGATTTCAGTTAATCTCTTCTGGAATCATAAAACCTCCAGGAAGCACTGAAGAAAGAAGTTCTACCAAATTATCTGTTCAGTTTCTTGAGCCTCAGTATACTGTGAGGAAGAAAAAACAGGTATGCTATTAAAGTACTTAATTAATCCTTTCAATTTAGTTTTAGTTTCCTATAACATTGCTAACATGCTTTTAACTCATAAGAACAGTTGCAAAATTTTTCTCTATCAGGTTGCACAATGGATTTGGGAAATACAGTACTTCTCAGTTCTTACTCAAGGAAAATTTGGACAGTAGAGGAAAATCATAAAGGAAAACTTCCAGCATCTATATGGTGTCCCCTAATCTTCTCTTACATATTAAAAGAAGACATAATAGTGTTTTGAATTTTATTTTACCTTTTATGAAATTTTCATCATTATTACCCAAAATGACAATCTTTTGAATACCTTGGTGAAAGGCAATAAAACAGAAACTGAACCAGCTAGAAAGACAATTTTTGTAATTGGTGAGTTGTAGAGTGGGAAGGTACCTTGCAAGGAGTCCTTGAATAGTAGCTCTGGGAGAAACCAACAGAGCATGGCTTTCTATAAATACCTGCAGATAATTAAACAAAGGAATAGAAGTGGGAAAAAATGTGGACACACTCACAGTAAAAATGCCAACAGACCCGAGAATTCTCTGAGCTTTTTATTGAGAGGATCCTTCTAGACTTGTTGAACATTTCAGTGTCAGTTATGTTTCAGGCTTTGGGCTAGAGTGGTAGAAAGGAAGAGATCAAGACAGCCTTCATCCTCAAGGATTTCAGAATCTTTGGGTGGGTACGTGGACAAGTGAATGCTCCAGCTCAGGGGGTTGTGATAAAAACTCTGGTTGGTCATTTAAGCTACAAAATCCTGGAGAACTGAACAGGAGGGAAAGCTTGCACCTGGTGGTGAGAGGGATGGTCAGTGGAGGAAAAGCTACCATAGGGAATGGCACTAATAAGCTTGGAAGAGTGAATGGAAAGTTAGTAAGGCAGAGGAGGTGGGAGAGTGGTGGGCTTGAGAAGCCGGCTGGAAGAGGCTCACTGTGGGTGTCGGTGAGATCACCCTGAAAGAATATCACATGATTAGTTATATAAAATTATAAACCCTCAACTAATTTGGTTTCTGTGAAGTAGGAAAGGAGAACAGGCTATCTTAAGTAGAGCCAAGAAAGAACTGATTGCCCATAAGTTAGTTTATTTGGTATAAAGTGGGCATCATGACCTTGAATTTAAAGAAGAAGAATGAAATTGTGCACATCTAGGATGAAGGGAGGAGGATGAAAGGGGATGTTAAATTGTGTGTTATGCGTGGTTGTAGCTGTAACTAAGTGAAGAATTCAAATAAGAGCCAGGGGTTGAAGGGAAAATATGGAAGAGAGGAAATATTCCATATAAAATGAGAAGGTATTATTCTGATAAGAGGGTCATTTTGGTGGTGGGAGGGGGGGATGGGTATTGATTTCTCAGAAGGAGCTTAGAATGGAAATGCACCAGTGAGGATTCCCTGAGAGATAAAAGAAGGCAGTTGGAGGCGTTGCTTCTAGTAATTAAGGAAGATTGCCTTATCAAATTGGACTAAACATCCATCATGGAGAACACTACAAGTGTTCTACACTTTATGAATAAATGCTTCTTTTGTTCCCTTTCCCCCACAAAATCTGAACTTATGTGGCTACTTAAATTGAATCACATTTTCACATTGAGCTACATAATTGGAAATAAGTATGCAGCTGAAAACATATAGGCCTATTGTTGAAGAAATCTTGTACTTAGAAGGCAGTAAAACTTCTTGAAGGATATAATAAAGAAAATACATGCATTTTCTGTAAAATATTGATACTCCACTCTCATAAAAATATTAAAGTTGACTATAGCCCTTGTTGAAACATTGGGACAAGGCAATGTGTATTTTCTCCTTGGGCCTTTTGTTGTTGTTGTTAGAGAGAGTGAGAGTGAGAGAGCACATGCATGTGGGAGGGAGAGAGCGAGAGGGAGAGAGAATCCCAGGCTGATGCTCAGAGCAGAGCCCACCATGGGGCTCAATCCCTCAACCCTGGGATCATGACCAGAGCTGAAATCAAGGGTTAAAGCTCAAGGACTGAGCCAGGCAGGTGCCCCTGGCCTATTCTTTTACATAAGAAAACAGTGTGGTTGCTGCTGTCTCTGGCCAATAAGTGAAAGAAGCACATTTTATCTTTTGAATTCAAAGATGTATTTCCTTCAGCTCTAAACTTTCCAGGATTTTCATCTCAAACTCCTATTCAACAGGGTATATTTAATCAAGAGATGGAAAATGATGACATCTGTGAATGCAAACGTTCTGAAGACGTTGTTCCGTAGAGCTTGTGGTAATCAATCTCTCGGAGAAATGGCAGCCTCTGTTAGTTATGCTAACAGGCAATAAAGATATCATTTATATATTTGCATCGGCTATTCAACAAAGCAGGTCTGCGATGGGGATTCTTGTGTCTTAGTGCCAGTTGCCCCTCCACTGTCAGAGAGACAAGGTGATGACAGTTACCACCCTCCCCCACAGGAGGAGAGGGTGTGTGTGATGCTGCCCCAAGGTTTGTTGTGGAGGAACAAAGGAGTGTGAGCGGCACTGAGAGTACAGACAGGGGAGCTGGGGGGTTAGAACAAAGCTCAAGTGTGTGAACATGGTGGGGACTTAGCCTTGATGCTCCAGTGGTGGTCTGCAGTATCCGCAGGTTAGAAATGCAGGATCACAGGCTCCACCCCAGATTTGACAGAAGCTGCAATTTAACAGGACACCTAGATAATTCACACTCACATTTAAATGTGAGAAACACTGGTCTACAGAACTGGCAATTATGAATTTGTAACATGTATACGTCTCCAAGGGTATTATTACATAGTGATCCCCCAATGCTCAGTGTAACCACCCCTTACATTTACTCAAAAGTATTTTATTATGAGCTATGATGACAGCTGTCTAAGAATTCACACACTGAAAAGCATTAAGGTTGTCAGAACTAGGTGAGGAGGTTAAGGGGAGAGGCCACGGTCAAGATAGACACTAAACAAATGAGCAGGAAAAGTGGACTCCCAAGAACACCAGAGAAGTAGTGGCATTTTGATGTAATAAACACTTGACTTAAAGGAAAGAAGGCATCAGTGAGAGCTGATGTTGGGGGTTTGGGAAAGGGGATGGACACCTGGATAAGGAGTACTTGGAAGGAATATATCACTCCTTACAATAGTTTGAAGTTTTTCAGTTCAAAAATGATTGGGGCGCGTGGGTGGCTTAGCCGGAGTGCCACATAGGCTGAAAGCTGAACATGAAGCCTGCCTAGGATTCTCTCTCTCTTTTCCTCCCTCCCTCTGTCCCTCCCCTAAGTGCATGTTCTGTCTCTCAAGTTAAAAAAAAAAATTTTTTTTTAATACTTGCCTTTGAGCACTAGACATCTCAGGAACTTCAGTAATTAGTGCTTGAGGTTAATATTTTATCATGTTTTTTTAGTCATGTCTTTTGGTTTTGTTTTGCAAAAACTCATCATTTTAAAAATTGGCTTTGTTTTGATCCAGCAGCCCTCAGCTGAGATGTTCTCTCCCTCTCCTCCTAAACTGTCACGTACCAGTATTGGAAGAAGAGGTCTCTATGGGACCAGTTCCTCAGCGTACCCTAAGTACTTTTTCCATGATCGGGAAGAAGTCGTTAAAGCCAACGTTCGTAATCCTTTGCAAATCATTAAAATAATACGTGAAAATGAACACCTCGGATTTCTTTATATGATCCCTACAGTGCCAAGGTCTTCCACTGAATATGATACATATAATCTCAAGTGAGTTCTCTTTTATGAAGCAATGTATTAAACAGTAAAAGCTTCAAATAAGATCGCAAATGTTATCCATAATTGATTGGGTATAAATGGTAAATATAAAATATAATTTTGGTTATCATCCAATGACAAATGAATCGTAATCACAATAATTTTATTATTTCCCTTTAGCTTTCTTTTACTTATAGACAACATTTTATAGAGTAGCACACTTTTGTGCCTCTTCTATGTGTGTATTATGTAATGCCATATATTTTTAATCAGTATTACAAAGATAATTTTGATATCTTGTGATTGCTGAGAAAAGAAGGCAATGCGTAAAAAGTACGTGCATGATTTGTGTTACATGTTCTTTCAACTTTCCTTAGTAGAGTAGGAATAAGGATTTTTTTTTTAAATAAAAGGAGCTTGATAACTTAAGGTATTTATATAGATTAATAACACAAATACATTCACATAGACTGTCTATTATTTCTAAGCACACATTTGTTGTTAAAATAATTAGACGAGTTGTACAAATGCGGGTCTGTGAATTGCTTTAAAGTTCAGCACAACAGGTAGCAGAACTTAAAGTTGATACTGGCTTTCCTCCATTGTTGTTTGGTTGAGTTGACAATTGTTGTTGAGACGGTCTTTCCTGGTAGCTGATAGTAGTTTAGCTTTACCACCAAGTTCTTGGAGCTACCTTCCCATTCTCTGCTGTGTAGGAAGATAAAAGGAACTCCTAGGAATTATCTTCTTCTCCCTTACTCAGCCCTGTAGTTTTGACTGAGTCGGGTAACACTGAAGACAGCACTCCTTCTAGGATTGAGAGGGAGAGAAGAATAACATTTTTAAATGATAGATTTATTATAAATCCTGAAAGAGCTTAATTAGAATGAGATATAATTTATAGAAAGAACAAATATGCCTATAAAAATCCAATCATTCAACAAAATGTATTGAGCACCCAACTCTATAGCATGAACTGTTCTAGGTGCTAGAGAGATGTTAGTGAGCCACCCAGATCAAAATTGCTGTCCTCGTGGAGCTTGCATCTTAGTAGAGGGAGACAGTAACAAACACAACATCTGAGTAAATTACAGAGAATGCTGGACGGTGATAAGTTTTACAAAAAAACTAGAGCAGAGCGAAGGAGATTAGGAGTTCTGGGGAAGAAGTTGTGAATTAGCTGGGATGGTCAGGGTAGGCCTCATTGACAAGCGGCTATTTGAATAAGGACTGGAAGGAGAAGGAGTCAATGATGTACTGACAGAGAGAAGAAAGAAGCATTCCAGACTGCAGAAAAGTGAATACAAATGCCCCAAGGCAGGAGCATACCTGGCATGTTCAAGAAGCAAAGACTGTAGGAGAGTGAATGAGAGCTAGAAAACAGACCATGAAGGGCCTTGACAGTCATCCTATGAACATTAAGTTTTACTTTGAGAAAAGTGGAGACCCATGGATAGACTTCAAGCAGAGAAGTGTCATGATCTGAGTTACATTTTGAAAGGGACTGCTCTGGTTGCTGTGTAGAGAATACTTCTTCTTGCTTCTCAAAAGCAAGAGTTGAAAAGGAAGACCAATTAGAAGGCTGTAGTAATTCAGGTGAGAGATGAACCAGGGGGAGGTGATGAGAAGTGGGTCGAATTCTGGAAATAAGTTGAAGGTCAAGCCAACAGGATGTTTTTATGGGCTGTATGCAAGGTGGAAAACCAGAGAGGAGTCCTGGATGACTTTAATGATCCAGTTGACTGGGCTCAAGAGGAAGATTAGAGTTCCTTGTATCTGAGACACAGAAAACTGAATGGAACAGATTTATTGGGGAAAAAAAAAGAGTTTGGGTTTGGACCTACTAATTTGGGGATGCCAAAGATATGAAAGAAGTGAGGTGATAGATGAAAGGAGAATTGGGGTCTAGTGAGGTTTTTTTTTTTTTCTTTTTTAAGATGGGAGAATTAATATAGAATAGAATTTAAAGACCTTTGATGTAAAAGAAAATAATCCCTTTAATAGTATTGTCATTCCCACCACTGCCTTACTACTTTTTAAAATTTTTTTAAAATGTGTATTTATTTTTGAAAACGAGAGACAGAGCACAAGTGGCAGAGGGACAGAAAGAGAGGGAGACACAGAATCTGAAGCAGGCTCCAGGCTCTGAGCTCTCAGCACAGAGCCAACGCGGGCCTCGAACCCACGAACTGTGAGATCATGACCTGAGCCAAAGTTGGACACTTAACTGACTGAGCCACCCAGGCGCCCCACGCCTCCAAATCTTGATTTCAGCTCAGGTCATGATCTCACAGTTGGTGACTTCGAGCCCTGTGCAGAGCCTGCTTGGGATTTTCTGTCTTCCTCTCTCTTTGCCCCTCCCCCACTCATGCTCACTCTCTCTCAGAATGAACAAATAAATTTTTTTTAAAAAAATCATGTAATTACCCAGATATCAAGAAGTGCCATTTGTGATATTCATTCCCCACTATGAGAAGAGTCAAAGTTTGCCAAATGTAAAATGATTTTCTATTAAAGATGAATATGGAAACTGCTTTTGTCCAATTCAGGAGATAAATTGTATATCTAGACTAATGAGCACTTCTACTTGGGGAATTGAGTTGATATTTTATACTTTTTTGAACTGATAGTAGTGATGCTTGATGATAATATGCAAGTGCTCATTTAAGAAGATAGAGTTTGGGGGGGCGGTAGTGCCTGGGAGGCTCAGTTGGTTAAGTGTCCAACTTTGGCTCAGGTCATGATGTCATGGTTTGTGGGTTCGAGGCCCATGTGGGGCTCTGTGCTGAGAGCTCAGTCTGGAGCCTGCTTCAGATCCTGCGTCTCCCTCTCTCTCTGCCCCTCCCCTGCTCATCCTCTGTCTCCCTCTCTCTCTCAAAAAATAAATAAGCATTTAAAAAAAAGAAGAAGATAGAGTTGGAATCCTGGTTTATTTTATTACATTTTGGGGTTGATATTAATTTTTCCTCCCTAGTCTGAACTCCAGATATTATAAACCCAATGAAAAGATAGTCATTTGGGTAGCACAAACTTGGTAGCAGCTAAATTGAAAGTTAAAACTAGTTATAAATACTGGGTCAGTGACATGAGGACATGTTATATACTAAACTCCTTTTAATAGTAATGTGATAAAATATGTCTTTGCATAGTTTTCAAGTGTCGTAGAATACGTCAGATGTGAAGTTCTACAATGATTATCTCTCTACCATGATCCCTCTTGGTGAGAAAATAGTTCTGTTTATCAAGTTTATTCTAAAATATCAACTTAGTGCTATATGTTAGGTATAATGATTTTGTCAGGAATAAGCTTCAAGGAGATGTCTAAATATGTTGGAATATCAATCTGAATAAGTACACAACTATATGCTGCAGATTATTTTGCCCAGCAAGGGGGCATAGTAGTGACTCTGGTCAGCTTTGGGGCAAGTAAAGAGGAAACTAGGTAAAGAATCAGGAAATAGGGAGATCATGAAGAGCATAGAGAACAGAGAATAGAACTGATCAAGACAAAATAATCCTGTTTTGTTGGGACTGAAGACCTTGAACAAGAATGATTGTAACTGAAGGGTAGCTATGAGATATGGGGGAGGATTGTTGGCTAGAGAGTTGGAATATATATCCACTTTGTGTGAGAGCACATGAAAGTGAATCATCACATTTTATGTCATAAAAGATCATTAGTGTTTACTTTGTTCTAGGCAAATTATTTTTGTATGTCATATCATTTAATCCTCACAAAATACTATACAATAGATACAATTATTATCTCTATTTTACAATGAGTCACAAAATGGTTAACTGCCCTAGGTCTTACAGTAAGATAGCATAATACTCTCATGGTCCATCCATGTTGTTGCAAATGGCAGGATTTTGTTCTTTTTTATGTCTGAGTAGTATTCCACCGTGTGTGTGTGTGTGTGTGTGTGTGTGTGTGTGTGTGTGTGTGTACACATTTGCTGGGTATACACACACACATGCACACACACACCGTCTTCTTTATATTTAATGGACACTTGAGATTGGTTTCATATCTTGGCTATTACAAATAATGCTGCAGTGAACATAGGGACACATACATCTTTTTGAACTAGTGTTTTTGTTTTCTTTGTATAGATACCAAGTAGTGGAATTGCTGGATCATATGGTAAAATCTATTTTTAATTTTTTGAGGAAACTCCATATTGTTTTCCATGGTCGTTGTACCAATTTACATCCCCATCAACAGTCTACAAGGATTCCCTTTTCTCCACATCCTCACCAACATTTGTTATTTCTTGTCTTTTTGATAATAATGATTCTGACAGATGTAAGGTGATTGATACCTCATTGTGGTTTGGTTTGCATTCCCCTGATGATTAGTGATGTTGGGTATATTTTTATGTACCTGTTGTCCATCTGTATGTCTTCTTTGGAAAAATATCTATGCAGATTCTCTGCCCATTTTTTATTTGGATTGTTTGGGTTTTTTATTATTGAGTTGTATGAATTCCTTATATTTTTTGAATATTAATCTCTTACCAGATACATGATGTGCAAATATGGTCTCCTATTCAGTAGGTTCCCTTTTTATTTTGAAGATTTCCTTCACTGTATTGAAGCTTTTTAATTTGATGTAGTCCCACTTGTTTATTTTAGCTTTTGTTTCCTGTGCTTTTGGTGTCAAATCCAAAAAAATCATCACCAAGACCAATCTCAAGGAGTTTACCACCAATGTTTTCTTCTAGGAGTTTTGTGGTTTCAGGTCTCATGTTCAAGTCTTTAATCTATTTTGATTTAGCTTTTGTGTATGACATTAGATGGCAGTCCAATTTCATTCTTTTGAATGTGGCTGTCCAGTCTTCCCAGCACCATTTACTGAACATGCTGTCCTTTCCCCATTGTATATTCTTGGCTCTTCTGTCATAAAATAATTGACCATATATTCAGGCTTTTATCTCTAGGTTTCTTATTCTGTTCCATTAATATATATGTGTGTTTTTATGCCAATACCATATTGGTTTGATTAGTTTAGCTTCCTAATATTGTTTGAAATCAGGGAACATGATGTCTCCAGCTTTGTTCTGTCTCAGAGTGCTTGGACTATTTGGGTTCTCTTGAGGTTTGTCCTATTTCTGTGAAAAATGCATTTGGAATTTTAATAGGGATTGTACTGAATCTGTACAATATTTGAGTGGTGTGGACATTTTAATAATATTAAATTTCCCAATCTATGAGCATGGACCCTCTTTCTATTTATTTGTGTCCTCTTTGATAGCGTATTCTTAAAACTAGAATTTTACTAGAGCTATAAGATAAACACAGTGGTCAAAAGGAAAAAGATTAGACTACACTGTATATTAACTAACTTGAATTTAAAACAAATTTAAATTTAAAACAAGGAAAAAGATTAGAAATTAGGCAACATAATTAAAAACATCTCACACTTGGATTTGTGAATCACAGTAACGTTCCAGTCCTTTGCCTAAATATCTCATTTGTATGGAAATGTTATCAAATGAATCAGTAGTTACAAGCAAGCTATATCAACACCTTACCAAAAGATGTCCACCATACCCAGAAAAGGATTTGAACTTTTTAAGGCATATTGAAGTACAAAATATGAAACCAAATTCTGTTTTTAGATTAATATCTCATCAATAAGCTTAAGAAGCTAGGCATGCAAGAACACACAATATCTAATGTCAGAATAACTCACTGTGGCAGAATTGCAATTTTACCAACCTGTGTAGAAATTTTTTCATTCTATTTGTTACCAGAAAAGCAAAGGAAATCTATCAATAATGCCACTAGTAGATCAACAGATTAGATAAGAGAGATTAACACACTCCAGGACATGATTAAAATTTTATTGCAGAAAAGGAGTTTTATTGAATATTGATGCATCTATAGATATTAGTAACTTCTAGATAATAATGCACTATTTAGAATCACTGAAGTGAAATATTGGAAGAACTTTGTCATGGGGGGGTGGAATCCTACTGGCGATGAAATATTTAAGGCAAATAAAACATTATGGAAATACTTCTTAAAAACATATTTAGAGCTTATTCTGAGAATCCTGCATTCAAGTAATACATTGTTTTATTTGCAAAGGAACTCCCATATGTAAATGTTTCCCTGCTGTTATGAATTCCAAACTAAATATTATCAAAACTGTGACTATAATAAAGTCCAAGACATAACAAAAAATATGTGAGCAGAATACCACTCTTTGCTTTTTAAAAAATTAATTTATTGGGGTACCTGGGTGGCTCAGTCAGTTAAGCACCGGACCTCAGCTCAGGTCACGATCTCATGGTTTGTGGGTTTGAGCCCCGTGTCAGGCTCTGTATTAACAGCTCAGAGTCCGCAGCCTGCTTCAGATTCTGTGTCTCCCCCTCTCTCTCTCTGCCCCTCCCCCACTTGCAGTCTGTCTCTCTCTCAAAAATAAACATTAAAAAAATTAATTAACTTATTTTTAAATTTATATCCAAGCTAGTTAGGATATAGTGCAGCAATGATTTCAGGAATAGATTCCTTAATGCTCCTTACCCATTTAGCCCATCCCCCCTCCCACAACCCCTCCAGCAACCCTGTTTGTTCTCCATTTTCAAGAGTCTCTTATGTTTTCTCCACCTCCTTGTTTTTATATTATTTTTGCTTCCCTTCCCTTATGTTCACCTCTTTTGTATCTTAAAGTCCTCATATGAGTAAAGTCATATATTCGTCCTTCTCTAATTTTGCTTAGCATAATACCCTCTAGTTCCATCTATGTAGTTGCAAATGGCAAGATTTCATTCTTTTTGATTGCTGAGTAATACTCCGTTGTATGTATATACCACATCTTCTTTACCCATTCATCCGTCGATGGACATTTGGGCTCTTTCCATACTTTGGCTACTGTTGATAGTGCTGCTATAAACATTGGGGTACATGTGCCCCTTCAAAACAGCATACCTGTATCCCTTGGATAAATACCTAGTAGTGCAATTCCTGGGTCGTAGGGTAGTTCTATTTTTAATTTTTGGGGGAACCTTTATACTGTTTTCCAGAGTGGCTGCACCAGCTTGCATTCCCCCAGCAGTGCAAAAGGGATCCTCTTTCTCCACATACTCGCCAACATCTGTTGTTGCCTGAGTTGTTAATGTTAGCCATTCTACATTGACAGGTGTGAGGTGGTATCTCATTGTGGTTTTGATTTGTATTTCCCTGATGATGAGTGAGTTGAGCATTTTTTCATGTGTCTGTTAGCTATCTGGATGTCTTCTTTGGAGAAGTGTCCTTTTTTTTAAATTGATATCCAAGTTAGTTATCATATAGTGCAACAATGATTTCAGGAGTAGATTCCTTAATGCCCCTTACCCATTAGCCCATCCCCCCCCCACACACAACCCCTCCAGTGGTTACTGTTTGTTCTGTTTGTTCTCTATATTTAAGAGTCTCTTATGTTTTTCCCCCTCCCTGTTTTTATATTGTTTTGCTTCCCTTCCCTTGTGTTCATCTGTTCTGTGTCTTAAAGTCCTCATAGGAGTGAAGTCATATGATATTTGTCTTTCTCTGACTAATTTCGCTTAGCATGATACCCTCTAGTTCCATCCACGTAGTTGCAAAAGCAAGATTTCATTCTTTTTGATTGCTGAGTGATACTCCATTGTATATATATACCACATCTTCTTTATCCATTCATCCATCGATGGACATTTGGGCTCCTTCCATACTTTGGCTACTGTTGATAGTGCTGCTATAAACATTGGGGTACATGTGCTCCTTCAAAATAGCATACCTATATCCCTTGGATAAATACCTAGTAGTGCAATTGCTGGGTCGTAGGGTAGTTCTATTTTTAATTTTTTGAGGAAGCTCCATACTGTTTTCCGGAGTGGCTGTACTAGTTTTGCATTCCTACCAGCAGTGCAAAAGAGATCGTCTTTCTCCGCATCCTTGCCAACACTTGTTGTTGCCTGAGTTGTTAATATTAGCCATTATGATAAGCCATTATGATAAGGTGGTATCTCATAGCAGTTTTGATTTGTCTTTCCCTGATGATGAGTGAAGCTGAGCATTTTTTCATGTGTCAGTGGCCATCTGGATGTCTTCTTTGGAGAAACATCTATTTGTCTTTTGCTCATTTCTTCACTGGATTATTTGTTTTTTGGGTGTTCAGTTTGATAAGTTCTTTATAGATTTTGGATACTAACCCTTTATCTTATAGGTTATTTGCAAATATCTTCTCCCATTCTGTTGGTTGCCTTTTAGTTTTGCTAATTGTTTCCTTTGCTTTGCAGAAGATTTTTATTTTGTTGAGGTCCCAGTAGTTCATTTTTGCTTTTGTTTCCCTTGCCTCCAGAGACGTGTTGACTAAGAAGTTGCTGTGGCTGAGGTCAAAGAGGTTTTGCCTCCTTTCTCCTTGAGGATTTTGATGGCTTCCTGTCTTGTTTAAGTCTTTCACTCTTTTTGAGGTTTTTTTTTGTGTGTGTATGATGTAAGAAAGTGTTCTAGGTTCATTTTTCTGCATGTTGCAGTCCAGTTTCCCCAGCACCACTTGAAGATATTCTTTCCTGCTTTGTCAAAGATTAGCTGGCCATATGTTTGTGGGTCCATTTCTGGGTTCTCTATTCTGTTCCATTGATCTGAGTGTCTGTTTTTGTGCCAGTACCATACTGTCTGGATAACAGCTTTGTAATATGTCTTGAAGTCTGGGATTGTGATGCCTCCAGCTTTGGTTTTCTTTTTCAAGATTCCTTTGTCCATTCAGGGTCTTTTCTGGTCCCATACAAATGTTAGGATTGTTTGTTCTAGCTCTGTGAAGAATGTGGTGTTATTTTGATAGGGATTGCATTGAATATATAGATTGCTTTGGGTTGTATCAACATTTTAACGATGTTTGTTCTAATCCAGGATCATGGAATGTTTTTCCACTTTTTTGTGTCTTCTTCAATTTCTTTCATAAGCTTTCTATAGTTTCAGTGTATAGATTTTTCACCTCTTTGATTAGGTTTATTCCTAGGTATTTTATGATTTTTGGTGCAACTGTAAATGCGATCAGTCTTTGATTTTTCTTTCTGTTGCTTCATTATTGGTGTATAGGAATGCAATTGATTTCTGTGCATTGATTTTGTATCCTGCAACTTTGCTGAATTCATGGATCAGTTCTAGCAGCTTTTTGGTGGAATCTTTTGGGTTTTCCATATACAGTATCATATCATCTGTGAAGAGTGAAAGTTTGACTTCCTCCTGGCCAATTTGGATGCCTTTCATTCCTTTGTGTTGTCTGATTGCTGAGGCTAAGACTTCCAATACTATGTTGAATAACAGTGGCGAGAGTGGACATCCCTGTTGTGTTCCTGATCTTAGGGGGAAATCTCTCAGTTTAGAATACCACTCTTTGAATTCAGCTTTGGGAAAATGATATTGGAAATGGGTCTCTAGTGATTTTTAGTGATTGTAATGGATTTAAACCTAAAGAAAAATTCAGCCAGAGTAACATCTGTCTGTGTTTCAGAGAAAGCTTACCATTGTTTCTGAAATACTTGAAATGTTTGGATTTTAAATCAGTTTGCATTTCACAAGAAATTTCAACACTGCATTTATCAAAGGGGAAAAAGGGAAAACTATTAAAAGTGAAGAATGGTGGTACCTTTGGTTAACAATTTCAAGAGAACAAATTATCCAAATTCTGGTTAATGGAAAAGGGAGTTTCCATCCATAAGAGACAAAGCAATAAATCATCTGCTATTTGTTGTCTACTATTTCTATAAACAAAGTTTCTCGGTAGTGGTGGTTGTCAAGAATTTGAACAGACAATTCATCATGTCTTGATTAGAAATGCAGGTGGCTACTTCCAAACAGTTATGGTCACTGCTGTGGCTTATGAGCTAGGCTTTATTTGGAAGTTTTATCAAATTCAGTACTGAATATTTCCCTGGATACCTTGTGTGTTGTTTTTCTTGTTACAATAGAAAGAAATCAGAATTAATGCCTTCACCAGGGTGCCTTTCAAAATGTCACCATTGTGTGGATTTGTTAGAACACGGAAGTTTAGGAAGCATTGTTCTAGAAGACTGTAGGACAATTTTCTCTGCATGAGAATCTGATCTTGCTTGGTTAACTCTGAAACTCTGTTTCCCTGTATCCTGATAAGAGTAGAAGTCAGTTACTTTTAGGCAACATTGCTTATGATAAAAATGACCCCTGATTTGTGAATGATATCTGCACTGGGGGAGACTGAAAATGAATTCTAAATAACTGATGGGGAGCCATAGCTTTGGACTTACCATGGTGCAGCAACTCTTTTTCTGGGCATGCCTCTATCAGGAAGCCTGAAATCTATGCTTACAGAGTTATTGCAAGACATACTGGCTCATGTGGTAATAAGGCTTTTAAGCCAGGGTGGTTTCCATACCCACCCAGTGTGGATCTCATCTCCTTGCCTCTGAGTTGTCATCTAGGGAGAGGGTAGCTCCTGGGTGGCTGATAGATTCCTACAAGCAGTCCCATGGAAGAGTGAAGTCTGATGCTGCCCTGATGGCAAGAAGTAGTTCCTGCCCTATGCTCTTCCTAAGTAGAAGGGTTCCAAATATAGTTTATGAAAGTTTTATTAACCTGAACATTTAGTTGAAGCTTAGAAGATTGCCTGGTGGAGCAATATGTAAATCTTTCTTTTTCATGCTTAAATATAAGGAGCCATTGTTGGTGTTTGACAAATGTGGACTTTTCTCCCATTTCTATAGAACCTCTCATCCCACTTCTATGTGTCCATATTTTGCTATTTTTTTGTTTTGGTCATTGAAACATATATACACTTGATCACATTGATAAGGATACTTCTATAAAGTCATAGCGGTAACCAGACTTTTACAAAGGTGAATACTGTTACGCAATACTACAAACACCAACTCTTAGCATGTGCCAAACACTGTTCCAAGTTCTTCATATGTATTAATTAATTTAATCTTCATAGCAACTCTGTAAGGTAGCCAGTATGAATAGATTCATTTTACAAATGATGAAACTGAGGCAGAGTTGGCCAAGTTTGACCAGCTAGTGTAGTGAACTGTGGGGCTGGAATTCAAACCCAAGTAGTTGGGCTTTAGCACCCAGCCTCTCATACACTGTGCCTAATAAACTCATTCTAATAATGACAGCTTTTCCTGTCACTTGCGTCACACATGCTGTGCTAGGCTGAACTGTGTGCTTTCTGTACATTAATATTATTTTGTCCTCAAAAGAACCTCCTTAGAAGGGCATTCTCTATAGTTGAAAGGTGAGGAAATTGAGGCACAGATATATGAAGGACTTTGCTATTTGATATTGTTTCGTGATTTGCAGGTAGAAATTCAGAATTATATCTGATGTTCCCATCTTTCAATTCTATGATTTCATCCTCTGTGCAATGTCGATTTTCAAACCATTTAGTGAGTGGATAAATTTAGTGAGTGGATAAATCAGAATGTATGGCAGAGCCCTTCCCAAATACCAAGCATTTTTAGGGTCTATAAAGCCAAGAAAGAAGACACAAAATTTCTTCTACCTAAATGTTGCCTAATGTGTATTTTTAGGACCATTATATATAAGTGGTATTAATAGGTAGATGGTAAAAAACAATTATTCTGTGATCATATGCAATTAAGATACATTAAATTAAATCACTGATTCTCAACCTGGGAGATTTTGCCCCCCAGGAGATATTGGGGGATGTCTGCAGGAATCTTTGGTTGCCATAACTAGAGAGGATGGTGCTGCTGGTGTCAAGTGGGAAGAGTAAGGGTAGCTGCTAAACAGCTGGCAGTGCACAGGACAGGCTCACACAACAGAGAGTTACCTGGCCCAACATGTCAGTAGTGCTTAGATTGAGAAACCTCAGGTTAAGTGATGCTAATTACACATTTCTGTCCTGTACAGCCAATCAACTCTTTCTTGAGGGACACATGCTGGGATTGGGACTCTGTGAAACAGAGTCATGTGGCTTGGGCTGTTAGGACCATATAATCATCTACACCAGGCTCAGGCCATATTACTTTCCCAATGATCCAGTTCTCAGATGGTTCCTAAGCCTATTATGTTAAAAGTATTTTTTTAGGGGCACCTGGGTGTCTCAGTCAGTTGGGCATCTGACTTTGGCTCAGGTCGTGATCTCATGGTTCATGAGTTCAATCCCCACATCAGGCTTGCTGCTTTCAGTGCAGAGCCTGCTTTGGATCCTCTGTCCTGTTTGCGCTCTCTCAAAAATAAACATTTTTTAAAAGTATTTTTTAAGTTTATTTATTTATTTTGAGAGAGAGAGCAAGTGTGTGCACCCAAACAGGGGAGGGGCAGGGAAAGGGGAGAGAGATACCAAGCAGGCTCCCCGCTGTCAGCAAAAACCCAACATGGGGCTCAATCTCAGGATCCCTGAGATTGTGACTTGAGCCAAAATCAAGAGTTGGAGACTTAACCCCCTGAGCCACCCAAGTGCCCTGTTAAAAGTATTTTTAAAGGAAGCTTTTTAAATTTCAAACTAAAGCTATTCTGTCCTTTTAGTGAAATTACCTGTTTAGTGACCTAGAACAGAAAACACAGATAGATGTTTGATACTTTCTCAAATTTCAGCATTGTGGTTTCTGTGTGAAGTCATAATTACAAAAAACTTTATAGTGAGGTTATATGTCCTCTGTAATAACAGATCATTTTGAAGCCACATTATCAGAAACCTTGCCAAGTTGCCTAACACAATGACCATTTTCTTGGGCTAGTCCATAAAGAAATTTAAATCTGATGAGTCAAATTTCAGCCAGCACATGGAAACATTAAAGGCACCTCATATTTGCACTTGGAATAATAAAAAATGCTCAGCTTCATATTTTCTCCCTACCCTCTCTTCAAACACACACACACACACACACACACACACACACACACACGCACAAACATGCCCTGGTAGTATTCTGGGGCTGTGACAATTTAATGGGTGATGATTTTATTTCACACAAAAATTTGAGGAAACTAGGGGTGCCTGGGTGGCTCAATTGGTTAAGCGTCTGACTTCGACTCAGGTCATGATCTTGTGGTTCATAGTTCAAAACCTGCATCAGGCTAATCTGCTGTCAGTGCGTAGCCTGCTTTGATCCTCTGTCACCCTCTCTCTCTGCCCCTCCCCTGCTTGTGCTCTCTCTCTCTCAAAAATAAATAAACATTAAAATTTTTTTGAAGAACCTAGAAGAGTGGTTCTCAGACTTGGCTACTAATGAGAATCACCCAGGCCCTACTCCAAGACATTATTTAATTGATTTGTGGTGAGCCTGAACAATAGTATTTCTTTAAAACTCACCAGATCATTCCAGTATTTAACTCAATGCTGCACTCCCATGGACTTTGAGCAGCGGTTCTCAAGCAAGCCCTAGAGGACTTGTTAAAACAGATGCTTAAACCTCTGGAGTTTCTGATTCAGTGGGTTGGGAACGTAGCCTGGGAAATTACAATTCCCATGGGATGCTTGTTGCTGCTGTTCCAGGGACCTTGCTCTGAGAACTACTGGCCCCAGAATACTCTCTTATTACAGAAATTTGGATGTTTCTTCTTAGTTATGTTTTTGTTTAATTTTCTAGGTGAAAAAGAGTTCCTTATCAGATATTATACCCTTTCTGTTTAGTCAAACCAGAAGCAAAGTAAGTCATTTCTCTTCTCTTTAGGTTAGGTCTAAACCCATACAGATTCATGATCTTGACCATCATCAAACAAATTGAGGTTTATAATTACAGAACACAGGAAGTAGCTAATTTCTTTCCAGGCAGTTGCTTACTTACCTTCACCCAATTAATATGCTCAGATTATAACAATTAAAACTGTATAATTATGAAAATAATAAGAGAACTTAGATTTGCATAGGGCCATATGAGCTTATCTAATATACTCCACTACCTTAAAGCAGGTAATTACTTGTTTGCTTGTTGAAATCAGAAACTTGAAGGAGATAGGAAGAGAGAACAGGGTGAACAAAGACATTTGTATGCATTCAAACATGGCCTAAGGTAGATATGATAAGTCAGCCTGACTAAAAAGGGCAATTTGTGGGACAGAGTAGGAACTAACATGAAACAAGAGGAGAGTGCCAAACACCTGGCAAAGTAATTTGGATTTGATGATATAAACAGTAGGAGACTATTTAAAGTTCTTGAGCAGGAGACAAACCACGTTTCTGCACTATTAGTCTTACTAGACTGGTTTCAAGATGATCAGAAGCATTTTCAATCTGTGTAACAACAGATAGAGCTGCTGTTTTAAATAACAAATCACACTGAGATATCATTGTTCTGGAAAATCAAGGGATTCTAGGAAAAGAAATTAACATTTTTAGAACCCCAGTAGGCACAATATGAGTTATAACTTAAATAAACAATAATAAGACAATTTATGACCTACCACAGGGCTGTGTAATTCTCATATGCCATATGATTCTCTCAAATACGACATAACCTTTTGGAGTTAATAGAAGCCTTGGAGCCTAAGTTTAATTTCAGATGGATAGATATAGGTTCTACAGTAAAATAGTTTGACAGAGGACTCCCTGATTCTACATTGAACAGCAAGAAAACACTCCAGATATTTTTTCCCCATTAAAACAGAGTAAAATGTAATTTTACGTAAGGTATTCATCTCATCCTAATTAGTTAACTATCCAAGCACCTGTTTAGTTGATTGAATCATAAAGCCGTTTTGTTTATCAGCAACGTAGGAATTTTATAGCACAGCACTTGAACAAATGAAGTTCTCGTTTTAAACCCTGAAGTAAATTTTTGTATTATTTCCTCAACGAAAGGAAATTTCTTTGATGAAAGAAATATCCAAAGCAACTATCCAAGAGGCAGCGGAAGTTAAGGGTGAATCCTGGATGCCAAGAAAGACTGAGTAGGCAATTATGAGCATAGGTGTGGTGTGGTGGGTCAGCTCCTGAGATAGATGAGTGGTCTGAGGCAGAGTGTGTGGAGTGAAGTACAAAGGCTCAAGGAGTAGATATGGGTGGTACCCCCCCTCAGTAATGAGCTGGAAAGTCTTTTTGTTTGTTCAGAGGCATTTTACTTAGACAACTAAAACAATGAGATGTTCCGAAGCAGTGTACAAGAGAAATCAAACCAATTTATCATAAATTCCCTCTTCTTTACAACTAAACCAAACGAACAAAAAAAGCCTTTCTGCTTTAAGAGAAAAATCAAAAATAGGCCAATGTATTTTCCTTCTCCATAATAACATGAACAGCTCCAAGAAATCTAATTGTAATAAGAGAAATTGTATATTGGCTTACACATATTCATTAAAAAGACAACAGGCCATCATACCACAAGAGCCTAATTCCACCTGCCTTCATCTGATACCCGTGTGTTTTCACATACAGGTAACACCAAGTTATGAACTGGAAAGTCTACGGAGAATAGGATTACAGAGAACGGTGGATAGTCCCTCTTAGTTTTGCAGAGCTTTCCTTGACCTTGCTGCCCCATCCATCTACCAAGAGAATTGGGCTTGAAGGAAGTCCCTGCTCATCTTTAATTGAATAATTTTGTTAAAGTTATGAGAAACAAGACCGGGTTTTGGAAACTTTCAAAAGGAATGGATGGGAGAGATATGGCCCACCAATACACACCATTATAAAGGAAGTTTGAGAGAAAGAAGGCAATGCGGGATTTCAAGTTAAATGGGCAGCAGGTGGAGAAAAAGCTTTCTACAAGCTAAAGGGAAACTATCTGCAAGTTAAAGAGAAGTTTTGCACGTTTTTAGATGCAGAGGAAAAGTCGCTAAAAGCCAGGAGGGTTAGAAAAAAGTGAGGTGAAACCTCTTCATCTCTGGAGGAAAATTTGAGATCCACTCAGGAGCTGGAGCGTAGGCACACAGGTATGATGATTTTCAAGTGAAGGTGTGAGACAGTGCTCACTTTATGACCACCTCATTTTTGTTGGTTGCTTTCAAATAAAGTTCAGTGGTTCACAAACATTACTGTGTATCAGAATCATCCAGGGAGCTTGGTAAACTAGAATCTTGAGTCTCATACATAAGGATTCTGATTTTGTGTTGGACTCAGAAATGTGGATCCTTAATAAGCAGCCCAGATGATTTTGATGCTGGTGATCCAGTCTTTGAAAAAGACTAGTGTGTTCATTTGTTCTATGCAGAGTAGAAATGTGTAGAGGATGAAAAGGTTTAGGGGATTGAGAATGAAGATCTTAAATAGTAAACTGCAAATAAAAAAGATTTCTAAGTGGCACCGAGCACCAATAAGTTAGAATTCAACATCATGGACCACACCTGCCACCTTCTAGAAGGGTCTTTAGAAACAGACCAATGAGAGCAAGTTTTCCAGACATACACAAAGGCCATAGTGAGCTGCTTGATCTTGTCTTTAGGTTGGTTTGATGGCTGATATTATTGAAACATCTGAAGTTAATTACAGTTTCCGAGACAAGTTAAAATTTCACATTTTGGAGAGAATAACCCCAAGAATGTCCTAATTATATCTTCAGCTTTCGACAAATAAAAAAGGGAAAAAAATATGTTTTTCATACACCTCAATAGCAACATGTAATACCTGGCATTTTCCCAGACAGTTCTGGTGTGAAGTTTTAATTAGAACACAGGCAAACAGATAGTGGAATTAGGTAAAAGCTGAACAGGTTGACATTTTCTGTTGTGGCACTGAAGTAGGAGAGTGACCTTCAGACTCCTCTCCATCAGCTCCTCACCATCAGCTCCCAGACCACCCTTGTGTGCTCCCGTGATCAGGTCTTGGCTTGGGGTTTTGGTGGTTTTGTTTTTTGTTTGTTTTTTTCCCCATTCTGGTCCTGTATGCCCTAATTTTAAAAAGATTTTTCTAGCTCAGTTTAATTAAACATAAATAGAAATTATTCCAATGGCTTTTAGTTTTTTGATTAACAGACCCACAACATAAGAGAATTTTATTCCAATTTCTTTAGGAGTTATAAATATGTACATCAATTTGTATACAGACAACAATTTCAGGGATTTCACAGACGAACTGAAGGCTATGCTAAAGAGCCATGAACTCCAGGTTCAGAATGCAGAGCTAAGGATCAGGGGAGAACGTAGACAAGAGAAACAGTTGATTTTCACTGGAGTGTTCCTATCTAGTCTTTGTCAGTACATATAATTTTTGCATAGTTTTAACACAAAAAAAATTTGCAGTTTTATTTTGCAGCTATTCCTTATCTTAATATTCTAGAGTACTGTAGAATATTTATAAATTTTATCTTCCTAAATTTTAAAACATATTCTAATAACTTGCTATATCGCAATGTTTCACAATTGTTGTATTACTGGATATTTAAGTTGCATCCAGTATTTCAATATTATGGCTAAAATTATCAAAAAAACAAAAAAACAAAAACAAAAAACTTTGTGCCTACAGGCAAGTTCTTGTTTTAAGAAACTTTAGAGAATCAGCCTTTTCTATTCTCATTACTTTGCTTCCTTCTGTCCTTACTCCTGTCTTTATCTCACTTGCTTTTCTTCCTTATTTGATCTGTTTCCTGTTAAGCATAAGGGTGAAGAATGCCCTTGATGACAGTTGAAAGGGGAATACCTTGAAATAAATAGGTTCTCAGTAATAACTATTTTGTTCTGTGATGAACTGGGCATATTTTTTTCAGCTTAATCTGGGTCTTGATTTGAATCTTATTTAATTCATCTTTTCTTTGATCTTTCTCACAATTCTTTCAATACTGAGTAGTGTAAAACTCTTACATTATTATTGAATAGTTTCTAAACAGCTAATAATAAAAACTTATTTTCAGGTAACTTTCATACAGAGCTATTATGTTTTAAATATCTGTTATTGAGTTGTTTTTGTAAAGATCATGTAACTGAAATTATCAAGCATATTACCAAGGTTGTGAAATCTTTAAGACCTAAAATAAGTACAACTATTTTTTAAACAGGAGCTCCTCTTTCTTTTCTTAAGTAATTTATTCAATCTAAAAATAGTTTGTTAGAATTTTTAACAATTTTAAATAATATGTTTTTTCAGAAATGTTTTATCTCTTTAGAAAAAAAATCAATGCAATTGCTTGACTTTGTATTGAATACTTTATTTACTTGCCTCAATTTTATTTGTTCATAGAGTTGTAAGTTATGAGAACATCAATAAAAATGACTACTATACTATTAGCAAAAAAGCCGTAACACACATTTATAATGAGGACATTGAGTATATCGAAATTGATCGATGGGAACAGGAGTATCTATATCACAGAGAACTCACTAAGATTCCCATATTTGCACTTTTCCGGAAATGGAAGGCTTTTAATGTGTGGAAGAAGAATGTCCGTTCCAAGAAAATCAGTGGTTGTCGACAATCTCTACAAAAAAATTTGTTCATTGTTAATCCTGTACGTATTTTTAATTATATTTTAAAAGAATTACAGAAAAACAAAATGTGAATCTATTACAGGTATTGGTATAGACTGTCCTTGAAATAGAATATTTCATCTTTTTAAGAGAATTTTCATACTGTCTTGTCATTTAAGAGTCTGGCAGTCTAGCAGTGTTTTTACATTTTAACTGGGGTTGCAGAATGCAAAAGTATAAGAAAAGAGTTGCACAGGTCCCCTTCAGTTAGAAGCAGCCTCAGAGGTTTGGATTCATGGCCCCCTTTGTTGCTGATCAGGAAAATGGTATATCCTCTTGAGCAGAGTGGGCTGGCAACCCTTATTACCTCCTCTTATCTTTGAGTCACTCTGGACTTTATGGTCCAAAATAATTGGGGGACCTGTTTTCATGGGCCAGTGCTTCCCAAGGTATCATACATATACTTTCCTCCACCATGGATTCAGACCCTAGGGAAATTTTTAATCTTTACTTTGCAGAATGGGGTAATCATGGGAAAAGAACTGTTAAAGAGTATGTGGCCATATTTAAAATCTCTACCCATTCACTGAATTTCAACTTGCATTAGAAGTTTTCTACTTGTGGAGTGCCCGTCCAGGTCATGATCGCAGAGTTCGTGGATTTGAACCCCGTGTCAGGCTCTATGCTGACAGTGCGTAGCCTGTCCTCTGTCTCCCTCTCTGCCCGTCCCCCACTCACGCTCTGTCTCTGTCTCTCTCTCTCTCAAAAATAAATAACATTAAAAAAATTAAAAAATAAAGTTTTCTATTTGGCCCTTGGGAATAAACTGGAATCACCATTACTGTCAGGGTCCTCAGCTGTCTATTTCTATGACACTGAGTCATCATCCTCTCAAATCAGAAGCCTCAAGTTTGCTTTTTTACTGCTCATTTCCTTCACTTTCATATGTTGATCTGAAAGATCATTATCAAGATGTCAGTTACACAAAGGAACATTAAAAGACTAGGGCTAACATAGGTATTAGTGCAAAACACATGTATGAAATGTGTTATTTCAGGTCATCCATCTCATCAAGCATTCTGGGTTGTAGAAAATATTCTAGTCCTTCTTGATAGTAAGCTCAACTCCTAGACCTCTAATTTCATTAAGGATCCATCAATCGTTTGAACCTATTTTATTATCTTTTTACCACCTTTTATCTTTTGCCATGTCCTGGGCACTATACATTTCATAAGTTTGTTACTAAGTATATAAAATAGTTCTTCCTGTATTCGTCTCTAAGATCACCTCGATTGATCCTTAAGGCTTGTTCTCTTATGTGCTGACAGTTGTCCTATCTGCCTACCATTCATACCAATAGTGCTTTGACCTTGATAATATCTTCTCTTAAATGTAGCCCTGGCAGACTAGAAAGTTCTCATCCATTTAAGCTTAGATTGACCTAAATAACAGACCCATTGTGTTGGTTTAAATGTCTATTACATACTATAATTATGCAATGCTTATCACTACTCTTACATTTACAATTAGTTAATTAGGAGGACTGATTTGCCTAGACTAGGTTGAAAGGATCAATGTGGAAAATATATTGAAAATATCTGAAATATTTCTTTTCATGATATTTTTTAGTAACAAACCTTATTGGCACCTGTGCCTACGTTTCCTCTTAACAACTTTATTGAAATATAATTAACGTAGTGTACAATTCACCCATTTAAGGTATACCATTTGGTGGTTTTATTACATTCACAGAATTGATTAACCATCACCACAGTCAATTTTAGAACATTTTCATCACTCCAAAAAGAAACCTTGTTTGGGTACCTGGGTGGCTCAGTCGGTTAAGCATCCAGCTCTTGGTTTCAGCTCAGGTCACGATCTCACAGTTTGTGAGTTCAAGCCCTGCATCAGGCTCCACACCGATGGTGCAAAGCCTGCTTGGGATTCCCTCTCTCTCTCTCTGTCTCTCTCTTTCCCTCTCTCTCTGCCCCTTGTCTGCTGTCTCTCTCTCTCTCACTCTCTCAAAATAAATGAATAATTTTTTTTTTTAAAACCCTATTACCCATTAGTGGTCATTCTATATTTCTCCCCATCTCCCCCCAACACCCTCCCCGGCTCTAGGCAACCACTAAACCACTTTTTGTCTCTGTTGGATTGCCTATTCTGTACGTTTCATGTAAATGGAACCATGTAATATGTGGTTCCTTATGGCTGGGTTTTTTCACTTAGCTTAATGTTTCCAGCATTCATCTATGTTATAGCATAGCATTTCTTTTTATTGGCAAATAATACACTGTTGTATGGATATATATATTTTATTTATCCATCCATCTACTTCCATTCATTGTTCCAGTCCACAAATAAATAGGTTCTTAATAGTGACTGAGTTTTCTTTTTCAGTAACTTGTTAAATTTAAAGTTAAAAATTTTAACTTAAAAAAATTTTTAATTCAAAGTTGTCTTGGGATTTTATGTCAAAGCCTCTTAGATCAGCAAATGGGCCTCTCCATTACCATGGTGACTGGGCATTGTAAAGTCCTTAAGATAACACAATGAATCTTTTAGTAGCCATTCATCATACATAGTGAAATTTAAGATATTTCCCAGTCCTCTATTACTTACCCTCAATTTCTTAGCTAAAAGACACATATTCAAGATAAAAAGATAGACATTCAAACAAATTAAGTCTGATAATTCAAAGAATGCTTTTAGAAAAAATTTCAGATGTGTTCCTGTTTAATGTATGCACTTTGGAGTTGTAGCTAGAGTTAACATATAGACCTATTATTTTCCTTAATAACCATTCTTGCTTTCCAAATATTTTTATTCTTTTAAAAGACAGGGTTTTTTTTTTTAACTAAACAATGATAATTTTTATTTTCATTCAGCATTTGCGACCGGCTCTTCTTAAAATAAATGAATTATGCTATAACTTGAGTTTTATCAGACTTTGTTATATTGAAAAATGTCATACTTATACCCTGCAAGAATTTAAGGCCACACAAATCATATGGTTAGAAGAGGTAAGGAATTTTTGTCTATGGTTTTGAGATTTTTTTTTCTATTGTTGCTACTTTGCTATTGCTAATTATACATATTCATCAATGTCTAGGTGACAATGCGCCTAGAAGAATTTCGAAATGAGGCAAAAGTCGTGGTCAGGAAGGCTTGTCGAATTGCTCTGCATGCCGCAGGATTTATTCCTGATGACTGTCAACATAAACCTGTTGAGGGTATGAAGGGGAAAAAAAACTTTGATAGATCAGAAGTCATGGCTTTCTAAAAAATTAACTCTTTTTTATTCTACTTTTCTTAAGTTCAAATAATGATCCTATTCGTCAGGATACTAGTCATAGAACCTTTATTTCATAAGCACTTTATGGTGGAATCAGGGACTCTTTGCTTAAAGTTATGTCAAGTCTACCAGAACAGACAATAAGTTTGTCAAAATTAAGCAACTGGATGGATCTCAGGTTGGCTCCAGTTGACATGAACAGTAAAGGATAACTAAAATTCAGATGGAAAAGGAGGATAAAGCTGTTCCTGGGAAAGAGGTAGCATGGTACACAGATCAAACCCTATTACGGGGAATGTTAATGAACTGTCTGCAGTCTTTCACTGAGTCAAAATCCTTTGATGTGGAATTCTTTTGGATAACTGGGCTATTTTCTAGAGTTTGAAACATTAACCAAGCATTTTGTTATTTTTGAATTTTACCTATCTTCTTAAAAATTTTAATTCCAATATAGTTAACATACAGTGGTATATCAGTTTCAGGTGTACAATATAGTGATTCAGCGATTCTGTACATTACTCAGTGTTCATCATGATGAATGTACTCTTAATCTCCTTCACCTATTTCCCCCATCCCTCCATTCAACCCCTTCTGGTAACCACCTGTTCTCTATATTTAAGAATCTGTTTTTTGGTCTCTTTTTTTCCCTTTCATTTGTTTTATTTCTTAAATTCTACAAATGAGTGAAATCATTTCATATTTGTCTTTCTCTGACTGATTTATTTCACTCAGCATCATCATCAGGGAAATGCAGATCAAAAACAAAATGAGATTATCACCTCACACCTGTCAGAATGGCTGAAATCAAAAACTCAAGAAACAAGAAGTATTGGTGAAGATGTGGAGAAAGAGGAACCCTTGTGTACTGTTTGGTGGGAATGCAAATTGATGCATTTTGCCACAGTGGCAAACAGTATGGAGTTTCCTCAAAAAATTAAAAATAGAATTACCCTACAATCCAGTAATTGCACTACTGGGTATTTACCCAAAGAATGTGAAAACACTAATTCAAATGAATATATGCACCCCTATGTTTATTGCCACATTATTTATAATAGCCAAATTATGAAAGCAGCCCAAGTGTCCGTCGATAGATGAATGGATAATGAAGATGTGGTGTGTATATACGTATGTATGTACTTTTGATATATATATATATACACACACACACAATGGAATGTTATTCAGCTATATAAAAAATTTTACTTATTTTTTAATCCATATTGAAAGAAATGGAATTTTTACACAAGAATTCCTGTTGTTGTGTCTTCTGTTGTTCTTAGATTATTGTAAAATGCCAGATGGTGGAGGTCTCACTGAGTTGCCTGCTTATTCAGACTCTGAGAAAATGACATACACAGAGCAGGCCAGCAAAAGGCATCACTGCATGAGGCTAACATGGTAAATTATTATTCTTTTTTTTCTTTCAAGAAATATTAGAGCATCCACCCTTCTCAAATTTCATTAAAAATTAAAGCCTTCATCACAGGATTCACTAATAGTGATGAGGGATTAGGGGGATATGGTAACCTGAATGCATGCCCAGAAGCTCACCCATCTGACTTTCACTCAGCAAAGCAACCACAGGAATGGCAAGCTGGTGGAGGGTGGAAGACATGCCCAAGGCCAAGTGCTTCTCTTTGATCTCTAAAGCTTTGTTTCCTTCGAGCCCAGCTCGGAGCATGAAGTAGGCTGTGGTAAGGAGAAGTCAGGTACATAGAGATTTGTGGGCGTCCTCCAGGGGACCCGGAGAGCCCACTACATCTGTTTGGTCACTAGAGACTACAGGGAGTTCTTTGCATTGCCACACAAAATTCCACCCTCTCCCTGTGGTAGGTTTTGCATCTGGGAGACCAGGGTGGAAAGTCTTCCTTCTAGGGCCTCGGCCAGATCATGACATTGTTCCAGAGTTTGGATTTCACATCATTCTAAAACCTCATCATTACAAATAACTTGCAAACAAGGCAAGTGGCTCAGTCAGTTAAATGTCCAACTTTGGCTCAGGTCATGATCTCACTGTCTGTGAGTTTGAGCCCCGTGTCGAGCTCTGTGCTTACAGCCCAGAGCCTGGAACCTACTTCACATTCTGTGTCTCCCTCTCTCTGCCCCTCCCCTGCTTAGGCTCACACTCTCTCTCTCTCTCTCTCTCAAAAATAAATAAATAAAAATTTAAAAACATTTACAAATAACTTGCAAACAAAATCCCCAAACATTATCTGAAAAATTTTGTGTGGCATTATAAAACAGTTATTGTTATTCAGTGCCCACTAACTTAGTCCAAGTTTGACAGCTGTCTGTTTAATAAACCTTAACTGTGTACTAGTTTATATATGAAATAACATGATAGCACTGTCTGTGTCACAACAGAAGTAAATGAAGCAGTCCCTGAGGCCACCATCATAATACAGGTAACAGAGGCCACTTGGGGCTTCACTTGAGTAGAATGAACATTTATTTTAAATGCCTAAGTAAGAAAATAAAAATCTGCATCTCTGGGTTAGCAGTTGCTGTCAAACAACATTTATTCAATAGCAAAAGTTTCACAATTTTACCATTAGAATGTCACAGATGTTGTATATTTTCTGATTTCTTGTTTAAAGCATCTTTCAAAAATCTTATGGCCCTTTTGGCTAGCTGAGGTAGGTGTGTTTTCCATACCAACTGTATTGCTCATTAAATATCCTTTTGAATAGTTAGAACACTCAGCTAAATTAATGCTATATATTTGAATATATTTGTGTTTTAAAATGAAGAATGTCCAAGAAGAACTCTTCTGGACAATAAGTCTCTGTTATTCTAACATAAATGGAAATTCAAAAAGAAATTATGATTTTTTAAGTGTGAATATTTGGTTTACTGTCACTTTCAAAAATAGTAGTGAATATAGAAAACTGAAGCTGTATTTTTTTTCTTTTCAAGCTTTATCCGTCTAAATGACCATCTAATTGAGAACACAATGCACATCCTAACAGTAAATTCTGTTAACTCTCTTTTGAATTATCTCACTGACAAGCTAAAACGAACACCTTCAGCAGATGTCATTCAGAAATGGATTACTGAAGAGAAGCCTGACGTCACTGATAAAAAGGTATATTTAGACAAAATTAAGAAAATTCACAGGTCAGCATTTATTGAGGAGTGCTTACTATGCATATTATGCTATTTTCTGTGTACTGGAAGTAGCAGGAATGTTTAGGAGATTTCACAGGATAATAAGAGCTTACCATATGCACTGGAAATGGCAAAATGAAAATCACTGTATGAACAAGTAAGAGAAAGCATCCATTGTGCCAGATGTCTGTCTCATAGAAATTTGCTATAGGCTATTCAGGTGTACATTGGACAAATATTTCTTAAGTACCTACTACGTACTAATCCCTGTGCTGGGTGTTGGGTATATAGTGATGAAAATCATAGAGAGGATGCTTGCCCCCTTTAATAAAGCTTACAGGTTGGGGGTCATTGTGGGCATGAGCTGGCAGACAGAAGCAGGGAAGGTTGTATAAACGAAAGAGGTAAGCAATGGTTTAGAGGTGAGAAGAAGCAAATCATGGAAGCAAGTCTTTGCGCTTTGAGTAGATAGCCTCTTGGGAGGATGTTGATCTTAGAGACACAGATTAATTTGAGATGTTTGAGATGAAGTGCTACAACTTTTCTGGTGGCTGAGAGAGAAATCATATCATCTAATATCCACGTTTCTCAATAAGCTTTCCCCCAGCTCCATCCCAGATAGTAGCTCCATGCTAGATATCTAAAACATAACAAAACATGCGTACCTAGTTTCATCAGTCTTCCTACCTGCACTTGTCAACTCCCCCCAACCCCCCCCCCCCCAGGAAACCCAGTTATGAAATTTCAAGGCTGGATGTTCTTTGCCATAGTTTCCCTTTTCTCCAAACATTGAATTTTAGTTGCATGTTCTTTTTTTATTACTCTCTCTCCTCCCCTAATCTCAATTCCTCCTTTTTCTAAATATCTTTATATTTTGAAAGTAACATTTATTGTTCTAATTATAAAAGTAATATATGCTAAGTGAAAAAAATGGGAAGAACACAGAAATATACAAAGGAAAGCATCCTCTGCTTTCCAAAGATACCTATTTCCAGTGGGAAGAAGGGTATCATACTTTACTTGCTGCCTTATCACATGCTTTTTCTACCTAGCAATATATTGTGAAAAATCTCCTGAGTCAATATGTACTTTTCCATATAATATTCTCACACAAAAATGTACCTACTGTACATCTTCTAAATAATTTTCTATTGTTGATCACTTTCTCATTATTCCAAATAATACTGCAAAGAACATCCTTGTCCATACATTTTTCACACATCCGATTTTTCCCCTTAGAAGAAACTCCTAGATGTGGAATTGTTGGGTCACAAATATGCTTACTTGTTAAGGCTTTTGATACTGATGGATTAACTTGCCAGAAGGTTTTGTGTTAATTTATAACCTTCCCAGCAATGTTTGACAATGAGCCACAGGCACACTAGATATTATCATTCATTTTCATTTTGGCCAATATGATGGATGTAAAGTAGTACATCACTGCTTTTAATTGTTATATTTCTTTAATTGTTACCCCAGTGCAGGGATAAGAGCATAGGTCTGGCACTTAATAACCAGTATGTCCTGGATGAAATGTCTTACCTTCTTCAGATCCTATTTTTCTCATGGGGGTAATAATGATATCTGCTTCATATGGTTGGTGTGGGTACATGAATACTTAGCAATGTCTGGCACACAGTGAATGCTCAATAAATATTGTTACTGAGTTAACTATCAGGAGTACGAGAACAAGGAGGAGAGTGATTGATCACTTGTATATTCCTTTTAAAAAATGTCAGATCATGCCCTTTGCCCATTTTTCTATTTAAGTACATTTCTATTTTAATATATATTTATGTATCAATGGTTATATTGTTAGTATACATTTCTATTGAGTATATCAAGTATATTTCTATTTAAATATTATCAACTTTCTATATTCTGTGTTCACTACTGACATATTTTTCCAGCTTGTTGTTTGCCTTTCCATTTTGTTGATAATGTTTTTATAAGGAGAGTTTTATACTGTTGAATCGTCTTTCAATGTTTTCCTTAATTTTTTAATTTCTATGGTAATATTCACTGAAAGACATGCCAACATTATGAAATCAATTAATTGTATAAGCTTCAGTTTACATGCCTCTTGTAATACAGAGGTTTTTGTTTTTGTTTTTGTTTTAATCTTCCACCTTGGTTCTTACATCTTTTTAACACTGCAAATGTGCTCATTTCAGGGGGCCTCTGTGGTGGAAAAGCAGGAAGAAGATGAGTCTCTCATCCCTATGTTTCTCACAGAACTGATTTTGACAGTCCAATCATTACTCTTCGAGCCTTCTTTGGAAGACTTCCTGGTGTGTGTTTCTTCAGATAGCATCCATGCATACATAACTTTTTGGAAAATGAAGCAACTGTTTCACTGTCAAATGATTGGCAGGATTGCTGTTGTCACTTTTCCAAAGTGATTAGAAGAAAATGAGAAAGTATTGTTCTATGCACAGCATTACATCTACATAAAAAAGATCTAAAAGTTTAGCATGTTTTCTTTAAGTTGAGACAGATTGGGGGCTTGGTAGGGTGTACCATCAAAAGAACATATTCTATACAAAATTTAGCATTGACTATGGTAAGGACAACTTTTGAAATATTTTTAGGTGTGCCACATCTGTGAAAAGTTTATTTTAGTTATCTATTGCTATTTAACAAATTACCACAAACATGGCAGCTTAAAACAACAGCCTTGTGTTTGCTCAACTTTCTATGGGTAGGAAGTCTGGGCTCATCCTCTGCTTCAAAGTCTCTCCAGGCTGCCACGCAGGTATTGGCTATGATGAGGTCTTCTTAGAGGCTTGGCTAGAAAAGGATCTACTTCTAAATTCCCTCAAGTTGTTGGAACAGCTCACCTCTATGCAGGTAGAGGACTGAAGTTCCTGTGTTCTTGAGGGATGTCAGCAGGGGACTACTCTTAGATCCTAGAAATCACCTGCAATTCCTTACCATGTGGCCAACTGTATAAGCAGTTTACAATATGGATGTTTGCTTCTTCAACATCAGTTGGAAAATCTCCTTTGGGAAGGGCCCAATCCCTCTTTTAAGGATTTTCACCTGGTTCAGTCAGGTATACCCAGGATATACCTTTTCAATTGACTCAGAGTCAACGGATTTGGGACCTTAATTATATCTGCAAAATTCTTTTAACTTTCTCTTTTTTAAGTGTATTTATTTATTTTGAGAGAGAAAGCAAGCAAGCATGTGCGGGGAAGGGGCAGAGTGGGGGCGGGGGGGGGGAGGAGAGAGAGAGAATCCCAAGCAGGCTCCACACCACCAGCACAGACCTCAATGTGGGGCCTGAACCCATTAACCCTGAGATTGTGACCTGAGCTGAAGTTTGACACTTAATTGACTGAGCCACCCAGGTGCTCTTCCTTTAAGTTTCTATATAATGTAGCCCAGTTGTGGAGAGTGGCATCCCATTGTATCCACAGGCCCTCCATCCCTCCATACTCAAGAGGAAAGGATCATACAGTGCATGTGCACCAGAGGGAGGGAATCTTGGGTGCCATCATGGAATTCTGCCTTCCACATTTGTCTATACGTATAAATTAGTAGACCTATCAGGATCTATGTTTCCTGGTATACTGTACCACAATGGCACTAGTAACCAGGATCTCTAGATTCCAGTCTTGACTTAACAGTTAATGGCTATTTGACCTTAGGGAATCCACTTAACTCTCTAGGGTTCGTTTTATGTATCTGTAAGATGAGAAGGCAGATGAGTTTTAAGGTTGCTTCCAATTCCAGCAGTCCATGATTCTGTGATTTATCAGATAGGTTATTTTAGGATATTTACATGGACAAGCAGACTGCTGAGGTCCCTATGGCTGTGACCTCACTCAGAAGTTCCTGTGGAGACACTGGGTTCTTAGGTCCCTTCTTGGCCAGAAGACTCGTGTCCTTCACATGATTTGTATGTACTCAGAATCAACACAGTATTTGGCATGGTTGAATGAGTTATTTATTTTAACATTTCAGAAAATTCAAAATTATTCATAAATATAACCATATATGCTTACATTTATGTTTATGTTTTTCTGCCTAACAGGATGGTATTTCAGATGCAATTAATCAATTTCAAAACACTGTGCTATCAGTTCCTAATCTTGTACCTGATACATATTTTGACGCTTTTACCAGACCTTACATTAACAACAAACTTGAAGAAAAAACTTGTGGATTTGGTCCAAGCCTATCAGCAGTATTTGATGATGATAAGAATTTTCACACAATTATCCTTCAAATAAAGGTACATTTACTTTTACTGAAACTAATTTATTATAGTCTCAATTTTTAAGAAATTGAGTAATATAGTTCCTTTCTTATCTTTAAACTGAATGCTACTTAATTTCTAAATAGTAAAGTATTTCTTTTTAAAGCCCTGGTATATCAGAGCACTGACTGTAGGAAAGGATTTAGAAGTACAAATTATCTGAGGTGGCTTCACTCCCAGGGGAGAAAATAAGGTTAAGAAGGAAGAAGAGGCGTTATTTAAACATTGGGTGGCATAGGGGAATGAAGCAACTGGTGAAAATTTAAGGTCCTACAAGACAAAAGAGAACCAAAAAAATCAAAGTATACCCAATTTTTCCCCACCACCAAAAAATTTAAAAATCTGTACATTGCTACACTGACAGAATAGAATACCCTTGACTTATAAATCCTATAAATCACTTCAGATCCACAACCTGAAGAAATGAAGATATATTAAATTCATGTAAAACTACTACAGGAAGAAAACAGAAAGAGAAGATTAAAAGATCTCATGAATGCTCCTTCCTTTCCTTCCGAAAAAACCATGAAACAAAAGCTGTGCTACCAACTAAAGTAGATATCCTCAAACAAGCATTTGAATTATGTGTACAATCACATTGAATAAAAAATTCAAAATCAGAAATGGGAAAAAAAAAGACAAAATCATCTCAGAAATGAAGCCTAAATTACGTGGTGACCAAGGGAGGATAAACTCAAATGAAAATTTAATAATTAGAAGAATGATAAGAAAAATGAGAATGGAGGAAAGACAGAAAAACAAGGGAATGAAAATAAGCTAGAGATGGTAAAAGGGTCAGAGAGAAAATAATTGGAATAGAATAGGCAAAGAAGAAATAATATACATTTAATTGGAGTCTCCAAAGAGGACAAGAAAACATAGGGTAGAGCAAACATTTATAACTGTAGTCCAAGAAAAGAAAACCTGAATCTGTATTGAAAGGGCCTGTAGAGTACCTTGGAAAATTGACCCAGAACAATCAGTTCTGTAATATATCCTCTTAAAACTATTAGCTTTTAAAGCTCACCACACAAAGGTCAAAGAACTTACAAAGTAAGAGAATTAGACCAGCATCAGACTTCTCAGAAACAGTGTATAAAGCAAGACAATAATAAAACAGCATTTCTTAATGAAACTCAAGGGAAGAAAGTGTGAATCAATAATTTTTATCTATTCAAGATAGCTTTTCAAGTATCAAGGCCATAGAAGGGTCTCCCTGGGACAATTTGGCCATTGAAATAAATACTGATTACAAAAGTATCATAAACCCTTGTGGGGCACCTGGGTGTCTCAGTAAGTTAAGTGTCTGACTCACAATTTTGGCTCAGGTCATGATCCCACAGTTCGTAGGTCTGAGCCCTGTGTTGGGATCTGCGCAGACAGTGCAGAGCTTGCTATGGATTCTCTCTCCCTCTGTCTTTGCTCTCTCTCTCTCCCAAAATAAATAAGTATACTTTTAAAAAAATAAAAGTATCATAAATCCTTGAATAAAATGGAAACACATTAGTCCATATTGTGAATGAAGAAATGAATTGAATGAGAGGGGAAAGCTTTTCCTTAGAGCAGAATGTCAACTAATAAATGTAGAAAGAAAACATAAAGAAAAATCATGATGGCTATCATAGAAACAGTAAGGAATCTCCAATTCATACTAAAATGAGTATGTAAAAGTTCAGTGAGAAACAGTATTTTGTCTCAAAACAGTGTTTTGTCTGTATATAAGGTATTTATTGATTTCAGGGAGAAAATAGTAAGTTTGCAGTGATGAAGCCTGACAGACGCTACCTTAACTAACATGTTAACATCTCGGGGACAAATTGATGTTAGGTGCCTTCTTCTGTGATGCACTGAGAACATATATCATTTCTGTGGTATTATTACCAAGAATGTATAACTGAAATTATGCATTATAAGATATAACACACACACACACACACACACACACACACACACACACACACACACACGAGATACTCTTCAAAATGTAAAGGTCATTTATAAAATGTAAAACCCTTAAAAGACAAGGGTTGAGGGGTGCCTGGGTGGCTCAGTCAGTTAATTGGCCAACGTCGGCTCAGGTCATGATCTCGTGGTCCATGAGTTCAAGCCCCACGTTGGGCTCTGTGCTGACAGCTCAGAGCCTGGAGCCTGTTTCGGATTCTGTGTCTCCCTCTCTCTGCCCCTCCCTCGCTCATGCTCTCTCAAAAATAAATAAACATTGGGGCGCCTGGGTGGCTCAGTCGGTTAAGCAGCCGACTTCGGCTCAGGTCATGATCCCACAGTCCGTGAGTTCAAGCCCCGCGTCGGGCTCTGCGCTGACAGCTCAGAACCTGGAGCCTGTTTCGGATTCTGTGTCTCCCTCTCTCTGACCCTCCCCCGTTCATGCTCTGTCTCTCTCTGTCTCAAAAATAAATAAACGTTAAAAAAAAATTTAAAAAAAAGACAAGGGTTGAGGAGTTGTTTCAGATTTAAAAAATTATAAGTATGCTTCATTTTAATCATAAAGAACAGTTTTCAGAAGTCAGATTTTAAGATGTGTTTTTTCTTTTACTTCATAAGAGAATCCATTAACTGCTCTTTGACATCAAGGATGGTATCTTACCTCACTTATGTATCCCTAGGTCAAAGCATATTGTTGGACACAGAGAAGGCATTTGTGTTTATTTTAGTTACATTGAGTTGAATTCTGCTCAGGAAAAAAAATAATTTTATTTGTCTGTTTATTTATAACATTTAGGAAACCATACAAGCAGCATTTGAATCTGCCCGATTATATGCATCTACATTTGAAAAGTTCCATATATTCTTCAAGGAAAATGAAAGTCTTGATTTACAAGCTCTTAAACTTCAAGAACCTGGTAAGTTTTCCATTTGTCCTTACTAATTATTTTTGAGAGGGATATCGAGGTTTATAGTAGTCTAGTTTCTGTTTATTGGTGTATAGAGACAGAAATGATGACCAAAAAAAGTTGGCCTGATAAAAGATAAGTTTATTCATTTCTGGCTTATTTTCTGTAGAATTACTTTTTACCACATCCTCATAGTTGGTATGATTTGATAAATTTACTAAGATTATCTTAAATTTACTAAGATAGATTTAATTTATCCTGGAGAATGTGGCATGTGCACTTGAGAAGAATGTATATTCTGCTGTTGGATGGAATGTTCTATGTATGTCCGTTAAGTCCATTTGTTCTAAAATGTGATTCAATTCCATTTCTTTGTTGGTTTTCTGTCTGCATGACGTATTAATTGATGATAATAGGGTATTAAAGTCCTCTACTATTATTGTATTCTTGTTGATTTCTCTCTTAAGAGCTGATAGTGTTTGCTTAATACATTTCAGTGCTTGGATGTTGGGAGCATATATGTTTATGATTGTTATATCTTCTTGATCTATTGGCCCCTTTATCGTTACATAATGGTCTTTGTCTCTTACGATTTTTGGCTTCAAGTCTATTTTGTCTGATATCAGTATGGCTACATCCACTTTCTTTTGGTTACTGCTTGCTTAGAGTATTATCTTCCACCTCTTCACTTTGAGTCTATGTTTTTCGCAGCTGAGATGAGTCTTCTGAAAGCAGCATATAGTAGGGGTCTTATTTTTCAATCCAGCCACCCACTCTGTGCCTTTTTATTGGTGAGTTCAATCCATTTACATTTAGGGTGATCATTGATATATGAGGACTTACTACTGCCATTTTATTTTTGTTTTTTCATTGTTTTGTATCTCTTTCTCTCTCTCTCTTTTTTTCTTTGTATTTTCTGTTTACCTTTTTAGTTTGGTGGTTTTCTATGATGAATTGGCCTGTTTCTCCCGTGTGTGTGTGTGTGTGTGTGTGTGTGTGTGTGTGTCTGTCTTTGCTTTAAATTTTTGTTTTGTGGCTACTGTGAGGTATTGTATAAAATGTCTCATAGATAAAATAGTCCTTTTTCTGTTAGTAGTAATTTATCTTCATTTGCCTATACAGGTTCTTTTATTTTCCTCTTCCCCTTCTATATTTATGTTGCAACAATTATCTCTTTATGTTCTGTGAGTTTGTTGCCAAATTATAGTAGCTATAGTTATTTTTAATGCTTTTTTCCTCTAACCTTTATACTATAATTGTTTAACACCCTATTCTAAAATAGAGTTACAGTTTTCTGATTCTATTTATCACCTTACTCAAAGTTTCGTGTATTTTTTCATTTCAGGTAGACAAAAGCTCCTTTCAACATTTCTTGTAAGGGAGGTCTGGTAGTGATGAATTCCATTCACTTTTATTTGTCTTAGATCTTTATTTCTTCTTTATATCTGAAGGGTAACTTTGCTAGATAGAGTATTCTTGGCTGGCAATTTTTGTCTCTCAAATACTTGAATACATAATTCTATTCTCTCCCAGCCTGTAGAGTTTCTGCTGAGAAATCTGCTCATAGTCTAATGAATCTAGTAGTTCCTTTGTAGGTTACTTTCTTTTTTTGCCTGGCTGCCTTTAAGATTCTTTATCGTTGACTTTTGAAAGTTTTGTAATAATATGTCTTGGAGATGGTCTTTTTGTATTGAGATAGTAAGGTGATCTATTAGCTTCATGGATTTGTATGTCTAGTTCTTACTCCAGGTTTGGGAAGTTCACAGCCATTATTTCTTTAAATAACCTCTCTACCTCCTCTTTTCTTCTGGTGTACCCATTATTCTGTTGTTGACTCTCCAAATAGAGTCTAACAATACTCATAGGGTTTCTTCATTTTTTAAACGTCTTAGGATTTTAGGAGTTATCTCTCCTTTTCCACCTGAATCAGTTCTAGTCTACTCTGTTTCTAATGCTTGGATCACTATTCTGAACGATAATTACATGATACCATGAAAAAAGACTCTGTGTTCAAATAAGTTTGGAAAATACTAGACTAAGCAACATCATACAGGTTTCCTTACCAGAGGACTTCTCAGATTACTTGATATCTCATTTTGTCAGTTCTCAAAAATACACACATCTAAACCTTCTGAAATGAGTAGGATAGATAATTGTTGACCCTTTTTGTGTTATAAGGAAGCTAAAGCTCAGAAAGATTAAGTGACTTACACAAAGCCAAATATGGGTTAAAGACTTGAGTTTAGGTTTTCTAATACTACATGTTCTTTATGCTATGTCAAACTTCCCCTTATATTGAGGAGAATAATTGACATGAATAAAGACAAGAATCAACACCCTTTTCTTTTTGGAAAAGGGTTATATAGAGAGAACAGGGAATAGTAAGGAAATCATTCTGACTCAGGTGAAGAAGCACTTGGATATAAAGTTAGCTAACTTTTTACAGGTTCAGAGCATACAGGATTTTTAAAGACAAGCAAAGTAGTTTAGTATTGCATATGTATTAGAAGGAGCTGTTTTTGACCAACAGTATGATACAATTGTATTCAAAGGTAATCAGTCCTCCAGTGGTTCTAGATAGATTGGAGAAGGGAGAAAATGAAAATGGGAAGATTATCAAACTGCAGCTGTGGCGTATGGCAGATTCACATCAACAAACGCCTCAACCATGATGTACGAACAGAGTTGGCAGACAGGTGTTGGGAAGAGGAATGGAGATAACTTCAGCTATGCTCAATCTCTTGTATTTTAAACTTTTGTTGTAAATGTCCTCAAAATGGTTTACATGGAGGTGCCATGTGGAAGAACCCTTCCAGTAAGCCCAACTTCAAACCAACCTGACTCAAAAATCCAGTCCATTCCAGACTAGACCCTCTAGTGCAGTTACAAATTATTTTTATCTTGCATCTCTTAATAGGAGCCATAAAACATATTTACATTATTGACTATTAGTTTTTTAGTATAAGATAAGATATAAAGCATTATGAATTAACATTTTGAAGTTATACGTGGAATTCTGCATTAGGAAAATAGCATTATAAATATGTATGTAAATTTATTAATGCAATGATTTTTACCATATTCATAATAACCCTTTAAAATTTGATATGATATATTTTATGCCTTATATTATAATTTCATGTAGATGTTAAGTTTTTTGGAGAACAACTGGAAAAATACCACAGACAGCACAAGGACGCAATAGCTCTAAGACCCACCAGAAATGTAGGATTGCTGCTCATTGATACAAAGCTGCTAAAAGAAAAACTAATTCCATCACCTTTGCGATGCTTGGAGGTAATTATGAACTAGGAAACATTTTAATTGTAGTCTGTATAATTATTTTATAATTTTTCCACCACAAATAGCCTATCTTTATTTTGTAGTATTGCAAATGTTTAAAATTAACATAACCTACTGAGCATCCTAGGAAAGGTCTCATATTCTCTCTGTCCCAAGCATAGTAGGCTTTCAGATGAGGGAAGGAAGGGCACTTACAGGCCTCAGAGTAGCCTCTTATTCCCCATTCTGTTTTTCTTTGTTGGAGCATTTCAACACTTCCTGCAGAAGAGATATTACTATAACAGCTCAGTGTCCCCATGGGAATGCTGGTTGAGGTCAAGTTTAGGACATCATTTCCTGCTCTGAAACTGTCCCTAAAGATCTGATTATATTTTGGTGAATTGTAGAGGTGAGGAAATTTGTACTGATCCTGAAATAATTTTGATGTCTTCCTTTGGAGCCAGGGTATGCCTATAATATTCTCAAATACCTCCAGTGAGACAATGGTATAGAACAGGGACTGGCAAACCATACCCCACAGGGTAAATCCAGTCCACCATCTGTTTTGTACATACAACCATGACAGTTTGCTTTTGTATTACCTATGGTTGCTTTCTCACTACAAGGGCAGAGTTGAGTAATTGTAACAGAGGTGGTATGTCCTACAAATCTAAAATATTTACTATCTGATCCTTACAGAAAGCCTCTGCTGACCCCTAGTGTAAATGACAGAAGACAGAGCCAATATCTGCTAATTTAATTAGGATTTATTTAAAATATTTATTAAAGTGGCAATATTTAAATAGTTATGATTTACATTTTCTTTTTTTTTCCTAGGTGCTAAATTATATGCTTCCTCGTCAAAGCAAGAAAAAAGTGGATGCCATTATCTCTGAGGCACAAGATGCAGAGTATAAACTTGAATTTGTTCCAACTACCACCATAGAATATGTTAACAGCTTAGTATTTCTTGATGAAATTCAGGAAAGGGTAGGTTGATTTTTATATGACTCAACATTCCAGACCTTGTGGTAGGTAAGGAAAACAAATAAAAATTGAGGGACTGAAGGTCAACAACAGCTATCAAAATATTAGAACACTTTCAGACAATATAATTGAATACCCTACATCACAGCAATAATGGCAGCTAACACTGATCAAACTCTCACCACTAGTCAAGAATTGCACTAATTTTTTAAATATATATTACATTTTTAATCCTCACAAAAACTTAAGAAGTGTGGATAATTTTTATTCTCATTCCATAGATGAGGAAACAGACACTAAAAATGGTTATATTGTTCAAGATCACAAAGCTTGTTACATGGTAGAGCTGGGTCTACCCAGCTCTGAGTCTCTGACTGCAAAGTCAGTGCTCTCAATCATGGTTTATTGCAATTCTTCTTTGTGATCAATGATCATGGAATTGTAATCTATACATTGGTCATAATGGAAGTCTTGACCCTTAACCCATATCTGCATGATAGTCAAGAACCTCACCATTAGGAATAAAACCCAATTCAAACTAGCTTACATAGGGAGGTGGAGGTTGGGAGAGAAGAGTAGATATGGGACTTAAGTGGTGCCGGTGGTAGGGTCATCTCTCTCTCTCTCTCTCTCTCTCTCTCTCTCTCTCTCTCTCCCTCCCTCTCCCTCCCTCCCTCCCTGCCTGCCTCTCTCTCTCTCTCTCTCTCTCTCTCACACACACACACACACACACACACACACACACACACACACTTACTCTTTTGTTGATCAGCCCACTGGCTCTTTTTCTCTCTTTCTCTCACACACACACTTAGACCTTTGTCTCCCTTATTTCTTTCTCTCTAGAAATTTGGTTTCCTCCTCACAGGATCTTCCCTGTGACAGGAAACCTAGCATTTAATTTCAGTTGTCATTTTTCATAAGCTTTCATTCATATCAATTGACATTTGAAATAGAGGTAAATTATTTTCTTAAATATCTGGAAATTGAAGATATGTTACAAATAAAAAATGTGCACTGAGTAAGATAAGTCATTAACCACTAGATAGTCTGTTACATATTTTTAACAGCAAAGGCTGTTTCATGGTCCCATAAAAGTAACCATTTTTGACATTTTCGAATTTATTTTTATATTGAAGTATAGTTGACGCACAACGTTATATTAGTTTCAGGTGTATAACCCAGTGATTCACTAATATAAATGTAACAATTTTGTTTCTCATTTAAAGAAGCTCATCTTCACAAAAGGGCAGGTATTGTGGCTTTCCCTCAGATGTACATATATATTATCTCAGGAGTCTAGAGATGCCAATTTGTAGTCAATTTGTAGTCATTAAGGTGCTTTGGACAAATAACTAAACCTCAATGAGCTAGCTTAGGCCAAGGGGGCCCTATTTAAGGATTCAGTAGTATGGAACCCTACCCCTTCATCAAAAAGGTAAGTAGGCTTAGGAATTTACCAGAACCAGTAATGAGAAGACTGTAGGAAATCCATGTAGTTCTTTCTCTCCAGCCTTTCTTTCTGCATCTCTCTACAGATCTGATCTGCTTCTCTTTCTCTACAGACTTGCTGCTTCTGCTTCTTCATCCCACAGCAGCAAACATGGCTGACAGCAGCTCCCAAGTTACATACTGCAAGTCTAGCCAGCCACCAAGAGAGAGAGAGAATCTCTCTCTCTCTCCCCCCCAATATTAATTTTCAATGTCTATTAAATGCATTCAGCTTCCCACCTCCATTCTGTTATATAAACTATGACAGGAAGTTAGGATCACATTGCAGAGGGTAAATTGCTCTCACTCTGTTGTTCCTGAACAGGAGACTTGATGCGCCATGCAGAAAACCCAGACTGTGTCCATCCCCACCAAGTTGTGTGTGCATTTCTGGGTGTTGTGTTGGGGAGGCAGTTTCCCTTAGGGAGACGTTCTCCATACATGAACAGTTTTTTTTTGGAACTCAGAAAGTGTAGTGAACACCCACTTACAGAGGACAGGGGTTACAACAATGAGTAAACCTACCTTCAAGGAGCTCAGAGTCTATAATGAAAGCAGATAATTATTATATAATATGTATAGGTACAGGATACTGTTGTAGGACTGGGAGGAGTTGTGGTCATTCTTGGCTATGAATCACAGAAGGCTTTGTGGAAGATGGGATATTCAAGCTATGTCCTAGAATACATCTACTCAGGTAGGATTCCAAGGAGAGGGAAATTTGTGTGCAAAGACCTGAGGCAGCATGACAAGAGCAGGATGTGGCAATTGGTACACAATGGAGAAAGGGTGCTTGGTAGAGAAAGCAGATAAATTGTAGCTAAAGCTATATTTTTCAAGGATAGGAGAGAAGGAATGGATTCTAGTAAATTTACTTAGTAGAATTGAAAGGACTAAGTGGGCAACTGAACGTGGGGACAGCAAGAGAAGTCTATGACTACTCTTGGATATCTTTCTGCAGGGAACAGGTATCACTAACCAGTATGAGTAGGGTGGGCCACATAATCACTGTCTGACCAGGCCAATTTTGAGAGTGAATGAGGCACTATTAATCATTCTGCCAGGATATTAAGTGTAAACCAAGACGCTCTCAGAGAAACATGGACATATGTTTATGCCAAGTATAGGAAGCATAGGGAGATGAACAGATCTTGGTGTACAGAAACCTAGTTCTATTTATTACTTGTTTAAGATGTTATTAAGATGTTCAACTTTGGGTTGTAAGTAACAAAAACTCACATAGTTAGCTTGGAAAGATGAGAACATTTATTCTACGTTTGCAGGGTTATCTTCTGGAATCCAAAGGCATGCATAGAGCCTAGCCTTAAAAGAGGATAGGAACTTAGAACTAGAGAAGCATAAATACACCAGAAAGGCCTTTCTCTTTCCATATCTCATCTCTGCTCCTCTCTAGAATGCTGGTTCTGGAGGGGTGGGCCCAGATCAGCAGCATTAGTATCAGCAGGAAACTCAGAAATGTATATTCTCAGGCTCCACCCTAGATCTTCTGAATCAGAAGCTCAGGGGAAGGGCTCAACAATCTGTTGAGCAAGGTGATTGTGAATCTCAAGCTAACGGTTGGGAACCATTTCTCTAAAAGCCTCTCTGCAGTTCTCTTCTCATGTCAACGACATGCTTTGTTTCTACATGGAAACAAATGGCCTCTGCCAACACCTACTGTCTAATTCTTCCCATGTTCAGAGAGAGGGCAGACTCAGCCCAGTTCATGAAGTCCCAGTTTTGTGCTGCTTGGTTCAGCTTGTGGCCAGGAGGTTGGGTCAAGTTGTCCAAACATGGCTGCTCCCCATATAACCATGTGGCCGAGTGGAAAAGAGAAGGCTTCCCCCAAAACCGGAGAGTCCCTTCCCACAAAATTAGGAAAGGCACTGTCCACTGAAGGTGGGACATCAAAGCGAAGATGTTTAATAGTCAGTTGAAGGTAGTAGAAGTATTTATTAAAGGATAGTGGGGAACACGCGGTCAGAACCATGACCTGTGCACGCCTCAGGAGCTGCTCTGGACAATCCCTGCTCAGCACACATGTCTGGAAGCTCAAATGTTACAACTAAGCACCCTGATGGTACATGCTGTCTCTGAAAACTAAATATTGGCACTTTTTACTGTTTAATGCTTGGCAAGAAAAAAGAGAGAGAGAGAGAAAATAAACAGTAATACTAAGTATTATAAGAGTAATACTAACTGTGGTCAGCTCTGAACAACCTACCTCCTGGGCCTGATTACTTGTATTGTAGCAATCACTGTATTTATCACTCAGCAGGGTTCAGCCAGTTTGATCGTAATGTTAAGCATATGCCTCAGGTGCTGGCTATGAATGTGTGATGTTCATAGTGCACAGTGGCTATCTCCTATTAGATAAAGCTGAAAGGGAATATAGGACTCTGATATATTTAATAAGCAACTAGTGTTTCTGTTTATTTAGATCGAAAGCCTTGAAGATGAAGGGAATGTAGTGATTCAAATGTACAAGCTCATTGAACAGTATCAGGTTCCCACACCTCCTGAAGACTTTGCTGTTTTCGCTACTATGAAGCCATCCATTGTTGCAGTTCGGAATGCCATTGATAAATCTGTGGGTGACAGAGAAACAAGCATTAAGCAGTTTTCTCTGCATTTGGGCAGAGATCTTGAAGACCTAACCAATGAAGTGAATGAAGTAAAGCTACAAGCACAGGTAAACTAAAGCAGGATTAAAAAAAAAAAAAAAAATCTGTGAGAGGTGCCTGGGTGGCTCAGTCGGTTAAGCGTCTGACTTCAGCTCAGGTCATGATCTTGCAGTCCGTGAATTTGAGCCCCACATCGGGCTCTGTGCTGACAGCTCAGAACCTGGAGCCTGCTTCGGATTCTGTCTTCCTCTCTGTCCTTACTCCACTCACATACACTATCTTTCTCTCAAAAAATAAATAAGCATTAAAATTTTTTTTAAATAAGTAAAAATAAAAAAATAATCTGTGTAAAATTTGACTATTATATTTTAATTAAACTATTTAAGGATTATATTTCATTTTAATCCAATTTAACTTTTATTTTTTTGTGGTTTCATTCTAACCAAGTAACAATGTCTTTGAGCTATTTAAAATTGAATGTGTTTCTGAACCTCTAAGTACTGAATTAACTCCAGAACATTGCAAGTAAAGTGTATATATTTTCTTTTTCCTGACTTGTATTCATTATTTTGAAATGAGTGCTTTTATAACTTTTTAACATATTTTGTAGCTATTGTCACAATTTTAAAGTTTGCTTTGCTACATATTAGAAAATTCCCATTTAGGAAGAAGCATAATGAAGAATATTTGGTTAACTTGCAACAATTTTACTACCCAAAAGATACAAGGGGAATTTTTAAGAGATTTCTGGGTGATTCTTACCAGAAGCACGCATGAAAATATAATTTTGTAACGATCTACTATTTTGTTATTAACATTGACTAAATCTTATCACAGAAGTATAAACCATATAAAGTTATAATCAAATAAGAAAAACTGGGAAAATCTCAATGTCCATCAACAGAGGAGGAAGAAAATGTGTTAGGGTACATTTGCTCAAAGAAATACAATGCAGACATTAAAGATTACGATATACACTTATACATATTGACATGGAAACATAAAAGTAGCTAACATTTATTGTGCGCTTACTATGTGTCAGGTATTATTCTAAGGACTTGCTATCATTTTTATTTTTATATGGAAACAGTCTTGTATTTTTCACCAGAAAAAAAAAACTGTAATGACTTTACAACTTCATGAATTATCAGAAAATGGAACACACCCAAGTAGCCATTACTCATGTCAAGAACCATAATGTTACTGCTACCTTTAGGATGCCCTCTAACCACTAGCCCTTTCTTTCTTTCCAAAGGCAGCCACTACCCTCAACTCTAATGCTATAAATCAAGTTTGCCTGTTTATGAACTTCAATTAAATAGAATCATACAGTATGCCCTTTATTTGATTTTGTTACAGTCCTAAGATTCATCTGTGATGCTGTGACTGGATGTAGTTTATCTACCTTTGTTGCTAAATAGTATTTTAGGGGCGCCTGGGTGGCTCAGTCGGTTAAGCGTCCAACTTCGGCTCAGGTCATGATCTCACGGTTTGTGGGTTCAAGCCCTGCGTCAGGCTCCGTGCTGACGGCTCGGAGCCTGGAGCCTGCATCAGATTCTGTGTCTCCCTCTCTCTCTGCTCCTCCCCCACTCATGCTCTGTGTCTCTCTCAAAAATAAATAAACATTAAAAAAATTAAAAAAAAAGTAAATAGTATTTCATTCTATGCCACAATTCAATTATTCCATGGTTGATGGAAATTGGGGTTGTTCACAGTTTTTGACAATAATGAATAATGCCTCTTGGAACATTCTTATATATGTTTCCATGTTTTACTCATTTAATGCTCAGAGCACTTATAAGGTTTTATCATTTACCTTTTATAGAGAAGAAAACAGGGACAGGTTAAGTAGCTTACCCAGGGTCACACAAATAACAGAGGGAGGAACCAGGATTCAAGCTTAGACATTCTACTTCCAATGGTTGATAGTCTGCTGTTAACTATATAAATGCATGTGGATTGCTAGAGAGAGCAAGTGCCAGCAAGTGCTTCCTGTGTGATCATGCATGATGCACACACACACAAGTGACAGCAGAGGTTCTCTCAGCAAGTGCTTCTTTCATAGAGGGTTTGGAATGAATTCATTATCACTCTTGAGCAAAGAACTACAACTGTAGTATTTTCATGAATGACACCATCTTGCTGTCAAGACCTCTACTCCTGCTGATGGAGGGAGTTGGAGAAAAAAACCTAAGTGTGACAGTTGATGATAACTCAGTTTATTTCAGTTTGAAATGTCCATTTCATTCTAGCTTGGTCTCTTTTTGATAGATTTTAATTCAATTCACAATGCCTCTCAGACATTTCTTCACCCCTGCTCTCAGCGTCTCCCACCTCTTGCTCCAGAAGTGGGAGTCTGAATTTCCTCCTGGTGGATGGAGGGAAGGGGCATCCAGTCCTCTTGCTGCCTTTTGGACCACAGGACTTCCAGTGCAGTTTGGCTGGGCTGGGCCTGCTTGTCCCAGGCAGCTGTTAGCTGAGGCTCTTTCTTGGTTCTTTAGGTACCATGTTGACCACTGCTGCTATAGTCCATCATTTCTACCATAGTCTACAGTCTCAAGTGATCTATCACCTTCTTATCCTGACCTCAGACTGCTTCTGGTCCACCAGTCCTTGTAGCAGTTCCCATCACTAGATTCAAGCACTTGAGAACTTCATGATCCACTACGTGCCATACCAAGCTAGGAGGCACCAGAGTGTCAACACAAGGCCCGTCTGCCTAGACACTTCCCTTAGCTGTTTCTAGAACATGTTGCCCTTTTGAGTGCAGTATCATACTGAATCAGAAATTAGCCTCCCAAGCTGTGGCTATAATGGTTCTGATTCTTCCAATTTCTCAGATTCTCCCAAACCTAGTTAGGTGCTTCTTCTTTGCATCTGAACCTTTTCATTCCCATTCACTGGACAGACTTTCAACCCCAACAGGTCAGGCAGAAAATTTACGTCTGACCACTTATTCTTTATCTTCTCTCTTCCTACCTCTCAGAAATCAAAGGGCTTTCTATTTCTGTTATTGTAAAAAGAAAATTTCCCTTAGATAATGTCCTCTTCCTTCTTTCCCCTATTGCGTGCATCTGTCCTTACCTGAAGTCTTGTTGAAGTGTAGGAAATGAAGTAGAAGAGGGAAAATATATTAGGTCCTATTGAAAAACAATGGTGTCCCCATAACACTTCTTTATACATTTTTATACTTTTCACGATGTACATATATTGTTTTTAAATGCAAGAAAAACAGCCACTTTAACATTTTCTAAAAATCAGAGTGAAAAGAATTAGAAAAAATATTTTTGGAAGTGTTTATGAATTCACTTAATGGTCCATATGAAAAAGTAGGAATGACTAATCAAAAATTATCTTAATTTTACAGGATCCACAGATCTTAGATGTTACTGCTGACCAAGACAAAATAAAGCTCATGTTGCACGATCTGCAGTTGGTTCTAGATGATCTTCAAAAACGTGCATTTCAATATAAATCCTATCAGAAGAATTTTAAGGTAAGAACAGCTCTACACATCTGTTTTTAAAACATATGCATAGAAATGGCATTCATGCACAAACACCCTCAGCAATGTAGTTCTAAACATTCAATGTTGGGATGCCTATGTGCTAGGCACTGTGCTGGAATGGTCTGAAGTGCAAATATGAAGTGTTCTCTGAATTTGAAGTGTTTAAAGATTAGTACACATGAGAGATAAAATATCTTTCTTAATATAAAATAATGATGAATTATAGATAAACTCTCAGACCAGGGACTACAGTTTCTAGGTTAAAATATGTATGTTCTGGGCGCCAGGTGGCTCAGTCAGTTAGGTATCAGAATTCAGCTCAGGTCATGATCACATGGTTCATGGGTTCGAGCCCCACATCAGGCTCTGTGCTGACAGCTCAGAGCCTGGAGCCTGCTTCGGATTCTGTGTGTGTGTGTGTGTGTGTGTGTGTGTGTCTCTCTCTGCCCCTCCCCTGTTCATGTTCTGTCTCTATCTCTCAAGAATAAATAAACATTAAAAAATTTTTTTTAAATAACAATAAAAAAATAATATATGTAGGGGCACCTGGGTAGCTCAGTCAGTTGAGCATCTGACTTCGGCTCAGGTCATGATCTCACGGTCTGTGAGTTAGAGCCCCATGTTGGGCTCTGTGCTGTCAGACAGTTCAGAGCTGGAGCTTGCTTTGGATTCTGTGTGTCCCTCTCTCTCTGCCTCTCCCCCACTCACGCTCTGTCTCTATCAAAACATGAATAAACGTTAAAAAAATTTTTTTTAAATATATGTATGTAGATTTTTAATTGTGGTCAGTTAAAACCCTTCTAGTCTTTCTTAAGTAATAATCGAGCTTCTTTTACATTCCTGGGTGTGTTATGATTCTATGAATATTGCCTGAATTGCCCTGGTTTGATGTGCCAGTTTAGTGAAACAAGAGACTTTGGCTAAGCCAGGGGATAGGATCCTAAAAAAAAGGGTAGGTTTCAAAGGCTAAATGATATGCCTCAAAAAATGAAGAGAAATGACTAAAAGCTATAAGTGCCAAAGAGACCAAAAAGAAGGGAATGGAAAAGAAAAGATTCCTAGGTCAAAACCAGGGAACCACCAGCAGTGAGAGAGGTGTTGTTAGTCTCCCCAATAGTCTTGGAGGAATGACTGGACCTCACATGGGAATGTACCTATTTTCCAGAGCCCCAAATTGATGGCCAGCAAGTTTCTGAGGAGCTCTCCACTCCAGAGCCCAGGGCTTGGTGGGAGCAATCTGCAGAATAATGACTGTGTCACTAGACAATGTGACTGGTGCAGTACTTGAGATTTGTACATTGGAAAACTAGGATTCAAAATTGTTCCCAGGTTAAGTTAACTAATCTACAAGATAGGATAGTATACAGTAGGAACTGAGGTACCAAGGAAACACTGCTTGATAAAAAGTTATAACTAACAGGTGGGCACTTCTTGGCTCAGAAGGGATAGCATTGCTTGAGACAGAGCCTGAAATAAAAGTGTGTCCCCCACTTTCCACATTCTGTATCTATACTTGATTAATTCTTCTTTCATGATCAATTCAGGTCTCACCTTCCTTCCGCAGCTCTCAATCATTTGGGAGATAGGAGTGAAGACCTAACTGGCCTAAGAAATTATTTCTAATTCTTATTTAAGACAAGGCTAGATCCCTAATGTCAGGGTGATGTTGGATCCATAAAATGAGTTTGGAAGTATTCCCACCTCTTCAGTTTTCTTCGAAAAGTCTGAGAAACTAAAGTAGACATCCAGATGGCCAACAGGCACATGAAAAGATGCTCAACGTCGCTCCTCATCAGGGAAATACAAATTAAAACCACACTCAGATATCACCTCATGCCAGTCAGAGTGGCCAAAATGAACAGATCAGGAGACTATAGATGCTGGAGAGGATGTGGAGAAACGGGAACCCTCTTGCACTGTTGGTGGGAATGCAAATTGGTGCAGCCACTCTGGAAAACAGTGTGGAGTTTCCTCAAAAAATTAAAAATAGACCTACCCTATGACCCAGCAGTAGCACTGCTAGGAATTTACCCAAGGGATACAGGAGTACTGATGCATAGGGGCACTTGTACCCCAATGTTTATAGCGGCACTCTCAACAATAGCCAAATTATGGAAAGAGCCTAAATGTCCATCAACTGATGAATGGATAAGAAATTGTGGTTTATATACACAATGGAGTACTACATGGCAATGAGAAAGAATGAAATATGGCCCTTTGTAGCAACGTGGATGGAACTGGCGAGTGTGATGCTAAGTGAAATAAGCCATACAGGGAAAGACAGATACCATATGTTTTCACTCTTATGTGGATCCTGAGAAACTTAACAGAAACCCATGGGGGAGGGGAAGGAAAAAAAAAAAGAGGTTAGAGTGGGAGAGAGCCAAAGCATAAGAGACTCTTAAAAACTGAGAACAGACTGAGGGTTGATGGGGGGTGGGAGGGAGGGCAGGGTGGGTGATGGGTATTGAGGAGGGCACCTTTTGGGATGAGCACTGGGTGTTGTATGGAAACCAATATGACAATAAATTTCATATACTGAAAAAAAAAAAAAGAAAAAAGAAAAGTCTGAGAAAGACTGGCATTAATTCTTTAAATGTTTGGTAGGATTCACCAGTAAAGCCATCTGCTCCTGGAGCCATCTGCTTTTGGACTTTTCTGTGTTGGGAGGTGTTTGATTATTGGTTCAATCTCCTTATTTGTTTTTGGTCTATTTAGATTTTCTATTTTTTTCTGATTCAGTCTTGGTAGATTATATGTTTCTAGGAATTTGTCCATTTCTTTTAAATGAATTAGTTTGCTGCCATAAAATTGTTCATAGTAGTCTCTTATCATCCTTTGTATTTCTGTGGTATCAGGTATGGTATTTCCTATGATTTTATTTGAGTATAATCTCTTTTTTTCTTAGTTTAGTTGGATGCTTGTCAATTTTGTTTATCTTTTTGGAAAAAACAATTCTTAATTTCTTTGATCTTTTCTATTTTTCTAGTCTCTATTTCATTTATTTCTACTCTGATCTTTATTTCCTTCCTTCTACTAATTTTGGGCTTAGTTTGGTCTTCTTTTTCAAGTTCCCTGTTGTGTAAAGTTGTTTAAGATCTTTCCATTTTTTTAAATATACACATGTATCACTATAAACTTACCTCTCAAAACTGCTTTTCCAGTATCTCAGAGGTTTAGACATCCTGTGTTTCCATTTTCATTTGTTTCAAGATTTTTTTTTAAAATTTCTCTTTGATTTCCCCTTTGACCTACTGGTTGGTCAGGAGTATGTTGTTTATTTTCCAAATGCTTGTAAATTTGCCAGCGTTCCTCTTGTTGATTTCTAGTTTCAAACTATTGTGTTTGAGAAAGATATTTGGTATGATTCTAATCTTAAATTTGCTAAGACTTGTTTTGTGGCTTATCATATGCTCTGTCCTGGGGAATGTTCCATGTACACTTGAAAAGAATGTGTATTCTGTTGCTGTTGGATGGAATATTCAAAGCCTTAGCTTATCACAAGGCTCAGTTTCTGTGCAAGCAACCCCCCTGGGGGTTTGCCCACTTCTAACCCAAGTCAGTTTTAATACACTTCTCATGAAAACAGCTTCTTCAGATTTTCTTGCAGTCTTTCTCTTTATGGGGTTCATATACAGTCCACAGGGTCAGAAGGAAGTAAGAAACTAGACTGTTCTTTCCATGTTAAAGCTCCCCAGCCCCTCCACCAGCTACTTCACAGACATCTCTGTCTTCTGTCATCTAGGTATACATGCCCCAAAGAAAATCAGTACCTCTGAAGACTCATTTGTTTTCCTAATAAGGCCAGGCATGTATGATCCAACTTGAAAAAGAATGTCCATGGTACTCATAATATTTATGTTTTTGCAGAATATTTAAGTTTTAAGGAAATATAAAGCATTATATTTTGTCACTCAACTGGAAATTTGAACATACATGGGGTGTGTGATTTGTTTTGTTTTTTTTTTTCATTTGTTTCTCTCTTTTTCTTTCCCCATTTAGGACCCATCCACATTCTGCTAAGTGTCACTATATCAAGAATTACTAATAGGAGGGTAACATAAGATCTTTATATCTGAAAACTAAATAGTGCATTTTGCTTATTATATTTTTAAAGATAGAAGTATCCAAGTTTGAAGCTTTGGAAGAAGTTAGTGCTGAGTTGAAGCTCAAACAATTGCTCTGGGATTCTTTATCTGAATGGGATCAACTCCAACAAGAATGGTTAAAGGTAAAACACACACACACCACACACACACACACACACACACACACACACACACACACCAAAAAAACCCTCTCAATCCTGAAATCATTTTTTATTAATTAAATTTAAAATCCTAATAATATGAATTATGATTTTTAACAATCTAGAGTAGCCTTAATTAAGTAAAATATGCAATGTTATAATTTTATGAGAATCATTATCAGCTCTCCAGTGAAATGTGCAAAGGTCTTTCTGTCACTGTATACCACAGAGCAGAATGCATTCTTGTAAGGTAGGCTTCCTGAGTCCCCCATTTAAGAAGGCTAAATGAAGGAAGCATCAAAAGACCTCACTGCATGAAGCTTAACTGCTTTGTGGCTTCTGAATACAGTGTTGTCATGATACACTCCACCAAAGTGTTCTTGAGGATTGTAGAATTTTATTTGTGATCTACACACTTTAGATTTCTGTTAGTTTAGTTTTCTGTTCTTCTTTTGACAACAAAGGAAACCATTTTGTTCACTGTGATGGAATAGAATCAGAGTAATGAGTTCCGAGCTCAACAGTAAATTAATTAGGGGGCCAAGGACCAACAGCCACCATAGAATTTGGTTTCTAGGGTCTACCAAAAATTCAAATCTTGATAAGGGTCAGCCCTCTAGAAGGGAGAATAGATGACCATCTATTCTTTTACATGTGATATAGACATGTTAGAAATACCATCAACTTTACAAATATTGTTTTTACACTTGCTCATTCAGCCTACTTGTGCTAATACCTATAATTAGAAGTCACATGTCTGGGTTAAACACCAGTGACACAGAAAATGTTTGCCAGACAGCGTTCTAAGTGCTGGGTATACCAGTAGAGAATAAAAAGGACAGAGTCCAAACCTTCACAGAACTTATCTTTTGGTGAGGAAAACAGAAAACAAACAGATATATGCTACAATATCAAAGATTTTAAGTGCTCCTGTATAACTCCTTTATCACTTATCTCAGAGGTAGAAAATGTTCCTGAGGAGTAAAGAAAAAGCTTGAGAGTCTCATTACCACCATACTTTGGAACAGAAACTTCAAAAATGGGATGATTTCATCAGAGGAAACACACAAAAAAACCCATTAGGGGACAAAAAGGAAATATTGAACCTAGAAAGAAAAAAAGAAAAGGAAGGTTTATAAATACATATAACATACTAATTTCAAATGTATAATCGGTGTATATTGTGAAATGATCACTACAGTAAGTGTAGTTACCATCTATTGCCATATATAATTTTGGCAATTTTTTCCATATGATGAGAACTTTTAAGATCTCTTAGCAACTTTCAAATATGTAATATAGTATTGTTAACTATAGTCACCATGCTGCACATTAAATCTCCGTGACTTATCTATTTTACAACTAGAAGTTTATATCTTCTTACTCCTTCACCCATTTCACCTACACCCACCTCTACCTCTGGCAACCACCAATCTGTTCTCTATATATGTTTCTTTTCATTTCATTTTGTTTTGTTTTAGATTGCACATGTATGTTAGATCATACAGTATTTGTCTCTCTTTATATAACTGAGAAGTATATTTATAGATACGTGTATATATTGGGGTACATCTTTAAATCATATATATTAAAAGTGTACATAATCAAATAATAGAAGACTACTGGGTGAGAAATTTCTAGTTAGTAGCTAGTTGTCTTTTTACAAGAGTTAGCTCTCGGGAATAAATTACAGGGATTGTAATACTGCATTTGATGATGTGGGAGACAAGAACATGAAAGGAATAAATAAGCGAAGCCTGATACACTATTGGCAATCTTAATAAGTAAAACCATTTCCAAAAGTATAGAGTTAACTTGGATTAACAATTTACCTACTGGAAAATCTGAGTAAAGTAAAAAATTTTACTGTTTCAAGGTTGCCCTTATCATATGTCTTAACTTTTTTTTTCTTCTACTTTTTATAGTCCAAATTTGATGGCCTGGATCCAGAAGTCCTAAATAGTCAAGTTTCTAAATATGCCAAATTTGTGACTCAATTGGAAAAAGGCTTGCCACCCAACAGTGTAGTTCCTCAGCTAAAATGTAAGGTGGAAAAAATGAAAGAAAAGGTAAGTTTGGTAGAAATTATTTCAAAAACTCCAGGTCAGTCCATCCATTACTACCTGATGCTAATGAGACCAAAGTCTGGAATTCTCCCCTGTTTAAATTAGCTTAGCAGAGAGAAAAGAAAGAACAGACCAATTCAATCTTTTCAGAGACAGACCGCATCCTTATCTTCAATTGGCCAAATCATGAATTGAATACCTTGGTTCAGGGGCATTCAGAGTAAGAGCTTCCCCCCTCCCCCCCCCCCCCCGTCTCCCCCTCCCCCATCCCCTGTGTTAGGGATCTTAGTGCAGGAATCGGCTGGAGGGGATGGCAAGATGCTGACCCACTCAGCCCTTAGACAACCAGATGAGGCTAGTGCAGTCTTGTCCATTTGTACCACCGCGCCAAACACACATGCCATTTTCTAGACATGCCACGATGTGAGGGTTGAGAAGCCCAGCAGTGGGTTTGTGAAGCTGGCTCTTTGAAACCTAATGCTGCTAAACGAGTACTTGAAATGGGAAAGAACGGGAGTATGATTTTATCCTTTTAAGCAGTTTTAGATTTTTTTAAAAAAGATGAGAGAAAGGACTAAAAGAAGACATGAGTAGGAAAAGTAAGCAAAACGTCAGGCACAACAAGAAGCAGTTTTTCCCCAAGAAGAGCGTTTTTGCAGTTTTTCCCTCTTTCACTTTACAGTATGTAGTAAAAACGCTTTTCCAAAGTTACTTACGTCAGCCTCTTTGTTCTCCATTGCCCTTCGTGTGGTTATATCGTACAATTGTAAACAAATCTATTTGTTACAGTCTTTGTTCCATTTTGCATTCCTTCAAAGGTCTAGTGGATTTTTTTTAACTTGTATATAATAAAAGTCACTTTTTGTGGTATATAGTTCTGTGGGTTTTTACAAGTGGGTAAAATCATGTATCCAACACAACAGGACTCTACAGAATCATTCCATTACCCCCCAATTTCCCATCTGATGTTCTTTGTCATCAGCCCCTCCATCCATCCCAGTCTTAGGCAACCACTGACCTGTTTTCTGTCCCTAAAGTTCTTCATTTTATAAATGGAATTTTAAAAGGAATAATACAATATACAGCCTTTTGGGTCTGTCAGTGTTCACTTAGAAAAATGCATTTAAAATGCATCTAGGTACTTATCTTCAGAATATGTAACACACTCTTATAATTCAAAAATAAAAGGAGAAATAACCCTTTAAAATGGGCAAAGGATTTGAATAGACAGGTCCCTGAAGAAGATACATGAAAAGATGCTGAATATCATTAGCCATCAGGGAAATGCAAATCAAAGTTACAATGAGATACCAGTCCATACCCACTAGAATAGCTATCATCGAAAGGATAGATTATATAATAAGTGTTGGTGAGGATCTGGAGCAATTCGAACCCTTACATGTTGCTGGTGGAATTAGAAACTGGTACCGCTTCTTTGGAAAACAGTTTGGCAGTTTCTCAAAAGTAATTCCATTTCTAAGCATGTATCTAAGAGAATTGAAAACATATCTTTACACAAACATGTGCATGTGAATGTTCTTAGAGGCATTATTCATCATAGCTAAAAGTGAGAATAACGCAAAAGTCTTCAACTAATGACTCAATCAACAAAATGTAATATATCCATACAATGGAATGTTATTCAGTAATAAAAAGGAATGAAGTACTGATACCTGCTACAGTATAGATGACCCTGAAAACATTATACTAAGTGAAAAAAGCCAGTCACAAAAAGACTACATAGCATATGGTGTCATAGATAGGAAATGTTCAGAATAGAGAAATCCATAGATAAGAGAAAGTATATTCGTGGTTACTGGGGACTATGGAGAAGCAGAAGTGGGTGGTGAGAGTTAATGGGTATGGGGTTTCCTTTTGGGGTGATAAGATAGTGATAGGTGGTTAATAGTGGTAGTTCTAAAGTTAGATAGTGGTGATAGCTGTACAATCTCTGTGAATTAGAATATCTAAAAAAAGGATTCTTTCATGTTGTTACGTGAATCAACAGTTTATTTTTATTGCTGAGTAGTATTATTGCCATCGGTTTATCTATTCACCCATTGAAAGACATGTGGGTTATGACCAGTTTTAAAGCGATTATTAATAAGCTACTATACACAGTGATGTATAGCTTTTTGAGTGGACATGAGGTTTTGCTTCAGTGGGGTAGATAACTAGGAGTGAGATTACTAGGTGGCATGGTAAGTATGTGTACGTATATGTTTATAAGAAATTCCCCTAGTTGTATTTCAAAGGTAATGATTTGCCTTCCCACAAGCAGCGTGTGAGAATTCTAGCTGTTCCTCAGCCTCCCAGCACTTGTTCTCATTGGGGAGGGCTTTGTATGGTGTGGCTTGGTTTTCATTTTAGTCACTCCGGTAAATGTATAGAATAGCTCACAGTGGTCACCCTGCATTTTGCTAGTGACTAATGATGTGGAGCATCTTTTTTTTAATGCTTCTCCTCCATCCTTTTATCTTCCTTGCTGAAATATGTGTTTGGCTCTTTGCCCAATTTTTAATTTAGTTGCTTGTTTTGTTATTACTGTGTTTTAAGAGCTCTTTACCTAATCTGGATCAAAGTCCTTCTTCAAATATATAACTTGAAAATATTTTTTCCCACTCAGCAGCTTGTCTCTTTAGTCCCTTGCCAGTGACTTTCACTTGATCTTAGCCAAAAGGCCGAGAAGTGATGCCAGTGACTTTCAGAGCACAGACTGTGTTAACCCGAATAAAATTCAATTTATATGTTTTGCTTTTATGGATTATCTTTTTAGTATAGTACCTAAAAATGTTTTGCCAAACTTAAGGGTCACACAGATTTTCTCCTGTATTTTCCTCTAGAAGTTTTGTAGTTTTACGCTTTTTTTTACATTAAAGTTTATGATTTATTTTGAGTTATATTGCATAAAATATGACATACATGTCAAGGTTTACATTCTTTATATATCGATATCCATTTGATCCAGGACCATTATTTGAAAAGACCATCCTTTTCCATTGAACCGTCCTTGCACCTTTGCGAAAAGTCAGCTGGCAATATTTTTTAGTCTGTTTCTGGGTTCCATTCTGTTTTGTTGTTCTGAGTCTATTCTTTCTCTGGTACTACACTGTCTTGATGACTATACTTAGTAAGTCTTGAAATCAGGTAGGCATAAGTCCTCCAAATTTGTTCTTTTTTTCGTAACTGTTTTGTCTATTCTAATTCCTTTACCTTTCCATATAAATCTTAGAATTAGGTTGTTGATATGTATAAAAAATTGTTGGCAAGTTTTGAAGGATTGTGTTGAATCTATAGATCAATTTGAAGAGAACTGACTTCTTAACCAGAGTGAATTTTCCAATCTATTACCAGCGTATCTCTTCATTTAGTTGTCTTCTTTTATTTTTTTCATTGAAGTTTTGTAGTTTCAATACATAGATTCTGCATGTATTTTATTAGATTTGTAACTAAGTATTAATGTTATCCTGAATAATATTGTTTTTAATTTCAAATTTCAATTGTTCATTGCTGCTATATAGGAATACTATTGACCTTTGTATACTGATCTTATATCCTGTGAACTTACTAAATTCACTTTTTAATTTTAGGAGATTTTTGTACATTAAAATGAATTGGGAAGTGTGTCTTCCTCTTCTGTGTTCTGGAGGAGATGGTGTAGAATTAACATTATTTCTTCTTTAAATTTTTAGCACAATTCACCAGGGAAGCCATTGCAGCATTAAATTTTCTTTATTGGGAGGATTTGAACTAGAAATTGAATTCCTTGATATATATTGAATTATTTGGGTTATCTTTTTTTTTCTTGAGGGATTTTATAGTGTATTTTTGTATATATAGACATAGAGTTGATCATGGTATTTCTTTATTATCCTTTAAAAGTATGTGGGATCAGAAGTGATGTCTTTTTCACTGTTGATGTTGGTCATTTGTATCTTCTATATAGATTTGTCTGTTCTCTGTCTGCTTATCTATCTGTCTGCCAACTAATCCGTCCATTCATTCAGTTGTTTATTTGTGTCAATATGAACTTGTGGATATATATTTTATTAGATTATAATAAATATAATAATATAATAAATATATAATGCAATACTACATTTTTATTGTTTGCTTAAATCATTACCACTTTGGCCATCAAGATTCTCTCAGTTGACTTCTGTGTCCCTTTGATGTACCCCATCATTTTCATTTTTTTTTTGTACTTTTACCTTTACATGTACTGTAAGCATGATATATTGCTGCTAATTTATTTTATATCATCATCTTTCAGGACAATAAAAATAGGAAACAAAATGAAATTAATTTTGCCTCTATTCCATTTCCAGTGTTCTTCATTTCTTTGTATGGATCTAAGATTCTGATTCATAGCATATTCATTCTGCCTGAAGAACTTCCTTTAATATTTCTTATTGAGTAGGTATGCTAACAATGAATTCCCTAAATTTCCATTTTGAAAAAGTCTTTATCCTTTATTTTGAATGATAATTTAACTGGATATATAATTCTAAGTCAACAGGTTTTGTTTTTTCTTTCAGCAATTTAAAAGTATCCTTTCATTGCTTTCTTGCTTGCATGGTTTCTGACAAGAAATCTGCTCTAGTTCTTGTCCCCGTTCTTCTGTAGATAATATGTATTTTTTGGTTGGACTGCCTTCAAGATGATCTTGTTTTCTTAGTTTTTGTCAGTGTATAATGTGATATGCCCAGGTATGTGTTGTTGTCGTTGTTTACCATTTGCATTTATCCTGCTTAGCATTCTCTGAGTTTCTTGGATCTGTGGTTTGGTGTCTGTCTTTAATTTTGGAAAAAAAAAATGCGGCCATTATTTTTTCTTTGGGATTTCTATTGCATATTTTAGACCACTTGATTGCTGTCCTATAGCTCTTGGATGTTCTGTTCTGTTCTGTGGTTTTGGTTTTTGTTTTTGGTTGCTTGGGTTTCTTTTGTTTTCACTATTTTTTCTCATGTGCCAGTTTGGGGAATTTCTACTCACTTATCTTCCAGTTCACTGATTCCTTGGCTGTGTCAAGCTCAACAAAGGCATTCTTTGTCTCTCTTGCTGCCTTTTTCAATTCTAACATTTATTTAATTTGTAATTATAGCTTCACCCTTCCTATTGACATTTCCCATCTGATCTTGTATGTTGCCTACTTTTTCCATTAGAGCCATTAACATATTAATTACAGTTATTTTGAATTCTCTATTAATTTCAACATTGTGTGTATTCTATCTTTCTATTTCCTTTGTCTCTTAAATGTATGTTTATCTTCACTTTTTATACAGTTCTTACATTTTTTACTGAAAGGCAAACATCTTATATGGTACAGTAGATACTAGAGTAAATAATTTTTATGTCTTTCCTTCTACTTGGCTTTTTGTATGGCATGCTATCTTAAATATAGTAAGGAGTTGGGCTGGATTTGAGGTTTGATGTTGCTATGGTTACCCTTAGTCTATTACAGCCTTCAAATTATTCTTTTGATAACTTGTGTTTATGGTTTGCCAAAGATTATTTTTTCAACTTTTGTTTCTCTGTGACCTTGGGTCCTCCCTTTTTATTGTCCCCAGAGAAAATCTGTATTTTACAGCTAACCAGTCTGTATTGGACTGTTATTTTTATTCAATATTTGTTAGCCTGATGGGAGAGATGAGGAGGGGCATTCCCTCATGTGCTGATTAAGCCTCTATCTTAGCAAGGCACTAAGTCCCTTGTGCTTAGACTTCTGACCTTCACAGGTGTTCCTGCCCCTCCTCTAGCTGTAGTAATGAGCCTAGAATGTATTTCTTTCTATTCCCCATGAGTAGAGCTTTTATTTTTCCAGTTCTGTTTCTCCAGTTATATACAGAAATCTACAATGGGTTATTACCAGTGTTTAAAATGACAGTGTTTGTTGCTCACTTCCCTGACATTAAGTCTTTTGTTCCATAAAGAAACTAGGAGAAATGGGTTGGTTAGAGTTATAATAGTAGCTGTTATTTTCCTTCCCCAGCCAGTACCATCAGGTAGGCATTCTTAGGATTCTCCCCACTCTTCCCTGTGAACACCTCTATATTTGTAGCCCCCAGGGACTTCACACTCTCATGCTACCCTACGCTCACTCTTTAGCAATTTATTTGTAAAATTTAGCTGAATCTTCTTACTAGCTTAAATGACAACCCAAGGCATCTGTCCTTGGTAAGCAAATTCTCAGGTCCTGTTTTTTTGCTGTAGAGAAACCAGTCTCTCCCCAAATTTTGAGTTTGTTGGTTGCCCTGCAACCTTAATTTTTTGGTGGGCTCGATAGAAGCCATTAATTTTTCATTTGTCCAGATATTTCTTTTTGTAAGAGTGTAAGTAGTGTTCATTCCAATTCTCTACATTCCTGAATTAAAACCAGAAGCCTTGAGCTATGTTTTTAAGATAAAAAGCAAGGTGCCTTTGAGAGTGTTTGCTTTCCAGCTTCCAGTTATCATTGACTTGAGGAATCCAACTTTGAAGCCAAGACATTGGGCAGCTATTGAACAAACAGTTGACGCCACCCTAGTGGACCTTGACATTCCATTAACCTTGGAGAAGCTCTCTGAGTTGCATGTTTTCGATTTTGGCCAAGAAATCCAGGACATTTCTGGACAGGCTTCTGGAGAAGCTGCCTTAGAAATAATTCTTAAAAAGGTAAACCTGAAAAATATATATTCTCAAGATCAGGGAATATAAAGGTTTTCATATTCAGCATGAAGATCACCAACTTTTGATTCATCTAGATGGATTTTTCAACTCTGCAGCTTTCACCCTCTCATTATCAGCCATCTTTCTGTTCTTTCCCTACATTTATTATCATTATCATTATCATCAGCACTTTTATCAATATCCTCTTTCTACTTAGCTTCAAGCCCAATAGGAACTTGTTAACAACGAGGTTTGAAATTGGCATGCTTATTTAAAAAACCACATACCAAGGAAGATCTTTTATAGCAAAATACATTATCTTTCAAACTACTAAAAAAAAAAAACAAACCAAAACTGTGAAATGCTACAAAAGACATTGAAGAAACTTCCCTACTTAGGCTACTTACCTCCTTATCCTAAAAATACACACATACCTACAAATCATCTGTGTAAAAAAATATTTTCCTTATAGTTTTTTGATATTTCCCTTATATTAAAGCATAAAGTGGTAAGGATACACATTAAGGTATCACAAGTTATTCTTAGGTATTAATGTTTGTCAACAAAATTTAGCTCATCAGTATGCTTTAACCAAGAAGAAAATATTGAGTTTTAAAGGCAGTCAGGAGGAGAATGGGATAATTATGGATTTTTCACTTATTTCTTTTTTTTATTAAATATAATTTATTGTTATATTGGTTTCCATACAACACCCAGTGCTCATCCCAACAGGTGCCCTCCTCAGTGCCCATCTTCATTTATTTCATTCTACATACATTTATTGAGCGCTTAAACACAAATGAATTTAGGTATTCTAAGATTTGAATTATTTCTAAGGTGGAAGATTCTTGGAAAACAACTGAATTTGTCGTTCTCCCTCACCGTGACTCCAAAGATGTGTTTATCCTGGGCGGCACAGATGACATACAGGTGGGTAACTGAGTTATTAAAAACCTGTGGTAAAGACTTTTTAAGTCAGACCTACCCCTGAATCTTCTGTAGGAGGTTATGATGGAGAAATGAAATATGAGAGTTACTAAATAAGAAAAAATCTATTTGGAAAGGCAAAATATGAATATGAATAAATGACATGAATGCTTGTACATGAAGTATCTAGCAAAGCAATAAATATGGCATATATATATGTCGTGTGTGTGTGTGTGTGTGTGTGTGTGTGTGTGTGAATTATGATCCTGCAGTTAACTGTTGAGGAATTTAGAAAAGCCAGAGATAATTTATGGCTGAAGTGATCAGAGAACCCTTCCTAGACCAGCCAAGACATGCTGGACTTGAAAGAGTAAATGGGATTTGACAGACATAGATGAGAATGAAGGGCATTTCAAACCATTTAAATGAGGCAAAAAAACAGAACAAAACAAAACAAAACAAAACATGAACAAGCATTTCAGATTCATAGCACACTAGGAAACTAGGTTCACTTGAATTTTTTTGAGATGGGAAATAGATGACCATACTCTATGAATAACAAAAGAAAATAAATCTAATCCATGTTTTTGGAATATTCTTAATGACTTAAAATCCAAGGGCACCTTTGTTTAACCAAAGGATCTGTGTCTTATGGCCTAAATATAGAAAGCAAAGCCCTGGCCCATTAGGGTGTACCCAGGTCAGAACTAGGGATGCAATGGCTTTGCTGGGTGTAGGTTGGAAGAGTAAGGCCAGATGTCACTCTGGGCAGTGGATGGCAGAGCAGACCCAAGATGAAAATCAGGCAGGATGAGGCCAAGTGGTGCTAGGTGGTGGCACTTCTGTTCTCAAGAAATTCACAACTTAAATAGAGCAATTAAAAGCCTTTAGATTCACAGACACATTTTTTGAATGCACATGTCTTGTGAGGGTTGCTGTAGTGTAAGGTGGGGGAAGTAGGGGAAGAAGGTAGAGGGAACACTGTTCGTAGTCATTCTGAACTAGTTTCCCTCTTCCTCAAGATAATTGAGAGAAAGTGATGTTTCATTGGTAGAGGAGACAGCTTATTTTGCAAGTTTTGAGTACTTTGAGAAATAAAAGCCTGCATGACCAAATGGTATAAAGAAGATACCAGATACCTAAAAGTAGGGGAAGTGAGGAAAAGAGTATTGAGCCAAACAGAAACATGTGCCATTAATAATTACAGAAACGGCTAAGATTTGGCAATCAAAAGTTCTCTTCTCGGTGACTTTTGAGAGAATATCATGGTAAAGTGGATAAGGAAGGGAAGTGGATGGGTAGGAAACAGTAGGTGGTACTAAGCTATTTATTCAAAAAGCTTCTAAGTGGACTCTTGGGATTAAATATCTGTATTATCATTGAGAGCACAAACACATGATGTTGCATGTTTTCGTCTTTCTTTAAAGGTCCTTCTTGATGACAGCACCATCAATATTGCAACCATTGCCTCATCACGTTACGTTGGTCCACTGAAAACTCGAGTGGATGACTGGCAGAAGCAACTTGCTTTATTTAATCAAACACTGGTAAGTGAGGACAATTTCAATTCATGCACTCAGAAAATTGGAGAGCCACAGAACCTTAGAAGTCATTTCAATCACTTAAATATTATGTAGTTTAGATACAAGATTTAATTGTCAATATTTTATTATGTTCAGAATGTAAGGAAAATGCCAATATATTAAGCTCTTCTTTAGATGATTATGCCATCTCCTTGTATTAGTTATTTTTGCCATGAAACAGAATACCACAAACTTGATGGTATGAAACAGTGTACATTTATTAGCCCACAGTTTCTGTGGGTAAGGAGTTCAGATGTGGCTTAAACCGGGTCTCCTACTTAGGGTCTCAAAGGTTCAATCAAGATGTGGGCCAGGACTCGATTCACATCAGAAGTTCAGCTCAGGGAGGGTTCCCTTCCAAGCTCACTCAGGTTGTTAGCAGAAATCATTTCTTTGCAACTCTGGAACTAAGGGCTTTAGTTTCTTGCTGGCTGTTAGCTGGATTCATCCTCAGCTCCTACATGTTCCCCACGTTTTTTGTTTATTTGTAAGTCTATAGTTTCAGTGAAACAAAAACTGACAGTGTGGTGTGAAGTTTACGTTTAAAGTTTTCACAGCAACCTACCACATGCCTGAAAAGACCTTACAATGGAGTTCTAGATGCCGGTCTAGATGGGGTCAAGTACTGATGGGTATCATGATTCAAGATAGCATTTTGGGTATTAGTTAAATCTTAAGATTAAAAAAATTGTGTGTGTGTCTGTGTGCGTGTGTGTGTGTGTGTGTGTGTTTTAAAGTGACCACTGCCCCAGTCAAAAGACCCGGGCTTTTGAAATCATTCAGCTCTTAAAATGACTCAATAAGCATGTGTTGTCACATGTGAGAACACAGCATGACTGAATCCTGCCACCAATGGTTTCAGAATTCAAAGTTCAAAAAAACAGAGAGGCTCCAGGAGTTGTTCACTCTAAGAACATGAGCCCTTGTGTTTCCCTACTGTCATTGCCCATGTACCACCCTCTTCCCCTCCCTAAGTACTTCAGCTACTGGCTCGGATGGACAAGCTGATACTTATAACCTAAATGATTGGAAAGAAAGGGTCTTCGTGTCAATTTGAAGACTTAGCACCTCTAAGACAGAGCAATCTGCCTATGCATATACTCCAATAAAAGATTTTTCCCTCCTCAACCAGTTTCCATCCCAAAATGGCAGGGGGCTTTGGTCACTTATTAACTGGCTTAGACCTTTTCTGGCAGCAGAATTAAGCTCAGGCAGGGAGCACCTTGGTTTATAAGCTGCAGGCATTCACAGCTTTTAAACAGCTTCTCGCAGTGCTGCATCAACTTCACATTTACTGGAAAAACATGCACTGTTGCTTGAAGTCTCCTTGGTACCCTTCCTTGTGGTACACCCTTCCCTTTTATTTGATTCTACTTCAGATTATCCCACAGTGAAACAAAGAACCCACTTATACTGATCTTTGTTCCCATCCAATCTCTCTCTTAGACTAAAGATTTTTAGCTTGATTTAATTATATTTAAGCTTCTATATATTCTAATATGAAAAGTTATCTGTGAAATAACACACTAAGTAGGAAACGATAATTTGTTCCAATTTTGATTCATAGAGATCTTTTTCAGGAATCCACCCTCTTGGATGAACACTTTACAATCTGACCCCTGTTTGGCCTCTACTGATGGCTGAGCCAAGCCAGAATTAACTATGTAGAAAGTATGAGACCTGCGATAAATCAGGGAGTGGTTGTGACACTAGGCTTTAGGCATAACCCCCAAATCTGCAGTGAGAAGTGAGAAACTCTTTCACAGATGTTGAGCCTATGCATGCAATGGCAGGAGGCATAGGAGACCATGAGATCTACAACCCCAACACTGCAGTTCTGGTTTCTTTTATTAACCATGCTTCTCCAAGGGGAGAAGCAATGGGTGATTTTCTTCTTCCTCCAGTCCTCTGGGTTTGCCACATGCTCTGTCACAAGCAGATTTTACTCTTGTGATTGAAGAAAATAAATCCTGTTTCTTTTTTAAAAAGGAAGAGAGGGAAGAATATAGAGACAATTGAGGCAAAAATAAAAAACACCTTTTTTTGGAGAGCCTTGTCTATATTTGGAAATAGTCACTTAATAACACTTCCCAACCCTTCATATTTCTTTTAGCATCTTGCTTCCCCTGAGACTGTCTGCTCTGAGCATTTTAATCCTCTTTCTCTGGGTCCCTTCTGATTAACGTACAGTAGATTCCTTATAACTCTACTCAGTAGAAGAGGGGTAGAAATTAGGCTGCAGTGAGTCTTGGACCTTTTAAGGAGGTTCCATCTCGAAGAAACTGTGTGAAGCTCCCCCAGTGAAAGATATAGTGAGTCCCCATGTAATTATTTTTAATGTAACTGTGTTTTTAATTCAGGATTAAAAATTGATAATGCTCATATTTTTCTCCTAGGAAGAGTGGCTGAACTGTCAGCGAAACTGGCTCTACCTAGAAAGTATTTTTAATGCTCCAGATATTCAGAGGCAATTGCCTGCCGAGGCTAAGATGTTCCTTCAAGTGGATAAGTCATGGAAGGAAATCATGAGGAAGGTGAACCGGTTGCCTAATGCTCTTCGAGCCGCTACTCAACCAGGTATAAAACACAATTTCAAAAACACACAAAAAGACTTTACAGGCATCTAAACTGTTTAATGCCTATAAGGCTCTAACAATATGTGGTACACTCAATCCTTGATTCTTGTCAGTATTAGTGACCAGGAATATTTGATACTCTTATTGAACGATGTGAATTGAACACTGTTGTTGTTGTTTTTGTTATCGTTCTTGTTATCATTGTTATTACCTCTCAGCTTAGTTCATAGTTTTGGCACCCAAGAATCTGATTTTTTTTTTTTGCTGCTTTTATAATTTGGGGATGCTGCCACAGAGTATCAATGATGCTTACACGTCACAATTTGACTACAAGACATATATTCACATTCCGTTGACCCATTCTGCTAAAGCTCTCATAGACGTATGACTGGAAAACTTTCCACATCTTATTTTTCATTAATTCATTAAAATATTTAAAAATTGGGGCACCTGGATAGCTCAGTCGGTTGAGTGTCCAGCTCTTGATTTCGGCTCATTTCTGATCCCAGGGTCGTGGGACCAAGTCCGCATCAGGCTCCATGCTGAGAATGGAGCCTGCTTCAGATTCCCTCTCTTCCTCTGCCCCTCTGCCCCACTTGTGCTCTCTGCCTCTAAAATATTTAAAAATATATATTTAAAAATATTACCATAAATTATAATTCTAAATCTCGAGATTGAAATGTTATTTAATAAGGTCTATTTTTAGGGATATGTAATCAAAGCATTAGTACGTGCACACACATGGTTATTGAACTTTATCAAAGCCTCAGCAAGCTTGCTTGTTGTTCTACAAATGGCAGCATATGACCTTTCCTGGTGAATACCTCCAGACAGCTTCCCTGTCAAGCAGAGGCAGTCTGCTGGGCTATGCTCTTTGCCCAAAGACTCTTACATAAAACAGAAACAGAAAGGAAAAACTATATGGTGTGATAGAATTGAAAACTTTTAAACTTTGGGTCTCTAAAGATCACCCACGCTCCTTGGCTTTTAGTCACCTTCTAGTCAGCAACTCCCTCCAACCTCTGCTTCTGTCTTCACTTCTCCTCTGTCTCTGACCCTTCTGCCTCCCTCCTATAAGGACCCCTGTCATTACATTGGGCCCACTAGATGATCCAAGATAATCTCCCTTCCCGTGATCACTGCTCACATCTACCAACTTCCTTTTTCCATATGGACTAATGTATTCTCAGGTTGTGGGGATTAGGACATGGCCGTAACTTTATTCTTCCTACCACATGCATATTCAAACCTTTTGCTGCAAAATAGTCAAGTGTTTGAAAATAGAGCGTTGCCCCAGTCTCTACTGGACTTGTTCCATAACAAGTTAAATTAAAATCAAAAAAATTAAATTAAAAAAATTAAAAATTAAAATTAAATTTAAAAATTTTTAAATTAAAAAAAATTTTTTAATTAAATTGAAAAAATACATGATTCCAAAATACCTCTGGTCCTAGGGATTTCAGATGAAAAAGTGTGGACCTATATTTGTCATTTCACATTATGATAAAGCTGTGAAGAAAAATTCAGCAGCATAAAGAGGGGGGCTAGAGAATAGCTGGGGGCTGCCGTGTGTGTGTGTGTGTGTGTGTGTGTGTGTGTGTGTGTGTGTGTGAGAGAGAGAGAGAGAGAGACATGGAAGACTTTTTTTGATAAAGTGGCTTTTAGGCAGAAAGCAGGAGGCATGAGGGAATGAGACACCTTTGTGACTACGGGAGAGTTATTAAAGGCAGAGAGAAGAACAAAGGCCAAGTCCCTAAGGTGAGCACGCACTCAGCAGGCACAATGGTTCGTGCACTCCTAGCCCCACCCCCAAGTGGGGGGGGTGCGCCAGCTAAAACAATGTTTCAGGTTGAATACTTGTTCGTCTGTGGTAAATATTAAGACTAATATGAAATAATGTTATTAAAAGTAATAGTTAACATTCTTAGCCAACCCCCCAAATTTAATTTTTTTTTACCATTTTTATCAAATAAAACCAAAGCTTTAAAGAATGTTAATATCATATTTTACTTCCAATTAAAACTATATTTTCTATTTTTTTAACACAGTTTTACCAGTACCTTTTTCCTTCCCCTCTCCCCCTAATAAACAGGACTTCTGGAGACTTTTCAAAATAATAATGCATTACTTGACCAAATTCAAAAGTGTCTAGAGGCATATTTAGAATCAAAAAGAGTTATCTTTCCAAGGTAAGTTTATAAAGCAACTTATGATAGTTTTAGTAGTGAAGACTATTCATAAATTTAAAAGGACATACTTAAAAACAAATCATAACATCAAAACCAGGTGATGTTCCCATAACATCAGAGAACCAGAGCAAGAAACAAGAAAGATGTGTGATAATGGTGATCCAGCTGGCATGTTGATTGGGGAGCATAAATCTTGAGGATACAGTTTTTGGTAAAGGAGGTAAAGGTGCTGGAGGGATTCTTGGTCTCAGCATTGTTCCATTGTTGGGTGTGCATGTATGTGCCTGCCTGTGTGTGCATGTCCACAGATGTGCACGCAAAAAGTCAGAGAACCCTGTGTTGCCTGAGCAGGTTTCTTTGGATTAATCAGTGCCCTAAGAGTGTCACTGGAAAAGCTTTCCAAGAGGTCATTTCACAAACTCCAAATTAAATTGTTTACTCGTCTCTTTATTACAAAAGCATACCAAATGTTAAAGTGCTAAAGATACAAAGAAGAAAATGCTGGATCCCTGCCCCAATGGGGCTCATGGTCAACAGGTGAATAGTCATATAAATAAACTATTATAATATACCTATATAACACCAGAATAAACTACTTGATGGTAGCCAACTTCAGTTATTAGGGCACACTGTACTGTAACACAGAGGACATTGACAAAATGGTTTATCTTTCATGATATTTTCCTGTTAGTTGTTAAGGAAATGGCCATTTAAGGTCTGTCCTAGGACAAGTACTATGGCAGCCAAGGCTAGGTGCTTCTCTGGGTTACTTGGTTGAGAGGGTTTGTTGTTGGGTACCAGGACAGAGTATGTGTGTACGTGAGAAATCCAAGATCCAGAAGATCAGTGGTTCCCAACTTGAATCTCCCAAAGCCAGAGGAAGTCCATACACTACATTTGATATCTAAAAAAACAAACAAAAACCACAGAAACAAATTTACCTGTGATAATATTGAACACCAAAAAGCATCAGGTTTTATTTGTTCTTTTGCTTAGAACTGCATGAACTAGGTCTGCAACATGTATATTATGTCAGAAGGCTCTATGTGGTGTTGATTTTACCCTGTGGGCCTTAATAAAGACTTACTATGAGCTGCATCCCAAGTTAGGTCCTAGGGACACAAGATGAATACAATACTGTTCCTGATCTCACATGGCTCATGGCCCAATGTTTATAGTTATCATTAGTTGAAAAAAAAGGCATGGGCACAAATTAATTATTACTATATGGTAAAGAAGGAGAACTGATAAAAGCCCAATCAAAAGCATCTTTATTTCAAACTAATAACTGCCTTTGCATTCCCTGCTGGTGGCTAGTTTCTTCCTGCCCCTGGACAAAGTCTTGAGCAGACCTCATGAATTTTCTAGTCATTCTCAGATAATAATGCAACCAAGCAAACAAAACCTCTTGTTACAAATGAATGATCTTTAATAATAAAACTGTACTTCTTTTAAAGTGAAAGCTTCCCCATTCCCTACCCAAAACTGTGGCAGTTCTGAAGGCTTTAGTGATGGTGAGAATATGTGGTGATCAACCCTCCCACTCCCTCTTAGATTTCTGAAGTCTCCAGGTTTGGGACACAGAGGAGAAGAGAGTCAAAGCAGCAGAGAATTCTGAGTGGGCTGGTGAATATCTGGTCCCCTCTTTCCCACATGGGGCCTTCCATGGGCTCTTTTCCATTCCCTCCAATCCCAAGGGATCTCTTATAGGCAGCCTCCTCCACTCCAGAAGTAAAATGTCTTCTCTGGCCAGGCCCTCATTCCTCTCCCTCATCCCTGGGTGTCCAAGTATGCCCCTTCTCCTCCTACAGTCTATTCGTGCCTCTAAATGGTCCTGGTGGGCAAGATTTAAGAAAATCTCATGCAGAATCACACTGGCATGGCCCACATGTGGATGTTCACAGAACTAAATAAAACTCCTATAACCACACATCCATTTGCCCATCCATCCATCCATCCATCCATCCATCCATCCATCCATTCATCCAACACATTAGGTATTGAAAGCAGGTAGGTGTAAGGCACTAGGCTATATTCTAGGGAAAATGAATAATATATTTTCACTGTAGAACAAATCAGTGTCATAGCAAGAACTAACATTTTTTTACAATTTCATGAAAAATATCTATCTTGTATGTATCAGGCACTGATTCTAGATGTCTGAGATGCATCCACACTAGTCTTCATAACAATTGTATTTAGAGACATGTGGTCTCCCAGAAACCCAGGACCAGTAGGTTTGAGGTTCAGGAAATCAGTAACTGGAGAAGAGATATGGCTAGGGGATTTATCTTTCATGTGTATGTAAGGCTTTCCTTTGACTTCCAAGTTATATTTTAAGTATTTTCTTTAATCCAGATTTTACTTCTTGTCGAACGATGAACTTCTGGAGATTCTGGCCCAGACACGAAATCCCCAAGCTGTGCAGCCACACTTAAGGAAATGCTTTGACGCCATTTCAAAGCTCGAATTTGCTCTCATGCCTCCTACTGAAGGAAAAATTCCTGGTATGGAAGGAGAGCCAGAAAAGATTTACACTAATGATATTTTAGCAATGCTATCACCAGAAGGAGAACGGGTGAGGTGCTTTTGTTTATAATTCTTTATAGGGAAACTTTGTTACCCTTCTGGGATTGGGGGTAAAAGTTTACTCTTCAGTCCCTCTAAGCATTCATCAAGTGCCACTGTGTACTTGTACTGTGCAGGCTTAGCAGTTTCAAAGATAACCAAGATGAAATTCTTGCCCGCAAAGAGCTCTAGCGGAGACAGCGTCAAACAAATGATTGAAAAGCACCACAGTAAGTGCAGTAACAGAGGCATGTGCTTTGTTTTTGGGAACAGAGTGGAGATGACTGGAGCCCTGTCTTACTCACCTCTCCAGAAGAGGCAGGAGAGTGTACTGGTTAAGAGTACCTGTTCTACTGCCAGGCCACCTGGACTCAAGTCCTATCCTTTAACCTCACCTATAAACCGAGGAATAGCAATAGTGCCTGATTAATGAGATGCTGAGGATTTTTAGTAGTATTATATGTAAATTACTTAGAACTGTACCCAGTGGGTGCTATGAAAGTGTTAGTTGTCATTTCTCTAGGACACCACACAGTGCCTGGCATACAGTAAACACTGAGCAAGTGAATGCATTAACAAACTGTGGAGAAACACATGACTTCACAGAGAAGAATAAATCTCTTTCTCTCCCTCTCTCCCTCTCCCTCTCCTTCCTTCCCTCTCTCTTTCTCTCTCTCTCTCTCTCTCTCTGACACACACACACACACACAACACACACACACACACACACACACACACACACACACACACACACACAGAGGCAGCCAAGGAAGATGGAGAGGAGACATGGGAGGGAGGGCATTCTGTACAGAGGAAATGTGCAGTGAAATGCCAAGGTTATCAGTCCAGTTAGAGCAAGAGATGTATCTGTGGGAGTGGCAAGAGCCTATAAACATTTTACTTGTCCTGATTTGACCCTCTTACAACAGAATTTGCTCATCACTAGTGCAGAAGAGGAGAAAGGGGAGGACCAAGGCTAAGATCTAGGGAAAACATGAAATTTAAAGGGAAGGTAGAAGAAGAACCAAGAGACCCAGATAAGCAGGGCAATCAGGTCATTGGAAGTCCAAGAAATAAATATGAGAAGGACTGAAAAGTATCAATTGGACTTGAAAGTTGAAAGAACATTTGTAACTTTAATCACCTTAACAGGTTTAGAGGAATAGTTGGGGCCAAAAATCAAATGGCAGTAAGTAGGAAAAGAAAGTGGAGGAATCCATATAGTCACGTATATTCCTTTTTTCCAAGGATTTGGTTCCAAAGGGAAGCAGGTAAAAAAAAAAAAAAAAAAAAAAAAAAGGAGGTGGGTAAAGAGAGATGTAGAGTGGGATATCAATATAAGGTTCTAGTATTTGCAGTCAGGCTTCGGTGTTTCTGGGGTCTGATATAGAAGTACAGAGGTTGTATAGCTGACAAGTCCCACACTGAACATGTTATCATTGCTCTGATTGTCTTCTAGGTTAGCTTGGGAAAAGGCCTCAAAGCCCGAGGCAACGTGGAGGATTGGCTTGGTAAAGTGGAAGAAGCCATGTTCACATCTCTGCGTCGCCTTTGCAAAGCCGCCATCGCTGACTACCAGGGGAAACCAAGGACAGACTGGGTGATTGCTGGCCACCCTTCTCAAGTAACTTACACCCCTTAAATTTTCCATCTCTGAATCCATTTTTGATGACACGCAACACACATTTAAGAAAGATGTTTCCATGTAGGTGATTCTGACCATTTCTCAAATCATGTGGTGCCGTGATTTGACTGAGTGCTTGGAAAGAGAAGGTGGTAATCATATAGAGGCCCTGGAAGCTTTTGAAGAAGTAAACTTTGAGGTAGGATTTTTTAACAGGGTGACATTGAACATATTGCTGTGCAGGATGGTCTCAGTCGTTTTGCTTTTGTTTTTTTGTTTTTACATGGTTACTGCAAATTCACATATTTCAGAAATTTTAATGCTCTGACATGACTTACAGAGCTTTGGGGGTTCTTACTAAAACCATTTATGTTCAGGTTTTCTTAAGGATACTATCTTAATATTTGTGTAGTATTTATACGAATACTTATAAAATTGGATGAAAGAATTTAAGAGGAAAATCTCAGAATTATGATGGTTTGCAAGATTTAAGGAGACTTTGTGTTTACTAGGCCTTGGATAACTCTCACAGAAGCTTTTATTCAATCCAGGAAAACTCCAGGATTTGTGATATTTCTATTCTTAGGCTCAAGATGTGCTTTTCTACTATTCTAGAGAATCCTTAGGCAGCCATCAATAAAACAATAAGTAACTGAATCCAAATACCATTCTACAAGAATTTTTAAGCTATAGTTTGGAAATGCCATTTTACAGCTATGCCTAATCTTTAATTCCAAATTTAGTTCTACTTCCAAACAAGGTGGCTTTTTTTTTAATTACCTTTGAAACAGAAAAGGGAAGAAACAACTTTCTTGAGATGAGAGAACACTATCTCTTGAGGACCTCATAGAATGTCATGCCACACAGCCCCAGAGAAGAGAAAAGACTCAGTATGGAAAGTTCCCTTGACCTCTGTGTAGAGATGGTCCCTGATCAAGGTCAGCATGTGAGAAAATTCATCAGAGCAGTACAAGGCCTTCAGAGGCACTACTCTCCTTAGAAAAGATTGAACCATTTATGTGAGAATTAGGAGCACAGTCTGTACAAAGATGCTCTCATTTAATCAATCATTGGCTTATTTAAAATACTCAGATTTTCTTGGGGCACCTGTGTGGCTCAGTTGGTTAAGCGTCCAACTTTGGCTCAGGTCATGATCTCATGGTTTGTGAGTTTGAGCCCTGCAACGGGCTCTGTGCTAACACCTCAGAGCCTGGAGCCTGCTTCCAATTCTGTGTCTTCCTCTTGTTCTGCCCTTCCCTGGCTCACACTCTCTCTCTTTTTCTCTCTCAGAAATAAATAAACAGTAAAAAACATTTTAAATGCTCAGGTTTTCTGCTTACAAAGGAAAAATTACCCCTGAAAATGAGGAGTACTGCCTTAATCATGTTTAATTTTTAGGGAAAACAGTCTTCTCTAGAGACATTATCACATGGTGGTTAAGAGCATAGGCTTTCTGCGAGGTAGATGTCTACTCAAGTCTCATTTTTGCCACCTCATAACTGTGTGGCTGCCATCAAGTTACTTACCCTCTTTGACACTTAGTTTCCTCTAATATAAAATGAGGGTAAAGATAGTATGTACTTCATAGAAGTCATCTAGGAATCTAGGAATTAAGCAAGTTAAACTGTTGTCCTGTTTGGTCATGGAATTATAGATTCTTAAAATTAGTTTTGGCAAATGTCTACTCCAAATTCAATAGTAAAAAGATAGAAAAATAGTTTAAAAAAATAGATATGTAAGCTGATTTTTGAAAATCCATTATGACCATTTTTCTTTTGATTTGTAGAGATTAAATGCCCTGGCAGCAACAGTTCGAGGCAGTCTTCCAAAATTACACAGAAATATCATAACTGCCTTAATTACTATTGATGTACATGCAAGAGACATAGTCACCGAACTTGTTCAAGCCAAGGTAACTTTTATTTAAGTGACAGCATATATTTCTTCCTGAAATTAGTGCATCTAATATATGTATCATTGTTACCACTTACGTAGGTAGACGAAGTGGATTCCTTTGACTGGCAGAGACAACTGCGCTACTACTGGGACATAGATCAGGATAATTGCGTGGCTCGGATGGCGCTCTCTCAGTACACCTATGGCTACGAGTATTTGGGTGCATGCCCAAGACTAGTCATTACTCCTCTCACAGTAAGTTACTGATGACTTAGGTTAACCATGACACAAATGCTTTCTTAAATAGTCTTGAAAAGTTTCATCCAACCTTAACTCTTGAAAGGATTTGCCGTGAATACATCTCTGTGAAGCAGAGATCTGCGTCATTAATCATGTACCTGGATCTTTGAGTATATCTCAATTGCTGTAAAACCTTTCATGGAAAATAATGACCCTCCTCCTGTAGAAGGGAAGGGGCTTATAAATGTGTGGCTTGAGTCAGTTCCCTTCAATAATGACAATGTATGCATTTCTTCAGGATCGCTGTTACCTTTGCCTCATGGGGGCTTTGCAGCTTGACCTGGGAGGTGCACCAGCTGGTCCTGCTGGCACTGGGAAAACAGAGACAACCAAAGACCTAGCTAAAGCTCTTGCCATCCAGTGTGTGGTCTTCAACTGCTCCGATGGTTTGGACTACAAGGTACAGTCCCAGCACCTTAACACTGACATTAAGTGCTTTATGGGTTTTCTCACTTGCAACATGGCATGACAAAAAAAGGAGAAGGGGGGTGATGGCAAGCAAGGGGAAGCTGATAGGGCAAAGGATGGTCAAAGTGGGATAAATAGAGCAAAGAAGAAGAGTCAACACAAGGTGGGCTGAGTGGTCCAGGTAGGAACCAAGGCCACAAGAGGATCTATCAAATGGTGGTAAAATAAAAAATCTGCTTATGGGGGCATCTGGGTGACTCAGTTGTTCAAGCATCGACTTCAGCTCAGGTCATGATTTCATGGTCCGTGAGTTCAAGTCCTGCATCAGGCTCTATGCTGACAGTACAGGGCCTGCTTGGGATTCTCTCTGTCTCTACCTCTCCCCGAGTCGTGCTTTCCCTCTCTCTCAAAATAAATAACAAAATAAACTTTAAAAAAAATCTGTCATGTTACTAAGTGGAAAGAAGAGAGATGAGGTATAAGATACAATAGCAGGGAAATCTAGGAACAAGGAATATGCTTACAGGAAGAGAAGAGCAATGCAGAGAGTTATGTACTAAAAATAAAATATGTGGGAGCACCTGAATGGCTCAGTCGGTAAAGCATGTGACTCTGGATCTCCTGGCCCCGAGTTCAAGCCCCACGTCGGGCATAGAACCTACTCTAATACACAAAATAAGTCCTAAAAATGAAATATGTAGGAGGTGAAAATTCATGGTAAGATTTTTCAGTATAGTATTTCTCAAAGTTTTGGGTCACAGGACCCCTATGCCTTATTCTCCTTCCAGGTTTTCACAACACAAAGTAGTATTTTAACACTTTATGAAGTCCCACAGTCAGGAAATCTGTTTGGCTTTATTTAATTCAGCAAATCCTAAATATATTTGACCAAAGTGCCTTTTAGTCACTAATACACAGAGCTATTAGTTTCCTTTTTCTGAAAGTTACACAAATACCTGTATGTTGTCCAAATTTAGAATATAATCATTTGAATTGTCCAAATAAATTGTAATTCATTCATTTAAAAAAAATTTTTAGGGGCGCCTGGGTGGCTCAGTGGTTAAGCGTCCTATTTCGGCTCAGGTCACGATCTCGCGGTCTGTGAGTTCGAGCCCCGTGTCGGGCTCTGGGCTGACTGCTCAGAGCCTGGAGCCTGTTTCAGATTCTGTGTCTCCCTCTCTCTCTGACCCTCCCCCGTTCATGCTCTGTTTCAAAAATAAATAAATGTTAAAAAAATTTTTTTTTAAATTTTTTAATGTTTATTTATTTATTTATTTATTTAATTTTTTTTTTTTTTTCAGAGAGAGAGAAACAGAGTGTGAGTCGGGGAGGGGCAGAGAGAGGGAGACACAGAATCTGAAGCAGGCTCCAGGCTCTGACCTGTCAGTGCAGAGCCCAACATGGGGTTTGAACTCACAAACCACAAGATCATGACCTGAGGTGAAGTCGGATGCTCAACTGACTGAGCCACCCAGGTGCCCCATAATTCATTCATTTTTACAGAGTAAATCATACTTATTTTTCAGAAGCATCTTCAGAAAATAGTGTTTCATAGGATATGTCCTTTAAAAACCCTGCTCCTTTTTTAAAATTTAGGAGAAAAAAGATGTTGCTGGAAATGTCTTTTTATTAATAAACAACAACAACAACAAAAAACAATGGAAGTCCAATACAGGCAGAAAGTTGTTTCACAGTAGCAGAACAAGAGAGCAACAAGGGACTAAACCTTGGGAGAGGTAATCAGGAAAGGTGACCCCTCTACCTTCAGAGCAGGGTGACAGAGGGGGCCTCTGGGTACACCAGGAAAGAATATGGGAAACTGCCATCAGTAATCTGTGGAAGAATTTATGCTCCCCAACATCTCCAAGTTATGGGAATCTGTTCCCACTATGTTAAGTGACCTCATTATCTCAGCAGAGATGCATCAGATTTTATGATAGTGATGATTTTTTTTTAATTTGGGACATAATAATTCTGATTGTTTTAGATCTTCTCAATTCAAAATTTGGATTTATACATCCAAATCCATTTTTCAGTGATTTTTCAGTCATCAGTTAGGCTCAGTCATTCCTGGGAGATGTGCACTCCCAAAGGCATGAGTGTATGCTATGAGACACTTAAAGCCACAGGATATAAATACATGATTCATTTATCTTAGACTCTAGAGCAGGAGTCAGCAAACTTTCTGGAAAAGACCAAGTGGTAAATACTATGGACTTGCAACTCGTCGTTTTTTCTGCCGTTGTGGCATGAAAGCAGCCACAGACCATATGCAAATATAATATATCATGAATGAATGTGGCTGTGTTCCTGTAAAACTCCATTCACAAACCAGGTGTTGGGCTAGATACGGCTGTGGTCCATAGTTTGATGATCCCTGAAGTACCAATTACATCCAATGATAAAAAATTTAAGTATTTATTCTTTTTTTTTTTTAAGTTTTATTGATTAAGTAATCTCTATACCCCACGTGGGGCTTGAACTCATGACCCCAAGATCAAGAATCACATGCTCCTCTGACTGAGCCTGCCAGGCGCCCCTTAAGTATTTATTTATTCTTTTTTATGCTCCACCTTGTTCCATAAGGATTTATTAAACTAACCGTTTAAAATTAAATATCTACATGTGGAAAAATTGAAACTGAACAGAAGGATCCAAAGTTAAAAATAACAGATTTTGTCCCTAGTCACATCACCCACTTCCACCCTCCAGAGACCAGTTTTCTGATTGTATTTGTTTTTACTTCTGGTGATTGCTATTATCTGTAAGAACATGTGTTTATTACTATATTTGTATATATCAACTTTGGACATTATCTGCCAACTTATGAAGTCAAGAGTTTATTAGATATGACCTTCCAACTTTATGTTCCAACTTCACTTTCTGATTTTCATTGGTTTGTATAATTTTGTCTTACCATGTCAAGGTTTATGAAGTTGTGCTATTCTATACCTACAATTATGCCTTCTTTGCTTCGTCGGCGGCGGGAGGGGCGGTGAATATAAAAACATAAACCCATTATATACCACTTATAGTATCAAGGATGATTCATAATGGAATTTATTTTTTTTTAATTTTTTTCCATAATGGAATTTAATGGCATAATCAGGCTCATAGAGAAGGATCAATACATGGGTCATGAAGCCTTTGCCATTCAATGGAACACATTCCAAGACAAATACCATATGATTTCACTCATATGTGCGATTTAAGAAACAAAATAAATAAGCAACAGGGAAAAAAGAGAGAGAGCGAGGCAAACCAAGAAACGGACTCTTAACTGTAGAGAACAAACTCATGTATCACCAGAGGGGATGTGGGGGGGTGGGTGGAAATGGGTGGAACATGTGATGGGGATTAAGGAGTGTGCGCATTGTGATGAGCACTGGTGTTGTATGTGTTGAATCACTATATTGTACACCCAAAAATATTCTTACACTGTATGTCAACTAACTGGAATTTAAATAAAAACTAAAAAAAAAAAAAAAAAAAAAAAAAGACAAAGGAACACATTCCAAGCATCAGGATTAATGGGTTGTTTTTCAGTTCCTTTTCAACTTTCTTCTAGAACTGTGTTTTTCACTGTTTTTCTAGAACAGCTTTAATGTGCTGGTGAATCACCTCAAGATCTCATTACAGTGCATATTCTGACTCTGGAGATCAAGGGGAAGGCCTGAGATTTTTGCATTTCTAAAATCCTCCCAGGTGATGTCAACTGATACCGGTTCACTTTGAGAAGCCAAGTTCTAGAGCAGTGGTTCTCAAAGTGTTAACTCTGGACCACCAGCATTATCATCACCTGGCAACTTGTTAGAAATGCCCTACAAGCAGACCAGCTGACTCAGAAACTCTGGACCTCTTACATAAAGGCACTAACTTCTAACATAGCCCAGGATTCATATAAAAATATTGTTTATTTGCAGATACCACCTCATGTTAATATTCTGCTCAGAATTTAACTTTTGAAGGTGTTCAGCTGTGCAACACAAAGTTGAATGGCATTATCTTCATTTCAGATGATGGGGCGCTTCTTCAGCGGTCTGGCCCAATCAGGGGCCTGGTGCTGCTTTGATGAATTTAATCGAATCGACATAGAAGTTTTGTCGGTCATCGCACAGCAGCTCATTACTATTAGGAATGCCAAAGCTGCAAAGGTAAGCCCTGGGGCAATTGTCCATGGAGGTAGCATTTCTTAAGTCTGTAACTAACTGACAGCATGTTGCATTTTAGTAAGGACAGTGCTGATTTAACATGTCTACCCATGTTTCCAGTGTAACTGGTGAATCCAATGGCAATAAGACTTAGTTTGAGTGAATTAATTCTTCATCCAGGAAACACAGTATGTCAGACACTATGTGGGGACCTACAGATACAGACATGTTGAGACTCAGTCCCTACCCTTGAAGAGCTCTGTTCTTCCCACCCACCACACACACACACACACACACACACACACACACACACACACAGAGGCAAGCGTGCACCCACACCCTGTCCCTTCCACCTCCTCTTTTCCCCTTCCCATTTCTTGTTCTTGCCTTTGGCATATAAGACTCTTGATTCTCAGGCCTCAGTCTAGCTATGCTTTCCTCGTGGAACTTTACCCTTTACCAAAGTGAATCACTGGTCCTCTCCTGAACACACTATGCTGCTTCTTGTTTCTGCTTCCTTTGACCAGATGGCTGCCCCTGCTTGTGCACATGAAATGCCCTCCTTCATGTCCCAAGCAGGCTACCCTGCTTCTCCTGTTGACTTTGCACACACCTCCAGCGTAGCATCTGTAACACTGCATGGTCACAGTTTCCACATCTGACTCCACACCACAGGCCTGGGAGCTTCTCTAGGGCTCGGGAGTGAGTCTTCGGCTCTCCACCTCCATACCTAACCCCTCGCCTCACCTGCAGCAGATGCTCAACAGGTGTTTGGCCTTGAATAAATGTGAAGGGGCGGTGCCAGTAGTATCAGTGGAGCCTCAAACACCCAAGGACTAAGATCCCATTAGAGTTTCTGGGGGAATACCAGACAGTAGGGGTGGAGAAGGTTTAAGAGCCATGAAATCTAACCTGAATTGGGAAGTCTCAGCAAAAGAGGTTGAGGCCTCAAATATTGCAGGACTGGGCCAGAAAGGAAGAGACCATTTGGGCAAAGCAAGGACAGGGAAGCAGAAAGCAGGAAATACCGAGCCCAAAAGAAATTGGGAGAGGGTAGGATAGGATCAGGAGAGAAACATTCCCTCTTGTCCAACAGCAGGATTCCCTGGGCTAGTTGTCTTTGCTTGAATGTCCCATACACAAGTTTTGTACTCAAGTGGTATGTGAAAGAATTTCCAAATGTCTGGAGAAGTATTCACTTATATTTTCTCTTCTCTTTAAAAGCTATCTAGATTCATGTTTGAGGGCCGGGAAATAAAGTTGGTTATGACTTGTGCAGCTTTTATCACAATGAATCCTGGATATGCAGGCAGAACTGAATTGCCAGATAATTTGAAGGCCCTGTTTAGACCCTTTGCAATGATGGTTCCAAATTATGCTTTGATTGCAGAGGTGAGCTTCACATTATAAAGCAGAAAAAAATCAATCATGTTTTATTTGCCCTTTGATTCTATTGAGGTAGAAAGTTTCCTTTATGGTTGCACCCTGGCAAAAGTTACACATTATTGTTTGCTCTGAAATGTAGGTATGATTGTTATCACCTAGTGTGTGTGTGTGTGTGTGTGTGTGTGTGTGTGTGTGTGTGTGTAACTGCTATATCCCACAATGGTATCTGGAATACAGTAGACCCCTAAAACTGGAATGAATCAATGAATTTAATTAACCAGTTCATTGGAGCTTATCAGTTAATGTCTAAGAACTAAAATGTCTGGATTCATTCTAAAAATACGATTGTGATATTGTGATTTATAAGAAATGTATCTTTAGTCATTCAAATGGCTAATATCCATGTTTTCTGGCTCCTACCAGCTCCTGGCTTCATCCACAGCTCCTATAAGCCTTGGAATTTCCTGTGATAAGGGGTTTTTGAGTATATTTTTTTATGTTGATGAAGTGACTTTTGAAAGCCATTAGGCAACCTAAGGATGGGGGGCTGGTTACCAGGCAACCAACCCTATGATTACAGGGTTGGAACTTCAGGTCCCATGCCCTGCCCTCTGGGGAGGGGAGAGGAGCTGGAGGTTGGATCAGCCAAAGGCCATTGACTTAAGTCAATCATGACTATGTAATGAAGCCTCTATAAAGACCCAAAAGGACTGGGTTCACAGAGCTTGTGGGTTGGTGAACACGTGGAGATTGGGAAGAGGGGTGCACCTGGACAGGGCATGGAAGCTCTGAGCCCTGACTCCATACCCTACCCTATGCATCTCTCCCATCTGTCTATTGATTCATGTCCTTTATCTTGAATAAACTAGTAAATGTTTTCCTGAGTTCTGTGAGCTGCTCTAGCAAATTAAAAGTACCTAAGCAGGAGGTCGTTGGAACCTCCAATCTGTAAACAGTCAGTCAGAAGTATAGATAACACCTTGGACTTGAGACTAGCATCTGAAGTGGAGTATGGGAGGCATTCTTGTAGGACTGAACCCTTAACCTGTGGAATCTGATGCAGTCTCTGGCTTTAGAATGGAATTTCTTGGGGTGCCTGGGTGGCTCAGTCTGTTAAGCATCCCACTTCAGCTCAGGTCATAATCTCACAGTTTGTGAGTTCAGGCCTTGCATCAGGCTCTGTGCTGACAGCTCAGAGGCTGGAGCCTCTTTGGATTCTGTGTCTCCCTTTCTCTCTGACCCTCCCTTGCTCGCACTCTGTCTCTCTCCCTCAAAAATAAATAAACATTAAAAATTTTTTTAATTAAAAAAAAAAAGAATGGAATTTCTCACAAAGCACAGATTACTCGTGTGGCTAATAAATTCCTTTACTAACAGCTAGTTTAAAGTATTCTTCTATATGAAGTAAAAGTAATTACCTAAGAATAGAATAGAGCATACCAGATCCTATAACTTTTCCCAGTATAATGCTTACAGAATCTCATGGGTTTTCCAGCACCCCCTGTGGGTATGGTGGGGTGGTGGGTAGTTAATGCAGGTGCTGTCTTCCCTTTAGACCATGTATAGACAGGGACAATAAATGACTTGCTCATTGTCCAGAGCTGGCAGGAAGAAAACCAGGTTTAGAACTCAGTCCAAAATTTTGTTCACATCTCATTCTTTGTCCTGTTGTTCTATTACTCAATAATCAACTGGAGAAATTTAAAAATCCAGTCTTCTGAGTGCTATTACTACTGTTGCTACAGATTTTAATGAATCAGGGTATGTCCACAATAAATATTTTTAATATTTTTAATTACCTGCAATGTGCAGAGTACTATGCTCATTTACAGTGATAGAGCAATAAGCAAAACCGACACCAGTAAGAAATGTCTACATCATTTCATGGGGCGCCTGGGTGGCTCAGTAGGTTAAGCGTCCGACTTCAGCTCGGGTCATGATCTCATAGTTCATGAGTCCCAGCCTCGCGTCGGGCTCTGCTGTCAGCTCAGAGCCTGGAGCCTGTTTTGGATTCTGTGTCTTCCTCTCTCTCTGCCCCTCCCCTGCTCATATGCTGTCTCTCTCTTTCTCTCAAAAATAAATAAATGTTAAAAAAAATTAAAAAATAAAGAAAGAAATGTCTACATCTTTTCAAATCCTGATTCTGAAGCCAACCACAGTGATTTGAGTAGGTTATGGATTGGAGAAAGGGTCCACACTCCCCTAGACTGTCGTCATCCAATTTCTTTAACCAAGAATGCAGAAACTTGTCAGAAGCAAGGTAGCCTCCTATCGCAGAGGAGAGGCTGCAAATCTGCATAGCTTCCCTTGATATTCAGGGAGTCTAAAGGGAGAACACAGCTATCACTGATTCTGTCTACAGGGTGGAGTTCCTGTCAGACCAGAGAAACTCAAGTCTTGCCTTTGTACTCAGGCCTTACAACACCATCCAACCTCCATGATGTGAGCATTTTCAAGCAGTGGGTTCTGCTGCCTCTTGAACCAAATGTCACCAACCACATCTTCATCCATAGAAGGAAAGCAAAATCAGTGCCCCGACATCCCTGTAGGATATCCCACCTTTTGCCTTCCTGTAACACAGAAAACCCATTTCCCTTCAATCGTCACATTTCTTTGTTAAACGATATAACAACTTGGAGAGGTATAATGCCTAAAGTAGATTTTGAACACATTGGTATTATGCTAATCTATTGCTCTCCATACAATATAAGAAGTATTGCATTGTTCTTTTCTATTCTAGGTAATTCTATATTCTGAAGGATTTGAATCCAGTAAAATATTAGCCAGAAAAATGACTCAGATGTATAAGCTTTGCAGTGAACAGCTCTCTCAGCAGGATCACTATGACTTTGGCATGAGAGCTGTGAAGTCTGTACTGGTCATGGCTGGGTAAGAAACCAAAGTGGTCAAGAGTGAAATTCCAAACCATGTAATCAAAGCATTAAATGACTAATTCACAGACGGCTCTTAAAGCAACGTAGAGAGTGGTAAATGTTAGCAGCCGCTGTCATCATTTTACCTTGACTCCCATGCCACAGTCAAAGGAGGCATCTCCTCATCTCCTGACAGTTCTGGTTGGCCCCACACTGAACCTGAGTCTCAATGAGGCTTCCACTAGCTTTCATTTCCCCTGAACTCATCACATACATTTGTGTTTAGAGTACAGAAGCCTTTACCACTATGAGGTAGGATGACTAGACTTAAAAGGTACCATTTGTTATGCATATACAGTAATTTAAGTTATATGTGTCACCTGACAAAGCCCAAAGCTCTGAGAGGAAGTTTGGTTTCATTTTTCTGCCCTTGTTCGAGGCTTATATCTTAGCCTCTGCCTCTGCTTTTACAGCATGGTCCATGACTGAGCTTCTTTGTAGTTTCTAGTAAAGCAACTTTCTGGTTTCTTCTTTTCAGGCCCCGGCTTCTCCCTTTGTAACTTCTTGAGGCTCCTACCTCTGAAACCCCTACTTTATCCAGAGTCTCTGAGGGAATCTGTCTCTTCTTTTTAGACTCACTGGCTCAGGCTCCACACATCCAGGGCCTTTTCTGCCTAGCCCCTGTATCCCTGGGCTCTACCCACGTCTCCTTGCCCTTCTCTGTTCTTTCTTTCAACCTCCCAGATACAGTATTTCTCCCCTTTACAGGAGTGCCATGTAAAGACCAAGGACACTAAGGAGTTCAGATACTCGTGCACTCCCAAGAATACAACTACAGACCAGTGGGTGAGACAGACACAGGAGCAGTCATCTAGGATACATGAATGGGGCAACCATAGGGCCATGCCCGAGGTTCACTGTGGAGGGTCATGGAGGAAGTATCTGGAGGATGAGAGTAACTGGGCTGCAGTTTGAAGGAGAAATAAGGGGTGTCAAAAGAGCAAAGAAGGACCTTCTGGGCTGAGAAAAAAGAAAGTCATAGGGCTGTGAATCATTATGATGCATTCAGGGAACTATAAATTCAGGTTGGATAAAGTCTGGATTGATGGGGGGAAGTTGAAAAAATACCTTCTCATTCTCCAGGCTGTGTAGCCAGTTCCTGACCTGTCCTTGCTCTCTGATGGATGTGGATGCTGGCCATGCAAGGAAAAATGATCCTCTCTTTCCAGCAGGAATCCACAGGGGGGTGCCCTCCACAGCTTTTTGCAGGGGGAATCCCTGACCCACAGGTTTGGAAAATCATGCTCAGTATTAGGTTCCCACAAACATCATCTGAATTATTCCTTTAATTTAGGTCCTTAAAAAGGGAGAATCCACACTTAAGTGAAGATGTGGTATTGATAAGAGCTTTACGAGACTCCAACTTGCCAAAATTCCTAACAGATGATGCTATTCTGTTCAGGTAAGTTTCTAGATGTTACAGGATAAAACATAGCTGCTGTGTAGAGATAAAGGATAGTCTTCTCTTCAGTTATGTCTGTCTCTAACAAGGTAATGACTTTCTCATCTTTTCTAGAGATACTTATTGCAGTTTAAAAAATACTAATTTAAAATAAAGATAGTAAAGTTTAAGCATCAATCCAATCTTTTTTATTTTTATTTTTTCAAAATACTGGTCACTAGGCTATATGTTATACAAATTAGCATTTGGTTACAAATTCCTGACCTAAGAAAAACTCTTGACCCCAAAACATAAGACTCGGGGCTTAACATAAAATGTGATTGAACTTTTATCTATTTCTACTTTTACTATTAAATTTTATGTTTATCCAAGCCATATGTGTATGTAGTTTTAAAAAGCATCACAGCGGTGCCTGGGGGGTGCAGTCAGTTGAGCACCTGATTCTTGATCTCAGCTCAGGTCATGATCCCATGGTTTGTGGGTTTGAGCCCCACATCGGGCTCTGCTCTGATGGTGCGAACCCTGCTTGGGATTCTGTCTCTCCTCTCTGCCCCTCCCCTGCTTATGGTTGCTCTCTCTCTCTCTCTCTCTCTCTCTCTCTCTCTCTCTCTCCTCTGTCCTCTCTCAAAAAAATAAACATAAAAAAATTTTTAAGCGTCATAAATTAGTCTCATGAGAAACAATAGTTCTGTGCCCTTCACCAACTCCCACTTCCTAAAGGCAATCATTTTTCAATTGTTTTGTTTGTTTGCTTGTTATGTTATTTCCCCATATTTTTTAGTACCGTGTTTATGCTATTTCTTGGTTTTTCAGTTTTAGGTATGATCTATAAAGTTGGTAAATGGGAGATAAGGATATGCGCATGCACCTCTTTCCCTCTACCCATCCTATCCATAGTTATATTGCAGTCTAACTTGAGCTAAATGTCCAGGGTTTCCATAATTAAAAAAAATTTTTTTAGACAGAAAATAGAAGTGGGAGAGGGGCAGAGGGAGAGAGAGAGAATGTTACGCAGGCTCCCTGCTCAGCGTGGAGCCCAACACAGGGCTTGATCCATGACCCTGGGATCATGACCTGAGCCAAAAACAGGAATCAGACACTCAACCGACTGAGCCACCCAGCCGCCCTCAGGGTTTCGATAATTTATTATAGCTATATAAATAGTATCCACAGCTGAGCTATGTTTCTCTTGTTTTTTTTTTCTTATCCCTGCATTTGTTAATTGCCTTAGTTTTTATTTTTTTAATCTTTTACCTGCTTTTGTATAAATCTATCAATAATTTATTTTCAAATTCTCCCAGGGTATGTGTAAATCTCCTTAAAAACAAAACAAAACAAAACAAAAACTCTTCTGTGGCTCCTGCGTGGCTCAGTCGGTTAAGCATCCGACATCAGCTCAGGTCATGATCTCACGGTTCATGGGTTTGAACCCTGCATCGGGCTCTGTGCTGACAGCTCAGAGCCAGGATCCTGCTACAGATTCTGTGTCTTCCTCTCTCTCTGCCCCTTCCCCCATGTGCCCCCCCTCTCAAAAATAAACATTAAAAAAATTTTTAACAAAAAAATTTAAAAAAAAAACCTCTTCAATTATATAAAACATTCTATCAAATGTGTCTCCTTGGAGCCCCTGTCCTCCTGCTCTAATCTGGACTACCTGCCCATTGCCCTGGTGAGCACTGGTCATCCTGGGATGTCCATTTATGACTATGCTGGAGTTCCCTTGGCTTTTGTCCTCTGTCAGATCTTCTGATTTCCAGAACACATGTCTACTCCCTTTTGACAGAACACAGTGATGAAAATTCCTATGCATTTATCTTTGCACACGTGTGATACTTCTATAAATGAGTTTCAGTAAGTTTCCTAGGTTTTATAGAGCATGGGCATTTTTAATTTAGATAGATTCTATTAAGATGTCCAAAGACATTTATATTTATATAAATGATTTTATTTTTTAAAGATTTCTCTTTTACTTATTTATTTTTTTAAGTTTTATTTATTTGTTTTGAGGGTGAGCACAAGCGAGAGAGCGTCAGAGAGAGAAAGAGAGAGAATCCCAAGCAGTCTTCACGCTGTCAGCGCAGAGCCTGATGCGGGGCTTGAACTCACAGACCATGAGATCATGACCTGAGCTGAAATAAATAATAGTTGGACACTTAACTGACTGAGTCACCCAGACGCCCCTTTATATAAATGATTTTATGACTATACCTTTTGCCTCTTAAATGTTTTAAAGAGAGACCAAAAGTTATATCCTCTTTAATATGCATTTCTTTAATTATTAGTGCCATTGAGCATTATTTCTTGTGTTCATTAATCATTTATATTTATTATTTTTAGAGCATATTTCTGTTGTGTCCTTTTTCTTATTGATTTGTAGGAAATCACAAACTTTATCTGGTATAAAAATTGGAAATACTTGTCTATTATTCATTTTTTTGAGAGAGAGAGAGAGAAAGGCAGAGAGAGAGGGAAAGAGCAAGACAATCCTAAGCAGGCTTCATGCCCAGCACAGAGCCCAACTTGGGGCTCGATCCCACAACCATGAGATCATGGCCTGAGCCAAAATCAAGAGTTGGACACTTAACCAACTGAGCCACCCAGGCAGCGCTAAGTCTATCATTCTTTAAGTTTATATATAGAAAGCCTTTTATCTCACACAAGTTTGTGGGTTTTCGCTTTATTTTTATTTTTTCACCTTACCTTTAAAATAATAGTTGTAGATTTCTTGTCTTCCTTAGAAAGACCATCTTAACCACAGTATTACAAAACATATCTGTTGTATTTTCATCTAGTATTTTATATTAAAGTCTTTACTGTGTCACAAATGTATTTGTGTATATAGTATGAGGTAGGGATTTAGCTTCTTTTTTACCCATAGAAATATGCCATATTAAGTACTTCCCACAGAAACAGTTAATTTTTCCTTTACTCCCCACCCCCCCTTTTTTTTACCTACTATTAGTTTCTATTTCTATCTTATTTTTCTGAATATCCATATAGTTATAAGCATGCATAAATGCTTTTGGAAAAAGTTGAGATATTAATATAATTTTTAATTTTTTAAATGTTTATTTATTCTTGAGAAAGAGACAGAGCATGAGTGGGGGGAGGGGCAGAGAGAGAGGGAGACACAGAATCCAAAGCAGACTCCAGGCTCCCAGCTGTCAGCACAGAGCCAGACACGGGGCTCGAACCTATGAACCGTGAGATCATGACCTGAACCGAAGTAAGACGCTTAACCGACTAAGCCACCCAGGCACCCCTAAATATAATTTTTTGAATAAACTGAAAAATCAATCACTTTGTATATGTTTGGTATTATGCAATGTACTACGAACAATACAAACACATAAGAGATATTCCTTACCTCAAAAGGCTCCCAATATACTTAAGAACATTGATCTACGGTACAAGAAAAAAAAGCATACACAGTATCAGGGAAATGTTAGATTCTGTTATAACATATAGGACAGACTAGTACTATGCATGTTCAGAAGAAAAGATCAAGGAGAAAAATAAGACTCATTGTAATCAATGATTGTAATAAATTAATTGTAATAAATATTGGGAAATGTCAATTACCAATGATTTTATTTTTGTTTTTTCAGTGGAATTATATCTGACCTTTTTCCTGGAGTCCAAATTCCAGAACATGATTATGGTATATTGCAGTCAACAATTATAGATGTCATGAATAGAAAAAATCTTCAGCCTGAGACATGTATGGTTAAAAAAGTGATACAGTTCTATGAAACTATGCTGGTAAGACACGGTGTTATGTTAGTCGGGCCGACAGGAGGTGGCAAGACCACAGTTTACCAAATACTAGCAGAAACTTTAGGGAATTTGCAAAAACTTGGTTTAGACAATCCCTTTTACCAACCAGTTAAAACATACGTTCTTAATCCTAAATCAATTACAATGGGTGAATTATATGGTGAAGTTAATAACATAACCTTGGAGTGGAAAGATGGTTTGATGGCACTAAGTGTCCGAGCAGCTGTGAATGACACTTCAGAAGACCATAAATGGATCATCAGTGATGGGCCCGTGGATGCTCTTTGGATTGAAAATATGAATACAGTGCTGGATGATAACAAGATGCTTTGCCTGGCTAACAGTGAGAGGATCAAACTCACACCTCAAATCCACATGCTTTTTGAGGTAAATATATATGCCTTAGTGTGGTGCAAAAGCATTCATTAGACTGGTATGCCATCATCAATTTTTTTCTTGCCCATATCGCATTTACTATCTATAAGGCGTCCCATGGTGTTTTGTTCACATACTAAATTGTTTACATACTTGTCAAATTTTCCTTTTATAGTAGAGTGTGCATCCCGAGAACCAAAGGCTCTCAAATATTCCTGTTTGTCTATAAATGGAAATGCAATAAATTCTATCTTCCTCAGCACTTGTTTCCTTTCCTTTGGTGGTAGTTAACGTATATATTGATGACATTACATGATTTGAAATGCTTTCTAAGTTAAGCAAAAAAAAAAAGTTACATTTACTATGAAAAATTACCCCTCTGCAGTGTGAATGTTTAGTGAAGGGATTGGAAAAGGAAAGTGGACCAAGTACGGCTATAAAATATTCTGAAAATACCACTCCTGCTGTATTCATTCATCAAACATGGGTTGAATGCCTACTATGTCTTATGTTCAGCTAGGTGTGAGATACAAGAATGAAAATGGAGAAAAGAGAAAAGCAAAGGAGGAAAAAGAAATACCTATACCTTCCCATAAGGATTTGACATTATCCTCTTATTTTTGTGTGGGTTTTTTTTTTTTCACCTAATGCCTCACTTAACTTACCTTCTCCGTTTCTGATTACACTCTCTTCTATATAAAGCCTTTCAGTGTTAACTTTAAGCATGTGACTCATTAACATTGAAAATGGAAAAATAAGGAAGTATTATGTTAGCTATTTTTTTGTTCAATTCCCTTCAATTTTAGGTGCAAGACCTAAGAGTTGCCTCTCCTGCAACAGTCAGTCGATGTGGAATGGTGTTTGTGGATCCTGAAGAACTGAAATGGATGCCTTATGTTAAAACATGGATGAAGAATATTTCTAAAAAAGTAAGTGCAACCAGATACTCCACAACACATCCATCTGTCAGGATGGAGGCTCTTGCTTGCCCAAATTTCAGTAAGTTAACAAAGACTTCATGTACTTTGTGGAGAGAATTCCAGCATTGTACCTAGTGCCTCTCCCTAAGAATTCTTGGGATCTTCCAGAAATGTTTATATCCTCCCCAAATCTGTCCCCATTATTTGTAAGCTCAGCCCACCAGGCTACCTAGCCGCTCCGATTCCTGCCCACTCTGCCTGGATCCTCCCCAGGTTGGTTCCTCTCCAGTACAAGCACAAACTGCTTCCCTGAGTCCCCCAAACACAGAACAGGCTGCCGCATTAAAAAAGATTTTGCAGAAGGCTGGGGATAGTGAGAGGGAATCACAATGAAGAAAAAGAACATTTCGGTCCAGGCTCTGTCATTGTATTTAGATTGTAGAAGACCCTAACACCGCTGAGAGAAAAGAAAACCAGTTTACCTCCCACCCAGTCTTAGGTCTGTGACCCAAGATGTGTTTTAACCTCAGAGGAAACGTTCCACCCAAAGTGAGGGAAAGCTTTTACGTTATTATATGGAACAATTCAGTTCTATATCATCTTCTGCACCTTCGCCCTTCTAAAATAGGAGTTTTCTTTGCCTTAGCTTAACAAGGGGTCTTTTGCAGTGTTGTGCCCCATCCCACGCCCCCCGCCAAGAAAGCCATCTTCTTTCTGCTTCTCCCCTCCAAAGATGAATTAAAAAAATATTGGTTTTTTCATTCTTAGGCATCAACATTTAACAATGATGTGTTCTAGTTTCAGAGTACATTATTAAAGAAAATAATTTTCAGAATTGAGAATGTATCATGTACTACTGTAAGATTTTAAAACTTCCCAAATTTACTTTTCTTTTTAAATTAATAGAATGTATTATTTAGGGTACTTTTAGGTTTATATAAAAGTTTAACAGGAAGTACAGAGAGTCCTGATATATTCCCTCTCCTCCAAACATAGTTTTTCCTGTTAACATCTTGCATTTGTGTGGTACATTTGTTGAAAGTGATTTGTCAAAACTGATGAAACAATATTGATACATTATTATTAACTAAAGTGCATAGTTCACATTAGGATTCATGTATGAATGTGTTCTACAAATGTGTTGTACAATTGTGTGGGTTTTGATGAATGCGTAATGTCATGTATCCACCCTTATAGTATTATACATAATAGTTCCACTGACTTAAAACCTGTGCTCCACATATTTATCCATCCATACCCCCTCCCTACTGCTCCATATTTTGCCTTTTCCAATGTGATGTCATTGGGATCATACAGTATGTGGTTTTTTCAAATTGGCTTCTTTCACTTAATAATTTGCATTTAAGTTTTTTCCTTGTCTTTCCGTGACTTGATAGCTCATTTCTTTTTGGCTCTGAATGGAATGGTTCTGAATGGAATATTTTCCATTATGTGGATTTACCAAGTTTATCCATTCAACTACTGAAGACATTTTGATTGCTTCCAGGTTTTGGCAATTATGAAGAAAGCTCCTGGACACACCCATGTGCAAGTTTTTATATAGACTTAAGTTTTCAACTCATTTGGGTAAAATACCTAGGAGTGTGATTGCTGGATCATATGGTAAAATTTTATTTAGCTTTGTAAGAAACTGCCAGTTTGTCTTCCAAATTGCTGTACCATTTTGCATCCCCACCAGCGATGAATGAGAATTCTTGCTGCACATCCTCACCAGCAGTTAGTGTTGTTGATGTTTTCGATTTTTGCTATTCTAATAAGTATGTCTCCTCGTTTTAACATGCATTAATGTGCATTTCATGTGATCATGAATGCCTTTTCATATGCTTATTTGCCATCTGTATATCTGCTTTGGTAAGGTGCCTGTTCAAATCCTGCTCATTTTTTATTGGGTTGTTTCCTATTTTTGAGTGTCACGAGTTCTTTGTAATATTTTGGATACAAGTTCTTTGTCAGTTATGTGTTTTGTAAAAATTGTCTCCCAGCTTGGCTTGTCTTTTCATTCTCTTAATAACCTTTCACAGAACACAAGTTTTTAATTTTAAAATTAACTTAGCAAATTTTCTTTCATTGATTGTGCTTTTGGCATTGAATCTGAAAACCATTTCCAACCTAAGGTCACCTAGATTTTCTCATCTGTTATCTTCCAGAAGTTTTTTTAGTTTTGCTTTTCACATTTAGGTCTGTGATCCATTCTGAGTTAATTTTTGTGAAAGGTATAATATCAGTGTCTACGTTCATCTTTTTTTTTTTTTTTTTTGCATATGGATGTCCAGTTTTTCCAGTACCATTTTTGAAAATGAATGAAAATGAAACAGAGGTGCACCTTCTCCAATGGATTGCCTTTGTTTCTTTGTCATAGATCAGTTGACTGTATTTGTATGGGTCTATCTCTGGATTCTCTGTTCGTTTCATTGATCTATGTGTCTATGCTTCTGCCAATACCATGCTGTCTTAATTACTGTAGCTTTATAGTAAGTCTTGAAGTTAGATAGTGTCATTCTTCCAACTTTATTCTTTAACATTGTGCTATTTTGGGTATTTTGCCTCTCTATATAAACTTTATAATCAGTTTGCGCATATACACAAATTAACTTGCTGGTATTTTGATTCAAACTACATTGAACCTATAGATCAAGTTAGGGAGTGCTGACATCTAAATAATACTGGATCTTCCTATCCATACACATTGAATATCTTTCCATCTACTTAGATCATCTCTGGTTTCTTTCATCAGAGTCTTGTAGTTTTCCTTATTTAGCTCTTGTACATAGTTTGTTAGAATTATACCTGAGTATTTCATTTTTTGTGCTAATATAAATGGTGTTATATTTTCTATTTCAAATTCTACTCATTTATTGCTGGTATATAGGAAAGCAATTGACTTTCGTATATTAACCCTGTATCCTGCAACCTTGCTATAACAGCTTGTTAGTTCCAGGAGTTTTTTGTCAATTCTTTGGTATTGTCTACATAGACCAGTCATCTGTGAACAAAGACTTTTTTTTCTTCCTTCTCAATCTGTGTACTCTTTATTCTTTGTATTGTCCTCCTGCATTAGCTAAGACTTATAGTACAATGTTGAATAGGAATGGTGAGAGGGATTGCATTCTTTTCAAATCTTTGGGAATTATTCCCTCTCTTTTCGTAGATATTTAAATTGCTGTTTTTTGCTTCTTGTTTTTTATTGTTCCCAATTATAAGGCTGCTTGAAATCTATGTTGACAATTAACAAATGACTATAAAATAAACACCTGTGTACTCATTACCAGATCAAGATGTAGGATATTGTCCGCTACCCAGAATCTCCCCCATGTCTCTTCCAAATTATAGAAGGTTTTCTTAAAATTTCAATTTGTTTCATATCTTGTTATGTTTATACCCTTTAACCTAAAGTCACAGAATAGGGGTGCCTGGGTAGCTCAGTCAGTTAAGTGTCCGAATCTTGATTTCAGATGGCTCTCATCATGATCTCCTGGTTTGTGAGACTGAGCCCTGCATCAAGCCCCAAGTCAGGCTACCCAGTGACAGCATCGAGCCTGCTTAGGATTCTCTCTCTCCCTCTATCTCTGCCCCTCCCCCACTCACACACTCAATCACAGGCTCATGCTCTCTCTCTCTCTCAAAACAAATAAACTTTTAAAAATAAATAAATAATAAATATTAAAAGACACAGAATATATTACAATACACAGATTTAAACTAACCCATTTCTAAACTTAATTATATATTTCATCTAGTCTTACTGAAACATTTGTTTTTATGATTTTCAGCTAAATGAGGAAACCCAAGAATACATATTGAATCTTTTCCAACGTTATGTTGATGATGGTTTATATTTTGTCAATAAAAAATGCAGCCAAGCAATCCCACAAGTGGACATCAGCAAAGTTACTACACTCTGTTGCTTATTGGAGTCTTTGATATTTGGGAAAGATGGAGTTACTTTGACAATGGTACGAAAGTTTTCCTCAATGCTATATAGCTATGAAAATGAAATTGTTATATAGATGCTTTGCAAATAAACAACACTAAATTTTCTATAAAATGATCATTTGATTTTCAAGTTAATTTTCCAGGCAAGTAATGATTGTGAATAGATTCATAGAATCTCTAAGTTGCAAGGAATGTCAAAAAACCTATAGTTTATTCTTCTACTCAATGTTTAAATTCCTTACAGTCTACAACATACTCTACAATGCATTCCTGGTATATGTGCCTGTCTAGCAGCTGTTTAAATACCTTCATGCAGGGGCGCCTGGGTGGCTCAGTCGGTTGAGCGTCCGACTTCAGCTCAGGTCACGATCTCACGGTTCGTGGGTTCGAGCCCCGCGTCAGGCTCTGGGCTGATGGCTCGGAGCCTGGAACCTGCTTCCGATTCTGTGTCTCCCTCTCTCTCTGCCCCTCCCCCATTCATGCTCTGTCTCTCTCTGTCTCAAAAATAAATAAACATTAAAAATTTAAAAAAAAAATACCTTCATGCAGGTATAAACAAAGTTATAATAGTCAGTTGAAAGACATATTTGAGCTTTTTTCTACATATTCCTTGTCATTTGTGTTTTCATCAGAGTATTTAAATATGCACTACTATAAAGCGTTGCTCTTTGAACTGTTGAGTCAACTATAAGAAACATATACTATGCCCTTTTTTTAAATGCATGAGTCTAACCAAAAGAAAACAATCTTTAGACTTTGCAATTTAAGGATTCTTTTTATGTGAACAAGTAAAATACTAAAATTCTTTCTCTTTATTCTTTCAGGAACAAATAAAACTGAATACAGTACTATGTCAGACTTTTATATTCTGTTATTTATGGTCTTTGGGTGGAAATCTAACTGAAAACTACTGGGATTCCTTTGATACATTTATTAGAACACAATTTGATGATAATCCCGATGCCAGGGTAAGAGCTAAATGCATTTAATTTTAAAATAATAACTGAACCATTACAATTAAATTTCAAGACTAGAATTTTAAAAGACTTAGTTCTACTGCAAATATAAAAATCCTTCACTATAAGGGTTTCTAAAATTATTACCTTTTTATTTTTTTTTTTTTAATTTTTTTTTCAACGTTTTTTATTTATTTTTGGGACAGAGAGAGACAGAGCATGAACGGGGGAGGGTCAGAGAGAGAGGGAGACACAGAATCGGAAACAGGCTCCAGGCTCTGAGCCATCAGCCCAGAGCCCGATGCGGGGCTCGAACTCACGGACCGCGAGATCGTGACCTGGCTGAAGTCGGACGCTTAACCGACTGCGCCACCCAGGCGCCCCTAAAATTATTACCTTTTTAAAACCACAGATAGCATTTATTGTATTAAAATTTTTAATAATTCTCTCCCATATGAAGAAAGTAAGGTATAAAAGTAGGGGCACCTGGGTGGCTCAGTTGTTTAAGCACCTGACTCTTGGTGTCAGCTCAGGTCATGATCTCACAGTTCATGGATTTGAGCCCTGCATCAGGTTCTGTGCTGACAGAGCCTGCTTGGGATTCTCTCTCTCCCTCTCTCTCTGCCCCTCTCCCACTTGTGCTCTCTCTCTCTCTCTCTCTCTCTCTCTCAAAAAAATTATATAAAAACTCCCTACTATAAACAATATATTGAATTCTAGTTAGTACACTTATTCTTCACAGTGTTATGGTTTGACAATTCAGAAATTGCTTTCTGTACATTCTAAGATTGAGCAAATAAATATATTGAGGATAATGCCAACCAGGTTTCTCACTGTTAGAAAAGGGATTTACAAATATGGAAGGGGAAAGATTAGAAGGCACCTGTGTTCTTGCAATTCCAAGAATTCCAACTGTAATTGGAAGTAATGGTTTTCATGGATTTTATATATATATATATGAAAATTAATACATATATTCATACATACATAAATTTCCTAGTCCTGTGTGCTAAGAGGAACTAGAAGCAAGGACACCTCAAGAGCAATTAGCATATGTATGTTAATTTCTAAATACTGCTCTCCATGAAAGGAAACCAAGGCTCCTTAATGAAATAGCTGATTCCAGCCACTGGGACAAAGGATGTACAGAATGAGCCTAGAACATCTTCTTATGTCAGATAGGAAAGAAGTTCTCAGAGAATGATGTCAACACAGGAGCCAGTTCATGAAGGGCTACCACTGGCCAAATCTGGGCAGATTTGAGCATCAAAATAAATAATGGTATGGGATTACAAGTCTTTGCACGAAATAAAAACCTGTGAGTCCATACTCAAAATAAAAATATACATGAATAAATAAATAAGGGGAGAGAAGGAAGAGCTCCATCTCACAAAAGAATACCAAGTAATCTGCATAGGAGAAGTGATGGAGTTAGAACATCATAACTTTGCAACTGTCATAGTAATAATTGATTTAGGCAGGAATCATCAATGGATGCCAAAACTAGTGGGTGACGGTTTGATGAGAAACAATACTTAATAGTTTCAAATTATCTCCTACGAATCATTTGATTAATTGCAAAGACAGAAATAGTATTGTTACAGTAAAAAAAAAAAAAAAACCTTGCAAACATGACCTTAACTAAGAAATCAATTTAACATCAGTATTAGGACAAAACTGTGCCTTCTGGCATAGTGCACTGAGAAGGACACAACCTCAGTTCTGAAGTATTCCTTTCAAACATGCATGACCTAAATGTAATGATGGGAATACATCTGGAATGCCTAAATGGAGGACCATTCTGTAAAATAAACTGGCCTATATTCTCCAAAAATGTCCATCATGGGAGACAAAGAAAGTTGAGGAAATTTTCCAGATGAAGAGACTAAAGAGATATAACTAAATACAATGCATTATCCTGTATTGGATCCTAGACTGGGGAAAATCTAGCTGCAAGTGACATTATTAAAAACACTGGCAGGGGCACCTGGGTGGCTCAGTAGGTTGAGTGTCCAATTCTTGATTTTGGCTTAGGTCATCATCCCAGAGTCATGGGATCAAGCCCTGCATTGGGGTCTGCACCGAGCATGGAACCTGCTTAGGATTCTCTCTGTTTTCTTCTACCCCTCTCTCCGCTGGCATGCTCTCTCTCTCTCTAAAAAAAAAAAAAAAAACACTGGCAATATTTGAGTATGGAATGTAAATTGGATAATAACATATCGCTATTCAATTTCCTGATTTTGATCATTTTACTGTGATTATATAAGACAATATTCTTGTTCTTTAGGAAATACACACTCAGTTATTTAGGATAAGGTGGAATAGTGTATACAATTAACTCTCAAAGAGTAGAAAAATACAATAATAAAGCAAATGAGGCTAAATGTAAACAATATAGATAAAGAATATATGGAGTCCTTTGCACTATTCTTTTAACTATTCTGTAAGTTTTAAATTATATAAAAGTTAAAAGTTATCAAAAGAAAAAAATCCATAAGAATCTGAGCCCTATGGATTAGGACCTTTTAGTAGATATGAAACCCTCCTGGATCCTCAAGATTATTGTATCATAATTGGATAAGATTATTAAGGACAGCTGGGAATTTGGTACAGACAGACCCCTCCGGGTCAAGGGAAATGATCTGGGATCATTGGAGGGCAGTAGGAGAAGGTGCAAAACAAGCATTCAGTATTCATTTCAACAAATGTTTATTGAAAATCTGTTACATGGTAGGCCCCATTCTGTTTCTGGGGCTAACACAAGTGATCAAAGAGACTATGGTTTTAGCACAAGGGTAGACAAATAACACCAGACAGGTAGACCAGTGACTTATCTCAGAGGAGGATGAACCAGTGACTTATCTCAGAGGAGGATGGAGGTGTGGCTGGTATTGATGGGGAAGGGGAAGAAAGAAGCTTTCTGATATTTTCTGGATATGTTCTACATCATGATTCAAGGGTAGTTACATTGATATTTACATATCAAGAACACCTTAAACGGCCTTGTAAAATCAGACAAAATAATACACCTTAAATGTTTTTTAAAAATAGAATAAAATAGAAAATAGAGTAGGGGTGCCTGGATGGCTCAGTCAGTTAAGCATCCAGCTCCTGGTTTCAGCTCAGGTCATGATCTCGAGGTTGCTGAGTTTGAGCACCACAGCCAGCTCCTCACTGACAGTGTGGAGCCTGCTTGGAATGTCCTCTCTCTCTCTCTCTCTTTCTCTCTCTCTCTCTCTCTCTCTCTCCACCCGTCCCCTGCTCACATGCACACACATGCTGTCCCCAAAGTGAATTGCAGATAGTAGGGGTAAAGTTTATACATATTTGTAGACACATATTTGTGAATGTACTAGGTCACCATGTAAAATGGATTTCTTATTAAGAGTTGCTGTCAAATGAGCTTGAAACACAGCTTCTTTGTACAGCTGCCAGAATGAGCGTTCTGAAATGCAATCTAATCATGTCACCCACCTGCTTAGAATCCTTGCCTAAATTCTTGCTCCATGCACTTTGCTTTGAAAAGCGAGGCTTTTCATAACCTGGCCCCTGCCTGTGTTTTCATATTCATCTCTCACTGTACATACTGCTCTTGTATTTCCCAGCATGCATGGCACTTTCCATGCCTTTAGCCTTGTCTTCACCCCCCTTCCCCATCTCATTCCTTCCTTGCCTGTGGGCTCCTGCTTTTCCTTCAAGTCTGAACTATAACATCACCACCGCTTGGAAGCTTTCCTGAATCTCTAGCCACCACCATAACTCCCTGCAAGTAGACATGAGTTGTCCTGCTTTTGTAAGTGTACTAACTCCATTAGAACCCCACTTCTCTGTGATATTAACTGATATGCTTTTGTCCCCCATGTGAATTTCAAGGTCATTGAGGGCAGAGGCTCTCATTCAGCACTCGCCTCCATCTCCCCAAGCACATTAGTCAGCAAGGAGTAAGCCCCTGAATGTTGACTTGAATTGAAAATGCTTTACAATTCTATTTATTTATATATTTATTTAAATATGAAATTTATTGTCAAATTGGTTTCCATACAACACCCAGTGCTCATCCCAACAGGTGCCCTCCTCAATACCCATCACCCACCCCCCTCTCCCTCCCACCCCCCATCAACCCTCAGTTTGTTCTCAGTTTTTAAGAGTCTTTTATGGTTTGGCTCCTTCCCTCTCTAACTTTTTTTTTCCTTCCCCTCCCCCATGGTCTTCTGTTAAGTTTCTCAGGATCCACATAAGAGTGAAAATATATGGTGTCTATCCTTCTCTGTATGACTTATTTCACTTAGCATAACACTCTCTAGTTCCATACAATTCTAATCTAAGGTTTTAGTATAATCAATCTATCAGATTTTTTTTATGCATTGTGTCGCATGGTTGTGTTTAAAGTATTGGACTCTGATACCTAAACAACTACTTCTCTACAAAGGGGGAAAAAAAAACAAATAGATTCATATTCCATGACTGCCTTTGTTTATGTGTGAATTTTTCTATTGCTGTGTATCAATCCTATTGAAAGTGGTACTTAATTTTATGCTCTAGCTTCCCAGTTCTGGTGATCTGTGGAGCATTCATATGGACTTCGACACCAAACGACTGGATCCCTGGGAACGAATCATACCCACCTTTAAGTACAGCCGAGATGTTCCTTTTTTTGAAATGCTAGTCCCCACAACTGACACGGTGCGCTTTGGATATCTAATGGAAAAACTACTGGCAGTCAGGCATTCGGTGCTGTTTACTGGAATAACTGGAGTTGGCAAGGTAGGAAACCTACCTGAAACAAGGTCTGTCCAAAAATGAGGGTGTGGTGGACTTAGAATTGTAAGCCCCAGAAATAACATATTATTTTTCAGAGGAAATTCTTTTGAATTTTGATCATTTTTCAGGAAGAATGTAACTATGCTGAATCTGTATCTATCTTGGGAATTACTCCAAGGTCTGCCAGTTTCTGAATAAATCCTTGGTGTAGATAACACATAAACCAGAAGACCCTAAGGACCAATATTGTGGGTTTGGGGGATTTTATGTTATATCCCTTGGAATTTCTGGGGCTGTCACTACAAAGATTAGGGTGGGAATTGGTGAGAACAGTTTGCATCCTGAGCAGACTATTGATAAAGGTGAGTCTGTCCCCTCCTGCCCATTGGCTTCTACCTGGCACAACAATGGGATTTGGAAAAAGTGGACTCTAGCGGGAAATGTTGATGGTTTGGTCTTTTGGGTTTCTGGGGTGGGTCCACATAAACAGAAATTCACTGGCGAACTTCTAAATTATTTCTAGAAGAAATTTGGGTTCTTCTGTGACTTGTGCTATCAAATTGAGACTTGGATAGGAGCCAAGGTGGATTCTGGTATAAAACTAAAATTAAAACTTTTGCTAAGATTGCTGATTAAAATATTTCTTTGGCTCTGATAAATATAATTAAATGGAATCTCCAAGAAGAAGAAAGACATTTTGATCTGGCTTTGACCTATCTCCTTTTATCCTGTTTCTTACTCATTGTACTGGATTGTTACTGATGTAGACAATTGAAAGGTATATTGAATGTTAGATCGGTTAACGTATTTTTAAATTTAAAGTCTGTCATTGCAAAAGGATTGTTGAATCGAATTCAAGAATCAGCTGCCTATGTTCCTGTTTATCTAAACTTTTCTGCTCAAACTTCATCTGCAAGAACACAAGAGATCATTGAGTCAAAACTGGAAAGGAAAAGAAAAAACATACTAGGTAAGTGTTAGCCAGTTTTATTTGTCTTACACAAATTATTTATTAAACTAATCACAAAAACAAAATGGGTAATAAAATTACAAATGCATATTTTCTTTGTTTAATGTATTTATAAAGGTGATTCTATTAACGACATTCTTTCCTGTGCCATATATCCATGTATCTTACTGTTTAGTGAGTAAGGAGTTTATTTCTATCATCACCTTCAACTCAGAACACCTTTGGTCTGTGGCTCTCCCTCTCCATGCATGCTCTACTGTCAAACCTGCATGGATTTCCCTTTATTTAAAACAAACCAACAAACAACTACTTTGTATCTCGTGCATTGAGTTACCTGAACTGAGCAAGGAATTGGCATGAAACTGTCTACGTTTCTTCTTTAGCCAGTGCTTTCAGCCAGGCTTTGTGGGATCTCCCTCACGATCCCATATTAACTGCTTAGATAAATAGTATACCTCTCTGGTCAGTTGCAGCTATTTTGAATCAGGTCTCATGTAAAGCTCTGATCCCAAACCCAATTTTAAGCTGTTCCTCTCCTCTGTTGTAGACCTGGTTTGTGGCTCATGGTGCTGGAGGTAGAGAGGGGTATGGGATGCCCCTTTGCCCTTTCTGGCCCTCTCTGTAGGAGGCTCTGGTGTGTTGGGATGGGAGGAGGAGAGGAAAGGACAAGTGTTCTCCCTAACTGGCATTTAGATGAGCCTCTGTGTGGATCGTCCCTACCTCTCTTGCTGGTGCTGAATGACTGTCAAAGCTGTCTGTGTGGCAGGCTTCTAGGAGCAGGCTCTGCGAGGGACTCCCCAACAAGATGTGTACAGGTCAGGGATTGGCCTCCCAATTGGAAAGTCCCCTGATGTTGGCAATCAAGGTCTTAGCCCCCACTCAGTCCCACCCTCCAGCCGTATATCTGCAGTCCTTGGTGCTGGGTCCACTTGGCTGGCCCACAGCCCTCCTGGGTGGAGTACTAGCCAACCCCAGCTGCCTTCCACGTTGTCTGTTATCTAATGGGCCCTGCTGTGCCAAGCTGTGGGGATACCAGCTGCTTTACTGCCTCCTCTCTATTTTCCTTTTTCGTACTCTGGTAGGCACAGGGCAACGAATACTAATCTCTGTAGTGGGAGACCATATTTTTGTGAATGATTCTCTTGGAGCCCCTTCCCACTCCTGTCCTGCTTCTTGACTTCAGGGATCTGGAGGATGGAGTGGGGCACTGAGTTTGCCACGACTCCTTCATTATTGGCAAGTGCTGGATGCCAGAGTGGGTGGAGTCACCTCCTCTGCTTAAGTTGTTCTCTTTTCTCAGTCATTACTCCTTTTTTTTTTTCCTACCAGTATGTATATCGATTTTCTTTAAGTTAAATATGGCATTCTGAAACTCCACTGTACTGGATTTCCCTTTGATGAGACCATGATGCTTTCCAGCCCCGTTTTCCCTGCAAAGGGTGGTGCAATTAGGTCAGGGAACTTGGGAGCGCTTCTGTTTCCTGCCCTGAAAAGAAAATGACCTTCCTCACCCCATGCCAGGCCACACAGTTGGTGAGGGAAGTGGCAGTGCCTTGTATTGAGAAAGATCCAGTCCTGACTGGAAAGCTGACATCATCCTGCACCTCTGGGAGTGAGGGCAAGGACCCACCTGACAGTGTGGGTGTCCCGGCCCTGTCCACCTCTCCCTGCTGGGGCCCTCCTCACGTAGACAAACTGAGCTCATTATGACCTACAGGGTGTTCATTGAGTCCAAAGCCTTACCTAAGCTTTGTCTTACATTTTCCAATGGCAAATCTTAATTCTTAAATTAAATTCATTTTATTCCCCAGGAGCACCAGGAAACAAACAAGTTGTGATTTTTGTTGATGATTTAAACATGCCCAGACTGGACCGCTATGGCTCTCAGCCTCCAATTGAATTACTTCGGCAGTATCAAGATTTTGGTGGATTTTATGACAGAAACAAACTCTTTTGGAAAGACATACAGGTTGCTTTAGGTTTTAAATTACTTTCTGTGTTTAAAACTTGTTTGCCAGGGCTGCCATACAAAATACCGCAGACTGGGTGACTCAAACAACAGAAATTTATTTTCTCACAGTTCTAAAGGCCAGAAGTCTGAGACCAAGATGTCGACAGGGTTGGTTTCTTCTGAGGCTTCTCCCCTTGGCTTGCAGATGGCTATCTTCTCCTGTGTCTTCTCATGATCTTCCCTCTGTGTCGGTCTGTGTCCAAATGTCCTCTTCTTATAAAGACACCAGTCCTACTGGAGTAGAGCCCACCCTAATGACCTCATTTTAACTTAATTACCTCGTTAAAGACCCTATCTCCAAATATAGTCACATTCTGAGATACCAGAGGCTAGGCCTTCAACATATGATTGGCCAGGGGGAATAGGAGGACACAATTCAGCCTCTAACATATAGACTTGGTGTTTTTAATATGTGACTCAAGTTATTTAATCTATATTATATTCTTGCCCCTTTATTCAGGAGATTCATGGACAAGTGAGACAGGCCCACCTCCCCGAGGGCTCAGCTTCAGGGGGTAGTTGGACTTGTATTTATAATGCAGGATGATGAGTGGAGAGAGACTGGAGGTAGGCAGGGCTGGGCACTGGGCTGAGGATGAGAGAGGCCTTCCCAGAAGAGGTGATGTTGGAAAAGGGTTTTGCAGTCCGAGCATGACAAAGCAAGGAAAGGGAGCATTTTGCATCTCAAAGCAGGGAGTGTAGAACACCATGGTGGTGTGGAATGTGGGCACCAAAGTGGCAGGAGATGCAGAGATCAGCCCAGGGGGCCATGCTGCCATGACAAGGAATGTGGATTTATCCTCTAAGAGGTGCTCTGTCTCTAGAGGAAATATTATGGAAAGATTTCCTTGGCTGCAGAGGAGGGGTGGTCTAAGGGGGTCAAGACCAGAGGCAATTACGATATCATGTATTGGCCCATTGAAAATGTTATGACCAAAGGCTCATAACCCTGTTTTTCCCAAAGGAGCCATGGATCAGTATCTTAATTCAGTGTTCCACTGATTTTATCAAACAAAGCTACCACAAATAATAAGAATAAACTATACTTAATATTTGTCAAATGAATATATTTTAACCCAAGATACAATTCGTTAACAATTTTTTAAGATTAAATTTTTACATAGGTGTGTTTATACAGATAGATGTGATAGCTGAGTGACCTTGAACAACTTAACCACCCAGGGTCTTGATCTTTCTCATCTGCAAAATTAGGGTGACAGTAGTGATCTCCCGAGGTTGTTGTGAGGATGAAGCCAGATGATGTGTGGGGAAACATAACGTAATCCTATCATATGGTAGGTCCTCAAAAAAGTGTTGGTTCTGAGGCCTCCCATTGGCATGGGCAGCTCTCATCTCTTTCTTTGCTGGGTGACCCACGTGGATTTCTTCTCACACAGGATGTAACGATCGTCTCAGCATGTGCACCTCCAGGTGGTGGCCGCAACCCTGTGACTCCCCGTTTTATCCGACACTTCAGCATGCTGTGCCTTCCGACGCCCTCAGAGCACAGTCTGAAACAGATTTTTCAGGTAAATATGAATTTAAACCTAGGCAAGAGAGAAAAAGAAAATATATTTGTTCTAAAACTCCCACAGTCAAAATAGGCTGTTGTGTTTCTGGGGAGCCCACCGGTCCCTTTTCCTGAGCAGAAACCAGGTAAACCCAGAGGCAACTGGGAAGTAGCTGGCAGGCATTTGCATCACTGCCTTCTGTGTCTGTGATCTCAGAGACAGTTTTAGGAATGCAGAAAGATTGTCAAAGCACAGCTCCTTCCTTTAAGGAAGGCTGTATCTTTGGCCCTTGCCTCCCAGCAGTCACCAGATCTTGCCCACTACCCACCCACCCCCCGCCTCTGTGCTCCTCTCATAGCTGGCCACCAGGTCCCTGTGCCCACTTGCCCATCAGAGTCCCTGATACCCCAAGGACCTCAAGCATAACACACCTAATCTAGAATTCATCACCTTACTGCCACGACCACCTCCAACAAAAACAACCACCCATATTTCTTCCACCTGTACAAACTTCCCATGGGGCCACTCCTCATCCTTTAAATGGGGGAATATAACCGTGCCTGCCCTGTAAGTGCTCAGCAACATTATTTTGAGTAGGATGATGAGAGAACATGAGACAGCATGCCATCACCAACCAGCAAAAGCTCATAGAGAAGATGGTGAGCTGAGTCTTGGGGGACCAGAATTGACAGGGAGGAACAGATCTTGGGAACAGAAGGCTCACGGGTAAATGCAGTCACAGGGGCAAGAAATGGTAATGTGGGCATACAGGTGGGATAAGACTGGTGACTGGTTTGGAGAAGCTGACTTTGGTGGTAAATCACCTGGAAGCCAAAGAGGGGCAGTGACACTGGCTGTAAGTGAGCCACTGCATTCTCCAGCATTGGCCTCTCCTTCCCATGGGACCCTCTTCGAGGAGAAAAAGGACAGAGCCAACATGTACACAATGATTAGTAGATGGAAAGTGGTTTTCATATTGAAACAGCTTACATCCATGGGAAATTGTTTTTAAAAAATTTGAGGTAGTTTCAGTAAGTTGTTGAGGAGCTAATGCCAAAATGACACATAAGAACCCCCACATTTCAAAAAACTTTGTTTTTTTAAACTTTTGTTTGGTAGAATACTTTCAAATATGAAAGGCTGGAGCTTATCTCCTATGACAAAGTGTAGAACAAAACATGAAGTGGGTAACAGGGACCAACACAGGCATTAGAAGAATTTTTTGAATCCCCCCCTCTTTTGTTGAAACCCTGTGTATACATTTTGAAGTTTGAAATGAGTGACTCCCAAACATACTATCCTGACACACTTTGTGATATGATTAGCAGAGAAGTATGTCCCAGGTACCCTATGCCTGATGATAAAGTACTGAATTTGCTAATTCTTTCATATTTCAATAAATGAGAGCAAATTCAAGGCTATCCCAACAAAAAATGTCATTCTTAATTATCCTACAATGCTTTCTTGGATGGGAAGGAAAATGTGGAATCTGGCCTCCTGGAAATGAAATGATTCCCAACTCTCAGCCTCCTCCCTCTCCCTGTAGGATTGTCACGTCCATGGGAAATGTGTCACTCACAGGGACATCATCTGGCAAGTACATCCCAGCTGAAAACAGGCAGGAACTGTTTCCTTTCATTGTAACGTACAGGCGAATATTTAAAACTTGCACTAACTGGGGGCGAAAATGGAAATGAAATTTCCAGCCCTCTCTCTCCAGCCCTGAGAGATCCCAGGGCTGCTGGGTTGGACTAGATTCAGGTGGGGAAGCCTATACTCCTCACTGTCAGAATAGACAGGATGTTTTACCTGTAGAAGAAAAGAAGTTGTTCTAGATCCATGGATCCCAAGCTCTACGTTCATCACAACCCATCTAAGCAGTGCCCAAGACCTCATACCCCACTTTCCCTGTCCTTGGTCACTGTACGAGGAAAAAGAACTTGAGGGACCACCAAGAACTGAAGAAAAGCAAATCAATAAATTAAAGTAAATCTGTCGTTAGCAACATGAATAACTGATTTATTTCCACTGTATGAAAGAAGCTGATGAGTCTACATAGTACATGTATAGTATATTTATAGGATGCACATAATGTTTTCAACCATCTATTATTTGGAAAACAATTAGTAGTTTCGCTGTACTTTCTTGGATAGTCTGTTGCAAGTTAGCCAAACAGCACACATATGCAGGGAGCAAACCACTAAGGATGGCTTTGCTGTGATTTGGATTATGTGTGTTTATGAGTGACTGACTCATCCTTGAGCCACATTCATACACATCTTCGTGTTTACTTACTGGAAATTTATACACAAAAAATGTGCATCACTATATATCCTAAAGGTCAACTAAACAGCACACAACAAATTAGATTGATGATGTAGATGTCATTTCTAATTAGAAAGATGTAACAGCAGTAATCAAAAATGATGAACAGGGTGCCTGAGTGGCTCAGTCGGTTGAGCATTCGACTCTTGATTTCATCTCAGGTTGTGATCTCACCGTGGTGAGATAGAGCCCTGCATGGGCTGGGCTCTATACTGAGTGTGGGGCCTGCTTGGCATTCTCTCTCCCTCCCTTTCTCTCCCCCTCCCCCACTCATGCTCATGCTCGCTCTCTCTCCCTCTCTCAAAATAAATAAATAAACTTAAAAAGAAAAAGATCAACTCCGTGAAGTACTAACAATGTCCTCAGGCCAAAACGTCCTTCCCCCAAACTGTGGGAATTCTGGCTCAGTCTTGTGTGCGTATTCTTAGTAGAAGCTTTTCAAAGTTGCTAGACATGCCATGTAAGGCAGACCATTAAATAGAATACCACGCCCTGGTCCTCAGTAAACTCTATAACGACGTGCTAATTGTAATTTATGAATATCAGTTTAGTAGTTCTTAATTTCATTCATTGAACAAATATTTGTTGAGCAGCTCCCATGTGCCAGACATTGGTGTTACATTTTAAACAAATCAGATGCCATCCTTGTGCTCACGGAGCTTCCACGATGGAGCCAGATAATAAACAGATGAATGAACTAATATATATTATAGTAATACTATCTATAACTATATAATTTGTGTGATGGAGAATAAACAGACTACAATTTTAATTTTTTAATATATAATTTATATACAATATGTGTAGTAAAATTTTTATTTTATATATGTTGGGATGGTCCTACTCAAAATGTGGGCCATATGGAGCATGTTAAACCCATGTTGGGGTCCCAGAAGGATGGTACCTCAAAAGATAGCCCTCATAAGCTGCTAAAACTAATGTTTAACAAGGAAGCTCATTGAAACAAATACTTGGGTTTATTTTAAAATATGTCTTATATGAGCCAAAAGTCTAAAGTCACAAGGACTGACTTACAAGCATTGGTGTGCGTTCTGGTGGCTTCTCCCATGAGTAACTCCAAGGTTAATAGTGATGGGAACTTATCTATTTAAAAATCTATGATTGTCCCAAGCACCTGGGGGCAGCAGGCTAGCTAGTAAATAAGAACTTTGAGATTGTGGCAACATATGAGAAGATCAGAGAGCCATAAGAGACACTGACAGGAGGAGTCAGGGAGGGCCTCTCTAAAGAGATGACAAGTAACCGAAAACACAAGAATCAAAAAGTCCCTGCCAGCAGAGAGCCATGTGGCAGCAGATGGTGGAAGGGGGACAGATGCGTGGAGACCCTGAGAGAGAAGAGAGCCTGGGTGGTTAGGCCAATGTGGCTGGGTCACGCTGAGCAATGGGGAAGAGGGTACAGTGAGCCTGGACTGACAGGGGAGGCAGTGCCTGAAGGAAGACAGGAGCGGAAATGGAGAGGCCAGTGAGAGAAGAAAAGGGTGAAAGAAGCCCCCATGAAAGAGTCAGGGCTGGAATGAGCTCATGTCAGGGAAGCAGACATTCAAGAAATGTATTCAAGCTTGACTGGGGGGGGGACAGAGAATGGGAAGTGTCAAAGGAGACTTCTGTGTTCCTGGTCTAATCACAGGGTGGGGCCATATGCTGGGGACGCTAAAGGGGGGAAGAGGTGCTGTTATGAGTAAGTTGTACTTTAAACATACATGAGGACGAAGTCTATGGAACTCTTAGTAATTCACCCATAAAAATCAGAGAGAGGATTTTTTCCAGATGAGTTTGGGCATTCCACAATGACCCTCTGGACACACAGTAAGCAGAAGTCTAAATTACATGGAGAGTAAGTTTGGTCCGTTCTCTGGTCAGATACAAATGTGGCTCAGGGATCACCAATCTCAGAAGACGGGAGTGCGCCCACTCTAGGGGACATACTCTGAAGTGAATGGAAGAGTTTTATCACCCATATGTCCTTGCATTGGAATCCAACTTTCTAGTTATTATTAGGAAAAGCATCATCATAAAAAAAAAATTCTAACCCTCTCACATTATGTTTCTTGTTCTAGGCCATCTTAAATGGCTTCCTCAGTGACTTCCCACCAGCTGTAAAGCAAACCACATCAAACATTGTAGAGGCTGCAGTTGAGATTTATAACAGAATGAGTGTTGATCTTCTGCCAACACCAGCCAAGTCCCATTACATCTTTAACTTGAGGGATTTATCCAAATGTGTACAAGGTAATGTATGGAACCCTCATTCTCTGACCTGCACCCTCCCTTCATTTCCATTCACCCCAGTCTCTCAGTAGAATTGTATGTACATGAGTGTCTGTGCCACACCCAGAAATCTCATTACATGTTCCCTATTCAGGTCCCCACCAAACCCCACCCCAGACTGACTACTTCACGGCTTCCCTCAGACCACCAGCATCCCTTTCCATTTCTTGCTCCCAGCTGATGACCTGTCTTCTTATTTCACTGAAAACAATAGAAGAAATCAAACCAGACTGCCCCATCTTCCAACTCTCCTAGACAACCTGCATCTGCCTTCCCTCCTACTGCAATGGCTGACGTGTCCCTACTCGGACCACGTGCCAGTACTCTCTCTGACACTGGATCCCATCCTCTCCAGGCTACTCAGGGATTCTGTTCTTTTGTTGTATGACTCATCCTGTCTGCTCTCTACACCTGTGCGTGTAGTAAATGTGCTCCCTGACCCTCTCGGCACTGTGTTGTGGGAAGTGAAGGGTCCCCCATAGAGTGAACACTTGGAGGATTGCTATACATCACTGCTTTTGTTGTAACTTGGTATTATTACAACTATGTTTACAATTACAATTTATATTAATACTCGGAGTACTCAGAGTAATTTGAGTAGAAGCCAGAAGGACCAAGGGCATTTGGTGAGGACTGAACATTGGGAGAGAATGAGAGAGGGAATTGGTGTTCTGAAAAACAGTGTAAAGGTCAGGGGTCGGGGCAGTGGGGCAGGGGCGGCCTGGATGAATATATATGTATATTAAAGAGCTGTGACAGTTCTCACTTAACATGTTGCAACCCAACGTAATAATGAGATGAACGTTGCCTATACTGTGAAGTCTGACCACTTCACGTGTTCAGTTAAAGAAACATCACAAAACAAGAAAAAGGGGTTTGCCAGATAATGTGTCCAATTTTGCTTTCAAAAAGTGAAATCACCATTACTCTATGTGTGTATACCCATTGGGGAAGCACCCATTTCTGGTGGTGTGGGGATAAAGTTGGACTTAAGGATTTTCTAGTTAATTAACCTGTTACTAGATATTCCACAAATGTAGAATTTTCCCTTTTCCCTTCTCTTAAACAAACAGGTATCCTCCAATGTGATCCAGGAACAGTAAGAGAAGAAATACAGATATTTAGACTCTTTTGCCATGAATGCCAAAGAGTCTTCCATGACCGTTTGATTAATAATGAAGATAAGCACTATTTCCATGCTATTTTGACAGAAATGGCCAGTAAATATCACTCGTTATGTAGCTGTTCTTTTTCTTTCTTTTGGTGGGGTGGTGTGGGGGGGGACTGGAAAAGCCATTTGATTTCCATAAAGAAAAATTAAAATGAGCTTAGATAAGGTAAAGGAAAATGGGTTTCAGTCATTCATGTGTAAAAACATTTTTCTCTTCAATGATTCAAATATGTAGAAGTATATGAAATATTATAAAAATCGTTTTGTTGAAACTCAAGAAGAGTTAATATTTTAAATTCAGAAAGGGAATTCTAAGTAGAAAAGGGAAAGTTAGGAGAACCAGCATTTTGTCTGGTAAGAAGCTAGGATATTTCTAAAGTACCTCTTATTTATTAAATACATATTTAAAATTTTTTTTAATGTTTATTCATATTTTGAGATACAGAGTGTGAGTGGGGGAGGGACAGAGAGAGAGAGGGAGACAGAATCCAAAGAAGGCTCCAGGCTCTGAACTGACAGCACAGAGCCCAACGCAGGGCTCGAACTCACAGACCGTGAGATCATTACCTGAGCTGAAGTCGGACACTTAACTGACTGAGCCACCAAGGCGCCCTATTAAATACATATTTAATATCTATTATTTAATAAAATGTCTATTAACATTAAATATTCTTAATCTTAAATTCAGGAGATTATCAACCAAACTAAAATGTTATGGTGTTAACATGGCTTTCTCTCAGTTTCATTCGTACTAGTTAAGCCTTCTAAGTAAAGTAACAGCTGATATTATTCTGTATATCTTATTGAAGTATTGCATTCAAGCTTATCATATATTAAAAATTGATTTGTTTTTTGAATAGACAAACATTTTGGAATTGCAATTGGCCTGGAATATTTTTTGACAAAACCCATCATCTTTGGAGACTTTATTAAGGCAAGTATGTTGACTTGACTACATTTGAAGATTATAAAGTATTTACTATTTTACAGTTCAGTTTCATATTCAGCAAGAACTTTGCTACATCTGTGAAGATTAAAGATCAGGACCAAGGGTCAGCAAACTATGGCCCATAGGTCAAATCTATATTCCGCTGCCCATTTTTGTAAATAAAATTCTATAGGAACACAGCCACGTCCATTTGTGCACTATATTTTTATGTGGTGGCTTTTGCATCACAAGACAGAGTGCAGTAGTAGCAACAAAGGCTATAATGACCTTCAAAACCTAAAATATTTATTATCTGGCCCTTTAGAGAAACAGATTGTTGACTCCTGATCTAGTCACATTTGTTTTGGCAATAGTTTGAATCAGAGCCCCATCAGGTTTTCAATTTGGAAGGAAGAAGAGAGAATTAGTTTCTTAACTCAGGACTGGAATCCCCCTTACTGTATTCTGTATAGCTGTTCAGCCTGTGCCTAAATGCTTCCAGCACTAGAAGCTAATTAGGTTACCAGTGCTGCCTTCTTCATTTCAGGGTAGCTCTCATTAATTGCAAAATTTTTCTTCCTCCTCAGTTTGTACCCCAATAACATGTACACACCAACCCTCTAGAACCACCTCCAATAAGCCTTCCATCTAACCATCCTACCTGTGTTCATTGATAACCATCTTGTATTTCCAAGTTGACTCTTGTTGGGTGCAACATTCCTAGTGTCTTCAAGAGGGCAGGGGCCATGTCTGTCTTGTTCACTCTAAATCTCCAGCTTCCTGCATAGAGCTAGGTATACAGCAGGCTTTCAAACAAATGAACAACTTGTCTTTCTATTACAAGTATGCAATTACCTCATCACCCTGTAACCCCTGACAAATAAAAAAGATAATTTGTGTGAAACAGATCTATTTAAATGTATTTAAAAACAAAGTCCAAAGTTTGTTTCCAGGTGGTCATTCTATTTCCTATGTGTTCCTACTGATCTAATTATCAAATAGGGGAATAAAGCAATAGGAAAAGAGCAGTTGGACCCTTCTTGCATTACCTATAAGTATTTTAATCAATGGCTCCAAATAAAAATGCCCCCAGGGCAGTTGCTACAGCAAAGAAAAGACATCATCAACAGGTCCAAACAGGACCTCACACAGGAACTCAGTTCCTTATAGTTTACACCAAATTTCATTCCCAATAGTTTAATTAATGAGATGACCACTGGTAAAAACTACATGTAGTTCTGGCATGATTTTTTATAACCCTAACAGTCTGGCATGCATAATTTTCAGCCCATTTAGCTTTTCTGATATCAACAGGCTGAGAGCAAAAATATGAAACCACAATAAGGTACAGTGAGAAAGTATGAAAACCTATTTCTGAGCTCCTGTGTGGATTTTATAGCAAAGATTGCTAAAATTCCAATGTGCCATTTGAAGTTAAATGAAATGGATTTTCAGTTATCCATGAAAATCTGAGTTTCTTAGTCCCATTTCCTTGGTTTTGAAGCCTTGCTAATATGTACATTATATAATACAATATATAACACATATTCATATATATGCATGCAGATGATTAAATAGCAACATGGGTGAAAGAATATTACCTCCTAAGATTATGAATGTGTGTATTTCTGTATCATAATTGATCTAACTTGGTCCCTCTCCCATAAATCATCTTATAGTTTGGAGCAGATAAGACTGATAGGATTTACAATGACATGCCTGATATGGAGAAAATCGCGAATGTTCTACAGGACTATCTTGACGATTATAACCTTATAAATCCCAAAGAAGTAAAGTTGGTGTTCTTCCAGGATGCTATAGAACATGTTTCAAGGTATAGTACTATAGGGTGTCCAATAATACACTGTATTAAAAGGTAAGAATTAGGGTGTCTTGGTGGCTCAGTGGGTTGAATGTCCAACTCTTGATTTCAGCTCAGGTCATGGTCTCCCAGTTCATGAGTTCAAGCCCCACATGGGGCTCTACACAGACAGTGTGGAGCCTGCTGGGGATTCTCTCTCTCCCTTTCTCTCTCTGCCCCTCCCCCACTTGTGCATGTGCACTCTCCCTCTCTCTCTCAAAATAAATAAACTTTTAAAAATCTTTAAGAAAAAGTTAAGAAATGGGGTGCCTGGGTGGCTCAATCGGTTGGGTGTACAACTTCAGTTCAGGTCATGATCTCAGGGTTCATGAGTTCAAACCCTGCATCGGGCTCTGTGCTGACAGCTTGGAGCCTGGAGCCTACTTTGGATTCTGTGTCTCCCTATGCCTCTCCCCCGCTAACGTTCTGTCTCTGTCTCTCAAAAATGAATAAATGTTAAAAAAAATTTTTTTTGAAAGGTAAGAATTAAGTTGTACAAAAGACTTTAAATAGATTTTCAGATGGACAAAGGCCTATTGGCAAATCTTGCTATAATGTAAAAGTTATTTTTTATAGATTTTAAATATAAACCGCATGAATTGGAACCCAGGGATTATTTTGATTAAATATTAATAGATTGTTTTTATTTGTTTTAAATGCCCTGTCTCATTATAAAAAAAAAAAAAAAGGATGTAAGGTAGTTTACAGAGATACATGTACAGTATAAAAAGGCTGATTATGTGTATGCCTAAAGAAATAAGGGGTTCAAGATTATAATGAAATGAGTGGAATCCAAGTATTGTAGACTCCATCTGCTTATAAGCCTGACTTTTACCCATTGCAAGTATCCTTTAAGGGATGCCCATGACAAATAGGTATCCAGCCTGAATATCTGCAGTCCTTGGGGAATACACCCCTTTTTTAAAATTTTAATTCCAGTATAATTAACATACAGTGTTGTATTAGTTTCAGGTGTACAATATAGTGACTCAATAATTCTGTGCGTTACTCAGTGCTCATCACATTACGTGAATCCCCTTCGCCTATTTCTCCCACTCCCTGGACCCCCCTCTGCTAACCATCAGTTTGTCCTCTATATTTAAGAGTCTGTTTTTTGGTTTGTCTCTTGTTTTTCTTTGTTCATTTGTTTTGTTTCTTAAATTCCACATATGAGGGAAATCCTATGATACACCACTTTTTTAGGTGTTTTTGTATACTGTTGACAATTCTAAGTATTAAAATGACACTTGAAGGATGATACACAATTTGCTGCCTGTGACATCTGCTGTCAGTTCCATCCTGTGGAGCAGTAATAATAATGGCACTCGGTGTGAGTATGAAACAATGATATGGAGTATTGCGTTTCATCGTGATAACAGCTCTCTGCGGCCCAGTATCATACTCTCTCTACAGATAAGGCTCCGAGAATGTTCCGGTGGTCTGTTGCTGTATGATAAGCCACCGTGACCCTTGGTAGCTTCATTATTTCCTGATCTCAGGTTCCCAGGGGTTCTGTCTTGGGTGTCTCAATGCAGTCAAAGTCACACAGCATCTGGAGCACATGGCGCACCTCTGCCTGTGTGTGCACGGATTGTGTCTCTCTAGCACAGCAGCATCAGAGTGTCTGGGCTTCTCCCATGGCTCAGGGCTCCGAAGTCCGGTGCCCTGAGAGTGACAACAGAAGCCAAATGCCCTCTCACAACAGCCTCGGAAGTCACATAACATCATTTATACCATACTGTTAGTCAAAGGAGTCGCACAGGCCTACCCAGTTGACAACAAAGGGTCAGAGACTCTGTCCCTTAACAGGATCAAAGAGCAAGTAGGACCAGAAACGTTACTGCAGCCATTTTTGGACAGTCCCGTGTACCACAGAAAGATTAGGTGGATTGTCCCAAGTCCCCTAGCTGGTGAGTCACAGACTGAGAATCGCATCCAGTCCTTTGGCTCTAACTGTGCTGCGGGTGCCTCCACCCAAAATGGATCCACTTTTTTCATTATAGCCCTCAAATATTTGAAAATTGTGACTAGGCTCCACTTAGCTTTCCCTTCTCTGAGCAGATATAACCCAGATCCTCCACTGTTGCCTGTTAGAGATTATTTTCAGCCTCCACATACTGAGCACTTGATAATTTCTCCATGTTCCACTTAAAACGTGATGCCCAGATTTGATATAGTATTCTGTGCAATCCGCAGTGTAAAGTGTGTGTGAGGACAGGATTTCCTGCAGTCTGCTACCATAGCAAGATTTTCACGGCTTTGTTTTTTTTCCCTCGTCAACTACATTTTAGTGTTGGATCGTGTTAAGTTGGACAGTTAAATCCTCAGGATTTTTTTTCTATAAACCATAAGCAATCAATTGTTTTACCTTTCCTATACTTCTGCTGTTTAATCAACTCTAATTTGAGAATCTATTTTTTGTCACAACTCCAGTGTTATAACAATAGTTTGTCACTGGGTTGTTGAGATACCACTTGCTTCTTATCCTTCCCCCTGCCTACATACCCGCATGCTAGCTAGCTCCTAACAACTTTTATCCTATAGCTCACACTGGCCCTAAGCCTGGAAAAAAAAATAATGGTCTAATAATACTCTGGTCTGAGAAACTTCCTGGAGAAGAGACCAGACTATAGGCAAAGTCTGCTTAATTGCATTTATAATCTTTGTTATTTTTATGAAAGAGAATCAGCAGGCCACTCAAGGATTGCTTAAAATATCACAGGAGGAAATGAAAAGCCATTTGTAGAATGGAGGAGACTTGGTGTTCAGATACACAAAGGGCTGCCATGTGAATTACAGCATAGACGTCTTCTTTTTCTAGGGAGGATCAGAAGGTAGGAATTAGAGTAAACAAATTTCTACTTGTAAGAGCTCTCAAATACCTACTGCTGAAGAGCAACAGAAAGGGCTTCATTATGAACATGAGTTATGGGAGAATTCAGTAATTTAGCAGATACTACATTTCCATTTGTTGGTGACATTTTACATTTATTTTTTTATTTTTTAATTTTTTGCATAGGATAAGTAGATAAAAGCCTTCCCAAACCACAAACATTTTTTTTTTTTTCTTTAGAGCCTGTGTTTTCAAAGGGCAATTTGCACCTGGGTATTTCCACCCATTACATATGCCCAGAGTTGTCACCACAGTACAAAGATGGTAAAACAGATCTCAATGAAAATGTAAGCTACTAATTAGGACAGCCATCTCTTGCCTACTGCAGTAGAGAAAATGGAATGCTGGGGGATTCCTAGTGGAGGGACTTTTCTATCTATTGATATGTAGGTTGGCAGAAAAAATAACACTGGGAAGCAGTGTTATTAAGTTATAAGCTTTTTGTTATTAAGTGCTGTAAGATTTTTTGTTTCCAATAATATCAGATGAAAATAATCAAAATACTGTACTGTACCTGAAACAAGGAAAGAGTAACATATAAAGTGCAAGATTTTTTAACAGTCAATATTTCATCCACTGTGGAACACATGCACATTATGGAAAAAAACAGCAAAACATTGTTACATATCCCTTTACCTCTCAATATTATACCAACCTAGGTGACTGAAGAGAAATAAACAGATGATGTGATGTGTCTTCTGTTTAGTGTGCACTGTGACAGAGACAACCATGGAAATAGTGCCTACATCATCTATTTGCTTACTCAAGGGGAGGAGTTGGCAAAGGATCCTAGAGAAGGGCCAATAGGAAATATTTTGGACTCTGTGGGTCATATGGACCTTGTCACAACAACTCATTTCTACCACTGAAACACAAAAGCAGCCACCTTCAGTAAATGAATGAGTGAGCATGGCTGCATTCCAATAAAACTTTATTTATGGACACTAATATTAGAATATCATATGATTTTCACATATGAAAATATTACTCTTCTTTTGATGTTTTTGTTAGCCACTTAAAAACGACAAAAACATTCTTAGCTAATAGGCCATAAAAAAAATTTTAAGGGGCTCCTTGGTGGCTTAGTCTGTTAAACATGGGACTCTTGATTTCGGCTCAGGTCACGATCTCACAGTTTGTGAGTTTGAGCCCGGCCTCAGGCTCCACACTGACAGTGCAGAGCCTGCTTGGGATTCTCTCTCTCCCTCTCTGCCCCTTCCCTGTGCATGTGTGCTCTCTTTCTTTCTTTCTCTCTCTCTCTCTCTCTCTCTCCCTCTCCCTCTCCCTCTCCCTCTCCCTCTCCCTCTCCCTCTCCGTCTCCTTCTCCCCAAATAAATAAATAAACTTTAAAAACACAGTGAAGGGGCAGGATTTGGCCCACACACCATTATTTGCTGACCCCTGTCCTGGAAAAAGCTGTGTTATCGAGGCAGTCAGGGCAGGGAAAGAGCAGACTGGCCTGAGGGACAGAAGAAGGTATGAAACTGAAAGAGACAAATTTGAAGGTTTAATTCTTATTTTAGAAGATCCCAAATAATGACTTAGAAGTCTACTTCACCCTGGAGGAGCACTTTTCAATGTAGACTTCCTGTTCTATGCTCATGCTACATAGCTCCTATCCCCTGCCACCAAAGATAATGGTGCATAGGAGCTGTTTGATCAATGTTTTCTAAGTCATAGTGTTTAAGATCTGGAAGTAGAAGTTGGTTACTTCAATATAGATGATTTGGTAAAAGTGTACTGAATTTCAGAGGGAGATTAAGAAATGACATTTGTCTCCCTTTTTCTTAGAAGTGTAATTTTATTTATAAAAATTCATATCACCAAGATCTTCTTGAGGATAGAACTATTGCAGAAAAAAAGGCATCTTTGTATTTCCTACGAGGCAGAACTACATCTCCAGTTGTCCTCCCCTTATCCACAGTTTCACTTTCTGCAGTTTTACTTACCCACAGTCAACCTCAGTGAGGAAGCAGACGACCCTCCTTCTGATGATTCGTCAGAAGGTCAGTAGTAGCCTAAGTCCAAGTCACAATGCCTACCTCATTCACCTCGCTTCATCTCATCACGTAGGCATCTTATCTCAAATCATCACAGGAAGTACAGTACAATGAGATACTTTGAGAGAGACCACATTCACATAACTTTTATTATAGCATATTGTTATAATTGTTCTGTTATTATTGTTGTCAATCTCTTACTGTGACTAAATTATAAATTAAAATTTATCAAGTATGTATGTATAGGAAAACTAAGGTTTGATCCTACCCATAGTTTCAGGCATCCACTGGGATCTTAGAATGTATCCCCCATCACTGAGGGGGGGAACTACTGTACTTTGTGATTATTTTTCTGATCATATGGTAAACATACTCATTATAGAATTTAGAAAAACATTCATAATTTCACCTCCTCACCCAGCGACAACCACTATTAAAATTGTATGCTTCTTTCAAATATATTTGTAAGTATATAGAGATTTTTACAAAGTTGTATTATGGCACATATTATTGAACATCATGCCTTTAACACTTATATTACATTTGCCTCCAAAATCCTATATAATTAAATACTATTTTAAAACATGGCTTTAATGGTCACATTTATGACATCCTAACGTATTTTCTGTTCCTTTTTAATGCAACTTCTTTCTGTTTCATGGTCTCCCTCTCTCTCACTCTAACGATCTGAAAGGATTCTATTTGCAGCTAGCTTTAAGTTTTGTTTTCTAATATTGTTAGTATGATAGGAAAAACATGAAAGAACTAAATATCCATCACTAGGGAACTGGCTAAATAAGTATGGTATATTTGTTGCTGTATTTACTAGCATGAAAATGTCCATAATACATTATCTAGCAAAACAATCATAAAACAAAATGTAATTAGAGTTTAATCCCATTTTTGTAATACACACATACAAGTCAACATACATAAATTCACTGAACAAATGCTGATGAAGCCCCTACTATGCTAGGCACCGTTCTCAGAGATCAGAACACCCAGGCCCTTGGGGCACCTGGGTGGCTCAGTCGGTTGAGCATCCGACTTCGGCTCAGGTCATGATCTCACGGTCTGTGAGTTCGAGCCCCACGTCGGGCTCTGTGCTGACAGCTCAGAGCCTAGAGCCTGCTTCGGATTCTGTGTCTCCCACTCTCTCTGCCCCTCCCCCGCTCATGCTCTGTCTCTCTCTCTGTCCAAAATAAATAAACATTAAAAAAAAAATTTTTTTAAAGAACACCCAGGCCCTTGTGATAGAGCTTACAAATGGGGAAGGCTTAGCACTTGTTTTCTCCCCTCAGTTACAATGACTGTGTTTTACTTTCATAATTTAAAAAATAATAAAGCCATTATCACTTTCAAATATTTGAACCTAGTCTTTTCTAATTATTAGAATTTTGAATAAAATTAAGATAGATACTCAGACACACAGGCAAACTTCCTGTTAAAAGGGAGAGAGAAATTAAATCTACCGTTATAATTCTCCCATGCTTTCCTAGTTTCTGATAACCCAGTCTGAAATTTTAGATAAATCGTGATGTAATTAAAAAAAATTATTTTTACAGTTTGTATCTTCTTTTTAAGAGGAATTTATCGATACTATCATCTTTTTTATCATCTTAACAATAGTATGTGGACTCGACTCATACACACTTCTCACTTTATACTGACATCTCTCTCCCTTTCTTGGGTTTTTTTAGTTTTATCTATACTTCTTGGGGCACCTCAGTGATTCAGTTGGTTAAGCGTCTAACTTTGGCTCAGGTCACAATCTCACCATTCATGGGTTTGAGTCCCGCATCAGGCTCTGTCCTTGACAGCTCAGAGCCTGGAGCCTGCTTCGGATTCTGTGTCTCCCTTGCTGTCTGCCCCTCCCCTGTTCATGGTCTCTCCCTCTCTCTCAAAAATAAATGAACATTAAACAATTTTTTCTTTAGTTATACTTCTTTATATATCTTCAAGAAATCTTTTAGGAAGGTTTAGATGGCTTATGCTCTGAGCAATAACATGACAGCTTTCCCTCTAACCATTGTCTTATGGAATGTCATCTTATAAAATAGTCACCTAAGGCCAGCCTGAAATTATTTGTCCCTTTGGGAGTAATTTGTCTGCCTTTTAGATGCTCACAGTCTCTTCAGTTATGTCTAAAATATAGATTTCTATATTTCTATTTTATATGTATGCATGCACCCGTATTTTATTTTATATTTATGTATCTTCTAGAAAATCTTTAATGTTTTGCCTCTCCTCTCTGGTTTTCTTTCCTGACCCTCAGGGACTTCAAATCTATGGGTTCCGCTCAGGGGTTTCTTCCTACTGTTTCATCAGCTGTCACATCAGTTCTGTCCCCTCCGGTCTCTCCTTCTGCACTTCCATTTGTGTGGCCTCTGGGATCACACTTGTTTCTCCTACATTTGTCCTCCTTATCTCTATTCTCTTGTCATTGTAATGTCATTATCTTTCTTCTCTGCATTCTGGATAAACTCCTTGAGTTTGTCTTCTACTTCACCTATTGAATTTTCCACCTATTTCAAATTCCCATTTTCCTATTTGCAAGGCCCGTGTTCCGCTGAGGTTTTTTGTTGTTTATTTGTTTTAATATTTATTTATTTTTGAGAGAGAGAGAGCATGTGAGCAGGGGAGGGGCAGAGAGAGAGGGAGACAGAGAATCCGAAACAGGCTCCACACTGACAGCTGAGAGCCCGACACAGGGCTCAAACTCAGGAATCTCGAGATCATGACCTGAGCCAAAGTCAGACGCTTAACTGACTGAGCCACCCAGGTGCCCCTCCACTGAGGTTTTCAATTTGTTCATCAGATTTTCCATCTCCAATTTTTGCTAAACTCAGCTTTTCCCCCGAGTGTTCACTCTAGTATCACCATAGCAGTGCTTTTCATATTCTTGTTGTCAACGTGAATCAGAAATTTTCTAAAATGTTGTCAATATCTTAGATTAAATTCATTTCAGGGCATTCCCACTGAGCTCCCCTTCTGAACCGCACTGTCTTTTCCTAGACCCAGCAGTATTTCTGTATTTCTGCTTGCTCCTCCTTATAAATGAAGCCCTGGGCTTGTTAATACAATGGTTATAATATAAGCAGTGGCTTAGATCAGCCAAGGTTCTGACAAAATCCTTCACACTTTAGAGAAAGGAGAAGAGATTTTCTTTTACTCTACATTTGCATGACCAAGGCCAGCAGCCTGTGGGAAATGGGAGAGATGGACACAATGAAAGCTCAGCAGGTCTTTCCTCCCAGCCATGAACTTTATTTATTTATTTATTTATTTATTTTGATGTTTATTTATTTTTGAGAGAGAGACAGAGTGTGAGCAGGGTAGGGGCAGAGAGAGAGGGAGACATAGAATCCGAAGCAGGCTCCAGACTCTGAGCTGTCAGCACAGAGCCCGACACGGGGCTCGAACTCACGGACTGTGAGATCATGACCTGAGCCGAAGTCGGACACTTAACTGACTGAGCCACCCAGGTGTCCCCCCCACCCCCACCCCCAGACATGAACTTTAGCCACACCTGCTCTTTCCGATGGCCTTTTGTTCAGGGAGTATTCCCCACTGGCCACTAGCGGTCCATACTGGGTCAGGCCCTCTGATCCACATCTGTACACTTGAAATACGTCTTTCTCTGCTTTGTTGCCTGCAGGATTGCCCGCATGATTCGTCAGGAAAGAGGCAATGCGCTGCTCGTTGGAGTGGGAGGCACTGGAAAACAGTCTCTTACAAGACTTGCAGCTCACATATGTGGTTACAGATGTTTGCAAATTGAACTGAGCCGAGGTTATAATTATGACAGCTTTCATGAAGACCTGAGGAAGTTGTACAAACTGGCTGGTGTGGATAACAAGAATATGGTCTTCCTCTTCACCGACACCCAGGTACATGTTTAAATAGCTAAAGTACAAGTGTTATGATCACAAGTGTGCTTTGAATAGTTTGTATGATACAGTGCAAGGAATTGCTCCCTCAGATAACAGATGTCTTGGACCTTGTAAAAGACTTTTATAATACATTTTCATTTATTTTACCAACTGTTGTGTCACCCTTTAAATTCTAAGTAAATATGATCAAAGGTTAAGGGGGTAAGAGAAGTTTGAACTTTTCTTTGAGAAGGACATAGATAACAAAAAGTAATAAATTGTTTCTATAGCAATAAGTATAAGGAAATTATACCCTAACTGAAATCAATTAGGGAAATATGCTTTACCCAAGAAAAGGAAAATAACAATAACGATGGCTGTTTTAGTGTTAAATTAACTTTAAAATTAAAATGGGATTTTATCTATGTCTATAAGAACAAATGTAACTGTTCTTGAATTTGTTCTAAACAAGAAAATTTTCTACATTGACTACACTTAGGCATTTTAACATGAGGGAAAATAAACCTCTATAGAAATCAGCCAAGCAATAAAAAAGTAATGGATCTGATGCGTAAATATTTTAAATTATTTTAAATTAAGTACAATCATAAAATGGGAAAATATTTTTAACATCGGTGACATGCAGTGAATTTATACCTGAATATGTTAACATTTTTTACAAATGAGAAAGGACCCAGAGTCAAATGTATATACTCCACCAGCTTTGGCCACCAGCAGTGCCTGCCCTGGTCCCTAGCTGCTCAACCTGGAGGCACAGCTGGGGACGCCAATAGCCCTTGCAGCCACTGTGACCCCCCCTGCAGCACTCACCAAGGCACACATACTGTGGATCCCAGCAGCCGCCTCAGCTGAAGAAACATAACACACTCGTAGGCCCAGCACCACTACCCATCCCCACACTTGGTGCCCTGCTCCTCTAGACCTGGGGCTACAGCATGCTCCATTGTGCCCCCACCTACACGTGAAAGTCTGCCCTTACTGAATTCAGTCCATAAAGTCTGGAAGAGGGAACTCCCTCAAACATGCATACACCTACATAAGGCTACAGATATCATGAAGAACCAAGGAAACACGACCCCACCAAAGAAATACTGTAAGCCTCCAGTAACCGGCCCCAAAGATATGGAGACCCAGGCATTGTCGCACAAAGAACTCTAAACAATTACTCTAAAGATGTTCAGAGAGCTACAAGAGAACACATGTAAACAATTTAACTATAGCAGGAAAATAATACATGAACAAAATGATGGAGAATGACATCACCAAGATCACAATATAGGTCATTCCTGACATCACTCTCCCTCACACGAACAACCTACAATAGTTATTCATGGACAAGACACCACTGAGGGAACCCTAGGACACAGGGCAGAGGCTGAACCACTCCCTGCACCACAGGGACCAAGACAGACCACATTAGAAGGGTAAGTGGAGCAGCCACAGACTGATCACATTGCCCCTCCCCCAAGCCAGCACACCACCACCCCAAGAGGTCTCCCCTGAGCCTACAGTTCCTCCAGTGGAAAGAGAGAGTCCGGGGGGAACATCCAGCTCCCCTTGCATTGTGGGTCACTTCTTGTGTATTCCACTCCAGTCTCACATCACAGGGATCTCAGGGAAACCTGAAGGACTTGACCGCAGAAAATCAGATTGTGGTGGAGAAGGCAGCGTGGGCTTGCAACCCCCAACACCTGGCTCTTGGCAGTCTGAGTTCCTACCTGCAGTGCCCAAACAGTAGTCCCAGCCAGCAGTTTTGTGCAGTATGACCAGGGAACTCAGCAGAATCCAGGGCTTCCTGATTCAAGGTCCTCAAACAAAGAGCCTTGCTGGCCCTGGAGCTCCCCCACCGCACCCAGGCAGAGGAGCTGAGTCATAGCCCTACACACCACTGGGGTGTAACTCCCACCCCTGCCCAACTGGAAAGCTTGGCCTGAATGCCTGGGAAGTTGTATAGACCAGCAACGATCAAGTGAAAAGTAGAGCAAGCAGAGCTGATCATCCGCAGAGCAAAGCCAGTGGCCCCATACAGAAAGGGGACTTGGGGGCACAGGTTGGCCTGAGTCAAGACCACAAAGAAAGTGCCTTTCTGGCACTGGAGCCAGTTCTCTTGCTCCACCCTGGTGGAGAAACTGATTTGTGCCTCCACCCATTGCTGAACACAGCTTTTAGCCCACCTGACCAGGGAACCTGCCTGGCCCATCCAACAGCCCTGCTCCCTGTCTACAAAGCAAAACCAGTGGTTTCATCTGGTCAGTACACAGCCTTGCTTGAGTTAGGTTCCCAAACAATGAGCCATGCAAGCCTTGGGACCCACTCCACGGCCCTACCAGGAGAGGAAGCTAATTCATAGCCTTACCTGCTGCTGAGTATAGTACACAGTCCCAACCATCTAGGAAGCCAGACCACAGAATCTAGGCAAACACACAGCCCATCCTACAGCCTTGCTTGGGTAGAGAACCAAGTCAGCGTCCTATCCAACTATTCTCACCCAGCAACACCCCACCCCCAACCTCAGAGCTTGGGCAGTGGCCTTGCCCCCAAGTAGACCCTGACAGCAAGTCCCACCTGCTCAAGGATTACTAGCTGACATGTCCAGAAACCCAAACTAAGCAGAGTGGTGAAGAACTGCCTCTGTCACAGCAAACCTATAAAGTCTCGAAGAGGAGACCACTTACTCAAATGTGCAGATACCAAAGTAAGGAATCAAGGATCATGACACCAAAGAAAATGAATAGAGCCCCACTAACTGACTCTAAATACTAAATAGGAGATCTATGAACTGTCAAACAAAGAATTCAGAATAATCCTCTTAAAGAAATTTAGTGAACTATAAGAACACACAGATGACTAAACAAAAATGGGAAAAGCAATGCATGAACAGAACAAGGAGGTGAACAAAGAAAAAGAAACCATCAAAAAACCCAAACAAATCCTGAGCAAAAAAATTTAATGGAGAGCTTCAGAAGCAGATTTGATCATGCAGAAGAATCAATCACTTAAAAGACAGGATGTTTGAAATTATCCAGTCAGAGAGGCAAAAAGAAAAAAGAATGAAAAAGTTTACAAGACCTTTAGGACATAATGAAAAGAAATAATTTCCCAATCATGGGAATTCCAGAGGAAAAGAAAGAAAAAGGAACAGAAAGTATATTTACAGCAATAATGGCTGAAAACTTTCCAAACCTGGGGAGAGAAATGGACATCCAGATTCAATAGGTTAAAGCCAAACAGGGCCACTCTGAGACCCATTATAAGTAACTATATATAAAGAACTCATACAAATCAATAGCAAAAAAAATTCAATTTAAGAAAATGGGCAGAGGATCTGAATAGACATTTTTCCAAAGAAGACATACACATGGCCAACAGGTACATGAAAAGATACTCCAGGGTGCCTGGGTGGCTCAGTCGGTTAAGCATCAATTTCAGCTCAGGTCATGATCTCACAGTTTGTGGGTTCAAGTCCCGCATCAGGCTCTGTGCTGGCAGCTCAGAGCCTGGAGCCTGCTATGGATTCTGTGTCTCCCTCTCTCTCTGCCCCTCCCCTGCTTGTGTTCTATCTCTCTGTGTCTCAAAAAATGAATAAACATTTTTAAAAATTAAAAGAAAAGTAGAGATACTCCACATCAGTAATCATCAGGGAAATGTAAATCAAAACCACAATGAGATGTCACCTCACACAATTTATGCCAATAAATTAGATAACCCCGAAGAAATGGATAAAATCCTAGAAACATACAAAGATAGCTACCATGGCTATCATCAAAAAGACAAGAGAGAACAAGCATTGGCAAGGATGTGGAGAAACGGGAACCCTATGCACTATTGGTGGGAATGTAAATTGGTGCAGTCACTATGGAAAATAATATGGAGGTTCCTCAAACACTTAAAATATGGAGGTTCCAGAACTACCATATCATCCAGCCATCCCACTCCTGGGTATATATACAAAGGAAATGAAAACAGGATCTCATAGAGATATCTGAACTCCTATGTTTATTGCAACATTATTCACAATAGTCAAGATATGGAAACAACCTAAGTGTCCATCAATAGATGAATGGATAAAGAAGATATGGCATATACATACACATACACATAATGGAGTATTACTCAGCATTGAGACAGAAGGAAATCCTGCTGCTTACAACGACATGGATAAACCTTGAGGGCATTATGGTAAATGAAACAGTGGACAGAGAAAGACAAATACTCTATGATATCACTTCCATGAGGATCTAAAAAAAGCCAAACTCATGGAAACAGAAAGCATAGTGGTTACCAGGGGCTGGGGGATGCAGAAAATGGTGAGAGGTTGGTCAAAGGGTACAAACTTCCAGTTATAAGATGAATTAAGTTCTAAGGATCTAATGTACAGCATGGTGACTATAGTTAACAATAATGTATTATATGGGATGAGCGCTGGGTGTTGTATGGAAACCAATTTGACAATAAACTTCATATATTGAAAAAAAATAAATAAATAAAATAAAAAATTTAAAAAAATAATGTATTATGTACTTTAATGTTGTTAAGAGAGTAAATCTTAAATGTTTGCACCACAAAACAAAGAAATGGTAATTATATGATGTGATGGAAATGTTAACTAACGCTTCTATAGTGGTAATCATGTTGCAATATGTAAATATAACAAATCAATACATTGTATGCCTTAAGTTTATACTATGTTATATGTCCATTAAATCTCGATAAAGCTGGAAAATAAATACAAATACAGTCTTTTTCAAATGAAAAGGAAAAGACAAGCCCATCAATAGAAGAAATATAAAAATGTAGTAAAATGCAAATAGAAAGTTCCTTTAAAAAAAGAATTCAAGGGCTTTAAAGACCTGAAAAATGTTCAGCCTTCCCAGTAACCAAAGAAATTTAAGTAAAGATAAATGCCAGGGGTTGGCCTTGCACATTGACAAAGGTTAAAAATCATAATATTCATTGTTGACAAAGATGTCGGAAAACAGGCCTTGCATAGAACTCACCAGTGAATTAGCAAAATCTTCTAGAAAGTAGTAGCAATATGTAGATAAATTCCTTAAATTACTCTTACTTATAATTACAGCTGCATACAGAGTTGTATGTGCAAGAATATCTGTTGCAGTATTTTAAAATAATGGGGTATCTGGGTGGCCTAGTTGGTCTTTAAGCATCCAACTCTTGATTTCTGCTCAGGGCATGATCTCACGATTAGTGAAATTGAGTGAGTCTTTGGACTCCACACTGACAGCCTGGAGCCAACTTAAGGTTTTCTCTCCCTCTCTCTCTGTTCCTCCCCTGCTTGTACATGTGTGCGTGCATGCTTTCTCTCTCTCTCAAAATAAATAAACTTTAAAAATAAAATAAAATAAAATAAAATAAAATAAAATAAAATAAAATAACAGTTAATCTGAAATAGCCTTATTATTCACAAGTTATTTGTGGTATAATTATACAATAGGACACTGTAAAAAAATTAAAATTACTTTGTAGAAATATACACATTAATTAATGTGAAAAACGTTTATGATGTGTTGTTACATCATAACACATATACAAATCATCTACCATATAGGTTCTTTGTCTTAATATATATCTAAACAGATATGCTGTATATACGATTTGAAAATGTCTGGGTCATGGGATTGTGAGTTATTGTTTTTTTATTTTCTTAGTTGTGTTCATCAGTAGTTTCTTATTACTCTGATATTAAAATATTTTTTATAAGTTTAATGTTGCTTTTAAAACTCCAAAAATAAGATCAGACTGTCTTTCTCCACTTTAAGCAAACAAAAGGCTATTACACTCTGTTAAAAGCCCCAATCAATCTCAAATGTTCTATGCTAATGGAGAGTAAACATAACCATAATAACTAAAATTAATGTGTGTATATATGCATGTATATATATATATATAACTATTATAAATATGAGAAGTTGAGACAAGCAAGATGTTAAAAATAGAGTTTAATTTGCTATTTCTAGCAAATACAAAGTAGAAATAAGTATGTTTAAATAATATGAAGAATATAATTTCTAAGCTGGAATTGATGGCTATATACTATAATTATATTTTACAAAGAAAGTAAATATTTTCTAGTACTACTGAAGGTTTACAAAAATTGGCCATATGTTAGGTTTAAACAGATTTTCAATAAATTCAAAAAAGCATAAACTATGCTGATAACATCCTTTGTCCATGCTCTAATCAAAGGAGAAATTAATGATGTGGCTCAGCACTTTAAAACATTTATATAAAGAATTCCTGAGTCAAGAACATCAGAATTTAAATCTCTATTTTAGAGAACAAGGAAATGAACTTAATATAAATAGAAATCTGTGCGATGCAACCAAACAGTTCTTAGGATTAAATTTGAATAAAAAATTCAAATTTTTTATTTGAATAAAAAATTAGAAACTACATAAATTAGGGGCACCCGGGCGGCTCAGTCAGTTAAGCTTCTGACTCTTGATTTTGGCTCAGGTCATGATCTCACAGTTCGTGAGATCGAGCCCTCCCCATGTCCAGGCTCTGTCCTGCAGCATGGGGCCTGCTTAGGATTCTCTCTCTCTCCCTCTCTCTTTCTACCCTTCCCCCACTCGTGTGGCTCATGTGCATATGCACTCTTTCTCTCTCTCTCTCTCAAAATAAATTAATAAACATTAAGTAGAAAAAGAAGCTACTTAAATTAGTTGACTTAAAATTTTAGGAAAATAAAGGTCACAAGGAAGAACAAAAATAAAAAAAGCAAATAATAAGATAAAGGTAGAAATAAGTAAATTATGACAAAGAACTAGTGTTTGCTCTTGGGGAAAATTAACAAGACACAATTATTCCAACTTTAAGAAAAAAACAAAAAGTTACAAATGAAGAAAATAAAGTAACAGATACTTTGTCATAGTTAAATAATAGGACCCAAACTTTTTTAAAACTAAAAAGTTAACTAAAACAAAAGGATAAATGATAGATTTTTAATATTTGCATCAATTATTAGAGGCAAAGGTTTATTTTGTAGTATGAAAATTACTCATTCAAATTTAAAAGTAAACTCCAATATATAAATGATTACAGTTTGAACCGATCTTGTAAAGTTTATTTATCTATTTTATGAGCAAGACTGTGAGCTGTCAGTACAGAGCCCAACATGGGGCTTGATCTCACAAATTGTGAGATTATGACCTGAGCCAAAACTAAGAGCCAGACACAACCAACTGAGCCACCCAGACACCCCTGAACATATATTTTAATGGAAAATGGTAAATGTGGAATTACATTTGCCCTTGCTAATAATCAAAGAAATGGAAATTAAATTCTCCCAAAGCAAACACTTATACTCCCTAACCTTGTAAAAATAAATGTTAAAGGTTCATGAAATCATATTTGAGTTGAATGGGAAATTTAAAATCTTTCAAAATCCAGAAACTATTCATGCATTTTAATGGCTAGTCTCCCACCTGGGAGTTTATCCCCAGGAAATAACACAACTGGGGAGGAAAATTATAGTCCTACATATGTTCTTAAAATGTAAACAAAACTGTGGACCATTTAAGTCTATGGGAAAATGTGGCACATCAGCTCTATAGTATGTTATGCTATACGATAAGTACTGTACAGAACCATGGATACATATTTATGAGAAAAGTTAGCTGAAAGAGGGCAGAATATAAAATGTTTACACGTATTACTTGAACCATGTAAAAGACCAATGCCTTTTAAGAAACAAAACAGAAAGGAAAAAGGAAAAATCAATTACTTCTATATTAAAATATTAAGATTCTAATTTTTAATATTATTTTCTCTTAAAGATAAAATTAACTCAATGTGGATTTTGATTGAATATTTGCTTTACAATTTACAAGTAATAAATAAAAAATCTAAACTGGTTGAGTGAATTACAACGATCACTCTGCTTTCTTCCACAGATTGTAGTAGAAGAATTCCTAGAAGATATAAATAACATCCTGAACTCCGGTGAAGTGCCCAATTTATTTGAAAAGGATGAACTGGAACAGGTTTTAGCAGCCACCAGACCACGAGCGAAAGAAGTAGGAATTTCCGAGGGGAATAGAGATGAGGTAGGACACAATGGTGATAGGCTTTACTAAGACACAAAGTTGTGTCTGCCTTTTTTTCTTTTTCTTTTAATGATCTACATCTCCCTTTGAGGAGTCCATGGATGGATTTTTGCCCTGAATATAATTGTCTTCCTTTGTAATTCTATGTATTTTACTTCCTACATTTGAAGCATTGCTACACCAGACTTCCAGAGAGATCAGTGGGAAGCAGAAAACAGAATCCCTACTGCCCCATGGATGTCAGGGCCTTGTCTAAACAGGACAGTTTGCCTTATCCTTCTTTAAACACAGATGTATTTCACACATCCTCAGTGCCCTGCCTGAGGAATCCAGTATTTTGGATCCCCTTGCCTATTCTCAAGGTTATAGCACCTAAAACAGAAATGGATTCCCCCACCTCTCCCCAGCCAGCCCCATCTCGGAAACAACCCAGCTCCTGTCCTCTCCCATTTCTCCACCATGGTGCTAGATTCTGTGCACTGCCATCGGTCTACCCTAGTGTTTCCCCTTGCTTCTACACCTTTAATTTTTTTGACCATTCTTTCTTATGTGTTTTCTTCTGTATCCTTTCGTGAGATCTCTTCTGCTAGGTCAGGGCTTCTAAGTACAGACAGCAGGGTCTACTTCAGCTGACGTAAGCAGAAAGGGTTTATCTGAGGAACACAGAATCACTGAGAGAGCCCAAGAAAGGGACTCTAGGCTAAATTCCTCAGAACGAACATGAGATGCAATTGGTAGAAGTCAGCGGTCAGGGAAGCTGCTGAAGCAGGAAGCCACTGAACCGATCAGCATGTTGCTGCTTCGGCTGCCAGCTCCAAAGCCACGTGACCCCAACCAGGTCAGAAAGCAGTGGAAATAAGGAGCCACATCAGAGATAGTTCTCCGGGTCCACGCCCCTTCTGCTAGACTCTGCACCTGCATACATAGTGGCTACCTTGCCCCCTCTCTCTTTCTTCCTGTGCCTTCTCCCCCAAAGCAAAAACCTGTATGAATACCTCTCTCCACTTTATTCTAGGAGCCTCCTTAAATACACTGATGAGAAGGACCTACATCACATCCAGAACCCTAGTTGCAATGGAGTCCACAAAATGTCATTTTTAATCTTTCCAGAGGGGTCGGAACAGACATTGAACAAAACAGTTCACATATCTACTACACTAACGCCAGTTTTATCTGATATTGGTAGACCCAGAGGCAGTAGCTAACACTTGTTGTCATTGTTACTTCACCCTTATTTTAAATTGAAAAATCTCTTTTGTCAGGTGTTTCAGCACTTTATCAGCAGAGTCCGTCAGAAGCTGCACATTGTTCTCTGTATGAGCCCTGTTGGGGAGGCCTTCCGGTCCCGGTGCCGAATGTTCCCATCCCTTGTGAACTGCTGCACTATTGATTGGTTTGTCCAGGTTGGTGACATCCCAGGATACCTCTTTGGGAAGATGGATTCACTTGGTTTTAAAGGAGTAACACATTGTCCAAGAATAATTCAGGTGTACCTGCATTGGCTTTAAAGCCCACTAGGAATTTACTCATATACAAGGGATAACTATGATAGTCATTGAACAAAGGCTAAACAGAATTTCTAAAGGAAGAGGAGACTATTGAATTTAGCAATGTAGAAATTATTGGTCATCTTGACAAGAGCGGTTTCAGTGGAGTGATGAGGAGAAGGTTCAAGAGAGAAGAGAGGAGAGGAATCAGGCAGTGAACGTAGGCAACTCTTTCAAGGAGTTTTTCCCCGAAAGAACACCAAGAGATGGCTAGTAGCTACAGGGGTACATGAAGTGAAAAGTGTTTTTAAGTGGGAAACACAAATAACACATATGTGTGCTGCTAGAAACGATCCAGAAAAGAAATCTGTTGATGGAGCCAATGCCAATGCGTAGGCAAGAAGAGATGGGATTGAGTCATCAGTGCAGGGGCTGGTCTCCGCAGGGAGCGTGCACAGTGTAGCCCAGAGAAACAGGAAGGAGGGCAGAGTATATGAGCACAGAGACAGGGAGATGGATAGATGTGGGGGTGAGAGCATGCTTAAGTTCTGTTTTCTTTGCTTCTGTTTCCTTTGGTGATGTGGGAAGCAAGGTCATCAGCTGGGAATGAAGTGGAAAGAGGAAGTGTTAGCAGTCTGTAGAAGCACTTATGGGCTGCACCAAGAACCCACTCAAGCCAGCTGTCACGAATTTAAAGTGAGGCCAATCGGCATGGTTGTGTGTTTCTCTCTAGCCATGCTCCACTACACAGTCACAGACATGGGGTAACAGAGAGTTGTATTTGACCAAGTTTCAGGTGAGCACAAAGAAACAAGAAAGAAGCAAAGAAGTTGAGGCGAAGAGGAGGGTGATTATAATGATGGACCCGAAGTCCTGCATGATGTAATGGACCTGCGTAATAAACAGAGTAAGGACATGAGGTCCTCGTATTGTATGTGATTGTATTCATGGAATTATTCCAAATACACCCAATCATTTATTCATTCAATTAACAAATACTGGTTGAACAACTTCCAAGTGCCAGGCAGTGTGCAGATAGCAAATGCAGACCCAGACCCCCCTCTAGTGAACCCAGCCATTCAGTTCATTAAATATTATAGACATGAGGAGGAGTTAGTTAGGTAAAATGGGGGACAAAGCAAGGAAGAGTTCCAAAGAAATACATTTTCTTACTTGTTAAAATGTACACTGTAGAAATGAGCAACCGATTTTCCAAATTATATCTTTATTTACAGTGGCCTAGAGAAGCACTTCTTTCTGTATCAAAGACATTTTTCTCCAGCGTTGATGCTGGAAAAGAAGAAATGAAAGAAAAGCTTTCCCTCATGTGTGTGAACATTCACTTGAGCGTCTCCAATATGGCAGAACGCTACTACATGGAGCTCCGGAGACGGTACTACACAACGCCCACCTCCTACCTGGAACTCATCAATCTTTTCCTGACTATGCTGAGTGAAAAAAAGAAGCAGTTGGTTTCAGTAAGTTTAATATTATCAAAAAAAAAAAATTTTTTTTTTTTTTGCTTGAAGTCAAAACTTGCCAGAATGAGTGGAAGATCTACATACCATCTTACCTGCTGGAGCCTTCTCTATCCTGACATGTGCCCTTAACAACCCACAGCAGACAAAAAAAGTGTCTCATGCTGTCAGCCCAAAGACCTTCCCCTTCCTTGATATTTATATTTTTTGTACTGTCATTTACATGAGTGTGCCTCAGTAGTAGTGAGCATCAAAGGTAAGCAGTGAATTAGACATCTCTGTAGTATTTAATAAAAACCTTTTGTTAAGCAGTAGAGATGGAGTTTGCTGATCTATCGTGTGTCAGTATTTCCCATTAAGAGCAAGGACTTCAGGGGCACCTGGGTGGCTCAGTCAGTTAAGTAACTGACTCTTGGTTTCAGTTCAAGTCATGATCTCACGGTTCGTGGGTTCAAGCCCACATCAGGTTCCATGCTGACAGTGTGGAGCCTGCTTGGGATTATTTCTCTCTCCCTCTCTCTCTGCCCCTCCCCTGGTCATGCTTGCTGTCTTCTCTAGATAGATAGATAGATAGATAGATAGATAGATAGATAGATAGATAGATAGATATAGATATAGATAGATATCTATTTTTTTTTAAAAAAAAAAGAGTAATAAGGACTTCAGTGTCAGCCAGGCTATATACAACTTATGTTCTGCCTCTTTCTTGCTACACAACCTCGAGCACATTTTGTAACTTCACTAGGTCTTAGTAGAAAATAAGGATAGAGGGGCGCCTGAGTGGCTCAGTCAGTTGAGCATCCAACTTTGGCTCAGGTCATGATCTCACAGTTCATGAGTTCAAGCCCCACATTGGACTCTATGCTGACAGCTCAGAGCCTAGAGCCTGCTTCGGATTCTGTGTCTCCCTCTCTCTCTCTGCCCCGCCCCTGTTCATGTGCTCGCTCTCTCTCTCTCTCTCTCTCTCAAGAATAAATAAACATTAAAAAACATTTAAAAAAAGAAAATAAGGGTAGAACTACCCTATGACCCAGCAATTATACTACTAGATTTACCCAAAGGATACAAAAATGCTGATGCAAAGGGGCACATGCAACCCAATGTTTATAGCAGCACTATCAGCAATAGCCAAAGTATGGAAAGAGCCCAAATATCCATCAACTGACGAATAGATAAAGATGTGGTATATGTATACAATGGAATATTACTCGGTGATCAAGAAGAATGAAATCTTGCCATTTGCAACAACATGGATGGAACTAGAGTGTATTATGCTAAGCGAAATAAGTCAGTCAGAGAAAGATAAATATCATCTCATTTCACTCATATGTGGAATTTAAGAAAGAAAACAGATGAACATAGGGGAAGGGAAGGAAATAAGATAAAAACAGAGAGGGAAGCAAACCATAAGAGACTCTTAAATACAGAGAACAAACTGAGGGTTGCTAGAGGGGTGTTGGGTGGGGAGAGGAGCTAAATGGGTGATGGGCATTAAGGAGGGCACTTGTTGAGATGAGCACTCAGTGTCATATGTAAGTGATGAATCACTAAATTTTACTCCTGAAGTCATTATTACACTATATGTTAACTAACTTGGATTTAAATGAAGTAAAATAAAATAAAATAAAATAAAATAAGAAATATCTATATCCACCCCTTGGATTGTTGTGGAATTTAAATAAAATACTGTTTGCTAAGTACTTGGAATATGATCTGACACACATGAGGTGCTCAGGAAATAGTGGCTGCCATCATCATCACCACTTTCAGGCTATTAACCTGAAATTTTCAACACTTCAAACAAGATAAAAATAGAAGTATATACCATTAAGATATTTTTAATATTTTTCAGAGGGTTTTTACCTGGTAAATAAATGCATGCTTTGTATAACAACTTGATAAATATTTTGAAACCTGTCAGTTTGAACCAGACTTTCTGACTCACCTTCAAAAACTAGTTATTCCCAGTGTTTCCTCTACCAGGTACCACCCATTGATCCTAGTCAAAAGTTCCTTACCACTGGGAAGTAGGGTTCAGATCCAGCAACCAGAGCTAAGTCCCCAGAACACTGTCTCCCAGAACACTGACAAGTTCTCAGCTCTGTCCACCCATCTTGAGGAAACAGGTTCCTAGATATGTGGCCTCCAGGAATTCCTGTCTGAACTTGTCCCTCATTCATTCAGCATGCTGCCAAGCTGCCCAGCTGAGGGGATAAAAATAATACAGTAGGGGCCCTCAGCCAGCCCACAGTCCAGTGACATGCCAACTGCTGTGACTAGGGGGCATGGATCCAGACTCACCATGGTGAATGTCACGCTCATTTCCTAGAGTTCTGTTACCTGAAGATTTCTGTATGTTCACAGTTTTAAGCATTACAAACTGATTTACCAATTCTGTAGATGTAAAATTCTAGTACATGAGTAAGGGATGCCAGGAAACTTACAGTTTGTAGTTATAGTTAATAACAGATATTTTTATTGTCATCTAGGCACGTGACCGGGTGAAGAATGGTCTCACCAAGCTATTAGAAACCAATGTACTAGTAGATAAAATGAAATTAGAGCTTTCAGCTTTAGAGCCTATCCTTTTTCAAAAATCACAAGATGTTGAAGCCCTGATGGAAAAATTGGCAGTGGATCAAGAAAATGCCGATCAGGTATGCTACGTTAACCAACATTGTGGGCGAGAAGGCTTTGACCACCAACTTATCACCTATATATCATGCATGAGATTGGATTTTTTTTATTTTATATGTAATGAAAATAATTAAGTGATAGATTTAGCAATGCTTTTAAGTTGTAAAAAATCTACCCTCCATAAATACATTCTCCCTGAGAATGAGAGAACCCAATGAGTAGACAGAGGATGGTGAGAAAAGTACCCCCCACAAATAAAAAGGAACAGATTCATCTCCAAAGAAGGAACCGTTTGTTCCAATAATTTCAGCTCAGTTATCCTATCAACGTATAAGATGGACAAAGGAGGGCATAAAATGCAACATAGCAAATTCTCTTTCATTATTGGTATAATCCAAAGGGGCAAATATGACTCATTATCATTGACTTTGTTTTTAAACATTGAAATTCAAATATTGAGGGACGCCTGGGTGGCTCAGTCAGTTAGGCATCCAACTTCGGCTCAAGGAATGATCTTGCAGTTTGTGAGTTTGAGCCCGCGTTGGGCTCTGTGCTGACAGCTCAGAGCCTGGAGCCTGCTTCGGATTCTGTGTCTCCCTTTCTCTCTGCCTCTCTCTCTCTCTCTCTCTCTCTCTCTCTCTCTCTCTCTCTCTCTCAAGAATAAATAATAACATTTTTTAAAAAATTAAGAAAAAAACAAATATTGAACCCACCTAAGTAGATGTGTTTCAATGGCTAGGTCCGTAGCATTGTGCAAGAAGATGAAGCGACGGCAAAAGTGAAAGCTGAAGAGACCCAAGCAATAGCTGATGATGCTCAAAGAGACCTTGAAGAAGCTCTACCTGCACTTGATGCTGCTAATAAAGCACTGGATTCCTTAGATAAAGCAGATATATCTGAGATCAGAGTTTTTACAAAGCCCCCAGATATGGTCATGACTGTTATGGAAGCAATTTCTATTCTCTTGAATGCCAAGTGAGTAATTCAGAGTCACATGTTCCCAGAATGTATGGTGGAATTTCCTTGGTGTTTTTCTACATTGTCATTAATATGTTCTCATTCTCTTTTCCACCTTCTCATGGATGTGGTCAGTCATTCAACAAGTGGATTCAACAAGCATTTTTTGGAACATCTGTTTTGTGCTAGATGATGGAAGATCTGAAGCTCTTCTCTCTGAGGCACATATAGTATAGTGGGGAGACAAACATGAAAAATAATAATTTCAAGACATGTGAGATTTGCATAGTAGTAGGAGTTCAAAAAAAAAGAGTGCTCATGGAGAGGTGTGAGCAGGTTTTTGGGAGAAGATGCTCAGGAGGAGAGTGAGACCATGGAGAGAGCTCAGGGACATTTGATGCTCATGGAATGGACTGAGACAGTGATTGCATCATGCAAGGTCTTGTATTTCAACCTGAAGATAGGTAGTTTTCAAACCTTCTTTACTAATACACATTTTTTCCAATAAAAATTGTAAGAAATATTTCTATGTAAAACCGACCAAGCAAGGGTAGAGGACCCAGAGGACCCCCGCCCAGCTTCCCTGCTCACTCTCTGGCCAGCACCTCAGTAGGGCCTGGGAATTCTTCAAAGCATGGATGAACAGCTCCAACCAGAGGGGACTGAGAACCATTGAATATTTTCGACATGATTGGATTTTCTTGTGAGAAAGACCAACTTGGCAAAAGCTCACAAGGGGCAAGTTTGGCTGAGAGACATAAAACCATTTAGAAGGTGATTGTAGTGTCCTGGCAAGAGATTTTAAGGGTCTAAACTAAGGCAAATGAGGTAAAAAGAATGTGAGTGCCAGGGCATTGTAAGAATAAAACTATTATTTCCATAATGTCTTACATTTCTAAACCTATGATTTGATCATTCTTTTCTCTACCAAAACTGGGTTGTTTGAAACATGAGTCAACCAATTACTGTCTCACCAGGAATTGTGGTATACTTAACTACCAATTACTGGAATTAGAGTATGGAGATTAAAACTACCCACTAATTAGGATAATATCTTAGTGTTCTCAGAAGAACACATTTCTTTTGTTCTTAAATCACTTTATTACAGTGCTATTAACATCATGTCTGTCTTTCAGACCTGATTGGCCAACAGCAAAGCAACTTCTTGGTGACTCTAACTTTCTAAGAAGACTTCTAGAATATGATAAGGAAAATATAAAGCCTCAGATATTGGCAAAACTTCAGAAGTATATTAACAATCCTGATTTTGTGCCTGAAAAAGTAGAGAAAGTGTCCAAAGCATGTAAATCCATGTGCATGTGGGTAAGAGCGATGGATCTATACTCTAGGGTAGTCAAAGAAGTCGAACCAAAGAGACAAAAACTCCGTGCTGCACAGGTATATTATTTGTGTTGTAATATTTAATAGAATTAAAGGCCATAATCATTAATCATTCTAGCTCCTGTGACTTTACACAATATAGACAACAGTGCTCTTGAAAATTAGTTTTTGTTGTAAAAAATAGCTGGTGAAGATTATTTTTTCAGGAATGACCTCTAAAATCAGCCCTTCCGCAGCATAGAAGAAAAATGAGTCCTTAGTATATTCATATCATCAGTCTGATAGTATTTTTGAGGTGCCATTCAGCTCTAGCATCTGATGCTCTGTGTTGCATTTGCTAATACTAACCCCCCCCCCCCAACTCTATGGTGTCATCTGAGGTTCTAAAACCTGCTTAAGCTACAGTTGGATGTGAGGTCCCAAGCAGAATGAAGAATGCTCATTGATGGAGCAGGTTACTGAAAGGACCATGGCTACAGAGCTGGGGCAGCCAATTTTTCTATGAAGATACAGATAGGAGATGTTTTAAGTTTTGCTGCTATGTGGTCTCTGTTGCAATTACTGAACTCTGCAGTTGCAGCACAGAAACAGCCATCAATAACACATACATGAGTAAGCATGGCTGTGTTCCTATGTCGCTTTATTTATACACCCAGGAATTGAGTTTATACAGTTATCATCTGTCATGAAATGTTCTTCTTTTAATTTTCCCCCAACCATTTAAAAATGTAAAACGAATCTGAGCTTGCTAACTGTATAAAAACGGGCAGCAGGCTGAATCTGGTTTGCAGACCCAGCTCTAGAGAACTATTCAGGAAAGATTAGTTTTCCCTGTTGTGTGAATATTTCATTCATTTCATCATTTAAAGTTAATCCATTGTATTAACTAGTTAATCTCAAATGCTTGGAGGTTAAAGTACAGCAGTTCATCTGTTTCTCTATTCCTTCGATGATTTATTTTATTGGATTTTGGTTTGGTTCTGTTTACTTCCACTCATATATTTCGTTTTATATTTGTTTTAACTTTGTATACATATCAAATCTTTTGAGACACAAAAAAGAGAACACAAATCCTATTTTTTTAAGAATCTATTATAAATGGACAAATTTTACCTTCTTTGGAGACCTTGGATTTTCATTTTAAATATTTACTTAATTTTATTAGGCTGAACTTGATATCACAATGGCTACTCTGAGAGAAAAGCAAGCCTTGCTAAAAAAAGTGGAAGATCAAATACAGGCCTTACAAGACAAATATGACAAAGGGGTGAACGAGAAAGAAAGTCTGGGTAAGTAACATAAAATTTATGTTCGTCAGGAGATGCCTGCTTTTTTTATTTTTTAAAGAATCTTTTTTAATGTTTATATATTTTTGAGAGAGACAGAGGGCAAGCGGGGGAGAGGCAGAGAGAGACGGAGACACAGAATCCAAAGCGGGCTCCAGGCTCTGAGCTGTCAGCACAGAGCCTGACGCGGGGCTCAAACCCATGAGCCGCGAGATCACGACCTGAGCCGAAGTCAAGACACTTAACCGACTGAGCCACCCAGGCGTCCCAGGAAATGCCTGATTTTTAAAAATAGAAGGAGTTTTTGGGTAGTTAGATCTCAGCTTCCACCCAACATAGAGGACGTATTTGCCCTCGATGTACTGCATTGGCCCTTCTAGTGCAAAATTAGAAGAACTGCATATATTGTATCCGTTCAGCTCCTGTATGGAAGGCTTGTTGGGACATGTTACATTATAACACAAGCAACATATGAATTTGATCCTGAAGAGAAATACTACGCTGACACAGAGAGAGCCATCTTCAGCCAGAGTAATGGAGTAACGAAAAGGAGCTCTTTGCTTAGAAGAGGCAAACTTGGACTTGGCCCTGAAATGGAAAATAATGCTGAATTGGTGTGAGGTTTCATAGACATGTATTGACAATGCCACTATAAACAAAAGCAGGTGAATAAACATCTTATATTTTAGGAAAATACTGAATAACATAAGTTGATTTTCTTAAAATTTTCTAGCAAAAACTATGGCCCTGACAAAAGTACGTCTGATACGTGCAGGAAAGCTGACGGCTGCGCTAGAAGATGAGCAAGTTCGATGGGAAGAAAGCATCCAGAAATTCAATGAGGAGATATCAAATATCATTGGGAATGTGTTTATAGCAGCAGCTTGTGTAGCCTATTATGGGGCCTTCACAGCCCAGTATAGGCAATCGGTGAGTAAACTCCCTTTCTGGGAGGTGAGAAGCAGCTGAAACTGGCAGAGGCAGAGTTGGGGGGATCATTTTTCTGATTTTATAGGGGGCCCTCCACTGTGAAGTTTCTCCATGTTGGAAACTTACACACTCCACAGCCCTCCACCTCCCCCGTCAGCCAGCAATGGTTTACCCCTAGGATTTCCTGAACACATTCCTTCCTTTCCTTTTCTCCTTAGAAAGTTAGTCATCACTTCCTTAATAGCTCAAGAACCTGGGGGGAAAAGAGAGGGGCAGGGAGACACCTCCCTTCATGGTCAGAAGCAGCATGGAAAGTCAGCCAGGATGAAGTATTCTGAACGGGCACGACTGCTACAATGGGCTAGGCAATGGGAAGGAGCAGGAAACTAAATTATTTGGAGAGATTTTCAGGCCATGTTTATGAAATGCCTTCCTATAAAGGTTTCACCCTTGTCCATGGGTTCTAAAACCTAATCAGTGTAGGACCGTAGATTCCACAGGAGCTCAGGGGTCATCTGGTACCATGTGGGTGGTGCCAATGATGCTTTTCGACTGTCCCACTCATGGAAGGAGGTAGCATGCTAACAACCCTCTGCCCCATCTTCTAATTGCTAGTAGCATTATGATACTAGCCATTGTGATAACTCCAACTTTTTCACATGCTTTCAGACTCTCCCAAGGGGACAGTACACACCCCTGGTTGAAGACTACTGTGACAACATTTGTCGTTTATACCTGAGAAAACTGAGGTTCAGACAAGGGGAGTGACGTGCTCAAAGCCACAGCTAGTTTATGGTATAGTTCTAGGCCCCAGGTCTCCTGATTGTCGGTCTTCTTCTTGTGTCCTGTGCTTTGATGCCAGGATGCATGTGGAAACCGGTAGAACTTACTTTTAACCGTGACATGTTGTGTGTATCCTCATTTACTGAGTGTTCCTGACTCTGTACAAGTAACCTTTCTTCCTCCCACAGCTTATAGAATACTGGATCCAGGACTGTCTGTCTCTGGAGATCCCAATCAATCCTTCCTTCAGTCTCATTAACATTCTTGGTGATCCCTACAAAATACGGCAGTGGAACACTGATGGGCTGCCCCGTGACATGATATCAACAGAAAATGGCATTTTGGTTACTGAAGGGAGACGATGGCCTTTGATGATTGACCCCCAGGATCAGGTGTGTAACAAATGCTTCAGATGAAGAGCAGCCTCCCACCTCCGCTTAATGTTGTGCTATCTGTTCCAAATTCTAAAAGTGGACTTGAACACTCTTGCAAGATTTTGGGGGTTTAGATCTAGAAGGGAATTTGGAAGTCTTCAAGTCCAAGTTCCTCATCTTGGGTTGGCAGAGGGGAAGGGGAAGAGTCCAGCTGCTCTGCATACTTGATTTTGATTGGCTTTGTTTAGGGGGTTGAACATTCGTTTTCTGGTTTCTATGGGAGCAGAAATTCATTCCTATAGAGTCCTTGTTCCTAAGAGGTCTGAAGAATCAGAATGAAGGCAGGGTAGGATAGATTTTACTGCAAGCCTGCCTGGAATTTACAGAATCCCATTATCTGACTCCTAAGTCCATGGATCATACTGTTCTAAGTGGAGTTTAGGAAAGGGAACTGTTGTCAGAACAAGGAAGACAAGCTTGAATACCTCAGGGATGGACTTTTCCCCTAGATGTGTCTGTTCTTCATTTGTTCCAAATTTGAATGAAAGGAAGAGTCCAAAACACTGCAGTTTAAAGGGCATTTTTATTTGTAGGGGGCAGGATAGTATTTTTCTTTTCTTTTCTTTTCTTTTTTTTATCTTTCAAACCTGTTTCCAGGTTGAGCAAAATTTCTAAACTTTAGTCTAAAAGCTTCCGCTTTCTAGTCATTTATAAAACTCTAAGTCAAATATCCTGCTCTGTGCTTTCTCATACAGGCAAACCGTTGGATAAGGAACAAGGAAAGCAAAAGTGGTTTAAAGATCATTAAGCTTACGGATACTAATTTCTTGCGTACCCTTGAAAATTCAATCCGACTTGGTTTACCTGTCTTACTGGAAGAGGTTTGCTTTTCACTTTTCTTGGGTTAGTCCCCAACTTATAGACCATATCTGAAATCCTACACAGGTCACACTTGCATTGTCCTGGAAATGCCAGTCAGTTCCATTGGCAAATTGGTCAAACCAATTGCTTTGCCTACGAAACCACATACTATCACATGGGGACCAATCTGTTGACTGAATGATTTTTCTGATTCCAGACAATGTTTTGGTGTTAAGTGGGATGGGCTCTGTTTTCTGACACTGCTGATTCTTAAACCTCACTGCAGCCCTTGATGGTTGACTGCCATGGAAGTGTAACACAGTAATGCCATCAGGCCATCAGGGACTGTCCACCCACACACGCTGATGATGTGAAGCCAACAAAACACTCCAATGGGTGTAAATATCATTTTCTACCCTTCTGGCCTTGGCCAACACAGGAGGGTTCTGTAATGGGTCCTAGGCCCTCACTCAAACCCTGAAGTTACAGGGGAGGGCAAAGTCTCCCAAAATCGTTGATGCAGTTATGTTAGCCCCAAACTGGATTCTTAAACCCCAGTTTACCTGGTAACACAGGAAGCCCTTGGGGAATTTCTTCTCTCATGGCAAGGGACAAAAGACTTTCAATGATGTTCTGCCACTGAACAGCAGAGCCTTGTAACTGTAGCTGAGTGCTTTGGGGAGCAGGGGGTGGTCCCTTGGTCAGCACGCCAGCTAGAACAGGATACTCTGACCAGGCCCTTCCTGCTTTCTGTGACTTGGAATCATTAGCCTTATGCACCTAGCTGCTTTCTACATTTGTAAGGTGGAATATTCCAACTTTGTCTTCACCCCTCCGTGGGTGTGCAATCAGGTTAGCCGATCTCAACCAGCATTTTTTAATGAAATAGGATAGATTTTTAACAGCACAAAATTGTATCATGGGTAGTAAGGGAAATTTTATCTCATAAACTTTTGTTTTAAGAAAACGTACATCCTTGGGCATCATGTCACAGTATGAAATGGATTTGTTAACTGTGGATTACAATCAAATTTTGACAGCTCCTAGGCCATGGGCCCCTACCACATACATCCTGACATAAAGATGTTTGTCGTGGGGTCCGAGAGCAGTGTCTGCATGCCCAGGTTCTTACCAACCATCAAATCTGCTTTGAGGGAAAGAAAGTAACTATCATACAGAATAGAGGTCCACAAACTTTTTCTGTACAGAGCCAGACATTTTAGTTTTGGGGAGGTGGCCACATACAGTCTCTGCAAACATCATTCAAATAGTCTTCTTCATTTTGGTTTGGTTTTAGAGTTTTGTTTTTATAACCCTCTAACAGGGTGAAAATTTTTAGCTTAAGCGCCATTAAAAAACAAAAAACAAAAAAAAACAAAAAAAACAAGCCACAGAGGGTGAGATTTGGCCTGCGGGTGGTAGACTGCTATCTCTTGCCTTAGAACAGCCACAAAAGTGAACACATCATTTGTCTGGGTCCCGTGGAAGACCACCTGCAGAGACCCTCCTTTCTTGGATTCTTCCTTATGGGGATGAATGGCACAGTTAGTCTAAACAGCTGTATTGCCTTCACATGCTCTTACTTTCTTAGGCAAGCATACAGTAAGAAATATCTATCCGGCCCCTGGAAAGTGACTCATTCAAAGTAGATTTTGAGGCCTAAGGAACTTGGAAAGGTTGATGCCATCCATTTTAATGGCTTGTTTTTCGTGTTTTAACTTTTAAGCTTAGAGAAACCTTGGATCCAGCTCTAGAACCCATTCTTTTGAAGCAGACTTTCATGAGCGGTGGGCGGCTGCTCATTCGCCTCGGAGACTCAGACATTGACTACGACAAAAACTTCAGGTTCTACATGACAACCAAACTGCCAAATCCCCACTACCTGCCCGAGGTATGAGCTGCAGGTCTGGAATTCCCAGCCTGAGCGGACTATTATGTGTGATGGTGTCTGACATTTGCTGGGTCCTCCCAGCTCTGTCCTCCCCCTCTGCTCTGCCACTCCCCTTCCTTCCACTGTCCTCCACTCTTGCTTCCCTTCTGAGTCCTGATTCTGATTCCCGTTGCCCTTCTGCTCGCCATTCAGCTGGACTCAAGCTCTCCCCACCTGGTCCCTAGGCGCTGCTCCCCTGTCTGCCACCCTGCCCACTGCCCGGTGTGCTGCCCTCTGCACCTCTGCAGCACTGTCACCTTCTCCCTCCCTGCCCACAGCTGCTTGCACAACACAGGGAAGCATTGCCTTCTAACCATTCTTCTCCCTCCTTCAGCTCAAGGCCATTTGTGCCCCTCTTGTGGTGGCTCATAAATGAACCAGGGCTTCACTGAGAGTCTGTGGGGAGGGGGGACATGCCTGTGTTTACATGTGCAAATACCCTTGGCATAAAGCCCCAAATAAAGAAGTTGCCTGCTGGAAACATCTGGTGACTGGCACTTTGGAGAGTCAGGACTCAAACATCCAGGGTGTCTGTACTTAGAGTTCTGGAGCGGGCAGCATCTTGTCCTCCCTCATGCCCTTAGACCTTGAGGGGGTCTGTGTGCACTTCACTTCCATACAAACGTCCCTGAGCCACGACAGGATCCAGAAGTACCCTTACTCTGGTGCTGCAGAGCCCAAGGCAGCTGCAGCAGAAATGAAGACAGCTGGGCCTCCTCTCCCTTCCCACAAAGGGCTCCAAGGGCTCGCTCCACCCCTGCCACCCCTCCGCGCTGCCACAGCTCCAGGCACAGCCACACACGCTGCAGGGTCCCCCCCAGCCTGGTGCCTCTCCCCTTCTCCGACAGAGCAGTTAGGGAAGCAGCTTCACAAATGGGAACTTACTCCTTCACCCCGGTCCCCTAACAATAAAATCCTTGCATAAACCCTCCAGACAGTGCCATGTTCACCTCAGTTACTGAATTTGTCACAGCGGCCTGTTACTGAACACACTCAGGTGACATGAAACTGGCACACTTGTTGAGTAAGAGGAGGGAAATGCCGCCAAAAGCCCAGGTAGGCCTTTCCTTGTCAGCCTTGAGGGGTTTCATTCACACAGCTGCTGCCAGAGCCCGTGTCCCAGGTGCCACCGTAAAGTGCAGAGAAGCGACCACTGTGCCAACATACAGCCTCCGCACGCATTTAACTTTTGGGAGGGAGCATCGCACACCTTACCCAACACTAGCTCTGCGGCTCTGCGGCTGTGGGCCAGTGATCCCGTGTTCTGGAGCCCCAAGTGGAGAGAAAGCTTACTTCAGGATTTGCTTAGATTAGATAAGGATAGCATGTAACATACAGGACATTCAAACACTTTTTTTCTTTAGCTGTTAACTTACTCAAGTAATATTATAGCAATAATTTTTTATTGAAATGTTATGATGACATATAATGTGTAAAGCTCTATTTAATATCAATAATAGCTTCGTTTTAACAAGCACAAACTATGCACAAGTCACTACGACTAAGTGATTTTATTATCTCATTTGGTCTTCGCAGTTACCCTATGACTTGTAACTATTAGCATCCCACTTTTTAAATATTAGGAACCGAAGCTCAGCATGGATGAGCGGCTTGCCCAACACACACGAAAGGGGCACCCAGAATCAGAACCCAACCTTTCTAACCCTTTGCTGGCTCACCTTTCCTTAAAGCACTATGTAGGATTCTAAGATCTGTGGCCTGTGACGAACAAGACTGTCACTTACACTGCAGGGAAAACAGTATTAGGATTTTTGTAAGACACGATATGCTTGGTGGGTTTGTGGGTGGGTGGGTATGTTCACAGTTAGACCTGAGATACATCCAGTTGGGTAAAAATGGGCCATTTCCACTAAAGAAAGCACTTCTTATTTTATTTGTATGAATTTAAGCATTTTTATGTAAACCTATGCTTCTCTTCCAGGTATGCATTAAAGTCACCATCATCAATTTCACTGTAACCAAATCAGGTCTGGAGGATCAGCTGTTAAGGTAAAGAAAAAAGCGGGGGTGGGGGGAGCAAAGGTTTGCTAATATTTTGTAGAAATTTTGACAAAGAAAACATTTTAATGTGTGGAAGCAGCAGTCATGAGTCCTCAGTCATAAAGAGGGTAGGAAATGGCCAGGTTCTGTATCTCCTGTCACTTTTGCAGCTGCCACGCTTGTCCACAGTCTTCTCAAAGAGGTCAGGGAAGTGCCCCTAATTCTCAGCCACGGTTTGGGCCAGGCCTGCAGCCCAGCCCGGCCTCTTCTCCTCTGCTGGGCTTTCCAGTCCTGGACAAGTGAATGAAGTCAGTCGTCCTGTGGCTCCTAGAGATGCATTGCTCCGCACCTGTGGGGAAGAACGCTACTCCCAAATAGATCTTTCCTATTTTTACTTGTCTCTAGGTGTTTTCTTAGTGTACAGTTTTACCTGCATTTGTCCACCTCAAAAAAATGAAATACCCTCCTTCAGTGTATACTCTGTAATTCGTCTCCATTTCCCAAAAATGAGATTATGAATTATTGATTAATTATCAGAATTAGCCAAGAGGCTTAGGAGACAAAAAACATTTAATATTTATTGAAATAATAATATTGATATTACTTAACAATGAATTTTATATGTGTATATGAGGATATATGTGTATATATGTATGTGAGTGTGTGTGTGTGTGTGTGTGTGTGTGTGTATGTATACATACATTACAGGAAAATATAATTTGACCCATGTTCAAAAAAAAATCAAGTCAAATTCATCAAGTCAAGTCAAAATGGAGTCAAGCTGGCTGGCTCAGTCGGTTAAGCATCCGACTTTAGCTCAGGTCATGATCTCAAGATTTGTGGGTTCAAGCCCCACATCAAGCTCTGTGCTGACAGCTCAGAGCTCAGAGCCTGGAGCCTGCTTCAGATTCTGTGTCTCCTTCTCTGTCTGCTCCTCCCCTGCTTGCACTCTGTCTGTCTATCTCTCTCTCTCTCTCTCAAAAATAAACATACATTAAAAAAATTTTTTTTAAAAATGGAGTCAAGATCATCCTGATTGATTACTATTATCACTGAGTTTAAGTGTTGTTTTCCTTGTTTATTTTAAGAATTTATCCTGCCAACTGCTAACTTGCTTAACTTCTGCTAGGCAGACAAAGGGCATTTCACCATATTTTAAGGACATGTTATAAGGACATGGCTGAACACTCTCATACCAGTGTATTCCCATGAAAAGTTAAGCTTAGTTGCGTGACCAGCTGTCAGCACATTACTCTGTCTGAGACAAGCGAAGTGCTCAGAGAAGGGAAAATGATGAGACTTGGTCATGGAGTACAAAATCTCCAGGTTATATTGTATACCCCTCTCTTCTGAAAAAGTTATTTGAACAAATGAATTTGAGATGATTATTTCTTATGGTGTCCATATTGTAATTTTTAAAGTTTCTGAATTCAGTATGTACGTATCAAATGAACAGTGGGTTATTCTATGAGGCAGTTCATCCTAGTGGGTGATAGCATGTGCCCTGGAGTCAGCTAAGCCAGCTTCAAGCCCATCCCTGCCTCTCATACTCACATGACCTCAGAAAGTGACCCACTAGGGTCTGTTCCCTCATCTGCAAGCTGGGGTGGTAACCACAGTGCCTACCTCAAAGGAGCATTCAAAAGATTAAAAGAGAGAATCCACATAAAACTCTGAGCAGGGGGCCTGGCACATAGTGATGCTTAATGAAGATGAGCTCCTACAAACAGGGGGCTGGGAGCAAATTATGCATGGACAAATAAAGGGAGACATAAGTTCCCATGTCTGGGCAGGGGCAGAGCTGGAGGTAAGGCCCCTTTATTAGACACCATTAAGACTCGTTTCATGGAGGTGGTGAAATTTCAGCATCTCCCATAAAAAGAATATTCCAGGCACCATATTCAGCCTGGTACAAGCAAGCATTAGAAACAGAAATTGAATGATTAGAAAGATCATGCACTGAGCAGGTGAGAGATGAGCAGAAGCCATGGGGACTGTGGTAGGGTGTCAGTTTTGAAATACAAGCTAAAGAATCACAACTAACATGTTATTCAGTGAATAGCCACTGTATAAACCCAGCAAAAGAGGGGCCTTGTGCATTAGGACATGGCTAGTAGCATTAGTACTCAGCTAAGTAGCAAAGAAAAAGAGAAGCAACTTTAGGGCAATAATAAAGTCATAACTTAAGCATTCAAACCTTGGTTCCAGTGATGTGGTACGACTTGAGAAACCCGAGTTGGAAGAACAAAGAATCAAGCTCATTGTGAGAATAAACACTGATAAAAACCAGCTGAAAACTATCGAAGAGAAAATACTGAAAATGCTCTTTACATCTGAAGGAAATATTCTGGACAATGAAGAACTTATTGACACACTCCAGGATTCAAAGGCAAGTAAAATATTTTGAGTATTTATAGAAAGTGTCTTGGTTTTTTGGGTGCCTGGATGGCTCTGTCGGTTAACCATCCGACTTCAGCTCAGGTCATGATCTCGCGGTCCACGAGTTGGAGCCCTGCGTCGGGCTCTGAGCTGTCAGCACAGCTGCTTTGGATTCTGTCTCCCTCTCCCTCTGCTCCTCCCCGGCTCACACTCTGTCTCTCTCTGTCTCTCAAAAATAAATAAAAACATTTAAAAAAATGTGTTGCTGCAAAAGTTACACCTGCAGCTTTTGAGGATTCTGCAGTCTTTTCAGCAAGAATGGCAGCCGTACCTGGGCTGCTGGGGTAGCACCAGAGTGTGTCCCACTGGCAGGGTCCCTCACCCCCCAGTGGAAGAGGAGGGAAACTACACAATAGCTTCTCTCATCTTGTCTGCATTTTTAAAATAAAGCATGTAAAGAACCGGGACAAGGTGTAAATTGAAAGGAAAAACAATTATATTCACATTAATGTCACCCCTTCAGGAAGCCTCCCTGGTATCCCCAACTGGAATTAATCTCGTCCTCCTTAGAACACCAGTAGCGACTCATCCGACTCTCTTTTATAGCACTTGACACTGTTTACCTTATGTCACCATGATCTAATTACATGTCTCATCTCTCGTGTTAGGCTGTTCAATTTGGTGTCGAATCGGCAAACAGTTCAGCTTGATACTCCTTCTCCAAGGGCTCACCATGGTGCTTCGCGTATAACTGGTGTTCAGTAAAAATGTCTTGCTAGTAAGATGAAGTTCTACATTAAACGCATAATCTTGCACTGAATTGTTTGGCAGATTCAAACCACAATTTTAAAAGTATACTGAGAATATAGCCTGTAAAATGATTTTCATCCATTCGTGAGAAACAGAAAATAATTTACTTTAAAAAACCCTTTGACAGGGAGTACAGAAGGTACGTTCTTTGTCTTTCACTGACATCAGAAATGGTTTACTGCTTTACATCCTACAGTCTCTTTACGATCTCCGTATTCAAACAACAAACAAGTAATTCTGGCGCTCCCATTTCTTTCCTCTCTTTGTCAGTCTCTTTATCCTCTTGCCGTTCATTCTTCCTCGGGTTTTTAGCTTCTGGAAGTTGGTGGTTAACCCATTTATTTTTTGCCATCAAAACTTTACACACAAATTGCTTAAAGAATGTGCTATTTGTACAAGGTTTGTGATAGGATTCCCTGCCTTCTTGGTGTGCCCCACCACCACCCCCACCCCCCCACGACTTCCTCCATAAAGACAGCTACATTCATCTCTTTTTTGTTTTGGTTATTTGGAGTTTTACATCTTTTCCTCAAATAATAGACTCATATTGCTACTTCTTGAGTTTTTCTTTTATACATTCACGGTTGTCTATACCTCTACCACACCCATACCCCCCCCACAACCCTTTCCTCCCATCCCCCAGCCTCCCACCGTAGTTCTATCCTGATTATAGTTAAACATCCAATGTTTACATTGCCTAGAAATACGAAGTTCTGGCTGCGAGTATTGCAGGGGCTAAGGAGAGAAGGGCTAGGGCGTCACCCTTCAGCATGTATACACTTACCAAATCTCTGTTTTCATTGCGGAACCAGGGCCTCAATTGTGCCTGGCTTCCTTCCATCAAAAAATCCTCTCTTTTAGGGGTGCCTGGGTGGCTCAGTCAGTTAAGTGTCCGACTTCAGCTCAAGTCATGACCTCACCCTCTATGAGTTCAAGCCCCATGTCGGACTTTGAGTTGTCAGCACAGTCTGCTTCGGATTCTGTGTCTCTCTCTCTCTCTCTGCCCCCCCCCCCAAAATAAATAAACATCAAAAAAAAAATTTTGTTAAGCCTCTCTTTTAATTTCCCCAGGGATGAAACCTCTATTTTCCAGTCAGAGTGGGGTTAAGGGCAATCCCCTGACTGGTGGTGGGGAGATGACTTGGGAGTCTATCAACCAATGCTTATTTTAGGCCCTTCCCCCTTCCAGTGTTTGGACGCCTCTTAAGCCTTTGAAGGGGATTTGTATTTTACAAATTGAGTGACTTCTTGGCTTTCCCCTTTGCAGCCTAGGAAACTGTTTTCCTGGGTCTGCTAAGTCATTTACCATTCTACTCTCTGCTTTCTGGTTCTCAAATTGTATTGACATTTCCTCTTCCATTCTTCCTATCTTTGTGAGTTTGCACTGTTTTTAAAAATCCCTTTACTATAATTTTGTTGTGGTTTCAATAGGGAGTAAGGTAGATACATGTGTTCTGACTGCCTTCTTTCTCTGTAAGCTGGTTTCTTTCTGTGTCTGCAGGGAGCTGCCTTACAGATATCCTTTCTACAGGGCAGAGGTAGGACCGATTATTCCTGGGCCGCGTTTCCTGCCATTTCTTGCCTGTACTTTATACTCCCCTAACCTCCCAAAGCCCTCAATTTATTTCATTTTTTAAAGTTTGTTTATTATTCGTGTATTTTTAGTAATCTCTACACCCAACATGGGGCTCAAACCCATGAAGCCAAGATCAAAAGTCACATGCTCCCCCAACTGAGCCAGCCAGGCACCTCCCAGACCCTTCATTTTAAAATATGTATCATATTCCCTGATTACTGCTGAGACCTCAAGTCTCTTGGGCATAATACCTATAGGTAGTTACTAAACTCAACTGAAATATATACAAACAATTCTAATACTCTCTGGCAAAAAGAAGAAAATAGTCCACTTTGTTTTCTCTTTAGCCCTGGTGGAGTCTTCATTATCAGGGCCTCGAGCTCCCCCAAAAATAAAGAATTGTTTGCAGGTAGGTCTCCTTGATCCAACTGCTTCCATATCAACTTCCTTCTCTCTACTCATATGTAAATGTTCTAGTTGAATCCAGTACTGAGCTTGAGGCTTCCCATGCAGCCCTGCTCTTTCTTGTCCCCTCAGGTTCCTAAGGGGTCAACACAGAGAGAGAGTTTGAGCCTTTGGTTTCTGGAAAAAGCTGAGTCCCTCCCTTCCCTTTCCTGGAGGACAGGGGTGGACAGTCTAGAATTAATTTAGCCACTAGCCACATGTGGATATTGAGCCCCTGAAATGTTGCTAACCTGAATTAAGATGTGTTGTTACATACCAGATTTCGAAGACTTAATCTAAAAAAAAAAAAAAAAAAAAAAAGTAAAAATATCTCGGTAATTTTACATGGATTTTATGCTGCTATAATCAACATACTTTGGGTTATATTGGGCTAAATAAAATTATTGTTAAAATACATTTCACTTGTTTCTTTTTACTTTTAATAAACTGAGAAAAGACAGAATTATATATGTGGCTCACATTAGGTTTCCGTTGGGCAGTGGGGTCTAGACAGAAAGCCTGTTAGACCCCCTTTTAGCTCTCCTGTCAATAGAGCAAATACTAAACAGCAGTTCGCATAGTGATTTTTCTAGTCCCTGCCCTAGACTCTGACTTTCTAGACACAAACCTCCCAACCCAGGGATATCCACAGCTGAAAAAAATGGGGGTTGAGAGAAGACGACAAAGACAGATAGCAATATAGAGAGACCGAGGGAGACAGAGAAGGGAATCTTAGAAAACCCATTGGCCAAAAGGCTCTCCAGAACCACTAACCTGAAACAGAACAGCAAAGAACAGCAAAGACCTTGAAAATATCTCCAACTTACTTAGGTTATAATCCTTCGCAAACAACAGCTACTATCCCCAGGTTTCCTTATGTTCCTCACACCTGTGAACACTAGGGAAAGAAAGAATGCTAGTCTTCCTTGTTATTCCAGAATGGGATATGACACCACTTCCTTCCAGCCTCTCTCCACCCCCCTCTTTGGGGCAGTTTCATGGATGCCCCTTCTCCCCTCATACCTTCTTCTGTTATGTGAACCCTGCATCATTTCAGGACTGCTCAGGGGGAAATCAGGAAGCATCTGGGAGTACTCTGTCAGGTGTCCCTTTCAGAAACACGTCAGATTTGAATCTCAGAGAAGTGCTGCTCTGGTTTTGTCAGCTGTTCCCATTTGCCTACCCCCCTCTCTGGAAGGACAGTGGTTAGCTTGGTCCTGAGATTCAGTTATTCTATTATTGTAATCACTAAGTCACCATATCCTTATTTCTGTCCTAGACCTAATTGGGTATATGCCAAAAATCCCACCATTTTTTTAAAAAATGGAACCTAAGAACTTGTTTTTGTATCTTTATTCAGATCACTTCAGGTGCCATTAAAATCAGGCTAAAGGAAGCTGAGTCCACTGAGCTGATGATAAATGTTGCTCGTGAGAAGTATCGTCCAGTAGCCACTCAAGGCTCTGTTATGTACTTTGTTATTGCAAGCCTCTCAGAAATAGATCCTATGTATCAGTATTCATTAAAATATTTTAAACAGGTAAGTACATTGTTTTGTCCATGAAATCTATGTCTTTGGTTTCCCTTTAAATCCCATTGAGTTACGTTTTTGACTCAGACAAATCATGAGTCTATTTATCAGGTAAAACCCTCTAGGAGTTTGGGTTCAGTCTTTTGGTTCAAGAGCAACCCACCTGCCATGTCTTCTCAACACTCAAGTGCTCAGCATGCACAGAAAACTGTAGAGGAAGAAAGGAAAGATTTACTCTTGACCTCCTCGACTAACCCATTTAGACTCTGCTTGTCAGTGGGAAGGGTAGCAAAAAATTTGCACCAGTCTTTTACCGAAAACATTCGCTATGTCTTATTTGGCAGTTCCTCCACATTGCCTTGGGTGGTGGGTTTCTCTAACCTACTGGTCTCTGACCTCCCAGAAGGCAGAAATGAAGCCTCAGCCATCCCTGCCTCCCCACCGTGCTGCTACGTAATTAGTGTTTCATGAATAAAGAGTCTGTTTCCATCCCTCCATAAAAGAGCAGTTGAATTTTTATGACATTAGACCGAACTTGGTTTTGCCTCTAAGTGTCTAATTCAGGTTATAGTTAAGGGTCCAGCAGCAAGAGGAGCTGCAGGAGAGAATGGAAATGAATAATTGGAAGAAATGAGAGGCATGTTGTTTAGACGCGCCTGGGCTCTCTTCCCACAAGATGTGCATTTGCTTTAGCAGCCTTAAAAACCATTTGTTCTGGGGTCAGATCTCAGCTTCTAAAGACAGGGCTTTGCTGTTCTCATGTCTCTGCTTCCTTCCTTTCGTTGGCAGGTATTAAACTAAGCAAGGTCACAGGATGAGAAAATCCTTGAATTCCACCTAAATGACTTTCATAATGGTTTTGGAGGTTTTGGAATTCATGCTTTTCAAGGTTTTAAAATCTCCTTCAGGAAATAAAAATGAAGATGCTCTGAGAATATCTCAGGCTGACAGAAAAAGGGCTATGGGATGAATCATCAATGCACTGGGGTTTTTCTGTTTAGAAGGGAAACTAGAGACCCTAAACATATTTGTACGTGACCAAACTGGCCTGGGCATCATCTCCCAAAGCCATTCATAACTGCATGTCACGTTGAAATTATTTAGGGTGTATCAAGATTCACTGTGTTTTATTTTGGCACTAAACATCACATCTCCACTGGATTTTAACTTCTCTGTTTCTCATTATGTTGTTAAAGAAAGCTCCATCCTCTTTTCTTCTAAGTGTTTTACGGTAACAACTCCGTTCCCCTTTGTCGACCAAACTTTGGGGAGAGTTAACAAGGGCTTTCCCTTAAATTTCAGAGAAGATTCTAGCACATTCTTCCCACATCCTAACAATTATGTTGGAGAAGTGCCAAGAAGTGCACATGACCTTCCCTTGCCCTTACATCTCTCACCCCAAAATGATTATCAAATTTGAGTTAAGGACATGAAAAAACTGGTTCTGCCAGCTCACCTCCATTTTCCAGTTTTCTGCCTCACATCAAGATGATGCCTTTTTGAATATTGTTAGGTGTTTGGCAGTGGTTCATTGCTGAAAGATGGGGTGGGGGGAACAAAGGAGAATGCAGAAAATAAATATCACTTATCAATTTGGGATGAATTCTGGCTTTTTCATAGTACATTATTCGTCTCCTGTGCTGCTACTGACTCACAAAATACAGGGCCAAGAAGGGCGGGAGTGAGGAGCAGGGATTTTTTTTTTCTTTACAGGAATTGAATTAAATCCAAGACATTGATAGAGCTCTCTTTCACACAGTTGTTCAATACAACAATTGAAACATCTGTAAAGTCAGACGATCTAGAGCAGCGCATGGAAATACTCCTGGAACAAACGCTTCTAACCGCTTACGTCAATGTTTCCAGAGGACTCTTTGAGCAACATAAACTCATCTACAGCTTTATGCTGTGTGTAGAGATCATGCGTCAGCAAGAAAGCCTAACTGATGCCGAGTGGAATTTCTTTCTCCGAGGTTCTGCAGGATTAGAAAAGGTATGTGTTTCACGTTTGGATTGTAAATGTTATTCTAAATGGAGCCCACAAGCACCTACCAATGCTCTGTAGTGGCTGAAGGTTATACATTTGGTTGTGTGGCCCAGCAATGTGGGCACTGAGGGTCTAATGGGCCAGGCTGTCACTCAGCAATGTCTATGCAATTTCTATGCAGCAGTGTCCTGGGATGCGGGGAGTAACCAATGAACTAGTAGATGTGATCATGTTTTGAAAAGTTGACCATCTTACAAATATGAAGAGTTAAAATTCAATAATGTTGTAACTCATAGATTTGGAAATACTGTTTGGGCAATCATGACTCTCTCTTCCTTGGACACAGCTTTCATTAAAAAGCACAGGACGTAATATAACTGGACTGTCACCTGCAATACCGTAATACGAGTTCTGCTGCACTTGCCTTCTTTGCATTCATCTTTCTATGGAACTTTCTCCAGCCCCTTCAGCTGGACTATGTCACCTCCGTACTACAGACCTGGTCAGCCACAGAAGTGAGCCATGCCCCCGCAACTCTTGACTGAAGTTCCATCTTAACCCCACTTTAAATTCTTGGCTCTATCCTCCCAATCTTGAGCCCCACCCTTGGTCCCTGCAGACATGACATCTGCACCTGTTTGCCAGTGTTTGAGCCTCAGTGTATTGATGGGAGGTTGAACTTCATGCTTTTTTTATTTGACTTTCAGTGCCCTATGCTCCCAGGACAAACCCAGACCTTCAGCTCAGGTCATGATCTCATGGTTCATAGGTTCAAGCCCCAGGCTCAGTGCAGGGCCTGCCTGGGATTCTCTCTCCCTCTCTCTCTGCCCCTCCTTTGCTTATGCACTCTCTCTCTCAAATTAAATAAATAAAAATCTTTAAAAAAGATTCTCTCTCTCTCTCTCTCTCTCTCTCTCTGTCTCTCCCTCTCCCTCTGCCCCTCTCCCCCACTCATGCTCTCTCTCTCTAAAGTAAAAGAAAGACAAAAACACAAAACTTAAAATTAGAAATCATCTTAAGAAACTTCTCAAAAGTTTTTTATTAAACTTTCTTTTCCTCTACCACGAGGAAATTAGAATGATTCTTGACTGATTTTTTTTTTTTAGAAATGTGTTTGGAGGACATCTTTTATCTAGTCACTTTATTTAGTTACTCATATTTTAATACTAGTATTTCCCATTTTTATCATAAATGCTATATATCAATAAAATCAATAGAATACAAAAGCAAACTACATGATCATCTTAGTAGACACAGAATAAAGCATTTGACAAAACCCAATATCTTTTTATCATAAAAACACTCAACAAACTATTAATGGAAGAGAACTCCCTCAACTAGGTAAAGGGCATGGACCAAAACCAACACTAACAACATACTTAATGGTGGAAGCCTGGATGCATTCTCCCTAGGATCAGAAACAACACAAGGATATCTGCTCTAACCACTTCTTCTCAACATTGTACTGGTGATTCTTGCCAATTAGGCGAGTAAATGAAATAAAAGGCATCCAGATTAGAAAGGAAGAGGTAAAAATATATCTATTTACAGATGACATGATTTTGTATATAGAAAATACTAAGGAACCTGCTTAAAAAAAGACTGAAGTATTAGAATTAATAAATGAGTTCAGGAAGGTTGCAGGATACAAGATCAACATACAAATAAATTTGTATTTCTTGTATATGCTTGCAATGAACAATATGAAAAATGAAATTAGGAAAAAAGTCAATTTATAATAGCAACCGAAAGAATAAAATACTTAGAAATAAATTTAACAAAAGAAGTTCAAACTTATGCTCTGAACTACAAAACATGTTGAAAGACCTTAGAGGACCTAAATAAGTGGGAAAATTCCTACATTCGTGAATTGGAGACATAATACGGTTAGGATGGCAACATTCCCCAAAATGATCTACAGATTCAGTGCAATCCGCATCAGAATCCCAACTGACTTCTGTGCAAAAATTGACAAGCTTATTGTAAAGCTCATATGGAATTACAAAGGATCCAGATCCCAAAGCTTACTGCAAAGCGGCAATAACCAAGACTGTATGACACCAGCACAAAGATGGACAAATGGATAAATGAAATCAAATTTGAGAGTCCAGAAATAAAACCATGTGTCTGTAGTCGCTGATTTTTGGCAAGGGTGCCAAGCCAATTCATTGGGAAAAGAAGTCTTTTCAACAAATGGTGTGGGCCAACTGGACAGCCACATGCAAAATAGTGAAACTGGACCCTTAAATCACACCATATATAACTTGAAACATACCAAAACCCTAAATGTAATAACCAAAACTCTTGTAAGAGGACGTAGGAGTAAATTTTCATAACTGCATATTTCACAATGGATCCTTAGATCTGATATCAAAAACATGAGCACAAAAAGAAAAAAATAGGTAAATTGGACTTTATCAAAAATAAACATGCTTTTGTTTCAAAGGACACTATTAGAAAAATGAAAACACTGGGGCACCTGGGTGGCTTAGTTGGTTAAGTGCCAGACTTCAGCTCAAGTCATGATCTCGCGGTCCGTGAGTTCGAGCCCCGCGTCGGGCTCTGCGCTGACAGCTCAGAGTCTGGAGCCTGCTTCAGATTCTGTCTCCCTCTCTCTCTGCCCCTCCCCCACTTATGCTCTGCCTTTCTCTCAGAAATAAATAAACATTAAAAAAATGAAAAAAAAAAATGAAAAGACAACCCCACAGTGTGGGAGAAAATACTTGCAAATCATAGCCGATAAAGGATTTGTATCTAGAATACATAAAGAACTCTTACATCTCCACAATAAAAAGACAAATGACCCAATTTAAAAATAGGCAAAGGACCTGAATAAATATTTCTCCAAGGAAGATATACATAAGCATGTGAAAAGATGTTCAACATCATTATTCATCAGGGAAATGCAAATCAAAACCTTAAGGACATACCATTCATCCACACTAGAATGGCTGGAATCAAAAAGACAGATAATAGCAAGTGTCGGTGAGGATGTGGAAAAACCCTCATACACCGCTGCCTGGAGTCAAAACTGGTGCAGCTGCTTTGGAAAACAGTCTGGGAGCTCCTCAGACAAAACATAGAATTAGTGTATAATCCAGCAGTTCAACTCCTGGGTATGTATGAGAAATGAAAACATGTCCACACAAAAAACTTAGACGTGAATATTCATAGCAGCATTATTCATAGTAGCCAAGAAGGTGGAAATAACCCAAATGTCCATCACCTGGTGAGTGAATAAACAAAATGTGGTCTATTCATAACAACAGAATATTACTTGGTCATAAAGAGGAATGAAGTACTGACACAAACCATGACATGAGTAAAATCTTCAAGACACTAAACTAATAAGCAAAAGAAGTCAGTCACAAAATACCACATGTTATAAAATTTGATTTATATGAAGTGTCCAGAACAGGCAAATCTATAGAGACAGAAAGCAGTTTAGTGGTTGTTTAGGCTGGGGCCAGGGGCAGATAGAAGGGTAATAGCTAAAGAATACCTGGGGTTTTTTTTGAAGAGATGAAATGTTGTAAAATTCACTGTGGTGATGGTTGCACCAACCTGTGAATTTACTAAAATACATGGGATTGTATGCTCTAAATGAGTGAATTGTATCTCAATAAAGCTACTTAAAAATGTAGTATAGGGGCACCTGGGTGGCTTAGTTGGTTAAACGTCCCAACTGTTGATTTCGTCTCAGGTCATGATCTCACGGTTCATGAGTTCAAGCCCCATATTGGGCTCTGCACTGACAGTGCAGAGCCTGCTTGGGATTCTCTCTCTCTCCCTCTCTCTCTCTGCCCCTCCCCTGCTCTCTCGCTCTCTCTCTCAAAAATAAATAAATAAACTTATTTTAAAATGTAGTATAGAACCTCAGGCGAATGTTCATGAATTTTCAAAGAATTAGTTTCAGTCTATAATCACAGCTGTTTCTCTCTTTTAAAACTGCTTACCCACCTTCAGGATAAAATTAAATTAAATTAAAGTAAAGTAAAGTAAAATAAAACAAAGTGAAATAAAATAAAACAAAACAAAATAAAATAAAATAAAATAAAACTGCTTACCCACCTTCAGGGAATACTTCCAGATGGCATAATACCTTTCCCAGAAGTTTCTAGGGATATAGGAAATAATAATTGGACATAACATACACTCAGCCCTGCTGAAATGAGATCATCACCTGTCTTGCTACTGATATTGCTATACTACTCAGCTTTCCCCATCTCCTAGAGGTGAGAACATCTGGGAATCAGATCTGAAAACTAGTCTTGAGGGGAATAAAATCATAATATTTGGGGAGTGGGGAGAGACTGGTGCAACATGTTGGGGAACAGGCTAGAAGTCGACTTCACAGATTTAATTTTAACCCTTCACCAGATCAACTGCTTCTTGTAAATGTCAACCTGGAAAGCTTTCCCCAGCTGCACTTCTGGGCAAAGGTGTACAGGTAGAATTGATTCAGCACCTATTACTACTTGGCCTCAGCAAATGGTTATTTTTAACATGCAACTGAAGCTTGCTTTTTCACTTGGACAAGGTGAAAGTATATTTTGTGGTTGTCTTTGTGACTTATTACTCATTTTCATTCTGTCTTCTAATAGGAACGCCCACCTAAGCCTGAAGTTCCCTGGCTGCATAATGCCATGTGGTTCGCATGCTGTGACTTAGAAGAATCATTTCCAGTTTTTAAAGGACTTACACAATACATACTGTTACATCCTATTTCCATACGAATAGGTAATATGTCAAAAAGGATCTGCTATAAAGGGATTGTAAACAAGCTTGTGAATCTTTTTTTTTTTTTTGAGGCATTCTTTTATTTTATTTTATTTTATTTTATTTTATTTATTTATTTATTTATTTATTTATTTATTTATTTATTTATTTTGAGAGAGTGTAAGAGAGAGCCTGCGCGCACAGGGGATGGGCAGAGGGAGTGAATCCCAAGCAGAAGACATGCTGTCAGCCCAGAGCCCAGTGCGAGCTGGAACCCACGAACTGTGAGATCACGACCTGAGTGGAAACCAAGAGTGCGACACTTAAGCTGCTGAGCCACCCAGGCACCCTAGGCTCGTGAATCTTAACTTTGATGTTTCCTTTAATCTCTTCTGCTATATCAATATTTTTCACTAGGAAATTTCTTCATTATTAAGAAATTGTGAAGTATTTGCTCTCCCAGTTGAATGTTTGAGTTCAATGCTTGGCGCATGAATTTTCAATATTTTATATTTACTATTATACCGATTTAAAAGGGATATACTTACCTCTAAGAATTGCCTTAGCTGCACCCCATAGGGTTTTTTTTTTTTAACTTTTTATTGAAGGATGACATACATATGGAAAAGTGCACAAATCAAAATTGTACAACTAGATATTATCAAAAATTAACTGTACTTATGAGCCCAAATCAAGAACTAAAATAATACCAGACTCCCATTATCCTTTCATACTCCCTCACAGGATCCTTTCCCTCTTCCCCAGAAGTAATGCTTGCTCTGAATTATAATATTCTATGTTAATTTTTCTCACAAGTTTTAATATGCAGCCCTTTCAATTTTAAAAGTACACATTTTATGTTAACTAAAATTTAAATCATAAAAAAAAGAATAAATAAAAAGGATGATTAGAAAAGCCCTGAAAAAAAGAAAAGTACATTTTTTTTAGTTTGAAAGCATTTAGGATCTGGAGGAGCTATCTTTGTATTGTTTATAACATAATTATGTTATAGAAATTGGGGCGTCTGGGTGGCTCAGTCATTTGAGCATCTATCTGACTCTTGATTTCACTATGATTCCCAGTTTCTCTTTGAAATTCCAGAATTTTTCCCATCATATCTTGTGAAACTATGCTGTTCATTATGACTAGGCTTAGGATTATTATCTTCCTAGTAAATTATTCCTTTTTTGAATAATATGCCCTTTACTCTAAATAGTTCTTTTTTGCCTTAAAATATATTTTCTAATGTTAATGTAATTAAAGTGCAATTATCTTGGTTAGGGCTCTGCCTCTATATATTTCTATACTCTTAATTTTAACTCTTTTGTGTCATCATCATGTTTTTGGTGTATGTTAAGTGGAATTTTGTTGTTTTGAGCAGTATGAGAGTCTCTCTTTTCTAACAGGAAAGTTTTAATTCAATGATATTTATTACAATAATTGCTCCATTTCAAGGGCTCTCAACTGGGGAATATTTTGTCTCCCAGAGGACATTTGTCAATGTCTGGAGGCATTTTGGTTGTCACAACTTGTATGGTGCTACTGGCATCTAGTAGGTAGAAACCAAGAATGTGGCTAAACATTCTGCAATGCTCAGAACAATCCTCCAGAAGAAGTAACCACTTGCCCCAAAATGTCCATAGTGGTGAGACTGAGAAATCCTGATTCTGTTCAGACTTACTTCTATCACCTTATTTTTTTTTTAATTTTTTTTTAACATTTATTTATTTTTGAGACAGAGAGAGACAGAGCATGAACAGGGGAGGGGCAGAGAGAGAGGGAGACACAGAATCGGAAGCAGCCTCCAGGCTCTGAGCCGTCAGCCCAGAGCCCGACGCGGGGCTCGAACTCACGGGACCTGTGAGATCGTGACCTGAGCCAAAGTCGGACGCTCAACCGACCGAGCCACCCAGGCGCCCCTCTATCACCTTATTTTGTGGGGATTTTTTTTTTCTTGGCAGCCTTTTTCTTTGTTTCATTTGTTTTCTTCTTTCTTGCCTTCAGGTGGCTTATCCATTCTTTTATTTACCCCATACTTATTTGAAGTTCTGTGTTCTATTTCTACCCTTTGATAATCACTCTTCTACTTGTAATATGAATATTTATTTAACCAGTAAGTGTAATGATTTAAAATGTACATGGACCAGAACTTCTGGAATCCTAATGTACTTGTTTGATTTCTAAATAAAGACTAGAAAAAAATGAAATGCTCTTCAATAAATGCATCAAATAGAAATTATGTTTCTATATTGAGGACCAGTTAAACAAGACACCTAGAGATAGAAGTAGAACACAAAAAGGAAAACACTCATAGGGGAAGGCTAAAGATGGCCAGTTAGGGACAGACCCAAAGCAGAAAGAACTAGATGGAGCCTAATAAACACACAGGCAAAGAAAGAGGGAAGGAGTAGAGGCTAGAAGGCAAAGTAATTCTGGGAACAACTCATCATGTTTGCACAAAAAGCACCGTGTGTTATCCCTGTTGATTGGGACTAAAATTTCAGCTATTTAAAACTACTTTCCTGCTTTCATTTGTTAAATTTCAGGGTTTATTCTGGAAATCCTATACAATTGTGAAGGTTTGTACATGTGTGATAGGAGGGCTTATGTTCTAAATGTGAAATTTAGATCTTTGCAGGTGAAGTTTAATAATCAATTCCAATGGCATTCTTCCCTTCTAAAGCTTCCTAATTGCTTAATCTTTTGTCTTTGATAGTTTCTAAGTGCTTCATGTCCTAATAATTGAGAGTTATTTAAAATATGCTCTTATCCTCTCTCGTTAGCCAGAATCCTAGTGAATATACTATAAATAATGAGAACCTCGAGAAAAAGGAAGTCCTTTTGGAATAAATGGTTCTACTATCTGGTCCTCAGAGTAACACAACCACCTTCAACCAAAGTTGTGTGCTGTGCCCTGTGGTCTCATACCATGTCATTGTCTTTATGCCATCTAGAAATTAGAAGTCTTGCAGAGGTGCACACTCCTCCAGAATAGTCTCAAGTGTCACTGAATTGCTGTCACCACATTTTTGCTATTATTAGACCCTCAGAACAGAGCCCCAGCAGACCAGCTGAGGAAAGAGGTTTTCTAGCCTGACATTCAAGCCAACGATTTTGCCCAAGGTCCAACCAAAGGAACCTGTTTCATTACTAGAGGACAAACTGGCTGTGTTGGCTTGCTGAGAGGCTTACAGCGCACTGTATACCCTGCCTACAGGAATTTCAGTGCTAACTCTTGCCACATGTTAAAACCATTATAAAGGGTGGGGTGTCTGGGTGGCTCAGTCAGTTGAGCGTCTGACTTCGGTTCAGGTCTTGATCTCATGGTTCTTGAGTTTGAGCTCCACATCAAGCTCCACATCAGGCTCACTGCTGTCAGTGTGGAGCCTGCTTTGGATCCTCTGTCGTTCCCCTCTCTCTCTGCCCCTCCCCTGCTCTCACACACGCACACACACACACACTCTCTCTCTCTCTCTCAAAAATAAACACTAAATATTTAAAACAATTGTAAAGGCTAACCAGGATCCTAACCCTCATGTGACATGCAAGCCCATTTCCTATAAATATTCCATGGGGAAAGGGGAGCAATATATTCTGTTTATTAGGGCATAAAGTTCTATATATGTCAATTTATCCATATGTTATTTAGATTGTTCAAATTATATATGTCAGAACTTCCAGTCTGCTTCATCTATCACAGACTTGATAATTATGTGTTATTTCCTACCACAATTATCTTTTTTCTGCTTTTTCCTTTACCTCCAGCAGTGATTACTTGATGTACTCTTTCACTGTTATCTGACACATAGGTTCATTTTATTGTTTTTATTATATATTTTAATTAATATAACTTGACCTATTTGTTCCATTTAATTATATTTGCCTTGAATTCTAATTTATTCAATGTTACTCTTATCACTTCAGTTTTCTTTTTTGCTCACATTTGATTAATGTTTCTCTACGCATCCTTTTATTTTTAACCTCTTTGTTTCTTTTGTTTTAGCTTTGCTTTTTGTAAGTGATTTGCTATTGGATTTGTTTTCTGATCCAATTTTAAATTATTTTTAATTAGGTTGGTTGGGTAAGGGGAGATTAATATATTTTCATTTGTTGTAAAAACTGATAGTAAATGTAGACATTTTTAAGTTACCAAATACATTTATTTAATTTCAAAGTCAAACCAACTCTAATTAAAGCATCTTTTTAAATTGTGTTTCTAGGATCCTTTGAGACTTATATCAATCCATATGAATGGGAAGGCTATTCTAAAAGTAAGGAGGAAGAATTCATGACAGAAGAAAAAGAGACCAAAAACCGTAATTCCTGGCATCCAGTATTGAGTTCTTTCCAAAAGCTACTTCTCATTAAATGTTGCAAAGAAGAGAAGGTAGGGTGTTGCTTTTTTTTTTTTAATTAGAGGTCTGTGTTACAGTTATTTCTACTAATGCTCATCGGCCAGTTATGATTCATAACTGACTAGATTTATTTATTTAGAGATTAACAATGGCCAAGTTTGGGAGGAGACTGCAAGAAATAGAGACTTTGTGTCATTAATAGACCATAATGTTTTATGCAGAAAATGAAAGAAAAGGCTAGAGAGCCATCCAGGAACCTAGTCATCCTTTCCTAGCATGCACCATTAGGGACTTGTGCTCTCCAGAGAGGACAGCGGTCACCACAGGGCAGTAGTGGAGAATTGATAGACCTTTCAGATCTTGGCGACAATGGGAAGAAGTCTTTTGAAGAGAACAAAACCACAGTCACCAAGACCAGTTTGAAGATTGTTGGACTGGTCTCTGTAAGAAGCTGTAGCAGCCAGAATTGGATAGAGATTGTAGATGCAGTGCCTGGGTGGCTCAATCAGTTAAGCGTCTGACTCTTGATTTTGGCTCAGGGCATGATCTCACGGTTCATGAGTTTGAGCCCTATGTTTGGCTCTGCACTTACAGTGTGGAGCCTGCTTGGGATTCCCTCTCTCCCTCTCTCTCTGGTCCTCCCCCTCCCCTTGCTCTCAAACATGCACTCTCTCAAAATAAATAAATAAAGTTTTTGTAAAAAAGGATAGAGGTGGGAGATTGAAGAGATAGAGGGGGATGTAGAGATGAGGCAACTGGTATGGCTTCCAGTTTCTGCTTGGGTGCCAGAGGGGATAATGTAACAACAACTGAGCAAATGTGAAAGGAGAAGTATGTTACAGAAAGCTGTCACTGAGTCTGCAGTATCTGCCAGCTATCAGAGTATGTAGCAGCCTGGAGACCAATTAATATGTAGGTAGGAAACTCAATAGAGAGAAGCATAGGCTAGAAATAGAGAGTTGCATATTATCAGCATCAAGCTGGGAAGTATATCAAATGGGAGTTGTTGGAATCAGATAGGAATAATGCATAATACAATAAAAGGGCAGGTGGGCAAAGGATGAAACCCTGAGGGGCACCAACTTTAAAGGGAAGAAAGAAAGGATGAGAAGGAATAGTCATAGGGGCAAGAAGAACACCAGGAGAAAAAAGTGACATGGAAATTAAGGATGTATAGAGTTTCAATACAGCAAAAGTTATCAATAGAATAAATGAAGCATCGCAGACAGTTCCAGGACTCTTGCAACATGTCCCAGAAAAGTTCTCCAAATGTGATCAAAGCCACAAATGGTAACAGCCATACCAAATTCACAGAGGATCAATTGAAAATTCTTATTAATACATTGAACCAAAGACCTTCCTTATGTCATACCATCAAATAAAACTTGCTTTACAAATCAACACAGAGGAGTCTGGAATTTGGATTAGGTTTCAGAAATGAAGAGCTAGATATGCACTCCAGAGAGGACAGGGACCTGAATCAGTCAAGACCACCAACAAAATTACCCTGAAGAGAATATCCAAGTATGGCAATATTATACCAGCTACACCTCCTCTCAATCAGATATAGTGACCAAGGCATTTGGGAGCAACCTTTACTCTGGTACTGATTCCAGAGAATGACTTACTAAGGAAATTTGGGTTCCAGAGTAAAGAATTCATGTTCCAAAGATCTGGATTACCTTGCCAGAGAAAAAGACAATCTGAGGAAGCCTTATAACAGGGACAAGACCAGAGACCAGATTTGTACAATGAGAGACTGCTATTCCCAGGTCTGTTCACAGGCAGAGCCCATTGGGTGTCCAGTGTTTCTACATGGTAGAGTCAATTGCTCCTTTGGGAGAAAGAGGATGTTCCAATACAGTGGCTTGTGTGAGGTACTACAATCTTGCACAAAATTCAGCGTCCTTCAGAAATAGCATATTTGGACCTAGATGGAACTTCATTTCAAAAAACTCTAAGTAAACCAGGTGATTGAGTCATTAGAACTGCAACAGGAAGTAGAATGCCTATCGTTCCAACAATTCTTTCTCTGTCATCAATATTATCAATAGTTCTCAGGACAAGGTTGTTAGCAATTTGAACTAGAAAGAGTAAAAAGAAATTATCAGAGAGGAATAAAGACTGCCAGACAGAGAATAATTTGTGACCACACCAAGCTAAGAAAAGTCCTGTATACCAGTGTTCTCAAATTTTGGCATGTATCAGAATCATCTGAAGAAAAAAAGAATCATCTGGAGAGTTTGGGAAAGCACAGAGACCTGAGGGTACTTCCCAGAGTTTCTGATTCAGCATGTCTGACCAACGGGCTAAAACTCTGCATTTCTACCAACTTCTCAGATGATGCTGATGCTGATCCTGAAGCCATACTTTGTGAACCCCTGATTTAATATGATTAAACATATATAAGAAGAAACCATTATTCTCAAAGCAGACGAATGAGGACATCAAGACATATGTCGTGACATGCAGCATTGTTAATTTCCAAGGCTAGATCTACTGAGAACCCCAACTTTGACAGTCCTGGTATTTCAATCCATCCTTCCTCTACCTCAGGAAGGTGGCAGGCTCTTTGAGAGCCAGGCTTTCTCTCTATTGAAAGCCACACTGTTGGGGCGCCTGGGTGGCTCAGTCGGTTGGGCATCCGACTTCGGCTCAGGTCATGGTCTTGCGGTCTGTGGGTTTGAGCCCTGCGTCAGGCTCTGTGCTGACCGCTCGGAGCCTGGAGCCTGTTTCGGACTCTGTGTCTCCCTCTCTCTCTGACCCTCCCCCATTCATGCTCTGTCTCTCTCTGTCTCAAAAATAAATAAACATTAAAAAAAAAAAAAGCCATACTGTAGACAAAGTCACCCAGGATGAAATCTTAGAGCAACAATTGCACAGCTCTTCCGATTTGAGAAACACCAGTTATATGAATGCAATTTTACCACTTAACTACATACTTTAAATGGTTAAGATGGTAAATTTTATGTTATATGCATTTTACCACAACTTTTTAAAAGAAGAACTTCAGCATGTTGGAGAAAAGTGTGAGTACTTCTGTTCTAATATAATGCCCAGTTTGACAGCCACCCAGGATCTTTATCCTTCATCTAATATACTACAGCTGAAATTAAGTTTGGTCACTCAAGAGGGATGAACAGGGGTCATGATCCCCAAATGTTTAAGCTTCCTTTCTCATCACAGTGAAAGCAATGGTCAGGGAATTCTCAAACACAGAGTCTCTCAAGAATGAATTTGTGCACTATTCATCTAAATTCAGCAATTCTCTGTGGATTCTGATAGACAAGATGAACTTAAAAATACACAGAAGGTCTCAGCCAGAGACTATAAAGCCACAGGCCAGGAAAACAGTTCTAAGCAAGACATAATGGAGTCACATATGTCAGAATTGGGAAACTCAACTTAAAAAGCAAGTGAGAGGAGCTCCTAGAAAAGAACTTGGTGATAAAGAGGGAAGAGACTGATCCTGCAACCAAACATGGGATTTTCAGAGGATGGTCTTTAAGAAATGCCTAACTCTCTAGATCATAGGTATGAGAAATCTGAAGCATTTTCACATCAAATTCTTACCAGGATTGCCATAAAGATCTTGATGAGAATAAAACAGCATAAGTCCAGAAGGGTCACAGAAGTAGATGCATTCCAGCCTGTGTTATGGAAGGAACCTGAGGAGCAAGCAGGTCAGTGGGTCCTATCATCTCAGAACCTACTGGAGGATGGTGCAGGAAGTACATAGAGAAAGACCCCCAAATACCCAGAGTTAAGACCATGAAAAGACTTTCTTGGATGATAAGGACTCTGAAAGTAAGGATATTATAGATACAGAGGGCTCTGAAGCTGGAGCTGAGGAACTGATAAGAAATGCCCCAATATAGCCTCATGTAAGTGGGCAAGCATGTAAACATCTTTTCCCAGATTGGCCACAGAAGGGTACAATCAGGGTCATGGCCCTGACCCAGACTGAGATATCCCCTCTCCTGATAACAATAACAAAAAAACATGCAAGGATTGTTTGGACAGGGTGATGTGAATACCTAATGGAGGGTTAATTTTAAAGAAGGGCTGCTGCTTATAGTTGTGCCAGATGCGCACTGCACAAGCCTTAAGGGAGCCATTTGCCTTGTAGATATTATAGGTTAGGTTTGTATATTTATCATGACAGCCTTCTGGCACAAATACCTTAGGATCTCACACACAGGCTCCATACAGGCTAGAGACGGAGAAGGTCTGCAAGAGCAGGAGTAGGGTAAGCAGGCTAGGATAGGATCAGTGAAGGCAACACATTGGTGTAGGAAGTGGTGGGGCAAGGATATGATCATCCAAGCTGAGGCTAATTCCCAAGAAAGGTCAGAAGAGGCTGAAGACTAAAATGAGAACGGAAGATGGGGAGACAAGATATGCAGTCAATTCTGAGAAGCTGGCTTATGAAGGGAATCAAAGAGATGAAATCACTGAGAGGGATGTGGTGCCTGGGTGGCCCAGTCAGTCAAGCATCTGACTTCTGCTCAGGTCATGATCTCATAGGTCAAGAGTTCGAGCCCCACATCAGGCTCCGCACTGAGAGTGCGGAGTCTACTTGGGATTCTCTCTGCCTCCCTCTGTCTCAAAATAAATAAATAAACTTTAAAAAATAGCTAGGAAGGGGCAGCAATCAAGGGAAAACTTTTGGTTTTAAGAACTGTGCACAGTAGATCCTAACTATGCAATAATAAAATCTAGGAGAGAGGAGAGATCAATAGTGCAGAAAGAAACAGTGGAAGGACAGGGGTGCCTGGGTGGCTCAGTGGGTTAAGCGTCGACTTCAGCTCAGGTCACTATCTCGCAGTCTGTGGTTCAAGCCCCACGTAGGGCTCTGTGCTGTCAGAGCCTGGAGCTTTGGATTCTGTGTCTCCCTCTTTATCTGCCTCTCTCTCTCTTTCAAAAATAAACATTAAGAAATTAAAAAAAAAATGGTGGATAGACTAAAAGTAAAGTCCATGAGAATGTGGAAGGAATGCACAAGGATGGGACAGAAAGAGGCAAGGATGGGGGAGCAGGCTTATAGATGGAGGGAATGACAAGGGACTTTTCCTCTCATCCGGTAGTCATCTTACTCAGGGAAGTCATGAGAACCATGGCTGTTGGCAGTTACGTGGTGCAGAAACCCGTTGTGCACAAACCCAGTAGGAAGAAATATACCTAATCAAGAGAGAATGAGTGTAGAACAGGGCACCACCCTCTGAGAAGTTGAAGGGGAGAAATGGGATGGAATTATGAAGGATCTTCAACATATTATTTTTTTTTAATATTTTTCTTTTCAACTTTCAGATAGTTTTTGCTCTTACAGACTTTGTAATAGAAAGTCTTGGAAAACGCTTTATAGAGACACCCCCTGTGGACCTGCCCACTCTGTATCAAGACATGTCGTATAACACTCCCCTGGTATTCATCTTAAGCACAGGCTCGGATCCTATGGGGGCATTCCAGAGGTTTGCCCGGGACAGCGGGTATTCAGAACGGTAAGGTCCACGTTGTGTCGTTTTTATAATTCATGTGAACAGCTCCTTGTTAAAATTTGCCCCTTTTTCTTTCCTCTGTGGAGTGTGAATTCCTACACTTAGGTATCCCTTACTAAATAATAAGATACATTAATATTTAGCTACGTATGTTGTTAAAATGGGGTCAAAAATAATAAAAGCAGATGTAAACTTCATTTGAACGAATGGAAGATTGTCCAAAATGTATAATAATCTAGTGGAATAGTGATTAAAACGTATTTGTTATTTAAGACACTATTTTAATGTATCTGTAAAAGTTTACTCTATATGAAAAACAGATTGTATTAATGTATACTAAGAACAGGCACTCTCATTTATTGCTGGTGGGAATGCAAATGGTACAGGTGCTTTGGAAGACAACTTGGTGTTTTCTTACAAAATTAACATACTCTTACCATACAAATCTAGGAATCAACTCCGTGGTATTTAGTCAAAGGAGTTGAAAACTTTGTCATGACCACACAAAAATCTACCCACAGATGTTTATAGCAGCTTTATTCATAATTCCCAAACTTGGAAGCAACCAAGATATCTTTCAATATGTGAATGGGTAAATATACGGTGGTACATCCATAAAATGGAATGTTATTCAGCATTAAAAAGAAATGAGCTGTCAAGCCATGAAAAGACAATGGAGGAACCTTAAATGCACACTATTAAGTGAAAGAAGCCAATCTGGAATCTATAATTCCAACTATATGTCATTCTGGAAAAGGCAAAACTATGGAGACAGTAAAAATTTAGCAAAGGGTTTACATCCAATATAAAGAACTCTTAGAAATCAATAAAAGGTAGGTAATCCATGGGGGGTGGGGTGGGGGAAGGGTGGGAGGGGAGAGAGGAGATACAAATCGGAAAATGGGAACAGCCAGAGGGTCAGTAAATAAACCTATGAAAAGGGGAAACAATTTAAAACTCAGTGAGACACCACTATATATATATATCCACCAGTTGTTAGCATGTACATGGAAAAATAAATACTCCTGGTAGAAGTGTGGAATGGTGGCATCACTTTGGAAAACAGTTTGAAATTATAATAAAGTTAACATACACATACTGTGTCAAACAGTAGTTCTATTCCTAGAAATATACATAACAAAATAGGGTGTGTATGTATACCAAAAGACACACACAAGAATGTTTATTGCAACATTGTATGTAATAGCCAAGAACCAGAAATAACCCAAACATCCATCAAGAGCAGAATGGATGGATAAATTCTGGTATAATCACACCATAGAATATTATATAGCAGTGAAAATGAATGAACTATAATGACACACAATAATATGAATTAATCTAAAAAATAATGTTAATTGAAACAGACCAAATAAAAACTATATATATACTATATGATTCCATTTATGTAAAATTACTCTATGGTGTTAGAATTCAAAGTAGTTTTCACCTTTGAGAATGAGGAAGGATATTGATTAGGAGGGTGGTGGTAATGCTCTTTTTTTTTTTGTCCTGGTGGTGGTACAACTGTACATTCACTTTGGGAGAATTCATTAGGCCATACACTAATGATTACGTTCTTTTTCTGTATGGATGTGAGACTTCAAATTTAAAAAAAAAAATTTTTTTTAATTTAAAAAACTGATCTATAGTGTTGGAAATCAGGATAACATGTACCTTTGGGAAGGAGGAAGGGAAAATGATTGGAATGGAAAGGGGCATGAGACAGATGTCCCTGGGATGTTGGCAAACTTGTGTTCTCAACCACAGGTGTTCATCTGTGATCATTCATAGAGCTATTTATTGTTTTTTGGACTTTTCCATATGTGTTACAGTAGAAAAGTTTTTAAAAACAAGAAAATAATAGAAAAATATTTGCACATCTACTAGAATGAGGATTTGAAATGTGTGCATATTTTAGGCAAGAATCTACTAAATTTACATTTCTTCATAATCTCATTACCTAAAAATAACATAAAACAGCATTTTTTGTTGTTGAATTCAGGGTGCAAGCAATTTCACTGGGGCAAGGACAAGGACCCATTGCTGAAAGAATGATCAAAGATGCAATGAAATCAGGAAACTGGGTGTTTTTGCAGAACTGCCATCTTGCTGTTTCTTGGATGTTGGCAATGGAAGAACTAATTAAAACCTTCACAGATCCAAGTATGTCGAACACATATCATTTGCATAATAATACTGTTTTTATGTAGTCATCTTTGTTGAATCCAATCTTACAAGAATTTTTTTATTGTAGGCATTGTGTTTCCCCATATTAAAGAGGATAAATTTGAAATCTAGAGAGGTTACTTAAATTACACAGTCCAGATTTGAAAAAAGATCTTCAGACTCCATGTTGGGGGCATGATCCACTGGACCACTTCTGTTTCATGTTACCTTCTATGGAGGCCGTTTGAGTTCAGAATAGATTACACAGAGGCATGATAAAAGAAATAGAAAAATGGACTTAAGACAAAGAAAGTAAATTAAATCTTTCACTAAAGAATGAGAGAAGTTAAGGAACAGATTCAAATTGCCACAACCCACTTAGAGTCGTGTTTTACCACTTATTATTCTCTGTAACTCCTATGCCTACTAACTTTCATGTGTGCCTCCTAGCCATGTTGTCAAAAACCAAACTCCACTTTTGGAGCCAAAATATAACGCAGAAGATAGAGTTTGGGATAAAGAGGAACTTTATTGTTCAGGTCATGATCTCACAGTCACGGGATCGAGCCCTAGGTCAGGCTCCATGCTGACAGTGCAGAGCCTGCTTGGGTTTCTCTGTCTCTATCCATCTCTCTCAAAATAAATAAATAAACTTTTTAAAAAATAATAAAAATAACTGAAACCTCAGGAACTGTATGATTGGTAATAAGCAGGATGAGCCCTACTTTACCACTCTGTCAGGAGGCCACCCTATCAACCTAGGATATCCAGAGCACTTTCTCTCTGGTCTTCCTTTGTGCCCAACCACAGAAGCTTTCTGGGAAGCTGTCTGGGAAGGTGAGAGCTATACGGCCAGTCTTATGAGTGACTTTACTTACTGCTGCCTATTAAGGTGAAAAGCTCTTCCTTTACAGAGTGGCCAGCCTACACAGGATACTACCACAAAGCCAAGACTTAGCATTAGCAGCCTTCCCCTAAGGACCCCTCACTTCCAGTTCCTGCTCCTTACCTCTGTAGCCTGCCTCCAGCAAGGATATAGAATCCTTCACATCCACCACCCAGAATATTCACTCTTTTCACCTTTTTGCAATACAAATAAAAGTGGTCTTTCCACTTAAGTAATTTCCATTTAAGTAATTAAAGAAAAATGACCAGAAGGAATTCACCACTGTTCAGGGGTTGCTGGTGATTAGGATTATAATTAAGAAGAAAATGCTAGGTTGTTGATGGGAATGCAAGCTGGGGCAGCCACTCTGGAAAACGGTGTGGAGGTTCCTCAAAAAACTAAAAATAGAACTACCCTATGACCCAGCAATTGCACTACTAGGTATTTATCCAAGGGATTCAGGTATGCTGTTTCGAAGGGACACATGCACCCCCATGTTTATAACAGCAATAGCAACAATAGTCAAAGTATGAAAAGAGCCCAAATGTCCATAGATGGATGAATGGATAAAGATGTGGTATATATACACAATGGAATATTACTTGGCAATCAAAAAGAATGAAATCTTGCCATTTGCAACTATGTGGATGGAACTGGAGGGTATTATGCTAAGTGAAATTAGTCAGAGAAAAGCAAAAATCATATGACTTCACTCATATGAGGACTTTAAGAGAAAAAAACAGATGAACATAAGGGAAGGGAAACAAAAATCATATAAAAACAGGGAGGGAGACAAAACAGAAGAGACTCATAAATATGGAGAGCAAACTGAGGGTTACTGGAGGGGTTGTGGGAGGGGACATGGGCTAAATGGGTAATAGGTACTAAGGAATCTATTTCTGAAATCATTGTTGCACTATATGCTAACTAATTTGGATGCAAATTTTAAAAAAATTTTAAAAAAAGAAATTCAAATTGAATGTTGGAGACATTAAATAAAATTATAATTATAAAAAAAAGAAAATTTTCTGCATTTCAGAGGGAAAGCCCTTAAAATCTCCAACAAGTATTGAAAATTAATGTATCCTTAATTTCTTTACTCAAATGTGCCCGTGTCTAGATTGCCAAACTCTTATGTATTAAGAGCTTTCTATATGGCACAAAAACAGACACTCAAGTCAATGGAACAGAATAGAGAACCCAGAAACGGACCCACAAATGTATGGCCAAATAATCTTTGACAAAGCAGGAAAGAATATCCAATGGAATAAAGACAGTCTCTTCGGCAAGTGGTGCTGAGAAAACTGGACAGCGACATACATAAAAATGAACCTGGACCATTTTCTTACACCACACACAAAAATAAACTCAAAATGGATCAAAGACCTAAATATAAGACAAGAAGCCATCAAAATTCTCGAGGAGAAAGCAGGCAACAACCTCTTTGACCTCAGCTGCAGCAATTTCTTGCTCAACACATCTCCAAAGGCAAGGAAATTAAAAGTAAAAATGAACCTGGACCACTTTCTTACACTATCATCAAAAATAAACTCAAAAAGAGTGAAAGACTTAAACATAAGACAGGAAGCCATCAAAATCCTCAAGGAGAAAGCAGGCAAAAGCCTCTTTGACCTTGGCCACAGCAACTTCTTACTCAACACATCTCTGGAGGCAAGAGAAACAAAAGCAAAAATGAACTACTGGGACCTCATCAAAATAAAAAGCTTGTGCGCAGTGAAGGAAACAATCAGCAAAACTAAAAGACAACCAACGGAATGGGAGAAGATATTTGCAAATGACATATCAGATAAAGGGTTAGTATCCAAAATCTATAAAAAACTTGTCAAACTCAACACCCAAAAAACAAATAATCCAGTGAAGAAATGGGCAAAAGACATGAATAGACACTTCTCCAGAGAAGACATCCAGATGGCCAACCGACACATGAAAAAATGCTCAACATCACTCATCATCAGGGAAATACCAATCAAAACCGCAATGAGATACCACCTCACACCTGTCAGAATGGCTAACATTAACAATTCAGGAAACAACAGATGTTGGCGAGGTTGCAGAGAAAGAGGATCTCCTTTGCATTGCTGGTAGGAATGCAAACTGGTGCAGCTACTCTGGAAAACAGTATGGAGGTTCCCCCAAAAATTAAAAATAGAACTACCCTACGACCCAGCAATTGCACTACTAGGTATTTATCCAAGGGATACAGGTGTGCTGTTTCGAAGGGGCACATGTACCCCAATGTTTATAGCAGCAATAGCAACAATAGTCAAAGTATGGAAAGAGCCCAAATGTCCATCGATGGATGAATGGATAAAGAAAATGTGGTATATATATACAATGGAGTATTACTCGACAATCAAGAAGAATGAAATCTTGCCATTTGCAACTACATGGATGGAACAAGAGGGTATCATGCTAAGTGAAATTAGTCAGAGAAGGACAAATATATGACTTCACTCATATGAGGACTTTAAGATACAAAACAGGTGAACATAAGGGAAGGGAAGCAAAAATAATATAAAAACAGGGAGGGGGACAAACCAGAAGAGACTCTTAAATATAGAGAACAAACAGGGTTGCTGGAGGAGTTGTGGGGGGGGGATGGGCTAAACGGGTCAGGGGCATTAAGGAATCTACTCCTGAAATCACTGTTGCACTATATGCTAACTAACTTGAATGTAAATTTTAAAAAATAATAATAAATAATTTTTTTAAAAAGGGTTCTATAAAGATTCCTCCCACCTACATTTTAGAACATTTTACAACATAAAATACTTAAACTAGTCTTTTTGCCATGATAAGTTATATAAAAGTTATATAAAAGTATTATTATAATTTAAGCATTTTCCTTTTTTGTTGTTTTATCTTTGTTTTAAACAGACATTATCATCAAGGACACTTTTCGACTTTTTTTAAGTTCCATGCCTAGTAGTACATTTCCTGTTACAGTTCTTCAAAATTCTGTCAAGGTAATGTATGCACATGGTTGGAACGGCACAAAATGGCCTCAGAGTGTTCCCAAGTGCGTCCAGGGAACCCAGTCCCCATGTGTAGGACCACGTCACAGTCCATGTGGCCAAGGTGGGGAGGAGCAAGTCAGTATCGCTGTACCTGATAGCATGCAGGGAAACGATTTCCCAAGACACTGCCACCCTTGTGTGCCCTAGTCTGTTGACCATTCAGCTCTATAAGAAAATGTCAAAGATTCAGAATGGTGAGAATGGGTCCCCTCCCAGAGTTAAAAGAATGTTTCAGCATTTGAGAGAAGGAAGGCCTATGGGTAGTATGGCTGCTGGATTTCAGTGCTGGAAGTTTCCAACATATGGGAAGCCTCTGCATATGAATGATCGCTCAGGAACAAGAGATGCCTCTTCCTTCCCTGTCCCATGTCATCAAGGACTGCAGTATGTTGAGATGAGTGGAAAATCCAATGCAGAAGGCCTGAGCATACTTTCTGGCCCATATTTAGAAAAATGGACTCCAAATGAAAATAGTATGAGGTTCTGGTGGAGATGATTTACCCACTGTAGGTCTGAAGACCCCACCAGGCCCTACTTTCCAGAGACTGAGGCTGAGCAAGACACAGAGCAGGAATGCCAGGAATGCGCCTTGGGCATCAGTTATCTCCAACCTTCCATGGCTTCAGTCTATAAGTATTAATCTATAAAATCACCCTCTGTGCCACATATGTGTCCAAATTCAGGTAACCAATGAGCCTCCAAAAGGTTTACGTGCAAATATCAGACGAGCATTTACTGAAATGACACCTTCGTTTTTTGAAGAAAATATACTCGGAAGAAAATGGAGACAAATAATATTTGGCATTTGTTTCTTCCATGCAATTATTCAGGTACACTCAATTTTGCTTTTCAATAGAAACAAGAAAGTGCATTATGTTAATAAATAAATAAGTAAAAAGTAGGAATTACATGAAAGCTAACAGGTGACATTATGAAGTGCTGAGGCCCCGTTCCGTGTCTGAACCCAAGTTGTTTTCACTCAGTGGCGGATCTCTGTGCTCCCCTCCCCTCAGCCTCTCACAGCTGCACCTCCCAGCTCTACTCTGATCTAAGGGATGCCATCACCTGAGTAGATGCACAAGGTCAAACTCAAAAGCACAAAATTGATCTCCTCAGCTATGCCTCACTCCCAAATCTGCTTCCCCTCCACACTCTCCTCCTGAAATCAGTGGTCCCATCTCTCAGTCGCCTACAATCAAAACTTCAGGATTTTTATTATTCCTTCTCTGCACACACATATCATGTCAGTCATTGTTTTTCTCACAGTGGTTTCACTCTCACCTATTCCTGTTTGAGTGGGCTGACCACCCTTACATCTTCCCTGTGATCAGAGCCCCAAGTCCCCTGAAAGATGACCTTTAACTCAGTACTGCTTTCTGCTTCCGTCTGCTCCTACTTCACTGCTGGGGTCTGGTGTCCATCCCGTGACCCTGCACTTAAATTCTGACTTTTCAACTACATATCTCTAAATGGTGTCTTGGTTAGATTGGCTGCCTGCGTTTCAACTGTGTATGGTCTACAGAGAAAGATTCTGTAAAGAAAAACCAAAGATTAAAGATGCAAGGTATGAGATAAATAAGTAAACAAGGTCCTAGAGGAGATCCGAGAGGCTGGGACTAGGGGCTCCAGGTGTGAGGTCCTTGTTGTACAAACAAAGACAGCTGAGATGGAGAGGTAGCTTAAGACTTAGGGAAATTTTGAGGCCAAGAAGAGGAAATATGAGACCTCTGGTATAATCAGCAGAGTTAGGAAACTAAGGTGGGATAGGGAGATAACGACCATGTGAAATCATGAAACAAGGATTATGATTCTGTGTACCAGTTAAAAAAAAAAAAAAAAAAAAGATGTCCCTGCAGAGAAGTCAGTATGTAATCAGCACATCGTGACATGACTAAAAGCCTAGGTGAGAGATTCCTTAAAACATCAGGGAGTCACTCTGTCTACCTGATGGATGATTAGTGTGTTTTTTTTCCCCTATTTTGATGGGGAAACATTTTATTTTACCATGAAGGACAAATGTCCTTTTGACAGGTGTATTACATTTCCAGTGATGTCAAATTTTCTTTTGGAAATTTTGGAGAGGAGCCAGGACTAGAGGGATAGATGCCCTCCATGTTTGGTGAAAGCCAAACTGAAAGCCTAGATGAAGTTGAACTGCATGATCTTAACTATTTTTACAGAATGAAAATGCCCAACTGCAATAGAAACCTTTTATTTCTCAATATTTTACACAAAATTAACTTTATCGAATTTTAGGTAAGACCATTTTCATTTTCCGTTCTAGGAGAGAAAAAAGTTTGGCCCTCTTGGTTGGAATATCTGCTATGAATTTAATGACAGTGACAGGGAATGTGCTTTGCTGAACCTCAACCTTTATTGTCAAGAAGGAAATATTCCCTGGGATGCATTGATTTACATTACTGGTCAGTATGCCCACATGGGCAGGGCAGGGCCCATATGAAGATGGTGTCCTTCCCCAGTGGGAGTCGATGGTGGTAATGATGACTTGTGATAGTCCCTTTGTGAAGATAAGACCATGAAAAGAATATCAGGAAGATATTTACACATGAAAAATGGGCAGATGTTTTCCCAAATAATAATAGCAAAAACATACTCTCTTGATGCATGCCAAGTACTGTGTTAAGCACTTCCCAAGAATTAGTAGATTTAATCCTCACAACAACCCTATGAGGTGAGGACTGTTATATCCCTATTTTATACATGAGGAAATTGAGGCACACAGTTTATAAATGGTGGAGCCAAGATTGAAATCCAGGCAGTCTAGCCTCCAGAGTCTGTGCTCTTAATTTCAAAAAAATCTGAATACTGCTTGACCTGTTGATTCAGGTACACTTGTGAAAAAGGAAAATATATTTCAGGAATTACAATTTTTAGCAGATATTAATTGTGGCCACATGGAACCTTAGTGCCAAGCCTGAGCAATGAAGAAATGATTTGCCCTGGGGAGTGGGGGAAGAAGAGCACTCTGAAAAGGGGCAAAATGGGAATGGGTGGTCTTCACTGGTGAGTAAGGGAAATGGGGAAGGACAGAGAGGTATCAGGTGATCTAGAGCTGGGAAAGGCAAATAAACCTTGGAAATAGAGGGCAGTGAAACAATAGTGAAAATGAATGCGGACCCATCCTCAGAGTGGACCCAAAGGAGTGGTCTTGGAATTAGGAGGCTACTGTATACTCCTGCCTGCAGCATGCCAGCACTCCAGTGGGGCCAACACTGCTTACAAAATGGTGCTGGTTAGTTGACCTTTTGTTGATGGCCAGCTTACTTTCAACAAAGGCATTGGGGCAGCTCAATGCAGGAAAGATAATTTGTTCAATAAATGATGCTGGGACTGTTAGGTATCCATCAGCAAAAGGATGAATTTGGATCCTTATCTCATATGATACACAATAATTAACTCAAAATGATTGACGTAAGAGCTGAAACCAAAGAGCAAAGCAAATCTTTGTGACTTTAGGTTAGGCAATTACTTATTAGATATGACACAAAAAAATACAAGCAATAAAGAAAATAATAAGAATTTAAAAAAATCCTCTTCATCAATATTTAATACCTTTACACTTTCAACAAACACCGTCAAGAAAGTGAAAAGGCAAGGGGCATCTGGGTGGCTCAGTCAGTTAAGCATTCAACTTCAGCTCAGGTCGTGATCTCATGGCTCGTGAGTTCAAGCCCTGTGTTGGGCTCTGTGCTGACAGCTCAGAGCCTAGAGCCTGCTTCACATTCTCTCTCTCTGTCTGTCTCTCTCTCTCTCTCTCTCAAAAATGAAGAGACGTTAAAAACAAAGTTTAAAAAAAATGAAAAGGCAAGTCACATACTGAGGGAAACTATTTGCAAATCATGTCTGTTAAGGCACTTGTATACAAAGTATATAAAAGAACACTTACAACTCAACAGTGAAAAGAAAAATCATCCAATATAAAAATGGGAAAAAGACTTGAATACACATTTCACCAAAGAAGATTTCCAAATGCCCAATAAGCATGTGAAATGACAGACATTAAGGAAAAGAAAATTAAAGCCATAACGAGATACCACTTAACACCTACCAGGATGGCTATAATTTAAAAATGAAACAAACAAAACTAGCAAGCATTGGTGACGATGTGGAGAAATTGGAACCCTCATATGTTGCTGGTGGCAATGTAAAATGGTGCCCCTGCTTTGGAAAATTTTTTAAATAGAATTACCATATGACCCAGAAATTCTACTCCTAGGTATATGAATGAAAAACGGCCCACACAAAAACTTGTACACAAATGTTTATAGCAGTATTGTTTCATAATAGCCAAAAAGTGGAAACAACTTGAACGTCTGTCAACTGGTGAATGGATAAACAATGTGGCATGTCCATACAATGTAACAACCAGCCATAAAAAGGAATAAAGTACTGATACATACTGCAACACAGATAACCCTCAGACACTCTGATAAGTAAAAGAGGTCAGACACAAAAATACTGCATTGTATGATTCCATTTACACGAAATTTCCAGAAAAAACAAATCTATACAGACAGAAAGTAGTTGCATAGAACAGGGGTAAAAGTGGGGAGTGACTGAAAAGAGGCACAAGATTTCTTTTGGGGGATGAAACAGATGTTCCAAAATTAGATTGAGGTGACAGTTGCACACAACATTGCAGGTTTACTAAAAATTGCTGAATTATACATGTAAATTTTTATGTGGATTTTATGATTTTTAAATTATAGCTCTTTATTAATTATAGCTGTTTTTTTTTTTTTTAAAAAAACAGAGGCAAAAAGACAATGCTTTATTCATAGGCTGGTATTTTAGGCAGTCATTTATGCATTCATCCAGGAAATGCTACCTAGTATGACTATGAATAGATGCTAAAAATACAAAGATGACATAGACCCTGCCTGTCAAAAATCTAACTCATGACGTGGAGGGTGGAAATAACGATAAACCATATGTTAGGATAACTACGAAATCAGCAGAATGTATGTGTAGTGCTGTGGGAACTCAGAAGGAGCAACTAGTTAAGTACTACCTGGGGGAATCTGGAAAAGTTCCACCAGGGGGCGATGGTTGAGATAAGTGCTTAACAGTTAAACTGCACACTGGGCAAGAGGAAAGTGACATAAAAGCCCAACAAGTTGAGGTGTGGCCTGACTATAGAAACTGTGAGCAATTCAGTTGGGCTGGTGCATAGTATGAAGAGGGGATGTGCATGGAGGGGACCCGCTCTATCCTCAACAAAGCTACAGAACATAAGGTGGGGGCACATCCCAAAAGGCCTATGTGTGTCATTAATAAGCTTTGGTTCTACTTTGTAATCAATGGTGGTCAATCTTAGCCCTTTGGCTGTAAAGGGATGCAATAATTTATACAGCTATAATAAAAGTAAAATGAAGGACTGAACAAGAAGATACAGCAACACCAGTGCGGAGACTAAAACAGGAGAGAATAAACAGAAATGCTGAGGACACTTTAAATATGAGAAGGTATTTGGATGTATGGAGAGGTCTTAAAATTTTAGAGTGTAAGGTATAGCAATGTCTAAGTCCAAGAGACAGATCTGAGCTCACAATGGGCAAGGGTAAAGCCAAACCTAAGGCCTATCCAGTTTGTATCAGGCCATCCCCCAGCCAGCCCATGGGGATAGGAGAGGAAAAAAAGATCCCACACTGGGATCTGCAATGAGACCCTCGGGAACTGTGATGTCAGGGCCAGGACAGGTAGTAGGCATCTATGGTGGACACATTCCCCCAGGTCCCTTTTCTGGGAAGACCAAACCCAGAAGACTCCTCCCTAAAAGTGAGCCTAAAAAGTGGGTCATCTACTGTGAATCAAAATAGTGGAGCTCCTTTTTTTTTACACAGTTTGATCCAAGAAAAGGATAAAACTCAATCTGGATGGAGAAGCACAAAGTCTCATGGTATGTATGGAAAATATTTCTGTGCTGCTTCTCAAGATGCAGATTTGTAGTTTGTGACTTAAAAAAAATACTTTAGGGGAACTCTTTCCTCTCACCACTACTATAGAAGTCTTAGTTTTCCTGGCCATCCTCCTTTTCCAGACCCCACCATGCAATTGAAGAAACTTGAGCTTACATTCCCATCTAGCCCCAAGGGTCCAAGAGGAGCTTCAACTTAGGCCAAGCCTGGACAGACACACTACAAAGATGTAACCAAACTTCGTGTCCCAAGATTTCCTAGAAAGTGACTGAAGAATATACCCAGGACAATACAGCAGCATCACTTTCCTCCCTCTTAGAATTGCTAATACAGAGATTTAGCTACTTGACCATCAGCTGTAATACCTACTTCCTCCCCCCTCTCCCTGAGTGGCTGATCCACCAAGACAGACCGAAGTTGCTTCAATGGGAGAGGGAAGATAAGTGCCCCTATAAGACATTGCTGTCTTAGAAGAAATAAATCATTGAGATTCCAAAGACTGAAATAACTTCCTTTCAACCAACCATCTCAGCTTGAAAGATAATGAAAAAGATTTCTTCCTGACATAATGGAAGATATGGAGATGAGAAGAGATGAACACTTAGAGGATTCAGAAGCTGACAAAGTCAGCAAACTCCTTCCAGGAACACCACACACCACAGTGAATAATGCAGCAGTGGATCTGGAATTTTTCGAAGGAATTATATCAGCAACAGATATCATTCCGATGCATTCCTACTTATAATTTTGGGATGACAGTGGAGCATGCTGAAAGTAGCTTCTCTGTGAAAAAAAGATGGTATACCAATAAGTTTTAATTCCCCATAACATCATTTCTGTGAGGCACACTGTCCTTTCACCTTAGATCTATCTTTCCTTCCTAGCTGATAAAGTATGTATACAGTTTGAATGCCTTGTTGTAAATGTTTTGTTCCATTTATTGACTGGCCTTGAAAAGAAGCACTATTTCATGGAAAGTGTACATGTTTTAGAATACTATGATCCATGATTGGGTAAGACCCAAAATCAGTATTTTAGGGGGAAAAAAAAGGAAGAAGGAAGAAATATGTAAATAAAGCTCAGTGACTTTGGTTTTGGTTATTTAGGGAAAGCAAAATAATTAAGCTAGGGTACATATACTAGGTTTTTTTCTGCTTTTTAAAAATTGAATTTTATTCTCTTTTGGGGGAGTAGTGGAAGGAAACTCTGACATGCTTTTTTCACTTTCGGTTCCAAATATATATATATATATATATATATATATATATATATATATATACACACACACACACACACACCTGTTAGAATTTGGGTATATGCATATCAATGAAAAATAATATGTTTTAAAATGCAACCTCCTTTTCAGGTGAAATTACATATGGTGGTAGAGTTACAGACACCTGGGATCAAAGATGCCTTCGGACTGTCTTAAAAAGGTTTTTTTCTCCTGAAACATTAGAAGAGGATTATAAATATTCTGAATCAGGTGAATGGCTTTTCAATATTATGGAAAGGACCTTTCTAAGAAGTCATCAACAGCATCTTTCAGTTTTCCATCTAGGAGCTCTCGGTGTCCAGTCAGCACAACCCAGTCCTCACGCCCACCCACCCCATCCCCCTGCTTGACCACCTCCAAAACTGGTTTGGCAGTGAAAGCACAAAAATGTCACTTTGAATTGTTTGTTCTAAAGTGAGTTGTATTTGGTCTAAACGTATTTTCAAAGTTATATAAATTTGGAGCCCTTCATAAGGCATGGCTTTCAGCAGCACACCCCTGGATTCCCAGATTCTTGAAAGGTTCTGGAGGTCACCCAGAAATGTTAGGACGCTAATCACATGCTCAAGGCCCCAAGAAAAGGGAGAGGACCAGGCACAGTAATGAAAGGAAGGAGGGTGGGAAAAACAATCCCCTTTTCTGTGGAAGGAAGTTGATTATAGCCACCATCTGAACAGGCAGAAAAGGACCAAACTTGGTGGTACAAAGCTTGTCTATTTGAAATAGATTTGCCTTCTGTGTTTTCAATAAACAGGCATCTATTTTGCACCATTGGCTGATACACTACAAGAGTTTAAAGACTACATTGAAAATCTGCCTTTAATAGATGATCCAGAAATATTTGGAATGCATGAAAATGCCAACCTAGTTTTCCAGGTATGTGGCTTTTAACTTAAAATACGTTTCAATATTGTGTATATAAACTTGAAACATCAATAATCACCTCACTAGTTCTGTAAATGATAATATCCTTAAATAAACAAAGTAAATGTTTCACCTCAATTTCAGCATTCGATTCCAATTTAGCCTGTTCCCTCTGGATCCTTCACAAAATCCTAAGATCATCATCTTTTCTTCCCTGTTACTGGCCGCCTCCCTCATTTCCTGGCCTTCTGCCTACTCCATATCTACCTGCTAGTCCACTTTAACATGGGACTTTGGGTAATGATCCAGACAGTCCTTTCTCTTTCGTCCTTCTCCCCCCATGCTGAACAAATCTGGATGATATTACACAAAAGTTTATGGATCCACAGATGATTAAGTTACAAAAGTATAGTAACAAACATCAAAAGCCAATAAAACAGTGTTGTTTAAAAGTGTGGTTCATCAAGGTCACAGTACCAGATCCCAACAGTAGGCCCAAAGAGCAAACTGGATAATTTCTCTAAGACCTTATGATGCCCCACCATTACCCCAGGGGTAGTCCAAGTTCCTCAGCATGGCACTCAAGGCTTCCCCATGACCTATGTACTACATACCTTTCCAGTTTATTCACCTTCCATGGTCAGGCATCTGTGGATGAACCAAAGCCATGAACTAAGGTATGTCCCGTACAGCTCTGGAATACTATATAGGTAGGGGACTAGGTTTGGCTCACAAGGCTAAAGGGAATCATCTTCCTTTTCAACTTAAATTTTGCCCATACAAGTGTTAGAGGGCGAGATCTACCTGGATATCAATGAATCCACACAAAACAACAATGGAACTTCAGAAAAAAACTCCAGGAGGTCAATGCTCTGACACCTTATGTCATGATTTTCTACCATTAAAATTGCTTTGCTACTCAGCAAAGAGTTACAATAATGTCTTGTTTTTCATTAGTATACTTTCAGGAAGAAAAAGAAGTGACCAAACCAAGTGTTAATATTTACTTATATCTGACTGTTTGCTCTGGAGTGGGTTGGGCCTGGGGCAAGGGGTGAAAGAAGGGAAAGGGGAGTGTGGATATAGTAAGACTTGCGGCATCCTGTGAAAAATATAACACTGTTGGTAGAGGTAACACTCTTGGCAATGCGCACCTAGGAGTATAGTTTTGTGTTTTCCATTGGTTCAGAATGACTGAGAATGAGACAGCAAGCAGGTAGTGAACACCGTGGTATGCTTTTCTGTCTAGCCTCCCTTTCCCCATTTTTCTGATATTATGTGCCTTATTCCCATCTCTTTACTTTGGGACAACAGCCCCTTCCTCATTCCATGAAATTCTGGTAAGACCCCTTACCTTCAGAAGTGGACACGTGACTCAGGTCTGGCCAAAGGCAGCACTCCATCACCTCGTCACTCAAATTGGTCCATGGAGCAGGTACATGGACCATGTTGGGTGAGAGGGAGTTCTTCCCTAAGACATAGTATGTATAGATGCTAGGATGGGGGAAGGCTTTCTCTTTCCTTTGGAATCACTGGCTAGAATACTATATATGTGTAGCTGTCTGTGGCCTTACCGTTGACACCCAACCCATTCCCCCTACCACATGGAAGCAATTCATGTGCCATAAGAAAGAATGAGAGAAACTACAAAGCATGTATAAGAGAGAAAACATTAGGTCCATTCATGCCTGAGGCCCATGTGACTTGTGTTCCCTTCCCAGTGTATGAGCCCACAGATTTCTTTTCTTTGATTAGCTGATTTAGGCTAGATAATTCTGCCTGTCATCAACAGAGTCTTTACACAAAAGACAGAAATGATTCCTTCCTCAGTCCAGCAAACTATACTTACATAGATGCTTATTAGAAACTAGTAAAGAAAATTGGACCTTGGCCTGTGCATATCAATTGGAGATACAAGGCAGAAAGTGCCTCCCAAGAAAATAATAAGCATAAGTCAGGCGCCATCTGTATAGACTGTCTCTGTCTAGGCACAAACATATCTCTGTTATCTCTCTTCTCATTAGAAGCTGAATAAATGGAAAGGAAAAACCAACAGAGGGACAGAGCCACCTGGGTGGCTCAGTGGGTTGAGCTTCCGACTTCAGCTCAGGTCATGATCTCATGGTTCGTGGGTTCGACCCCGCGTCGGGTTCTGTACTAACAGCTCAGAGCCTGAAGCCTGCTTCAGATTCTGTGTCTCCCTCTCTCTGCCTCTCTCTCTCTCACTCTGTCTCTCTCTGTCTCTCAAAAACAAATGAACGTTAAAAACCAACAAAGGTTGAGTAAATATGTGGACGAAGAAAACATACTGAAGGATAGAGGATAGAAAACACCATCCAAAAGATACAGACTTGCCCTCTGCAAATCATCTGCTGTAAAAACAAAAAAATATGTAAATAAACAATGTGTTTTGGCATCTGAGATATGGTAGAAGACCTAAGCTGTATGAAAGAAAAAGCCAGAATCCAAGAACAGGCCAACATGTATATATGAAGGATGCCAGACTGGCTATACTAAATACTTAAGGACTCTTCTAGCCAACCAAGAAGTCAAGAAATAAAATAGAAAAGCCATATTAATTATTAGCACTGAGCAAGGAAACCAAACTATTTAACTATAGCATTAAGTAAATAACTTCATATGTGCTTAGGACCTAATGAATATGTCTATGTCAAAAGTCATATTTGAAAGGATGTCTATCATGCAGCATATAATTTTAACACTCATGATCTAAAATCCCAGGTCCTGAGGCCCCTCTTTCAGGTAAGTGGATGATGAGTGTTATGACGGAGGTTTCAAAGCCAAGGACTAGAGATTGGGGAGGGATAGATTGGGAAGACTTTAGGCAATCCCATGGAACACCCCTCCATACATTCTGGATATGTGCTTGTACACAGGCATCTAAACATGAAGAACTAAAAGAACTGCCCTCACAAGACCTGTGTGAGAGCCATAGAAAGGTTCCAACAAATATACATGAGAAAGATACCATGTTTCTGAATAGAAGAAAAATCTAGGAAAATTGTATATTTAACTAACCTTGGAATAGGAATTTCTATACACTAAAAAGCATAGCAACATTACAAACAAACATTAGAAAAAGCCAATAGATATGACTATCTCAAAAATATAAGAAAATTAAGAGTAATGACAAAGCAAGCATTTTTAAAACAACAAAAAAGAAACCTGAAAAGTTAACTGTCCACACGGAAAGACCATATGTTAGAACACAAGGTGAGTATCAATAGGTTTTAGAAGGCATATATCATACAAAGTGTGTTCTCCAACCACAATGGGATAAAGGCAGAAGTCAGTATAACTTCTAGCAACCAAAACAGTGTAGTACTGGCATAAAGACAGACATAGAGACCAATAGAATAGAATAAAGAGTCCAGAAATAAACCTTCACATTTGTGATCAAATAATTTTTGACAAGGGTGCCAAGACTATTCAATGGGGAAAGCACAGTCTTTTCAACAAATGGTGCTGGGGAAATAGGATATCCACATGCAAAAGAATGAAGTTGGACCCTTATCTAATACCATATATAAAAATTAACTCAAGGGATAAAAGACCTAAGTGTAAGACCTAAAACAATAAAACTTTAGAAGAAAACAAAGGACAGAAGCTTCAAGACCTTGAATTTGGCAATGATGTCTTAAATATGACACCAAAGGCACAAGTAACAAAAGAAAGAACAGACAAATTGGATTTCATGAAAATTTAAAATTTTATGAGTCAAAAGACACTATCACAAAAAAAAAAAAGCAAAAAGGCAACCCACAGAATAGGAGAAAATATTTGCAAATCATATACCTGATAAGGGGTTAATATCTAGAATATTTAAAGAATTCCTTAAAACTCAACAGCAACAACAAAAAACAAACAACCTGATTCAAAAATGGACAAAGAACTTAGTAGACATTTCTCCAAAGAAGATACACAAATAGCCAATAAGCGCATGAAAAGATGCTCAAGATCACCAATCATAGTTAAACACGAATCAAAACTACAATGAAATAAAACATCATACCCATTAGTATGGCTGCCATCAAAATAACAGAAAACAAGTATTGGAAACGATGTGGAAAAATTGAGACCCTTGTGTACTGTTGGTGGGAATGTAAAATGGTAGAGCCATTGTGGAAAACAGTAGTGTAGTGATTCCTCAAAAAATTAAAAATAGAATTAATATATGATCCAGCAATTCCACTTCTAGGTATATACCCAAAAGGACTGAATATTTGTACATCATGTTTGTAGAAGCATTATTCACAGTAGCTAAAACTTGGATGCAGCCCAAGTATCCATCGACAGATGATATGCAAAAAATGGTATATACATACAATGGAGCATTATTTAGCCTTAAAAAGGAAGGAGACTCTGCAGTATGCCACAACATGGATAGACTTTGAGGACATGATACTAAGTGAAATAAGCCAGTGATATATAAATACTGTATAATTCTATTTATGCGAAGTATTTAGAATAGTCAAAATCACAGAGACAGAAAGTAGAAAGGTGGTTGCCAGGGGCTAGGGAAAGGGAGGAATGAGGAGTTATTGTCTAATGGATAAGGGGTTTCAATTTTATAAGATGAAAAGAATTATGTAGATGTATGGTAGTGATGGTTGCACAACATTATTAATGTATTTACCACTGAACTGTATACTTAAAGATAGCTAAGATGATATTTTTATATTACCTGTATTTTAACACAAAGGAATTGGGGGGAAATGTTAATCTTATCATAGAATTACATCTGATAAATCAGTCATAAAAACACTAAAAATCAAAAGTGTGCAAAATGCAAAAATAATTTATAAAGATGTAATACAGATGACCAATGAATATATTTTTAAAATGCTCAACTCTGATAACCCTCCAAGAAGAGCAAAACAATGAGAAACTTTTTGCCTATTAAATTTGAAGACTTTTTAAGCAACAATATTAGTTCTTGCAAAGATAGGTCCTCTGATACACTATTGTTGGCAGTATAAATTGGTACAATGTTTAGAAATCAATGTAGTAATACTCAGTTTAAAAATATTCTTTTGGAAGGAGCACCTGGATGGCTCAGTTGGTTAAGCCTCCAACTCTTGGTTTTAGCTCAGGTCATGATCTCCCGGTTCTTGAGTTCAAGCCCTGCATTGGGCTCCACTCTGGCAGTGTGGAGCCTGCTTGCGATTCTCTCTCTGCCTCTCTCTCTCTCTCTCTCTCTCTCAAAAATAAATAAATAATTTTTAAAAATATATTCTTTTGGAAATATATCATTTAAAGAATTTCAGGGTGCTTGGGTGGCTCAGTCGGTTAAGCGGCCGACTTCGGCTCAGGTCATGATCTCGTGGTCCGTGAGTTCGAGCCCCGAGTCAGGCTCTGTGCTGACAGCTCAGAGCCTGGAGCCTGTTTCAGATTCTGTGTCTCCTCTCTCTCTGCCCCTCCCCTGTTCATGCTCTGTCTCTCCCTGTCTCAAAAATAAATAAAATGTTAAAAAAAAAATTAAAAAAAAATAATAATAATTTCAAATATAGTGGGTGAAATTCGTACACAGATATTCTACTCAGCGTTTTATAAAATCTAAAAACTAGAAATGTCCAAAAAAAGTAGATAAACAACTATATTAATTATTATGGCACATTTCATACCAGTCACACAGTCACTTAAAGCATGATTCATGAAGATTTTTCAGTGATATAATGTTCATGAAATTGAAAAAGAATGAATCTACATAAATTGTATGGGCTCAATTTTTTTCTTCTTTTTTTATTTAGATTCAAGTTAGTTAACACATAGTGTAGTATTGGTTTCAGGAGTAGAATTTAGTGATTCATCACTTAAATAAATTTAACACCCAGTGCTCATCCAAACAAGTGTCCTCCTTTTTTTAAATTTTTTTTTAATGTTTATTCATTTTTGACAGATAAGAAGAAACAGAGTGCAAGTGGGGGAGGGTCACAGAGAGAGGGAGAATCCCAAACAGGCTTCAGGCTCTGAGCTGTCAGCACAGAGCCCGACGCAGGGGGCTGGGAGATCATGACCTGAGCCATGACCTGAGCCGAAGTTGGACACTCAACCTACTGAGCCACCCAGGCACGCCCCCACCAATCATCCATTAGCCCATCTCCCCACCCAATACCCTCCAGCAACCTTCAGTTTATTCGCTGTATTTAAGAGTCTCCCATGGTTTATTTCCCTCTCTGTTTTTATCTTATTTTTCCTTCCCTTCCCTTATGTTCATCTGTTTGTATCTTAAGTTTCACATATGAGTGAAATCATATGATATTTCTCTTTCTCTGACTGACTTATTTTGCTTAGCATAATACACTCTAGTAATATCCATGTATGGGCTCAATTTTTTAAACTACAAGCACATATACAGAGAAAATATCCAAGTGGGGGAAACTAAAATTATAAATATCTCCGGAAAGCAGGATCATGAATATTTTTTCTTTATACTTTTCTGTATTTTCTAAATCTTCAGTAATAAACCATAATACCTTTTTTAATGTTTATTTATTTTGAGAGGAGAGAGCACACGTGGGGTGAGGGGCAGAGAGAGAGGAGAGAGAGTGCAGAGCCTAACACAGGGCCCCATCTCACGAACCATGAGATCATGACCTGAGCTGAAATCAGGAGTAGGTCACTTGACTGATCACCCAGGCACCCCATACTTTTCCTAATTGAAAAAAATGTTATTTAAATAAAAGTATGTTCCAAAACCGCATCCTCATTATTTCTTCTTCATTTTTAGCTAAAAAATTTTATTCATTTTTTATTGGAGTTAAATGTATATAACATAAAATTCACCATTTTAACCATTTTAAGTATACAGGTAGGTGGCATGAAAAACATTCAGATTCTTTTTCAACCAAAAATGTTTAAATGCACACTGACCACTATGTACAATTGACCCTTAAACATAAACTGCATGGTCCATTTATACACAGATTTTTTTCAATACACTACAGTACTATAAACATTTTCTCTTGTGATTTTCTTAATAACATTTTCCTCTCTTTAGTTTACTTTAAGAATACAGTACATAATACATATAATATACAAAATATGTTAACTGTTTATGTTATTGGTAAGGCTTCCAGTCAACAGTAGGCTATTATTAGTTATGTTTTTGAAGAATCAAGTTATATGTGGATTTTCAACTAAGTGGCCAGGAGGGGCAATGCCCCTGACCTGCACATCGTTCAAGGGTCATCTGTACTATGCATTTTGAATGAGTACATTTTACCAATTCTATCTTCAACAGAAAATTTTCCTTTTTTTGACAGTTGCCATTATATTTATGTTAAGTAAACTGTGCTGCACATTATTTTTTGAGAATTCCAGTCTTCACTGCTCTGTCTCTTTCCACCATTACAGTACAAAGAGACCAACACTTTAATCAACACCATACTTGAGGTTCAGCCAAGGTCATCTTCTGGTGGAGAGGGAAAAAGCAATGATGAAATTGTCCAAGAACTTGTTGCTTCAGTCCAGACCAGAGTTCCAGGTAACAAATACTCCCTGGCTTCTGTATATCATAGGACTTTTAGGAATAAACTCAGAAAGCTGAGTGATGAGCAGGTGTCCAAATCTGCTTTATTACATAGACTTTTCTTTATGTAGAGAGCGCTTCTGACATGGAGCTCTCCATTTATAGAGTGGAAACTTTGAGCACCTCAACAACCCAACTTCCAGAAGCATGAGGAGCAAGTTGGTTTCTAGCCCCGTGTAACTTTACCTAGACTCCTTCCTGAACTTCCTCATGTCTCTAGACCTGTGCTTCCCAAGACAGTAGCCACTAGCCACGTGTGGCTACTTAAATAAGTAAAATATAAAATTAATTTCCTCTGTTGCACTAGCCACATTTTGAGTGCTACTATATTGGACAACGCAGATAAAAAATATTTCCAAATTGTAAAATGTTCCATTCGACAGCCTTGCTCTAGAATCTCTCATTTTTTTCTCCATTCAAGAGAAATGGCTAAATTAATATCATCTTGTTTTCTGGTGAGTAAAGTTATCTTCCCGAAAGATCACAGAGATGTGCTCTCACACTTTTCTTACAGTGACGGTAGATATACACTTCTTAAGTCTACTATAAAAGTAAACTGTGTTTCTTCCTACTCACAACACTTTTGACACCAAGTATGTGGGCTCTTCCCTTACATAAGCAACACTCCAACTCTCTGGACACCAACAGGGTATCCGACAATCCAGTTATGACACTAACTAACCAGAGTTAGCACAGACCCCACAGGTTAAGTGCTCAATCCCACAAGACCACCCTCCGCTTCAGATGCCAATCTCAAGTCCCAAGTTGTGACCTATACTTCTGATCAACTGACTGTAAATCAGGTGTTCACACAAACCCCTTCTTAGGTGTATAATTTGCTAGAAAGGCTCAGGGAAACACATTTACCAGCTTGTTATAAAGGATATAATAAAGGGTACAGATAAACAACCACATGAAGAGGTACATTAGGGCTAGGTCTAGAAGAGTCCCAAGTGCAGGAGCTTCTGTCCCCATGGATTCAGGGTATGCCACCCTCCTGGCACATAAAAGTTCTCTAAACCCCTTCAGTTAGGGTTTTTATGGAGGCTTCATTACTAGGCATGATTGATTACATCATTAGCTGTTAGTGATGAACTCAACCTCCAGCCCCTCTCCCCTCCCAAGAAGTCAGAGGGAAAAGCTGAAAGTTCCAACCTTCTAATCACATGGTTGGTTCCCCTGACAAGGAGCCCCCCACCCTTCAGGGCTTTCCAAAGTCACCTCATTAACATATAGTCAGGTTTATGTTATGAATAATGAAAGATGCTCCTTTCATTCTTAACACTCAGGAGCTCTTCCAGGAGCTGGGGTCAAGGCCAAATAAATATTATAAAAAATGATGTTCCTATTACTCTTATTACTTAGGAAATTACAAGGGTTTGGAGACTCCAGCCAGGAAGAACCTGGGGCAAAGACAAAAATATATATTTTTATAACATCACAGTTCCAGAGACTGATTCTTGCAAATTCTCTGAAGACCTCCCCCCCCAGAAGAAAAAAGCCGGTGCAACCTCAGAAACCAGTTATCTCCTCCCAAAACAGGCCCTCAAAAGAATACCTCCTGAGTACAGAGTTCTGTTAATGTTGAGGAAAACTGAGTCAGTTATTTTAGGAAGCAATTTTTAACAAATATAAGATAGAGAACTGGCTGGAAAACGGATGCAGAGACGGATGGCTGGAAGACGGTGTACTTGGTTCATAGAGTGCCACTGACACCTAGGAGATTTTTCTCTCCAAGATTAATAAAACTTACACTTTCACTGAAATAAGCAATGCATCTGCTGAGGCTGAGAGGACAGGGATATGACTGGTTCAATAAGAGAACTGAGGGTTTGGAATAGGAGACTGGGACATGGGATGACCCAAGACTGGACCAACCCACAGTGCTGTGTGATTTTTCTATAGCAGTGGAAGTGCAAATTCAGAAGGAATTTGGTACATATACTTCAGAGCCACTCACTAACACTACTCAGATATGCAGGGGAAATGCTGGTCCTTCATTTTTTATAGCTTATATGAGCCTCCATTTGCTAGATTATAGGGAAAAGGAAGAGCAAAATTTTTAATCCAGCTTGAACCATGGGCCTAATAACTGAGTCAGTCCCTTTGAGTAATGCTCAGTAACAAGATAAATGCTAGTCTGCCTCATCCTTTGTTCTCCCCCTCCAACCCCCGTCTCTCTGAGATGCAATGCGGTGTGCAGAGAAGAGGGGGGCTTACATACCTGCATGGCAAAGAAAACTCAGGGTCCCTGCACCTCTGGTCTCAGAGATGGCCCTCGCCCACCAGGCAGCCGCTTGTCCACCCAGGCACCCCAGAAGTTGGCTTTTTAAAAGTTAAGATAAGTGTGTTACAATAGCAATGTTACGAGGACAGAAATCAATGATAATGGATCTGAGGAATCAGCATGTGTGTGTTTCAGAAACACTAGAAATGGAGAGTGCATCTGAGAGCCTTTTCACCAAGGATTCCCAAGGACGCCTTAACTCTTTGACTACTGTTCTCGGACAAGAAGTGGACCGCTTTAACCAGCTATTGAAGTTAATACATGTATGAGTGCTCCTGCCAGCATTGCTGTTGGGTACCAAAGCTTTGTAGAGAAATTATCATAATAAGAGTTTTCCATTCCCGTTCAACATTTCTGTTTGAATATGCTAATAAGTTTTCAAACGCAACTTGTCTAAAATTGAACGTACGTACCCTCCTCTAACGAGTCTGTTCCCTTTCTCTAATAATGCCTTCATCAGTATGTGACACTATAGATCCCCAGTCTCATGATCCTAACTCATGCCCTTAGGATTAGCACTGACTCTAGACCTTTGATCAAGGACCTAAGCACTGAATCTCTCTGGATCTCTGAAGAGATCTCACTGGATCTCAGAGAGATTCAGTGCTTGTTCCTAATGTCTAGTTTGCAGGTAGTAACAGTCTTTATGAAGACACTGAAAACAGAGTTTCTGCAAGTGTGGGCCACAAAATGCCTGAGATAGAATCGGCTGTGCTGCATGTTCAAAATGTAGATCCCCCGATCCCACTCCAGACCTCCTGAGTTTGAATTCCTTGAGAAGTTCCTGGGGTTATGAATTTTAAGTAAACTCCCCCAGATGACTCACTGCAACTAAAATTTGAGAACAACTATTTGGGCCTTTGCCTTCTGCTCAGGAATACTCTGGATAACCTTGCCTTTATAATGCCAGCTGAAGGCCTCCCTGGTTTCGCTGTGCATTACTTTGATATGGAAAACACACAACCCATTAGAGACCAAATATTGAGCATTAACCAGAAAAGTTTTGCTGCCAAGCAAGGACCAAATACCTAGCACAAAGTCAAGGCTCAGTGAGAAGATCGGGGAGGACAACTGGGGCAAATCTTTTATTAAAGCCAAAGACTGTCTCCTTATTAGAAAAGCAGTCTCCCAGTGTTGCTCATTGGCTAGCAATAGTTAGGTTGTGGGCTAGGGGGCAAGCTCCCTGTTGAGGCTGAAAGAGCCAGCCCTCCAGCTGGGATCCCTGGATGAGCTCACAAAGCAAGATTAAATATCTGCCCCATAGGGCTTCTTCAGGGCTGTTAGCAGAGAGGGAAGTGAATTTTTATCTTGTTTTGGCCATTGCATTTGGATGTCTTCATCCTAGCAGCTTCATCTCTGTCCTGGCTCATTCTGTGTAGGAGGTGCTGACCCCTTACCTGGCTACCTGGCCTGCTGACACTGGTATAGAGCGGACTAGATAGCATAGTCCCCAGGTGGGGACTCTGCATATTCAGCTGACCCAGTGCCCCCTAGCCCACAACCTAACTATTGCTAGCCAATGAGCAACACTGGGAGACTGCTTTTCTAATAAGGAGACAGGGAGCCATACCCCAGGTGCAAGGGTGGCTGGGAAATACAGTCTCTATATGAAATTGCTAAATCCCTTATGTGCCCAGCTAAAACTAAAGAAGTACTGTTGTTCAGATGACAGACACAAACCTTGCTCATGTCTTGCCTCTTCCACGTCATGACTTTGCACCCAGTTGAAGACAGACAAATCCTCTTGTCACTTCCTCCAAAAAGTCTTCCTGACACACCAGCCCTTCCCTCCCCCATCAGATAACTTAAGGAACCCTCCTCAGGGCTCCATCATTTCGGGTGTCTGTGTCTATCGCTGTCCTCACCAAATTACCTTGTAATTACCCCTCCATGGGGATGGCTCCCCCGTAGGACAATGAACTTCTTAAAGAGAAGAAAACTAGTTAAATTAGTCATCTTTGATCCCCTAGTCCCTGACACATACTAAATCTTCATGAATCTTTGAATGTGCAAGTGAAAGAGTGTGGCTCTGAGGTCTCCTTGTGGTCACGACTTCTGGTCAAACATTACTGTGTACCAATAATGAAGGAATCCACCTACAGGAAGGAGAGAAAGGAGGAATCCTGGAAGAAGCAGCCTGCAAAGCAATCAGGAATCCCAGCCGAGCACTTCTATCTGAGGGAGGGGTGGTGGCCTGCCCCCCCCCCCCAATCCTGACCTCTGCCCAGTCCTAGAAGACCCTAGCAGCCTAATCCCTCCCTCTCTGGAACCTTCTGTAAGTCTTCTCTGTGAGTCTTCTGCCACCGTTTTCCATTTTCGGTTTCTAAGGTGGAGTGCTGTTTCCGCCCTGGCTGAGGGTCTCCTTGCTCTACAAGGCTGCAAATGGTTCCTCAGACCCTAACTAAGGGCAATTGAATAACAACTCTTCCTACCACTCATTGCCTCTCATGAACAGAGACGGGAATGGAAGGAATGGAAGGCTGACTAACCTTGTTTATCCACATACCGCCTATCTCTAGAACTATGTGCATATGGTCCTGGACCTTATTTTGGTTTTGAATCAACATAAATTTGGCCTCTAACATCCTTCTATAGTATTTTCCCAGTATACTGCAGTGGTTTACACAAAACCAGAACCGTGCAGACCATACCAATCTATATGCCCCACCTTCGTCTTTAGCCAAGTAACAAATATTACCCTGTACTTCCCAGGGCTGCTGCCAGCCCAGCATCTCCCGGGACTACTGCCTGCCTCTGTCTTTTGTTGTGGGGAGGGGAGGGCAAGGGTCATGTCTTAAGGAAGTGTTTCTAGAACAAGGGGACTCTGGTACCAGCTGAAAGATTGGTCTCCCCTAAGAATCTCCCCTCTCTGCTGTAACTTCAGAGGCCATGGGAAGCCCCTGGGCAGAAATCACCAGTGGTAAGAAGCAGTTCCCACTACCAACCCCATGGTTCCCAAATAACTATCAGGCCCATTTTTCCTTCAGCCTGGAGGAGAGCTGCTCGTTGGTATTTCTTGAAGCCACTTCTCTAGGCTTCAAGGGATATTTCTCTTCCTTCCCTCTTTCTACTTCATTGGATTCTGCCATTAACAGTCTGAACCATCCCCCACCCCCAGGCCTTACACCCCTATGGTCACGTGTTGTAAAAATGGGCAAAAGATTGAAGAGTCTGGCCCAACAGACAGTGTGCAGAGAGGATGGAGCAAGGGGGCCCTTCGGCCCAAGGCAGTACTGCTGACACAAATGAGTGGCACTCTCACTTGATAATTACATCTGTGAAAGGCACCTACTCATTCTTGTTCTTTCAGACTTCTCTGGAGACACTCAACAAAGCTATTGCTGGCCTTGTGGTGATGTCTGAGGAAATGGAGAAGGTGTACAACAGTTTCCTCAACAACCAAGTTCCCTCTCTGTGGTCCACCACAGCCTACCCATCCCTGAAGCCACTAGGATCGTGGGTCAAAGACCTGATCCTGAGGACTGCATTTGTGGATGTAAGAAAATTCACTTCTTTGGGTTTGATGAACACAGTAGGCCTTAAGGTCCTTAGGAAGCCCTAGCTAACTGAAATATTAACAACTGTTGAGGGATCATCTGAGCCCAAAGAAATAGAAACTTCCAGAATGGCATCAATTTGAAAGTCATGTTCATTATAAGGTACTTTGCCCTTGGCCTTTATCCCTGTATCCCACTTTAATTCCAGGCCAACCTTGGAGTTTCAGATCTCATTCATGGGATCCCACTGTGAGGCACAGAACCAATCTGACATGGGTCCAAACTTCTAGGTGTGACCTTGCTGCAGTCTCCTCTCTTCCACACCCCCTATAATAACCAGGTTCTGGATTTACGGTCAGGCTATTGGGTGAGGAGGGAGACAGACAGGTAGGGAGAATGGGACTGGTGACTAACTCAGGCTGGTTAAGATTCTGTCTCCTGAGAGGCCCTCCAAAATATGATTCTGACTTAAATGACAAGCTCCACTTCAGAAAAACAATACATAATGGTGTAATGTTTCTCCTTTAGTTGTGGCTCAAAAGAGGGCAGCCTAAGTCCTTCTGGATCTCCGGTTTCTTCTTTCCTCAAGGATTTCTAACAGGTAACAACCAGTGCTTTCCCAAGAAAAATCCCACGAAAGATCATGCTGGGTTTCTAGGAACTGGGGGAAAGGCAGGGCTGCTAATGACCTAACTATGGATTACTGATTATAGGGCAGTTCAATAAGGCCCTGCTCCTTCGCACTTGCTGGGGAAAAGGATGGCAGGAATAGCAGATGCTCCCCAACAGCCTAACCCCTGCCCCTCTTGGGCTGTGCAAGTTCGAGCACTCGATACGACATGAATGCCCACGGCACGCCCCAGTTCCCCACGTGACCCATGCTGGACGGGTCTCCATGCTGCTCTCCACCTGCCCCAGCCCCACCTCAGAGCAGCTTCCTTCTTTCTAAAGAACATTCCTTCACTCATATGTGGATCCTGAGAAACTTAACAGAAGACCATCGGGGAGGGGAAGGAAAAAAAAAAGAGAGGGAGGGAGCCAAACCATAAGAGACTCTTAAAAACTGAGAATAAACTGAGGGTTGATGAGGGGTGGGTGATGGGCATTGAGGAGGTCACCTGTTGGGATGAGCACTGGGTGTTGTATGGAAACCAATTTGACAATAAATTTCATATTAAAAAAAAAAAAAGAACATTCCTGTCAACCTTCCATCGGCCCTCGACTCCAGCTAGAGGACCCAGGCCTAATCTGTCTTTTGAATCCCTCAAATCTCCGGCACTGGCTTGTCTCTCACTCACTGGCAGAGCAGTGCACTAGAGCCATGACCTTCTTCCCTCTCTTCCCAGCTGTGCCATGGCTCCACCCCTCCCAGCATCACCACAGGCTTCCTGTCTAATGAGCTAATTCAGAATAAGGTGTTAATGGTTGGGACTTCTCGAGGGGGAGGAAGCTCTCAAATGCTAGAGCAGCCTGGTTGAGGCAAACAGAGGCCATGTTTGAGAAGCGGCAATGTCGTTTGGAGGACCCAGCTTTCTGGTTTTCATTTTTATAGGAACTCTTCAAAATCATGCTCGGAAACACAATTTGCCTATAGACGAGCTGAGCTTCAAGTACAACATGATTCCTATCTATCGGGATCAAGCGGCAGTTATAGAAGCTGCCAAGACAGTGCAGTTTGGACAAGAACTGCCCATGGACTTGGAGGTACCGTTCCCTGACTAGTTACAGCAGAGCAGCTCTGTCCCACTCACATTTGATATCTCAGCCAACCTCCCCTGCCCCACTCCCCTACTGGCTCCCACATGCAGCAGCGTGAGAGGCAGGACGAGACTCATACCCCTCAGACAAGCTCCCCAGGTCTGCAGTGACTCGATAGGAAGTGCCTAAATTAGTCCAATTTGTAGAGATATTTTTTAAAGCAACACTGTTTATTTCTTTAGATACCTACAGCAACTCTCTCTTTCTTATGGAGAATGATGTTAAATAAGGGCTTTAGCAAGATGTTAAAAACAAGGTTTCAGAATCAGGCAGGGCTGAGTTTAAATTCTGACTTTCCCCTTTGCAGCTGTGTGTGCTAGAATGATGACTAACATGTCTGCACCTCAGTGTTCTCATCTGTAAAATGTGGCCAATGCCACCAACCTCAGAGCTGTAATGCAGTGTAAATGAACTAGCACATAGTGCTCCCACAATAAATAACTATTATTATAGGCTGGATGTATTTGCTGTTCACTCAATTGCCTCCTAGTGGAATTGATATACTAACTTCATACATTATATAACCATAAATACATGGCATAACTAATAGGAATGCACTAAGGAAGCAGTTTAAACTCTTTCCTTACATAGTTTCCTCCTTCTAGAGCAGAAGTTCTCAAAATGTGGTTCATTGGCATCACCTGGGAACTTACTAGAAATGCAAATTCCAAGGACCCATTCCAGATCTACTGAATCAGAAACTCTGGGCTGAGACCCAGAAATCTGTACTGTAACAAGTCCTACATGGGGCTGTTAGCCCACTAAATTTTGAGAACCACTGCTCTAGAATATCAGTGATTCTCAACCTTAACTGCAGGTTAGAATCACCTGTGGAGCTTTTTAAAAATCCCAATACCCAATGGGGCGCCTGGGTGGCTCAGTCAGTTGAGCATCTGACTCTTGATTTGGGCTCAGATCATGATCCCAGGGTCATGGAATTGAGCTCTGCATTGAGCTCCGCACTGAGTTCCCAAGCTGGGCATGGAGACTGCTTGGGATACTCTCACTCTCTCTCCCTCTCTCCCTCCCCCCTCCTCTCTAAAATAAAATTTAAAAAAAAAATCCCAATGCCCAGACTACATCCCACTTACATCAGAATCACCCCAATATCATTAGGCATCATTATTTTCCAAAGCTCCCCCAGGTGACTCCAGTGCACCACCAGAGATGAGAACCCCTGCCGCCCATCCGAGCCACCCAACTCCGATGTGCTGAGATGCAATGGGGGAGTGCAGCCCTGCCTCAAAGCACCCGTCCACACCTTAGAAACATAACTTTACACACAAGCAGGGCCACTGTTAGCCCATTTGCCACCTTTGCACAGCTTAGGAAAAGACACTCCCTCTGGGTGGATGCCCAGATGGCTCCCACACATGGCTTGGCAAGGGGGTAGCAGGATGGTTTCCAGCCTCCACTAAGGCAGACCTGCACAAGTGTGCATAGCAGCCCCCAAAACAGGAAGGCCTGCCCCACCCTTCGTAGCCGAGAGACAAAGTTCGGGACACCAGAAAGTAAAGACCAGCCAAAAAGAGCTTACTGTCCTTTTATTCACTATAAAAATATACTGCCTGTGTCCATACCGCTTGGCCATCTGCCTGCAGGTGAGCGGCTCCAATTCTCCAAAAGATAATCAGCTCCACAAGTGGCCAAATTCACTGTTTGAGGAAGGATGACACAGAAGCCCACAATTGGCAGAACTTGTATACCAGTGGTGGCCTCCAATCACAGGACACCAAGGGCAAGGTTTTTCTCTGTCTCTCTCTCTCTCCCCCTTTAATAGAAACAAGAATCTAGCATAATTTCTAAAAACAAAAAGGGAACTTTCCATAGTCTGCAACAGTCCATACTCTGCAGGTATCAAGACAGATATACAATCTATCTTTAGGAGGCACCCAGGTCCTTGAAAGACCTTGCTAAAAAGAACATGATAATCACAGCCCTCCTATCCTATCTGCTTCCCATGCAAAGGAGCAAGTCATAACACTGTATCAGACAGTCTGAAGCCCATAAATGGTATCCCCTATTAAAGATCCTGGTAGAGTGTGGAAAGTTTGAGATTTGGTGTCAAACAGAAGCAAGTTATTTTACCTTTCTGAGTCTTGGTTTTCTCCTCTCTAAAATGTAATAACAGCAGGGCACCTGGATGGCTCAGTTGGTTAAGCATCCGACTTCAGCTCAGGTCATGATCTCATGGTTCGTGAGTTCGTGCCTGACGTTGGGCTCTATGCTGACAGCTCGGAGCCTGGAGCCTGCTTCGGGTTCCTTGTCTCCCTCTCTCTCTGCCCCTCTCCCACTCATGCTCTGTCTCTCAAAAACGAACAAACATTACAGAATTTTTTTTAAATAAAAAATAAAAACAAAATGTAATAACAGCAATCTCTAGAGTGGTTCTTAGCATTAACTGGTGAGGATGTGGGACTCGGGAAATGGCCCACAACAGCTAATCCCCTTCTCCTCTTCTCACCTTTAAACTTCTGGTTATCTTCCAGTTGCCCTCTCCTGAAGATGGTGTTCTTGTTCATGGAATGTTTATGGATGCTTCTCGATGGGACAATACAGAGATGGTGATAGAAGATGCACTGCCAGGACAGATGAATCCAATGCTGCCTGTGGTGCATTTTGAACCTCAACAAAATTACGTGCCAAGCCCAACACTTTACCATTCCCCACTTTATAAAACAGGGGCCCGGGCAGGAACACTCTCAACCACAGGTAAGGATGTGCTAAGATTGGTAAAAAAAAAAAAAAAAAAAATGATGACAAAATGCAAACTTACCAACTCCAAACACAAAGCCATAATGTGTGAGGGAGATCTTAAGCCAATTAGCAAGACTTAAAATGAGGCCACTTATAATATACTAATTTATAGATTTTATGTTTTCCTTCTTTTACCACTAAGTATGGGCTGACATTATAAAACAAATGCTTTCTTTCTATTAACCTAATAAGTAGAAAATAGAGCTTATTGAACAGTGACTTCTAATTTCAAAATGATGGACTAAGTAGACAGGAGTCTCTCACCAAAGTCACTGAGACTCATCACAGAAAACAGATTTAAAAATAAACCCAGGGCGACTCTGGTTAAACGTCCGACTCTGGCTCAGGTCATGATCTCGCAGTTCATGAGTCCAAGTCCTACATTAGGCTCTATGCTGACAGCTCAGAGCCTGGGGCCTGCTTAGGATTCTGTCTCCCTCTCTCTCTGCCCCTTCCCCACTCATTCTCTCTCTCTTTCTCTCTCTCTCTCTCTGAAATAAATAAACATTTTTTAAAATGGCATTAAATAAAATAGCATTAAATAAAAATAAACCCAAAACAGAATGCTGTGTTGCAAAAAGGGAAATCTGAGTGGGTCTGAAACTAAGATGCAGCCCTGACAAAAGGAACCAGGTAGAAAGAAAGCCATATCAACAGGTAAGCTGAATGCACACAGCTAAAGAGTGAGCAGAGAATGAGCTGAGGAGTCAGTTTTTTAAAAAAGTGACATTGTGAAAAAAATTAAAAATAAAATAAAAAATAAAAAAATAAAGTGACATTGTGAAAGGAGCCAAATTTTCCAATATTTATCTAGTAGGCAATCTGGAAGGAGAAAGAGAATGGAAGAGGGATAATATTTGAAAAAATAATGGCTGATAATTTCCCAGAACTGAACAAACACTTAAGTCCTCAGATCACAAGGTCTCACAAAGTGGCAGGTATGATTTTTTTTTAAAGCATACAACAAATAATTAAATTTGAAAAGATATATCAAAGTGATTCTTAACACTATCAGTGATAAAGAAAATCCTCAAAGCAAAGATTTAAAATATATTAATACACTGGGACTAAAATTCCCAAGAATGAGACTCAGATTGACATCAGACATCTCTCTCTTTATCCACACAGCGCACATAAAAAGATAATAGACAAACACCTGCAAAGGCTGTGGGAAAATAACTTTGCACCAGAACTGCAAAGGCAATCAAATTATTTAAAGGAAAGGTGTAATAAAGATCTCTTTGGACATACAATGGCTCTAAATTAATCACCACTGGCCCTCTAAAACACACACACACACACACACACACACACACTTAAATCTGTAATACTTTGACCATAAAAATGATTTCAATAATAACTTGAAACTAAATTTCCAGATGAGAGAAATATAGGAGAGGGAACAGGGTAGAAAGAATTAAATTTTCTCATTTGAATGGAGAATACAGATACTGATAAATATTTTTCTAATAAAATCTTCAATTAAAGTATATTCTCAAAGAGTAACATACAGAATGGAACTACAATAGACACTTATCATGTCTCGATCTCCCACTCCCATGACAAATCTAAAAACATTTTAAAAGGTATTTTTAAAATTAATGGCATGAACAAGTTTTTATGTGGACATAAGTTTTTATTTATCTCGGATAAATACCTAGGAGTGGAAAGACTAAACATGTGGTATGTACATGTTTAACTTTTTAAGAAACAGCCAAACTGCTTTAAAAGAGGCCATACCATTTAACATTCCTACCTGCAGTGCATAAGGGCTCCAGTTCCTCCACTTCCTACCACTTAGGATGATCAGTCCTTTTTGATTTTAGATGACAGCCAGCTAGCTAGCTATCTAGATGATAGAATATGTGGTATCTTCTTGTGTTTTTACTTTGCAGTTCTCTAATGACTAATGACATTAGCCATCTTTTCTGGTACTTATTTATATCTTCTTTGATGAACTGTCCAAGTCTTTTTCCCATTTTTTAAAAGTCATTTGTCTTATTGCTAGCTAAAATTCCAACAGAAATTATCCTTTTGGCAAGAGGAACCAAGAAAAGGTAGTAATTAAAATGAAGTTGTACTGACACAAGACTCAACAGATAGATCAAATGCACTGGAGAGAGAGCCCAGAAACACACTGTGTATATGTGGGAACTCAGCATATAATAGCAGCATCATTTTTTTTATTATGAAATTTATTGTCAAATTGGTTTCCATACAACACCCAGTGCTCATCCCAAAAGGTGCCCTCCTCAATACCCATCACCCACCCACCCACCCTCCCACCCTCCATAAACCCTCAGTTTGTTCTCAGTTTTTAGGAGTCTCTTATGTTTTGGCTCCCTCCCTCTCTAACCTCTTTTTTTTTTTTTTCCTTCCCCTCCCCCATGGTCTTCTGGTAAGTTTCTCAGGATCCACATAAGAGTGAAAACATATGGTATCTGTCTTTCTCTGTATGACTTATTTCACTTAGCCTCACATCACACTCTCCAGTTCTATCCACGTTGCTACAAAAGGCCAGATTTCATTCTTTCTCATTGCCACGTAGTACTCCATTGTGTATATAAACCACAATTTCTTTATCCATTCGTCAGTTGATGGACATTTAGGCTCTTTCCATAATTTATCTATTGTTGAGAGTAGCAGCATCATTTAAAATTGGTGAGAAAGAGACAAATTATTCCACAAATGGTGCTGACAACCAAACTTAGACCCTATCTCATACTATAGAGAAGAGTAAATCACAGGTGGATTCTTTACACTTAATCATCACTAAACTTTCTTTTTCTTTTTTCTTTTTCTTTCTTCCTTTATATTTGAGAGAGACAGAGAACATGTGCACATACGAGACTTGGGCAGAGGGGCACGGGGACAGAGGGGGAGAAAGAGAATCTTAAGCAGGCTCCATGCTCAGCACAGAGCCCAACATGGGACTCAATCCCACAACACTGGGATCATGACCTGAGCTGAAACCAACAGTCAGATGTTCGACCAACTAAGCCACCCAGGCACCCCTCATCACCAAACTTTAAAATTATTACTAACCCTAATGAAATAATATCTCTACGTAATAATTATCAACATCTGCTAACATGCCAAGAAAGACAATCAGACATAAGGTACTTCCTGATGTAAGTACACACCACCTCTTCAAGTATTCTTGCCCAAAAAACTCAAACCTGAATATGATCATGTCTCTAGATCTAACCACCCCCTTTACATGAATAGAGGAATATATTTATTTTTTAAATATTTTTGTTAACGTTTATTTTATTTTTGAGACAGAGAGAGACAGAGCATGAACGGGGGAGGAGCAGAGAGAGAGGGAGACATAGAATCAGAAGCAGGCTCCAGGCTCTGAGCCATCACCCCAGAGCCTGACGCGGGGCTCGAACTCACGGACTGCGAGATCATGACCTGAGCTGAAGTCAGACGCTTAACCGACTGAGCCACCCAGGCGCCCCAGAGAAACATATTTAAAATCACCACAGGGATGCTGTCAGCAAAGTCCAGACTCTGGGAAACTTTATAGGACAAACAGCCTTGTTATTTCAACAATTACAAGGGGGTGGCAAAAGGAACAGAGGGGTAACCTACCAACTGAAGGAGATTTAAGAGACACATCACTATTGCAAGGCACGGATCTTACTTGAATCCTGAATCAAACTAATGCAATACACATACAGTGTGTGTGTGTGTGTGTGTGTGTGTGTGTGTGTGTGTGTATACCATTTATATACCATTTATACTAGAAAATGTCACTCAAGTCCCTGCCAAGGCACTGTGGCAGGGCATGGCATACAAAGGTAAGGAAAGGGGAGATATAGGCTTTCTCTGCTGGGGACACCACCACCTTTCCCCAACTTCTACACAGACTGGGTTTGCTGTGAATGCAGTGTCATCTTGAGGGCAGAACCCTCTTCTTCTCACACTCATCCTGGCCCCTCATACAGGCCCACAGTAAAAAAAGTGCAAAAGTGACCTCTTATTTCAGATGTCCCAGAGCTGAGGACAAAATATCTGCTATTGCACTTGGTCATTTCAGGAGCACTGGTGCCTAACTGCAGGGTAGAACAGAGGATGGATGGATGGATGGATGGATGGACGGATGGACGGATGGACAGACAGATGGACAAATGAATGGATGCCCAACCTACCAACTGCATCCTGAGTCCCACTAAAAGCTCAGGGCTGAATCTATTCCAATGTTCCATCAGTCAGACTGCGGAGAATTTGAAACATACTTTACAAGGTTATACAAAGTCAAAGTTAGGTCCTAAAGGATCATTTGTTCTAACATCTTCATTCTATAGAGTGTAAAACTGAAATATGTAGAGGACTATTTACCCGTTATCTACAGAGGCTGAGTCAGGTCTGAAACCCAGGTGTCTTGACTCTCACTACACTGCTCTTTGCATCAAGGGGTTATTCTTTAAGTAACAAGCCTTTGTCCTTGTATCCTTTACTAGGTCATTCCACCAACTTTGTGGTAACTGTGCTCTTACCCTCCAAGCGGTCCAAAGATTACTGGATTGCCAAGGGGTCAGCTTTGCTCTGCCAACTAAATGAGTGAGAAGTTGCCACCTCCTGCTAAAAAAGAACCAGGCCAAGAGTCTTTCCTGATGGGGACAAAGGTCCGTGTAACATATGCAAGCAAAACAGCTATACTTCTGGTCTGACTTAAGGATGGTTAGTGTGGCTTTTCTCTTCTAACCTAAAATAAAGTGTCTGAGTGCTTCATTGAGTTGGTAATTCAAGCTCTGATGCGAAAGCAGTGGGTTCAGCACTCACCTCTTAAACCTGCTCCCCCTCCTCCATACGAGAGTCAGGCAGCTTCCCATCAGTAACTTGGGGGGAGGGAGGGGGGTGCCTGGGCAGAGTCAGAATTCACCAATTCCTTACCCAGATGGGCTTCCTTCCTCTTCACGCTGACATAAAAGGCCCAGTGTACATTTCAGTCACACGGCCCCAGGTGCTTCCATTTCTAGACGAGATTAAGGCTCAGATCCCAACATATGGGAGGCAGATGAGCAAGTGAGCTGGACAACAAGCTCGTGACCCTATGGTGCCAGCTCCCCCACTCTACGGGCCTATCCCACCATCCTTAGAAGAGCTTGCTGTGCTTCACAGAAGTGGAGATTGGCCCTGCCCAAGGACAGAATTTCCACTTCCACTTTAGGATGAACCTGTAGAAAGCATCCAAGTCCCACCCAGGCGCACCAGAGCCCCTGCCGCCTCAAAAGCAGAGGTGGTTGGGCCAGTACCGAGATGGAGCAGTCACCTGTGGCAAACCATCTTGTGTCAGCCGTGCCAACAAGGGTCTGTTTATGTCCTCAGCCATAATATGAGTCACGAAACCGGGAACCACCCAGCTAGCATGTGGTCCTCTGGATAAAGACACACCACCCCCTTCCAGAAATTTGGAAGAACTGAATCAGGCCCAGTAATCCCACCTTCCCCTTTTACCTCTGCCTTCATCCCCATAGCTATCAAAGTTAAGAACAGACTCAAGTCGCAGAGTAGCAGCGAACAATTCTTTTACTTAGAGCTCAGAGCAGGAACCGAGACGACTCTTGCCGTTCCAAGCAGGAACAGGTGCTTACTAAGCCACGGGAATGGCTGCAGCCGCAGAAGTCAGAAGCTGACATCCGGCACCACAGCAGCTGTAATTCCAGGTCAGAAAGCTGTAGGAAACTGAGCCAACCTCACAACTGTAACACGCTCGTGAAGCAGGTGACTGGACAGGGAAACGCACGGCCTGGCCACTGCACAAACTTCTGTCTGCTGGAGCCTACCCGTAACTGCCACCACTACTGAAGAAAAGGTCTTCTGTTCCCCTTGAACCCTCCAAGTCTCGCATAAGTCTATGCCATTAGGAGAATCTCGGTCATAGCAGCAAGGGAATCTGGGAGAGTTTAGCCCTCCTCCCCCTGCAATACAGAGAGTACAGAATGGAGCGAAGGTGGAGGACATGCATCCTGAGTACCATCGCACCACTCTTTAAGTAGACCCGGAAGACCTTCTGGGCCCTGGAAATGACTGAGAATGCACCCCCAAGAAAGTCTAGGAAGGGAAGACCACAGAACTGCAAGCCCAGGCAGTCAAGCTTACCATAAACCAGATTAGAAACAAACACATCTACTTCCAAGTCCCGGGCAGACCCTCTGGGTTTCTGTGAGCTGCTTGAAGGCCCATAAGGAAACCTTGTCACGGGGTGGGTGTGGTGACTGAACAGGAGGTGGGGTGGGAGGTAGGGCCAAAAGTTCCCATTTGAGACTCAACTGAGACAATTCTACTCTCATTGTATAGAGACTCCCTCATAAGATTTTATTTATAAAAGGCATCAGCATATAAATAAATAACAAGACAGGAAGGGGGAGCGTTTGAAACCCACTTTCTTACACAGCACCTCTGACAAAGCCTACCATTCATCCAGTCTTCAGCATGTTGGTGAGACACTCACATACATAATTAAAGCACGTGTCAGAGCGCAGGAAACAGAACAAAGCTCCTATGGCCTACTCTCCCCCGAATCCATAACCAGGAGTAGGAAGAGGAGCAGCAGGAAGGAGAAAAGGGTCAGGATCCAAAGTGGCAGGTAGGACCAGTATGAGTAGGGCCCAGGGGTAAAGCAGTGACAATATTCAGAGGGTGTGAGCAAGAGTTGTTTGCATAACATATACACATTGTGGGAAAAAATCTACAAAGAAAAGACATTTAATTATTTCCGTGTAATTCATTTACAATTATTTTCATACCAGTCATTATGTTACAAAACTGTACACCTACCCCCAGCACTGCTGGATAACCCAGAGTCGTTCCTTGGAAAGAGAAGAATCAACTTTTATTCTCTCTTTTCCTGGGTTGGGCCTATCAAGGCCAGAACAGGGTGTGGAGTACAGGAATGGCCATCCTTCAAGTCCAAGGGGTCAGGGGCCTGGCCTGGCTCCTCCCGTCATTGCAGGAGGGGTGCCTCTGTTTAGAAAGCCAGCACCAGCACCCAGAACACAGGAGTCCAGAGAGACAGACAGGCACTGCTGGCTACCATCTGGCTGTGGCGGGAATGCCCATGGCGAGGGAGCTGCAGCTCGGCAGAGATGTGCCTATCCAGAACAGGGACCTGGAGCTGTGGGACCTCAGCACTAGGAGGGAAAGAAAAAAACAGAAGCTCAGAGCACAGCAGGAGCCACTGGATACTCCAGGGCCCCCAAACGCCCACACAGCTTCTTTTCATCTCCCTGCTTTAAAGACGAGAATGGATCTTAGTATGTTAATAGGCTTCCTGTGTCTCTGTCCCTCGATACTACCACTACAACAAAACCAAGTAATACAGGTGCTAAGACCAGCATAACAGACAACTCTCCCTTGGCTACATGGTTCTTGCTTCAAAGATTATTAAAACTCTAGGTGTAAGAAGGCCCAACTCAGATTTGCTTATCATTGGCCTTTGGGCAATCTCAGGCAGGGCCCCTCCTCTCTGACCACACATAGAGGCACATCCAGGCCATGAGGTGTCCTCCCTGGGTCTCTGGCTCTCTCCCCTACCCCAGCTCACATCCGGTGTGAACACCATGCAGACATCCCAGGTCAAGACAGTATGAGCTGAGGGGCCCAAGATCTCAGGCTCACCCGGACCTTTCAGCTCAGCTCTGGTGTAAAGTGGCCAACTCCAGGCCACCTTAAAAGGAAATGGCCCAAACTGAAAAAGTACTGAACCGGTCAGTTTATTCCTCCACCAATGAAGGATGGTTGGAGAGCTACCCTTGGTCATGTGGAACATGGACACCAACAGGATCCCTGTTCTCCGGGTCCCATTTGGCTGCTAGCTTCCATCTGTTAAAAAATGCCAATCCCAGAGCACACCGGACGCCTGCTTCGAACCTTTCAGTGGCTCCTCACTTCCACAGGCATGAGACTCTCTGTCACTCCACTCCATTTCCTGTCTGGACCCACACCACCCCACTTGACTCTTCCTCCCCTTCCCCCCTCCCCCCACCCAGCTCCAACCATAATTATTTCATCTTGGTTTCTTCAACATGCTCACTCTCTCCAGGCCTTCAAACTGTTCCCTTTGCTTGGAATTCCTTCCCCTCCTTGCTCAGCTATTTATCCATTCAACATTTATTATCAAGCACCTATGCAGGTACTGGATCCCTGAATCTCCTGATCCAGACTCAAAAGTTCTGGTCATTGGGCTTCACTTTGTCAGCCTTCTACTCAGCATCAGCCAAAAGGTACCTTCACTCAGGGAGGCCTTTCCTGACTACTCCCCCAACCCTAAATAGTAACTTCCAACACATACACAAGCACATTCCCACAGCACCCTTTCAAAATTGGGCTTCCTCCCTAGAATGCAAACTCGATGAAGGCAGAGAGCTAATGCCCGTCTGGTGTACTTCAAAGCCACAGCACCCGACACAACAGCAGGCACCCAGGAGGAACTCAATACATTTGGGCTGAACTGAACTGGATCCTGGATCCCAGGCCTCTCTGGTGTAGTTCTTCCAGAAGCCTTATGCCCTGCAGACCAGGCTGAGTCACCACCTTTGACTCCTCCATCCACCTCTGATCCACCTCCTAAGCATCTTCCGGGAGTGCATTCTGTGGTCACCACGCTCTCTGTAAAATGTGGGGGCTGAACAAGCCTGTTCCCTGTTGCTTCCAGCTCTGCAGAACTATGAAATCTTCCCGAAGCTGCAGTGGAGAAAGGGCTGGCAAATCAACGCACACCCATGCATGCCCACCACCACCACCCCCATTCCTCCTTTAACAAAGATAAACAAAGATAACAAAGCCCTTACTCTGGCTTGAAGCAACTGCCTTTAATTACTGGGTTCATCTCAGTGCCCAAGGCTCTAAGCAACAGGAAAGGCTGGTCCACAAGGGGGTTGCTCATCCCCACCAGGGCCTTGAACCTCCCCCTCTCAAGCAGGGTGAGGGATATTCCTGGGCTGCTCCCCACCGGGACTCCGGGTGGGGCGGATGGATGCCGGGGGTGGGCTCCTGGCCGGCCGACCCGGCCCAAATCACCGCCTCACCTCTCCTCCAGTCGGACCCACAGATCGCTGAACTGCCGAAGCCGCTGCTTTCGCTGTGGCCGCTGCCGCCTCCGTTTCTTCCGAAACTTCCGCTCCGCCCCGCCTCCCAGGTGGGCACTTCCAGGCAGGGACACGTGGGGAGGCCACTGCGAGCGCACCGCAGACCCAGCTTCCGGTACCCGCGCTTCTGAGGCAGGCACTTCCGGAACAAAGATGGCAGAGGAGGCGGGCCCCGACAAGGGACTTCTACTCGTCTCCCTGTGAACAGGGGTGGAGGGAAGATGGATTTGAAGGATGGTCACACAGCTCTCAGGGCTCAGGGACGTAGAACGGGGGGGGGGGGGGGGGGGGGGGGGGAATAATGTGAAAGTTCAAGCTGGCTAGGGAGCGTCCTCCAAGCCACCTCCAGAATTGATCACTTTGATGCCTTAATTTTTCCCTCACATACTGTTGCAGTAGTCATTCCAAATCCCCCAGCCCTGGGGAGGAAATAGAAGATTTCTTTTTAATTGCACATAATTACTGCCCTTCCCTAACAAGGGGTCACAGCTATGTAGAAAGTCACTGAAGATTACAGCATTGAAAGTGACATTAAAAAAAAAAAGTTTAAATGCCATTTACTTAGAACAATTGAAGTAACCCTCAACCATGTTAACCCCTCCTTTACCCTGGTAAGGGCTCTTCTCAGAAAAAGGCTGTGGCAGCCCCAACCCCCCACATGAATGACTGCTAGTGTTCACAGGGCTAACCACCTTAACTCAGGTCCTACCATAAACCATCTTTCCCAAAGGCAACATGTTTTTCACAACTGATGAGAAACTGAAACTTGCTTCTAGTTTTCCACTAAAGGTGACTCTAGCCTTCCCCCTTCTCCCGCCCCTCCACCCTGCTCCCCAAAAATATCTTCCAGTGAGGAAATAAGCCATGAGAAGGACCCAGTTTCTTGCTACAACAGGACTTTTGTCAAGAGTTTAGTTGGGGTTGAGGAGGGGGCAGTAAGAGAAGAATCCCGCCACTAGACGTCAATCCTATTGTCTCCTGACTTAGGCAGGCTCCCATCCACCTGAGGAAAAGAAGCAGTGCCTGTGTTATGTGCATCTTTGACATGTGGGCGCAGCAGACCAGCATATATAAGAACTCCGTCGTTCTGCCCTGATTCAGACTTGATGAACAGCCCACCTGTCAGAAGCAGGGCTCAATTCTGACCCACAATCTGACACAACCTGAGATGTCAATTAATATTCATGGCCCTGTGTGAGGAAGGCAGGAGGTATAAGAGATAGAACATGAACATGGGAAAGACTCAGGTTGGGCAAAAAAGGTAAAAGAAGGGAATTCCTCAAGTGGCAAAGAAAGGTCCCTGTTCTGAACCTGAGGCTGGGAACCCCTGCAACGTACAGTCACAGTGAAAAGACCCCTGGAGGACAGGACCTGCCATATTCATCACTGTGTCCAGAGCCCAGCACGATGCCTGACACACAAGTGTGACACCACTTAGATGAATCTCTTTATTATACCAGCAAAGAAACTGGAGCCTAGAGAGGGGAAAGTGCTCCACCTAAGGCTAAGATTCCAGTGGCCTCCTAGAGGATTCAGGATCAGATGGTCAGGCAGCCCCCATGCCCAGGCCCTCTGCCCCAGCAGAGATTATATCTATGTCATCTTTGACCTCCATATAACCCAACAGGCCCTGGTACACCGTAGGCATTCAAAAAAGTCTGCTGCAAAGAGCATGGACTCAAATTCACTAGGGCTCAGCTCTTATGGCTTCAAGCAGTGGATCCTTACAGTGGGGGCAAATCACAGCTTTGGTTCTGTTCAACTCACAAGAGACACAAGATCTCAGCTCAGTTACTGCAGGTGGGCGAGGCCAGAGCTTGAGAACCAAGTTAATTAGTTAATTACTCTTGGGGGGGGGGTTCATTAATCCAGAAGAAATTAATTTTACTTCTCCTGATTTTTATCTTTCTCATATTTCACAGCTGAGATGTCCTGTAGATTCATAACACCCACTTTATAATTAAGGAAACTGAGGACCAGGGAAATAAATTTCCTTGCCCTAGGTCCCAACAAGGATTCAGTGCCATTTTCAAATAATATACACCAAGATTTTTTTTTCAGTTTATAAAGCTAACTTATTTTCACCATAGGAAATATGGAGAATATAGAGTAGTGTCACTATTACCTCCAGGGAAAGATCCTACAGACAAATGCTCATGGGCTTAAGGGACCTAGGGCAGTAGAGGTGGCTGCTTCTCTGCCAGGAACAGAAAATCCCAGCTGTTGAACATAGCCTAATTCACCCCACAGCTTCTGTGCTAGCCTAAGCATCCCATCCCAGGTTGAGGTTCTAGGTTGTCCTGTTTCGGTCCATCTGAATTCCCAAAGTTTAGTGAAACCTCTAGTTACTTATGAAACCTAAGTCCATGGTCATTTTGGCCACAATATGGGGCTCTTGTTGTGCTTGAGAGATTGCTAGTCCCCTGCCAGCATTTCACACAATCTACTCACTTCGTGGAAGTCTACGAGAAAGAAACACCCTGGTTGACATGGCCTGTCTCCTGGGCACACACCCACAGGAGGACATGTGGTATCCAGGAAGGAGCCCAGGACTGGAAACTAGAACAAGATAATTATACTTTCTGAGCCTCTTCTGCTTCTATAAAGTTGATCTGTCTCACCTGGTTGCTGCGAGGATTAAAACTACCCATGCACCATGCTTCACACAGGGCTGAGCACCCAGGATGCATTCCATGTGGATGCCCCTTTCTTCCAGTCCCACTGTCTGGGGATGAGTGACAGTGTATGTAGCCCAGCAAGGCTGACTGGGACCCTGGAGCACCCCACTGTGAAGCCACATGGACATTCACCAGATCCTCATTGGTATTATTCTGCTGTGGTGGGCAGAATACTGACCCTCAGAAATGTCAATGTCCTCATCCCTGGAACCTGTGAATACTATTGTTTGTTACCTTTCCTGATAAAAGGGATTTTGTGGGTGTGATATAGGACCTTGAGATGGGAGATTACCCCAGGCTACCTGGGTGGACCCAATCTAATCACATGGGTGCTTAAAGCCCGAAAACTTTCTGTGGCCAGTGGGAGATGTGACTACAGAAGAACTTCGGGGAAATGCAGTCACTTGGAAGATGGAAGGAGGGGTCACAAACCAAGAAAGGTGAGCAACCTCTGTAATCTGGAAAAGGCAAGTAAACAGGTTCTCCCCTAGAAGCCCTAGAGGAGAATGTGGCCCCATTAACACCTTGATTTCATCCCATTGAGACCTGTGTCAGACTTCTGATCTACAGAACCGTAAAATAAGTGCTTGAGGGCAGAGTTTATAATTTGTTGTGGCAGGAAAAAAAAAAAAAAAATCCACAAAACCCTAATACAGCATCGGTTATCCTGGGAAGAGGTGTGGGATTGGGGAACTGGGTAAACGCACTTGGGATCAGCCCAGCAGGACCCCTGTCCCTTCCTCTTCGCTGCCCAGGGAAGCGCAGTTTCACAGCCAGGGCCTTGCCTGTGTAGTCCAGCCTGTTGAATACAGGAGGGTAGTGGCTGCCGGTAGCTGCCGGTAGCCCTCCCCTCACTGTCCACCTAACTGGGCCACCCCAAGACCCGAGGGGCTGGCAGGCCTAGAGTGAGCTAGGTCACCAGTTAGAAGGCCTCCTGCCCCCACCCACACAGCCCGCCCAAGATCCAAGTCCCCATATCATCCCTCAGGGATTATCACACGGCTGCCAAGGAGGGGAAGAAGGAAGCAGGTATCTCCACAGCCACTGCACTGGCCCTTGCCAACACCTTCAGTGCGGTCGTTTCCCCCACTCTGGGCCCTTATCCCCTCACCCCTTCTTCTCCCTAACCGGAGCTCCATTCCAGACTTCATGCTCCCTCGTGGCCTCCCCTGGAGCACGGCCTGCCGCTAAAAACTCATAGACACTATCCTAATGGAGCACATACTGTGTGCCAGATGCCAGGATAGCTACTGCAGAGCACACACCAAATATCTGGGGATCATGCAAGGGGGTGGCCCCGGGCCGGAGCAGAGAAGAATATGGGGCGTTTGTGCTGGATCTCACAGATTCTGATAGAATTAGGGGCGGGGATGGGGGATGAATGCCTGGCAGAGGAAGCTGCACGAACAAAGACAAAGGATCCAGGAAGTAAAACGTGGAAGAAGAAAGGGCAGAAAGAGAAGTCATGTGTGGGCGGAGGAGCCTGAACTGTACCCTGGCTCTGATTAGCTGTGTGATCTTTCAGTTTCTCCATCAGTAAAGGAGAAGAGACACCCACCCCACAGGCTGGCTTTGAGGATTAACTGACAGTCTGTGTGAACCTGGCTGCCACCTGACAGTCGGTCAATAAATGTTCTTTCCTCCCCTGGGAATGTGAGCAGCCCAGCTGAATGTCAGCACTGGTTCTCAGCCCTCACCGTGCACCAGAATCACAGAGAGATTTTTAGAATACTGATTCCTGACCTCACTTCCTCCCACAGGCAGGTATTAGGGTTAGAGACAGAAGTAGGAAGCCTGAGCATAGCCATCAACACACGTGCACGCACACATGCATGTATGTGCACACATGCGCGCATACGTGTACACACATATACATGCCTGTGCACATACGTGCGCATCCACACGCATACACGCATGCACACGCACACTCCAGGAAGGGTCCTCTCCAGCACCCGCAAGGACTGTGTGCCAAATACCAGCCCAGTCAGCCTGGGGTGAGGGCTGAGAAGGGACAAAGCACCCGCTTTCCAGAAGAACACGGTCCCCCCGAAACAGGCAGAGAACCACTAAGGGCTGGATTCTCCCTCCAGGGCTGAAGGAGAACAGGAGAGAGAGAAGGATCAAGACCTGGGCAGTGAGCAGAGCTGAAGGAGGGGCAGGATTTTTGCTGTCGGGGGGAGGTGGACGGCAGCGACCCAGACAGAAGGTTTTCTGATGCAGGAAGTACACCTGTGCTGGGGTCTGGGCGCCAAGACACCAGCAGGAAGAAACTGGACTTTGGAAGAGAAGAGTCAGAAAGCACCGAAGGTTTCTGAGGAAGGGGCACTTGCAAGATTTAGTACCACAGAGAGCGAAGAATGGACCAGAGGATGAGAGCCATGAAAAAGGAGAGGAGCAAACCCAAGAGGAGAGGAAGCTAGAGGTGTGATGGAGGTGAGAAATGAGAAGTCTCAGGTAAGGGCTTTTAGAGAGTAGAAGTGCTATTTGAAGAAGCATTATCATTGACGCGCTGGATGTAGGGCGTGAGAGGTGGGGTAAGACAGCCCAGGACGTACCCACGATTGTCCGCTAGGAGGCAGACTGGGAGAATCCTGGCTCCCGGGTGGAAACTGGACCGCTAGGGAGAACCCTCTGGGGTGAGGGGCTGGGGAGAAGTCCTAGCTTGAAACAACACGAGCTGAAGGTGGGCCTTCTGACGAGAAAGAGGGCACCTGGGGAAGGGCAGCCATCAAGCTGACACCACAGCTGACCCCCCTCTCTACCCCTCAGTAGAAGGGATGGGCCTTCTCCTCACTACCGCTGGGATCCCTGCCAGGAGGGGGCGCTGGTGAGCGCGGTCGGGAGGGAGTGGGGCAAGGAAAGGCGTGTGTTAGGGGCTGAATTCCTATGTTGGAGCCTCCATAGCCAGTTCCTCCGAATGTGACTGCATTCATAGGCAGCGCCTTTAAAGAGGTTATTAAGATAAAATGAGGTCGTTAGGGTGGGCCCTGGTCCAATCTGACTAGTATCCTTATGAGAGGAAACTTAAACACACAGAGACACTAGGATTGTGTGCGCACAGAGGAAGGCCATGTGGGGACAGGGAGAGGGAGGCTACATGCAAGCCGAAGGGAGACCTCAGGGGAAATCAAACCTACCAACACCTTGATTTTGGACTTCTGGCCTCCGGAACTGTAAGAAAATAAATTTCTGCTGTTCGAGTGCCCAGTCTGTGGCATTTTGTTACGGTGGCCCAAGCTGACTAGTTCGGAGGGGAGGGAGGGGTCCACAGAGCCATCAAAATGAGAAACAGACCTGGGGGGAGGAACAGCCCAGGGAAAGAGAAAGGGCTTTGCTCCTGTCCCGAGAAGGGTCTCACAGCCACGCCCTGCGCTTCTAGCCCCTCTGACTCTGTGTTATGACTGATTCCACCACCTGCCTCCCTGAAACTTCCCAAATGCCCACTGGAAAGGCACTAAGCATCAAGCCCAATGACCCCTCCTGGGGCCCCTGGGACCATGGGGTAATCTTCCCTTCTCCTTCTCTGCCCCAAGGCCGCTGAGGAAAAAAGCCAGAATGGCCTCTGTTGCCCGAAGTGCCCGGCCAGCCAACCCCCGTCTGACACAGCCCCAGCCACAACAGGATGCCAGCGGAGCCGGGTGCCAAGTGTCCATTTAGCGGCCAGGCAGGGAAGGTGGTAATAGCCGTGCTGGGGGCCTCTGGAGCCCCTCAGGGTAGAGCCCGCCCTGGTGCCGGGGCAGCCCCGTGGGGGTCTCGGCTCTGCTAGCTGCTCCCCAACCAGGATAGAAGCACAGGAAGGTTACTTGTTGATGGGTCGTCCAGCGGGGGCGTGTTCTACCTCATAGCCTTCGCGCCGCAAGACATCAAGCACTGTATTGTTGCCCATGAAATGACCTGCAGTAAGAAAAATGATCAGAAATACGGCAGCTCCCGTGACCACTAAACATACCCCCAGATACACAGCCCAGAACAAAGAAATAACCCTGCCAGCCCTCCATCCCTTTCTGTCCAGCCCAGTAGAGTTCCTAAGAGCTTCTGTAGTCAGGTCTCCCAACTGCCCTCCAGGCAGGCAGGGAGGGACAAGCAGTGTTTCAGAGATGAGGACACAGAGGATCAGAAGGGTGGGGTGAGCTGCCCAGAGTCGCACAGCGAAGGGAGAGCCTAGACACCAAATCCCAACCTTCCAGGTCTCAATGCAGTGTCAACAGTCCCGACCATTCTCATCATTTACACAATCCAACCACCTCTGAGACCCGAGCCCCCTTCTGTCCCACACATAATTATACATGCGCAGTGAAACACCTGCATCTAGCAGAAGCCACCATAGCTGGAAACCTCAATCTGAATGTTATTTCACTTCCTCCCTTTTCATGAAAAACAAAGATCAGCCAGGTAAGCTTACAATGACATCCTAGACATGTTCAAGGCCAAGAGCAGATCCTGGGATCAACCTCCTTTCCGTTCAGGTTTTGATGATCATCCAGGCTCACAACGTCCCTCTCTGTGACAGTATATGGCACTTTAATGTCCTAAATGGCCGATTCAATTGCGGCACTCCATCCTGTGTTTGAGCAGAACCTTAGAGGTATCGTTCTTACCTGCACTTTAAATTGGAAAACGGAGGTAAAATAGGTCCAGGGCTTCACACGCTAAGCAGCCACATAGCAGAATCTAAAAGCCAGGCCATTTGGCTCCAGGGTCTGTACAATCTTGACACGTCAATACTCAATAACCAGAGACCGGGACAGCAAATTAAGGTACATCCAAGCTTCTGGCCAGGCAACGGGCAGTCTGTGGGTCTCCCTCGTGTCCTGTTCCCACAGCTCTAGAAAGCAGGGTGAACCTGGGTCAGCCTCTGAGAGCCTGGGGAGCCCGAGGGCGGTGACTGGCGGAAGGTACCGGGCTCTACCACATTCTTGGGTTCAACTGTAGAGTCTGTGACCCCAAGATTGCTGAGGGGCAACTGGCTCAGATGAAAGGGACGTTGGCAAGGCCCAGATTAGCCCTGGTGCACAAGTGCAATTAACTCATGCACAGATGTTGCCTGGACTGGGGGTGAGGGCGGCGGGGGGGGCGCTACTGAGCCTACAGAGTGCTGCAGCAACCCTCACTCCCCCAGCCATTACCAAGCCCACACAGCAGGGCGTGATCACAAAAATAAAGTAGCCAACAGTCATTGAGCATTACCAGGCACAATGCTTTACACATCATTTGACAGCCCCCGCCCCTGCCAACAGCCCTATAAGGTGGGCGTATTATTGTCTCCATTTTACAGGTGAGCAAGAGGCACAGGGAGATGAAGCAGATTGCATCTCAAACCCGAGTGGTCTGGCTCCAGAGTCCACCCTCTCAAGCAATTCAGAATAAAAACTGTATCTGTCAAGTGAACAAACTGCCCCTATTACCAGTGCTTTCTCAGCACGGAACCAAGCTATTCTGTTTGACTGACTTTTCCTGCCACAAAGGCGAGCTCCATTTCTCATATCTAAATTTTCTCTCCAGACCCCCACAATGAAAGTTGTTGTTTGATTTGAAACTCTGCAGCTTTGGGGCGCCTGGGTGGCTCAGTCGGTTAAGCATCCGACTTTAACTCAGGTCTTGATCTCGCGGTCCGTGAGTTCGAGCCCCACGTTGGGCTCTGGGCTGACGGCTCAGAGCCTGGAGCCTGCTTTGGATTCTGTGTCTCCCTCTCTCTCTCTCTGCCCCTCCCCCGTTCATGCTCTGTCTCTCTCTGTCTCAAAGATAAATAAACGTTAAAAAAAAATTTTAAAGAAACTCTGCAGCTTTTAGTTTTTGGTTACCTTCGCTTTGCAATGAAAAGTTTGCTAACCACAGACTTAAAAATTTTTTAACCTGTAAGGCTAAGTGTCGGGAGCAATTTCTGTGGTTCCCTCTGGTCAACACAGCCTTCAGAAAGAAACGGATTCCTGCGGTGGAGAAAGCAGCGCCAGGAAGAGAACTTGGCACTGGCGACTGTCCAGGGCACCCCTGGCCCCCAAAGCACCCAGCTGTGAGGCCTCTGCCCAGCGCTGCGGCAATATGATGAGCTGTGCCTGGAGAATCAGGCGAGCCCAGGTGCTACATCTCACCTGGGCCATCGGTCCAGCAGTCGCCATCTGGAGGGCCTGCCCTCCCAGCTGCTCAGATCAACCTGCCATCTGGCCGCCAGCCAACCCGCTGCCCAGCCTCGCGCCACACAGTAGGCCACTGTCATCTCAAAGCGCCCACCCTTCCCCTGCACCCAGTGCCCCGCCATCCCGCCACTGGACGTCAGGGAAGCTTTTGAGAGATCAGCTGAGTCTCGCAGGAGTGGAAGGCAAAAGCCCACGCTCAGGGGCTGGTACCTTCCATCCTGGAGGACTCGACACAGCCGCCGGGACCGAGCCACCAGCTCGGTGTCTTATTTTAGTATATATGCTGCCGAAGCGAGCACCAGCTCTGTGTTCTAACAGAGGGCCACCATCACCCCTATCAGGTGCCACGGGGGGCTTCTGGTACCTAACCCCTTTCGGGGTGCTGCAGAACCAGAGCTAACAGCTTTGCTGAGACAGGCCAGACATGGGCACTGGGCCACACAGCACTGTGCACAACCCAAATATGGAATGTGAGACTTGGAGAAGAGGAAAACCACTCACACAACTCACAGAGGACCGAGCACCAAAGGCAGAAACTGTTCATTTGTGAACAAGATGTAGGAGCCCAACCTCTCATTTTTTCCACAACATAAAAATATCCTTTTTTTAAAGCTTATGATTTTTTTTTAATGATCTCTCCACCCAACATGGGGCTCAAACTCACAACCCTGAGATCAAGAGTCACATGTTCTGCAGACTGAGCCAGCCAGGCACCCCTAAAATTCATCCTTTTCAAGTGCACAATTCAGTGATTTGGGGAATATTCCCAAAGTTGTGCCACCATCACCACTATCTAATTTTAAAGCATTTTCATCAGCTGAGATTTTGATGACGGTTACATTGAATGTCTAGATCAACAGGGGAGAATATTGTCATTTTAACACTGTTCAAGCCTTCCAATTCATGACCATATGTCTTTCCATTTACTTAGGTCTTAATTCCCTCTGATGATTTCGGTTTTCCGTTGTACGTTTTGATACATCTCGTACTAAGTATTTTTTTTACACTTTTAAACAGAACTAGTTTCTTAGTTTCATTTTCAAATTATTCATTGCTAGAGTATGGAAACACAACGGACTTTTGTGTACTGATCTTCTATCTTGCCTCCTTGTACCCTGGGTTTTTAGTTCTAAGAGTTTTTTGGTCGGTTACCTAGGATTTTCTATGCACAAGACCATGTCATCTGAGAAAAGAGATAGTTTTACTTCCTCCTTTCCAATATGAATGTCTTTTATTCCTTTTCCTAACTTTCCTGGCTAGAACCTTCACACACTGTTGAAGAGAAGTGGTGAGAGCAGCCATCTTTGTCCTGTTCCTCATCTTAGGGGGAAAGCATTTCATCTTTCGTCATTTAATATGTTAAAGTGACCCTTCAACAGGCTGATGAAGTAAGTTCCCTTGTAGCCTTCATTTGATGAGTATGTTCACCATGAAAGAATGTTGCACTTTATTGTTTGCTTTTTCTATGTCTGTTGAGAGCATCGTGTGGTGTTTGTCCTTGAGTTCTACTAATATGGGGGATTATATTAATTGATTTTCAGATGTTGTGGTAATGGTCCCCCAAATACATCTGCATCCTAATCCCTGAAACCTGTGAATGTTATCTGGGGAAAAAAAGAAAACAAAAGATTTTGCAGATGTAATTAAGCTAAGGATCTTGAGATCGGGTGATTCTACTTGACCTCTCACTCTGCCACTCTGCAAGTGCTCTTCTCCAACCCCCACCCCCACCCCCCATTTTACCAGTAAAAAAACTGAGGGAACTTGTCCACACTTATGAAGCTAATGGAGAATTGAAAGGAGAAGCCAAGGGCAGCAAATGCTCCTTCTGCACACTACTCAGTCTCTGGCATTTTTCTTTTCTTTTCTTTTCTTTTCTTTTCTTTTCTTTTCTTTTCTTTCCTTTCCTTTCCTTTCCTTTTCGTTTCTTTCCTTTTCTCTTCTTTTTAATGTTTATTTATTGGGAGAGAGAGAGCGCACATGCACACAAGTTGCAAGGGGCAGAGAGAGAGAATCCCAAGCAGGCTCTGTGCTGTCAGCACAGAGCCCGACAAGGGTCTCCATCTCATGAATGTGAGGTCATGACCTGAGCCAAAACTCAGAGTCGGATGCTTAACCCACTGAACCACCCAGGCGCCCCAAGCCTGTTGTCATTTCTGTCTTTAATTCTGGAGTGTGCAAAGCTGTGCTAGAATGACTCAAGAAGAGGAGATAATTTATTTCAAAAAGTCCACAAAAGGAAATAATTTTCCCAGTCTGTTTCCATGTACACTGTTAACAGTTGGTAATGGCTGACATATCAGCACCAAGTCTTATGCCTGGGAGGCTCATGGTCAGAGAGGAGAGAGAAGACAAGACAAATTTTAGGGGAAGTTAAAAAAGTGAAGGGTACCAGAAAAGTGTTGGGATTAAGTGCCAAATTGGGAAGAGAGAGAAAGGCCTTCCCAGCTTCCAGGGGAGTGTGTTTTGAACACCAGGTGGAGGGAGAGCTATGGTGATGTCACAGGTACCAGCCCGCCCAGCAAAGGTTCAACAGTGCTGGATACTCAGGCATCAGCTGGAGCCACTTTGCAAGTGAAATAAGTCAAAGAAGGTGCCACTCATCTCACCTCCTACCAGCATCCCACCTCCGGGGTCCCTTCGTGGGAGGAGCAACGGAGCCCAGCCTCCCAGCAGAGGTAACCTATGTCTCACCAGCTCCAAAGGCAAAGAAAAAGCCTTTGTCCGGGAACTCTTCCAAAAGGGCCTTCACCCGCTTCCCCATTCTCTCATTCCGCTTATAGATGAGCTCCTGGCGGAAGTAGCTGTCGATCTCCTGGGCGGTGACGCGCTCCTGCGGTGGCAGCGTGGCGTTAATAAAATTGGGAACCTCCGCCAAAAGAAAAAGAAAAAAACAAATCAGGGGCAACGGTGTCACTGACCAAGTTGCTTCATTTGAGCCCCAAATCACCCAGCCAAGAGGGTCAAGCTGGCAGGGAAAGAGCACGCACCACCACGCTTGGGGTCTCCCACCTACTACTTTTTCAAGCTGTGCTATCATTCTCTGTAACCCAAGTGAAAACATAGTCGATGAAGTGGACTGGAAGAACTCTTGGGCTATTTTAAACAGGACTTCTGTTCTATTCAAATGAGAGTGCTGTTGCCACGTGTTTATATACGGAGACCGTGTCTTTGCCTAACACGTCCATCGTTTTCACTTGTCTGATTCACACATGCCTTCTCTACAAAAATAATTTTACATAATTACATATTTTAGAATCAATAATGATGACTCTACTGCTGAATACATGCCATGTCTATAACCATTCACCTGTCTTTTCAATGCCATACAATTTTAATTGTAATTATTTCTCCACTTCCCAAGTCTCCCTCTTGCTTTCTCCAATGTTCTTTGCCCTCCTGGCAAATATTTCACCTGGTTCTGGTGCACACGTGAGCCAAATTCAGTATTTTGGCTAAGAACAGGGGCTGTCGGTGAGGTGATACACCGAGTTCCCTCCCCACCCCTCTGGATTCCCTCCTCCTGGGCGCGTGCTCTCTCCTCTACCTAGGGATTTAATGAGGTTAACCATTACTTCACTCAAATATAAGACAGAATATCTACCCTGGCTGCTTCTCCCACGTGCAGTAGCCTCTCAAAGACCTTCCAGAAGTCCTTACCCTGTAATGGAGCCATCAATTGCCACTTTAAGGACAACAGATCCCCTTTAGCCATTTCCTCAAAATGATACTTTTTTCATTTTCAAATCCAAAGCCCTCATCTTCTCCTTTGTCATCTTTTTTTTTTTAACGTTTATTTATTTTTGAGACCAAGAGAGACAGAGGATGAATGGGGGAGGGTCAGAGAGAGAGGGAGACACAGAATCCGAAACAGGCTCCAGGCTCTGAGCTGTCAGCACAGAGCCCAACGCGGGGCTCGAACTCACGGACCGCGAGATCATGACCTGAGCCGAAGTCGGATGTTTAACCGACTGAGCCACCCAGGCGCCCCTCCTTTGTCATCTTTTTAAAAATCATGTCCTTTATGTGAGATCCTTCTATCCGTTTCCTCAAGTCCCTTCTCTTCAGCAGAGCGCTTCCTTTGTACCAGCCCCTCCCCACGGGCAGGCAGCCCGTGCAGGGTGACCTCCCACAGCTAAATGCCAAACATGACCTACAACCCGCACCCCTGGGTCTGACCAGCCTGGCCTTCCTGGCACCATGACAGGCACATTCCCAATACCCCACACCATGGGCGGGCCCTGTGAGCAGAACAGGTATGAAGGGGCCACAGGAAAGGGTTGCATAAGACATCTGTCCCTGACTGCTACCAGCCTTCCCATTTTCCCATAAAACTCCCAAATCCTCCCACCCATATTAGCTTTTTTCTGCCATTTCAAATTTTAATTTCCCCATCTATCTTGACTTATCTCCCCACTTCCCCCACACCCACCAAGAATTGTCATCACCATCAACTGTACTGCTTTTCTTCGGGTATTTCTTGTTTTCCCTTCCTCTTGCTTGCTTTGCCTTCGTTTAACTTCCTCCAGCTCCAGACTCTCTGGAAAGCTCCTTGTATCTTCTGACACTTGTGGGGCTGACGCTGGATCCCTATTGTTCCTCTCCCCAGGCTGCCATTCCTTTTTCACCTCTCCCATTCACTCACGGTTCCTTAGGGTCCCCAGATCTAACAGACCCCCCCCCCCACCCCGGCATCATTCACAGCCCCCTACCGCATGAGGACAGTGGTCCTGGTGGAGGAGACAACACATGCCCCAGCTCAGAAGCTCAGCTGGCATTGCCACTGCCATGTGGTCTCGGTGAGGGGAGGGGAGGAAGTCATGGCTTGTCCTCTGGGACTCTCGTTGATAAAAGAATAACCAATATCCCTGCCATAGGGAGGCTGCATTCCTCTGAGCTTCCTTCCCCTTGATGGCCCACAGGTAAAACCTGTCCCGTGTGTCACTCGCTGCACCAGTGTGGCCACGAACACATCCAAACCCATCATGCTCCCATGGTCCCAGAAGCCACTGCAAGCTGCAGCCAGAGTTCTGTCCCACCATTTCCCAGAAGTGCTTCCTAAGTCAGCCAGGGGCTTTCAGGCTCAGATCCCTTCCCTGCTCGGGAGGCGGCTTCGTGCTGCCTGTTGCCCAGGCCGTGAGGTCTGCCCCTGGATCCCTAGCTCCATCCTTTGCCTGGGATCCTGGAATTAACTCTCATCAACACCCCCTCCGTTCTCACGTATCATAAAGAATGGCTCTGTTAGCTGCAGCATTTCATTCCACATCTAAACCTGCCCAATTTTATTTTTAGAGCCCTTTATGACCTCAATCCTTTGTTCACGGAAGATTCAGGTGTCAGCAGGTAATGCCTTTGTTCTCATGTTTAAATCCACACTGAGCTGGGCAGAGGACAAGGGCCCTCACCTGGGAGCTGTCATGGCTGAAGATGACGGAGCTGAGGTCCCCACAGTTATAGTGTTTGATGAGATCCTCTGTCGTGTAGGGGATCTGAAGGCTGCCTGCTCGAAGGCTCTCCTGCTGCAGGAGGGTCTGGTTCAAAGCAAAGATGACCTAAGAGGAGAAAACACAAGGCCCTTTTAAGTTCAAAGATGACCTAAGAGGAGAAAACACAAGGCCCTTTTAACTTTTGTCCGTGGTTGATAATGACCTCACCTCTGGGTTTGTCGCATAAGGACATGGACGCTGCTGCTAAAAAAGGAAACACAAATCCCCAGATGGTGTCCAAAGAAAAGGAGGACAGTCCTGCCCAAGTTGGTCCCCTGTGGGTCACACTGGGAGGAAGTACCTTAAGAGGGACACAGACAACCTGGAGCTATCCCATGAGAGTCACCAAGAGGTAAAGAGACCAGAGAATGGCTGCAGATGAAGGTGTGAAGAAGCTGGGGAGGAAGGTCGGGAAGCAGCCAGAGACACACAGACAGACACTTACCGAAGGCTTCACTCACATGAAGGACTGGACAGGAATATACGCACGACATCTTCTAACCATCAGTGTGGCGTCTGCTGACTAGTGGATTCACTGGGTCGGCAGGGTGTTAATAAAGTTATGGTGGAAAAAGGGGAGAAACGAGGGCTAGACAAAATCAACCAGTTGGTCTGTGCAAGTTTCTCAGAGTCTCTGACACGCTAATGTGTGCTGTGGTTCTTCCTGAAGGGAGAGTGTGCCAGGCTTCCCAAATTTATCTGAGGCATGTACCACAAGAGAAGGCTTCACTAGAACACCCTTTGGGAAAATCCAGACTCAAGGAATTTTACAAAACAGTAGATTCTCCGTGGGCCCAGAGAACTGGGTCAGAGGGGAAAGTGGGACTCTGGCACCGGGTGGGACTGGAGCTGGCCATCCTGCACAAGGCTCCTGACAACACTGAAGATGCTGTGGCATTTTCTCTCACGTTCTCTCCAGGTATGGATGCAGACATATCATCACCTTCCGCGGCTGCCCTTCCATGTGCTACCCCAGGAATCCGTATACAGATACTGCCTTGCCGTCTGCTGGAAGGCAGCAGCAAATTCCCTCACCGTTTGCTGGAAGGCAGACAGACAGGGTCTGCCTGAGCACTCCGTGAGGTCTTCAGCCAGAACTTTTTGATTCTCCGGAGACAACCTATTACATGTCTCAAGTCAGCAAACGACCCCTTCCTTTCTTCTGCCTCATTCTGAGTGGCAGAGGCTCTTGTTGAGTTGCTTCCCACAGGCCACTGCAGCGCAAGCCTGCTGTATGCCCTCCTCCCATGGCCCTGTCTCCCTTGGTTACTCCAGTATTGGCTGTCCCTGTCCTGAGGCCCTGCCCCTCTTTGAAAAGTCCCCTCCTCCCCTCTTCTCTCAAAACATCCCCCTCCTGTCTGTTGGGCCTGGACCTTCTGGACCATGCCCTGTCTCCAGCCCTCTACTGGTGACATGAGCTGACCAAGAGGCAGATACACCCAGGTGTATGTCCACAAATTATGGTCTAAATGAGGAAATTCAGTCTTCCATGGGGATAAGCCCCTGTATCCTAAAGCCACACTATTAAGACCTGTCCACCGCCACTGGGAATTGCTAAATGACTTCAGATTAGCTGGAGGAACAGATCTTTGGAGAGGAGGGGGAGGGGCAGTATGCCAGGCTCCAGGCCAAGGTCTCACACTTTCTGTCTCAATCCACACCAAGTTCTCAACAAATACATGCTGATGGATTTTGTTGCCCTTCCCCTAAGGGCGTTCAGGACAAGCCCAGGAATCTGTAACTAGCAGACCTTCCTCCAAGAGTTTCCATTGGTTTCAAAATGCTTTTTTTAAGGTGTTCTTGGTATTTGGAGAAGATCAAGCCACGCATTCTAATGGACAGACGGGTCTGCAAAGTGGAGAAGAACGTGTGGCCCACATAGTGGGCCTTATTCAGTCCCTTCCCAGTGTAGTCAAATGTCATTTACCCTGAAGACATTTCACCTGTTCATGACAGGCTTCCAAAGCCTTGCTAGGATGTTTGTCTTTGCTTCTTATATTTACTTTTGATGATCAAGCTCCATCCAACCAGGGGCAGGGCCATAGAGGCACTGCTGGAGGTGCCTTCTTTGGGGCAAACCAGGGGTGGCCCTCTGTGTCTGCCTTGGCAGCTGGAGGAGGCAACCACCCCCCGGTGCTCTGCAGGAAGTCTCGAGGGCCCCAGAGCAGGAGTCAGGGAACACATGAGGGCTCCACAAAAACAATACAAAGCCCCAAACTCACCCAACTAAAACCATGGTGGTCCAGACTCAGCTTCCTTAGAGACCTACTCTGGCATCTCGGAAGCCCCACAGTCTGACAAGATTAATGATTGTCGGTCATTCTTATGCAATTTACTCTCCTTGCTGTGCTTGGCAAAGCCTGAGTCAGTCTGACAAATTTGGAGTTTCAGGATGTGACTCACAGATTAGTAAATTCCTCAGAAACAACTGTATTTGGTTACAGTGACCACAGAGACACCTTCCAAGAGGTTTCTCCTGATGGGGCGTTGTCACTGACCTAGCCTCCTAGGGTTATGGAATCACACCTGGCACTGTTCCTGGACAGCCAACAAGCCCAGGTACAGCGGGCAGCCTGCCCCGATGAGAGCCGAGGCAGACAACCAGGAAGGGAAGGCGAGGCAAAGGAGCAAGTACAGGGGTCTGGCTGAGTGGCCCAGGCTATGCACGCGGCCCCCCTCACCTCCTCCCTAACCAACTCTGTGCCACCCACCGCCTTCTCCTCTCCATCCAATCCCTTTCTTTGGAGCCTCTGCTAATATTTAGTCACGAGTTGTATTAGATTCCTTGGGCCACCATAACAAAGTACCACAACCTGGGCGGCTCAAACCACAGAAAGTATTGTCTCACAGTTCCGGAGGCCAGAAGTCCAAAATCAAGGTGCTGGCGAGGCCATGTTCGCTCTGAAGGAATTAGGGAAGGATCTGTTCCAGATCTCTCTCCTAGCTTCTGATCATTCCTTAGCTGGTGGCCACATAACTCCAATTTCCATATGGCTTACTCCCCACGTATGTCTGTGCCCAAATTTCCCCTTTCTATTTTTTGTTTTCATTATTTGTTATTTTTTACTTTTTAAAGAGTAGCAGTAGTGGTATTTATTTATTTTGAGAGAGAGAGAGTGCATGCAGAAGCAGGGGAGGGCCAGAGAGAGAGGGATACGGAGAATCTTAAGCAGGCTCCACACCCAACATAGAGCCTGATGAGGGGCTTGATCTCATGACGGTGAGATCATGACCCGAGCCCAAATCAAGAGTCCAATGCTCCACCAACTGAACAGGTATGCCCAAATTTTCCCTTTGTATAAGGACACAGTCACAGTCATATTGGATTAGTGCCCACCCCAATGACCTCATCCTAAATCATCTGCAAAGACCCCATTTCCAAATAAGATCACATTCTCAGGTCCTGAGGGTTAGGACTTCAAGGGAAGCATTTGGAGACACAAGTTAAAACGTGTCAGGCTCAGCTTACCCTTTTTTTAATAGTTCATATGAATATGGTAAAAATTCCAAGCAGTACTAAGAAAAAGAACTCCCTCCTGTTCCTGTACCTGAATCATCCTCCCTAAAAACAATCACTTCCAGTGACTTATGTATCCGTCCATGGACAGTCTCTGTGTGTAAAAGCCGACAGATGACACGATAGACAGATGTAGAGATATCTCCTCCGCTTTTTTCTTTGTGTTCTTTTGACCCTTAAGGATTCAAATAAATGCCTTTCCATGAATTAATACTAAAGTTATACATTATACCGTAACACAAGAGGATTGTGGAATTAAAAGCCAGGGTTTGGCAAACATTGTTTTTGAAGCACAGGCAGCCTGAATCCTCCTCCTTATCCATAAGATAACATTAATGACTACAGCAAGTCATAGAAAAGAAAAAGGGAAATTTGTGACTACAAGAAGGGACAAATGAAGGTTTCCTACAGCCTTGCCAGTGAGAAAGCAAGCTGGATGCAGGAGCCCAGAGGCACCCCAGAGGTGTCCCCACCACCCCCAATCCAAAGCTGTCCTAGTGATGTGGTCTGAAGCATTGGGGTTCAGATTCAATGGCCAAGAAAGAATTCTTGAGACGTCTTTGGTGCAAAACGGTGGTTTTATCAAAGCAGGGAGACAGGACCCATGGGCAGAAAGAGCTGCACTGGGGTTGTGACAGGTGACTGATTATATACCTTCAGGTTGCAGGGGGTCAGGGATAGTGTAAGTCTCTAAGGTATTTTGGAAACAAGGTTTCCAGGATCCTGAGGGGGCTAGCTACTTTTAGGAAAAAGTCATTTACTGTCTAATAAAACCTCAGTCATGAGACCCTTCAGATGTACATGAGTGGACCATAAGCTTGGAATATGTTTGCCAACCTATATCCTGGGGTGGGGGGAGGGGGAAGATAAGGGAAGTTTTCAAAGGAATTTTTATATGTTAAAGTAGACTTACAGGATCCTAAAGGTTGGGATAATGTTAAGCTAAGACTGCTTTTTGCCCTTAGCAAAGTGTCATCACCGAGACAGCTGAGCTCCCAGAGGAATGTCAGTCACTCTGCCTGTCTCAGGGACTTGTCAATAGGCTGTAAGTTGTAAGGAAATTGAATCTTTTTTCTTCTGCTTTTTTCCCCCCACATCACTAGTGTTGCGAGATCCTTGAGCACAATGGCCAAGAAAGAATCCTTGAGACGTTGTACAGTACAACTTAGAGTAGTTAGCTTGCACGGGACAGGACCCTGTGGGCACAGAGAGCTGCATTTTCGCTGTATGAAGCTGGTGGTTATATGCTTAGTGCTCAAGGGGGAAGGGGACGTGCAGGGAGTTTTAAGTCATAAATGTCTTCTTCGAATTCTACTCATAAAACTACTTGCGCAGGTTTCTAAAATGTTTGGCATTCAGCTTGATATTAACTATCGGTGAGATTTACGGCAGTCATGAGACCCTTTATGAATGTAGCAACCGGCACATAGCTGATCCTTATGAAACTATGCAGGCATAGGTCAACCTTCTGGGCTACAGGTGAATGTTTTTCTGCTTCTATCCCTCGTCACCAGGACCTCTGCTCTGGGCTCAGGCTGACTCAGGCAGGCCCCAAGGAGAAATCCAGGCAGAATTCTACAGATGATTTCAGACAATCCTACAAAGACTCAGGTTCATTTCTCCAAGATCTCAGATAAGCCTTCTCCTACCAGACACCCAAATGGCTTGGTTTTCCCACGAACCTGCTAAGCCAGTGTCTTCCAGACCACGGATTGCAGCCCAGTATCCACCAATTCACGGCTGACATAAATCTCAGCATGGTCTACCCACTGCTCTGTAGCTTGCTTATTTCCTTTAACCTTGGGTATCAGTCCACACTGCAGCCAGAGCTGCTCCGTGCTTTGTAACAGCTGCACGTAAACCATGCCGAGCCTGTGCCGCAGCCCCCTTATGGGCACCTCCCATAAATACATGAACCGCCCCACATTCACCCACAGGTGACGCCAAATGCGGGGCTGGGAGTCACCGAGGGAATTAAGTCAGGGTTAGAGCTTCAAGAACCTGAAGAAATGAAGAGCTAACACAGCCAACTCTTTCAAATATGAACTGTCTCCAGAGACAGAGCTGCTGGTATGCGCTGCCCTACAGTCAATCCCTGGCTCGGTTCTCTGACCCCGGATGAATGACGTCTCTCTACACCATAGTTTTTGAAGTCTGACTCATATCCTCACCGGGAAGGATGTGGGCTCTGGGACCAGCATGCTTCTGAAACAAAATTGCTTCTACAGTTCCTCCATGCAGACAAAACTATGTGTGGCCGAACCTAGAAACCACCACCCAAAACATCATTTCAGAAGAAGTCCACATACTACATTCTCAAGTCTAGCTTTTGGAATGCACGGGAAAGTTCCACGGATTATGCCTCCTGTATGGTTACTATCTTGCCAAGCTACTTGTGCTGATGTAGGGCAACCAAGTCTCAGAAAATTCCTGAGTGGCAAATGCCTTACATAGATCCCTGTCACTCACCGGCACTCTTTTCACCTGAGGGCAAAGCAAGACACATTAGGGGAAAGAGGACAAAAGGTGGGGATGGTAGAATATTAGAACTCTGAGCACCCGGAGGGGGTCAGCAAAGTCATTAGCATGATGTATTTGCATTATAATTGTAATAATAACAGGAGCCCCTCCCCTCCCCACTCCACTGAGTCAGGCTGCCCTCTGGGAGGTGGAGCTGCATTTGGGGGAAAAGATTCTATCCCTGTCCTAAGGGGGTGGCTGTTGGGAGTGGGACAGAACAAAAGGGTGTTTGATGGCAACAGGTCACAGAGGGCAGTCCGGTAGAAACAAACACCCCATGGGAGTTTAGGTGGAAGCAGAAGCTCCAGAAAGGGATGGGCCATCACAGGCACTACCTTGCCCCTGAGCTCCAGTTTTCCCTGCCATTGAAAGCAGTGCCAGGAGCAGCAAACCTGGGCGATACCATTACCTGGCCCACAGCAGCCACACAGTGGGCAAGCTCAGCACCTCCCGGGAGGCCTGCAGCAACAAGAATACAAGGAGAGTATGTACTCAAGGGCATAAGGTTGTTTAGAGCAACATCATCCTGATCAGCAAAAGAGAAGTGATTGATGTGCACAACACATCACAATGGGGACCACGGGCATGGCACTCATCAGCCCATCCTCCACACCCCAATGCCGTGCTGCTGGCCTGACGAGCCACACGTTATGAAAAGCATGCCACACATGTCACCGGAGGCCACCAGAGGAAGGAACCAAAGGCCCCCCAAGACCTCAGAGCCAACCAGGTTACTTCCCTTGAAACCTGTAAAGATTTTTGTCCTTGACCACGTGAAACAGCAGCTACACTTGAAGCTTGCAACTGGCCATTCCTGCTACCTTCAGGGTGTCCCTTTAGATCCATAGGAAGACTTCTCTCCTGTTGGGAAAAAACTCGTATATCTCTTGAAGCCATCAGTGGAGGGTCCTGGCAGAACTCAGGCCAACCCTGCTGGGGATACAAAGGACATGCCCGTGTCTATGACAGAGGACAAGCAGAGCCCAGTGGCACCCCCAGTGTGCAAACACACAAAGAGACGGGCTCAGAGTGCTTTGAGACACGTCCTGCAAAACGTTTGCTGTTCCTGGAGACTCACCTGGAAGATGTGTTACATTTGGAAGGACTCAGGGCCAAATAAACCACCAGTGGTTTTTTGGCAAAGGGATTTACCACCTTGGAGAGGTTCTCAGTGTACCAAGCTCTTCTTTTTGAATGCTTTCTATCTCAAGTCAGGTGCTCTGCTGTGCAACATTTTTAACTATTAGAAAGTCCTTCCTTCTTTTGGAGTTCCATGTCTCTCCATAATTGCCATGTACTCATTTTTGTATACATCAATACAATGTGTGTTTCCATACACACACAATTTGTTAGCAGTCATCAAAATGGAAAATGTGTGTGTCCTACTCCTAGAGATCTCTCCTACAGAAACACTAGCACGAGTGTGTAATATGTAAGTGTACAAGGATGTGGCTTGGAGACTGTAATATTGCTCTCCCTGGCACTGGGACTGTTCAAGCAAAATTGGAATGTCCATAGGAGGGCATTCCTGCATCAAATGGGAGATTGCACATACTGTTCTTCCACTTGGAAGCATTTGATTTTCTCCATTTCAGAAAAGAAGGGGAACAGACCCTTCTGGTCTCACATTCGGGTCTTCTCTCCCTCAATTGTTTCTCCTCCCCTTGGTACAGGCCATGGGGCTCCATGGAGAAGGGAATCAGGTCAGGTGTTCATCAGAAGCCTCCATATGGTCCCTGTGGTGTCTGAGCCACCTCTTCTGGTTATGCTGGGGTGAGGGAATCCAATGTACCTCCAAGAGACCTCTGTTCACGGAAGGGCCGGTGTATCTATCCCAAGCACATACTCTCCTATAGTAATGGAGCCTCCAGGACCTGACAAAGGGGCAACGACAGGAGTGGCAGCAGCCTGGGCAGCCACAGGATTGCGGCAAGAGCTGTGAGTGTGGCAGCAACCAAGTCTATAAGCCCAGGACAGACAGATGGAGCATGACAGGAACAGCCAGCAAGGGTCCAGGAAGAGGCACAGCTGGCATGACCAGGGGGTTGTGGGACACAACATGTCCTCAGGGAGTATGAACAAGATGGAGGAGGAGAGTACTGCAACCTTGTCCCAGGAGGGTGCTTCCAGCATGTCACCAGAAGCCAGTCTCTCCCCAGAGGGCAGCAGGAATGTGGCCACTGCAAAGACAACCAGTAAGCCCAATGTACAAACAGCTAATGTCCAGTGATCATCTCATTTGGTCACAGTGAAGACTCCATGAGTGACTGGGATGGAAGCCAGAGTTTCCCAGGTTCATGCTGAAGCGCAGAAAGAAAGAAGGAAAACAGAGGATAGAGCTCCTGGCAGAAGGAGTTCCCATCACCACACGATAAGCGAAAGTCCCCACAGGTCAGGCAAGAAAAGTCAATCCAAAAGTCACCTCCTTAGCCAGCTATAGATGCAGCAGAAAAGGTAAAAAGAGGATGTTGTGGGTTGAATTTTGTTCCCCCAAAAAGACAAGCTCATCCTAATCCCTGTTACCTGGGAATGTGATTCACCTGATTTGGAAATAGGGTCTTTGCAGATGTAATCAAGCTAAGATGAGGTTTTTAGGGTGGGCCCTAATCTGAATGGTATCCTTACACAAAGGGGAAATCTGGACACTGACAAAACATGCACAGAGAGAAGATACCGTGGAGGCACACAGTGAGAAAACAGCCATGTGATGACTGACACAGGCAGAGATTGGAGTGATGCATCCATAAGCCAAGAAATGCCAAAATTGCCAGTAACTACTAGAACCTGGATGAGGCGAGGAAGGATCTCCTCCAGGCCTTTCAGAGGGAGCACGGCCCTGCTGACACCTTGACTTAAGACCTCTAGTCTCCATAACTATTGAAGAATACATTTCTGTTGGTTTAAGCCACCAGTATGTGGTACTTTGTTAGGGTAGCCCTACAAACCAGTAGAGGGCGACAGCCCCAGCTCCTGCCCTCACCACAGCCCCACTAGGAAGGATCTAGGGCATCTTACAAACAGGAGGAGCCAATCCATGGCTAGTTCAGGTTCTCCACATGAGAGACACAGCTGGGTTGGCTCTCAAAGAATTTGAAGAAGCCTGTCCTACTACCAAAAATGGTGGTCTCCTCTCTTGGTAGAAGGGAATAGCATGTCTAAGACCGTGCTAGGGAGCAGTGAGGGGATCATTGTGGAGCCAGCAGAAGGTGGAAAGTGGCTGGAGATCACAGGTACCTAATTCCTGAGACCAAGGAGACAGTAGCCTTTGAAGTGGGTTAAAGAGGAGTCAAAGCAGGAAGACCGAGGCTCAGAAAAGTGTCCCTAGAGAGTCATCCCAGTGTTCCTGACTACAGTTCAATTAAATAAAGAGGAAAACCATAGCATATGGGAAGGAAGCTCTCACATATGTGTTCTAGGAGACTACTATGATGATGTTTATAGCAAAATAATTTGAAACAGCAAAACCCTGGAAACAGCCCAAATGTCCATCAAGAAGAGAACTAAAAAATTGTGGTAGATGCCACACAACCATGAAAATGAATCATGGCCATACACATTAGTGTGAGTGAATATCACACAATTTTGCTTAACCAGCAAGACACAGAAGAATGTACATAATCCAGTTCCATTATAGAATAATTCAAAAGCAAGACAAAATACTACATTGTTTAGAATACATATTTGATAAAGAAAAATGGTGACTTCAGATAAGGAATGGGTTTATATGGAGCAGTCACAGGGACAGTGGGAATCAGGATGAACAGAGCCTAAGTTAGTTTAAACCAAAGGGAAACAGACTCTCACACAGCAGAAAGGCCAAAGCAGAGGAGCATGGGAAGTTCAGGGCTCTCCTGATCTATGTAACTGCTTTATTTTTGGACACCCTTATAACTAGAAAACTCAAACCTACCCAGGGCAAATGAAAACCTCTGTTCTAACCTCTCTCTCTGTCTCTTCCATTGATTTGCACCAATTTAGGACACATGCTCACACCTACACCAATGAGAATAGCCAGAGGAATTCTGCATGCTGATTGGCTTAAAACCAGATCCTGAGACAATCACTGACAAGACTGGCTCCTGAACCAATCACTCCAAGATGGACACTTGGAGTAAAGGCAAGTAAGGTGGCAAACTACTGGATTCAGAAATAAAATTCAGGGGCGCCTGGGTGGCTTGGTCGGTTAAGCGTCCGACTTCGGTTCAGGTCATGATCTCACGGTCCATGAGTTCGAGTCCTGCATCGGGCTCTGTGCTGACAGCTCAGAGCCTGGAGCCTGTTTCAGATTCTGTGTCTTCCTCTCTCTCTGCCCCTCCGCTGTTCATGCTCTGTCTCTCTCTGTCTCAAAAATAAATAAACATTTAAAAAAAAAAAAAGAAATAAAATTCAACCCCAAGGTTGTCCTGGTTTTTCCTGCTAGTTTGAAAAGAATGCCTAGGAATGAAGAAATGGAGCAAGGCAAGAGGAACCGAGGGTGTAAAGATGTGTCAACAGGGATGGGGTATTAGGGCATATTGAGTAGGTAGTGATAAGCCCAACCACTTAGAGTGGCATGAGCAAAGGTCACCACCAGCTTCCATCAAATGTCTATTATGCACTGGGTCCTTTACAAAGGTTCTTTACAGAGGAGGAAATGGATTCAGAAAGGTTCAGTATCTTGCCCCACATGAAAAAGAGAAGAAATGAGGGAGCCAGGATTCAAACCCAGATTCACAGCCTCCAAAGTTCATGCTCTTTCCAGTAAGAAGCTGGATAGAACAGCAGGATGGGCAGCAAGACCAGCCTTGACCTCTCCAAGGTGTCTAAAGCCTACTTCTTCCAAAGCAAGTCCCAGTTGATTAGGACCCATGCACCTCTAAGAAAGGACAGTACCCTCCTCTAAGTACCCACTTCTCCTGGATGCCCTATCCTGGTTATAACAGTGCCACTCAGGTAAAAAGATTCAGAGACAGCCTCAAAGTCACCCTCTGTGTCTGTTAATCAATACCCTTCACTCAGAGATCACTATATCGGGTCAATTTCCACCTCTGGAGGAAAACATCCACAAAACCATACTCCTATTTCAGACCCTTCAGACTCTTCTGAAATAGCAGAGAGCTAGGCATACGAGAGATGCCAAAACCACCACGCTCCCTCCTCTCCCAAACCCTTACCAAAAGCCACAGCCCGTGAAGGGACAGCCCTATACAGGACATGCCTATCCACTCCCTCCCAAGCCATTCCCATGACGCCTGGATGAACATCCAACTCCATGATATAGTACTGGCTGAACCATCAGGCTTACTTCCAAGGAGTACATCTACCCACAGAATAGACTCAAAAACAAGCAGAACGTCTCTAGGCCAAATGCCAAGTGCTTTGTTTTGAGTCTTGGTTAAGATTTCAAGAAGAGTAAGAGACAGCAAGAAAGAAAGAACTATTGGAAATTATTACAATTCTAGTAAAACTCCAATTAGCATAGTTTCTGACAGTGTACAGACTTAAAAGGACTTTCTTTTCCCCTCTGGAAACATCTGAATGGATGTCTGCTTTCATATTAGGGCTTGCCTTATACTGTCTTTTTTTTTTAAAGTGTCAGTTGACCCCCAAAACATGTCTTATTAGCTGAATACTCCTCTCCAACCCTCCAGTGACACATACTCACCCCATCTGCACTGTCTTCGGAAAAGTAACAAGCTTATTACCAGAGAGTTTGCTCCAGTGTTCAAATACCACCCTTCCTTCCCACCCGCCCCCTCTTCCCCCCAGATCTACCCCCCCCCCCACGTCTCCCCTTCCACTCTCCCCTTGCGTCCCTACAGTTCTTCTCTCTCCTTTCTTTCTGGGCTGTGGAAAGAATCGATTAAGCTCCCTGTCCAACATTTGCAGCATGCTTCTTTCTCTTTCCTGAGACTTCTTCAGCTGTGGGGAGACCCAGGTCCCAGTTGAGGCATTGTTGCGGGAGCCCATGGGCTGAAGGAGCGAGCGAGGGGGTTCGAGTCCGGCAGATGCCTTTATTGTCAAAGACAAAGGTCCCCCATCGAGCCTCTCCACTTTTCAGCACTTTCATCCCCCTCAGATCAAAGGGCTGCTCTGCATATGAAAGGCACCGCCCATTATGCGGCTCACATTAGCCCCGCACCACCCCACCAGCCTCCCAGCTCTGCGAACAAAGGGGCTCGCATCTGTTCAGGCCCAGGCCTCACCTTCTGGGGCGGTGGGTTGTTGTGTCTTTTCTCTTAGCTCACTTTTGAGAGCCATTCAGTTCCTTGAAGTATAGTTGGAGAGCAGTAGGGGAAGGTCTTCCTTGTCCTCAGAACATTCCGCCCCGATATTGTTTCGAGCCCCCTTGAGGATTTCTGGTCCTTGCCTCTCTCACCTCACCTGGGTATGGAGGCAGTGGGGACGACCTCCTCAAGCTCATTTATTTTCTCCCTTCCCAGCCACTCCATAAAACTCCTCCTTCTTTACCTGAAAGGGGACTATTCCCATGGAATAGTCTAGACTGGTCCCTCAAAGGAAGATGGTGAGAAATCCTGCTCCTTTTCCTGTCAATGTTAATAGATGCTGCCTGACGTAGGAGGTAAAGCCTCCACACATTTCTTTGGACATTGAAGTCTGCTTTCCGGGGGGGGGGGGGGGGGGGAGTGATTCTAAGAACTTGGATGTGAGCTCTTTCCAGCAAAAGGACTCAAGCATGAGGACAAAAGAAACTGAACTTCAGTGACACTCCAGCCTGAAGAAGCATCCTTTTGTAAACGATGCTGGCTCCTGAATACCAGGAGAGAACATGGAGAGACCTGAAAGAATGCACCAGGCCGACCAGGCCCTCCCTCTCTTCTCTGGCGGCCACCCTCTCAACGTCCTCCACGCCTCTCCCCTCCTCCTATCCTTGGTCAGGTCTCCTGACCACTCTCTCCTTTCCACCCAGTCCACATCCTGCCCTGATGCCAGATAGATGGCTAAGCAACACGGGCCTCCTGTTACAACTGAACTGTGTGACCCACCCACCAACCCCCAAATTCACGTGATGAAGCCTTGACCCCCAATGTGCCTGTATTTGGAGACAGGGCCTCTAAGGAGGTAATTAGGGTTCAGTGAGGCCATCAGGATAGGACCCTGATCTGATAGGGCTGGAGTCCTTATAAGAACAGGAAGAGACACCAGAGCAATTCCCCAACCACACCCCACACACCCACCTCCCCACACACAGAAAAGGCCATATGAGAATACAGCAAGAAGGAGACCATCTGCAAGCTGACAGGGGCTTCACCGGAAACCAGCTGGGCGGCACCTTGATTTGGTACATTGGCCCTCCAGAACTGCGAGAAAATAAATTTCTTCTGTTTAAGTTTCCCTGTGTGCGGTATTCTGGGATGGCAGCCCAAGCCAATTCCTATACCTCCTTCCCCCAAATCCCACACGATGCTGAGGTCACAATAAGAACAAATACCAACCTCTGGTCTCCAAGGCCTAATGAAAGTTACCACCTCTGCTAAGCACTTCCAGACTATCTCAGCCCCGCCCTAGAAATCTCCATTTTTTTACTTCTATTGCCCTGAAAGTTAATTTTCCTTTATGTGTTTTAAAGTTCAGACAAAACAGGGGCACCTGGATGGCTCAGTCGGTTAAGCATCCGACTTCCGCTCAGGTCATGATCTTGCCGGTCAGAGTTTGAGCCACACATCAGACTGTGCTGACAGCTCAGAGCCTGGAGCCTGCTTCGGATTCTGTGTCTCCCTCTCTTCTGCCCCTCCACTACTGGTGCTCTGTCCCTCCAAAATGAATAAACATTAAAAATTTTTTTTTAAGTTCTGACAAAACAAACAAGCTTCAAGAAGAATCAGATGAAGAACCCAACTAAAAGCATAATAAAGCTAACTGCACCCACTTAACCACACTCAGAACTGTTACTGAGGCTAATTAGGCATAAGTGGTAAGCACTTCATCTAAATGGCTACAGGCCGTATTATTTCTAGAGTCTGGCCTGCTCCTGGACATTCTCTTATTTTGTATTTTTTCCAATATCCGTTACCAGCTCCATGTCAGTTTTCCCTTGTAGAGCAAACTCTAGTCCATAGAGACCACAGTTCCCAGCCTCACAGTGTCTTCCTCTTGATGGCCCAGGGCCCCGGACCAACACGGCTGAAGCTCTGAGCCAAGAGGCTAACTCTAACACCCCGCAGTAGCGACGGGGGGGGGGGGGGGGGGGGGGGGGGGTCGCAGCCCTCTCCAGCCCACACTCAGCTGCCAGATGCGCTGACCTGTGACACTCCTCTTGGTGCTCCCACCTCCTCCTGACAACCCCTCAGTGTACCTGGAGGTTTCCCAGCCTCACACGCAAACCCTCTGCGGCCTCGCCTTCCGTCCCACCCCTACACAAATGCGCACGGAGCCCGCCCACCCTGCCACCACTGGGCCAACACAGCCTGCTTTTCCCCAGGTTTGCCTGCACCTTTGGCCCATTTGAACCATCTCCCTTTTGGGGTGCCTGGGTGGCTCAGTTGGTTGAGCATCTGACTTCAGCTCAGGTCATGATCTCGCAGTTTGTGAGTTCGAGCCCCGCGTCAGGCTCTGTGCTGACAACTCACAGCCTGGAGCCTGCTTCCGAGTCTGTGTCTCCATCTCTCTCTGCCTCTCCCTTGTTCATTCTCTGCCTCTCTCTCTGTCAAAAATAAATAAACTTAAAAAAAAAAAAAGAAACATCTCCCTTTTTCCGCTGCCTGTCTGAATCCTTGCCTCCCCTTGAAAAATCCAGCTCAATATCAAAGTCGCCCGGATAACATTTAGCAAATAATCAGTCACATCAATCACATTCCTTGGTGACCATTTCACCACAATGGCCCCAGAGAGGGGAGGAGAAAGGCCAGTCTCCTCTAGCCAAGGCCACGTCCAGAAACCACGCCACCTGCAGTGGGCCCACTTCTGCGGCCAGCAACTGAGGGCCGGGAGGGCACCTTCATTTTTAAGCTCTTCAATCTCTACGGTTCTCCCTAAAGTTCAAGACTGGTCTGGAGAGAAGCTATAAAACCTCACCACAGAATTGGAAACCCCTCTTGAAAGGAAGGGGAGGCCCTCTAGGACACCCCACAGCCTAGAAACACACGCCCACGCGGCCCTCATGAGGTGTATTTAACCTGCACTTCTCACTCACTCACGGGGGATCTGGGAGAGGCACACTGCCATTACTATGTGACCAGCATCCCTGCCCAGGTGGCAGGAAGGAAGTTACTCTGGGAGGATGAACAAAGTGGGGAAAGTCAGGGTAAAGATGGAAACAAGCAGCAGAGTTAATGCCAAGGCTCACTTGCTTCAGGCAGTCTGGCCTGCTGGAGTGATGAGAAAACAGCAGCCTTCAAGTAGCAGCCAGTGATTAGCAACTGTCACTGGAAGACGCTGAGCTAGACTCATTTAAAAAAGGTAAACCATGGGCACCTGGGTGGCTCAGCCAGTTAAGTGTCCAACTCTTGGTTTCGGTTCGAGTCATGATCTCATGGTTCGTGAGATCAAGCCCCGCGCCGGGTTCTATGCCAACAGTGCAGAGCCTCCTTGGGATTCTCTCTCTCTCCCTCTCTCTGCCCCTCCCCAACTTGTGCTCTCTCAAATCAATAAATTAATATATATTTTTAAAAAGGTAAATCAAGATCCTTGCTCTCTAGGAGTTTCTGTGCGAGTTCAGGACATGAGATAAACACATGGAAAGCTAAATACCACTGTAAAAATTAAATCACCATAAATCTGATCATTCAACAGCTGCCACAAGGTAGCAAATGAGCAATTGCCCAGTTACCTCAGGAGAAAAGGAGCTTCTGCAACCTGAGGTAACTTCCAGAGGTGATTCAAGAATACGGACCAGAATGGTGACCAAGAACAGAAACGGAGGTTCTCAAACTTGAGTGTGGATCGGAATCGCCTGAAGGGCTGGTTAGACCACAGATTGCTGAGCCTCAGCCCCAGAGTTTCCAGTTCAGGAATCTGGGATGGGGCCCGAAATGTTGCATTACCAACAAGTTCCTAATGATGCCGATGCTGCTGGCCCAGGGCCCCACTCTGAGAGCCACTAGTTTGGCCTGAACATGCTACATGAGTAGTAGGAACAGGTAGCCCTGGTGACCTGCCTGCCTCACAGCTAAGTCCTATTTGTACGACACAGTGTGTTCATTTTTTAGGTGGTTACCTACCAAGAGCCAGGACATCTAACAGAAAACAAACTGATGGTTGCCAGAGGAAAGGTGTGAGGGGAAGAGGTACAAAATGGGTGAAGGGGAATGGGAGATACAGGCTTCCGATTATGGAATGAATAAGTCATTGGGGATGAAGGGCACAGCATAAGGAATATAGTCAATGATACTCTAATACTTCAAGGGATACTGCAGACTCGTTTCTGCCCCATGCCCCTGCCTCCCTACTCCCTTCCAGGTAAGCCTCTGCTCTTGGCAGGTATGTTGGGTGGGCAAGGTTGCTTATCACTGAAGAGAATACCCTCGTGGGGTGCTGCTGACTGACTTCTCAGGGAAGGGACAGCTCCGGGGACACTCTGTGCTGTCTGGGACTTCAGTGGGGCCCCCAACATACCAGGGTACATGCAGAGGACGCAGGGATGGGGTAATGAGACCCCTCAGCTCTCTCGTGTGGTCATCCACGTTTTATGATTCCACAGCCTTTGCTGAGGCTGCCACCAAAGCCCCACTCGGTCCCTTTCAAGGCCTGACTGACCATGAATAGAAAGGAAGGGCCTCATGGAAGAGTGTGGGGAGGAAGGACAGCACAAAACGTGGCAGGAGGGATATAGGAAAAGCAGAGAAGTGCCATAGTGTCCAAGGTGTGGCATTACACGATGCCACCAACATCCACCTCCAGAGTCCAGGGCAGCCTCGCTTCATCGCTGGGCCACAGAGTACCTCATCATACTGAGACTTCGACTGGCTCCTTGGATCGTCCCGGGGAAGAGTTCGTCCAGTTCCACCCAGCTCCTTCCCCCCTCCTTCCCCCATCTTCTCCAAGCAGGGTAGACTGCCTGACCCAGCCGTGTTGGGAGGTGGACTCTGGAGGAGGGACAGGGCTCACACTCTCTGAGTGGCATGCTGGGAATCATTCCTAGAGTCTAGGGGTGTCCTGGAGCTGATCCACCACGGAAGAACTTGCTTCTTGGGTGTCAAAGGGGTACCCTGCTCCCAGGCAGGAGGCAGGGACATGGGGCCAAAATAAGGCTGCAGCATCCCTTGAAGTGCTTCTCTTAGGACTCCAAAGGCAGCAGAGCAGGGTCAGAGCCGGCTGAAGCCAGAACCCCAGGAGCACATGCGGTATCCATGCAGGTGTACAAAAATACCTAATTTTTCTAAAGTTCACTTTGGACTTTAGAGAAGCAGCCCAGAGCCAGGGGATGGCAGGATCACCACCAGCTTTATCTCTGGGTCCCTAAAATAAGAAACAGAGTGCCCAACCCACACTGAGTATGCTGAGTGCTGAAAGAAATGTGTCCCAAATAAAGACTAGCCATAAAAAAAAAAAAAAAAAAAAAGACTCAAATCCTGAGCAGGCCTGCTCCCAGGTGGAAACTGCGTCTAGAAGTTCGTGAAAATCACAGCCAGCCATAAGGTACACAGTTGATTCAATTTCCTATTCCTGGTCCAGAAATAAGGAAGTAAAGGGAGACTTTACTAAATGGCCAGTAAATGGCCAAGGTGAAGAAATGCCATGGAAGATCCCCGCCCAGGAGAGCTAATGGCCCAACCTGGACTTCAAATGTTTGAAGACCATGCCCATCACAATAGCTATGCTGATGCCCTGTGTGCAAGCAGGCACAAGGGTGACTCAGGGACTAGATGTCACAGGCTCCTAGGGCATTTACAGCAACTACAGCACTTCGCCCAGCTATGCATAAGAACATGAAAATATTACAGAACAGAATTGGGAAAAGAATGTAAAAAAGCAAAAGACTGATTTATCTCACAAGCACCAAAGACTGGACATAATGTGAATTTAACATGCTGGTCTTGACACAGAAAGGCTGTATTTAATTTTTAAAGTAATTAGCATACACTCATGTTGTATCCCATTTTGGCCACGGTACCTGCAAGTTCACTGTCTCGAATTGGCCTCACTGACATGTTCAGCAGTAGCCCACCTATTATCCTATAACCACTCATGAGCCCCTCCAACATGCCAGTCCAAACACATTCCATTTCGATTATGGAAAATGCAGGAAAGTCACCTATCATTATCATGATCAGTTTCAAAGATGAAACCATCTGCTTTTACTGCGGTTTATGACTAGGGAGCAGGAACTCCCTCAGCAAATCAGACCTGTGAATCTGGCAGGTGTTAGCACTCAGCGAAACTGGGTTAGAAAACCAGAGTCTACAGCCATACCACCCTGAAGACTCCCAATCTCATCTGATCTCAGAAGCTAAGCGGGGTTGGGCTTGGTTAGTACTTAGGGGGAGAAAACAGGAAACTGGGGAGCCCAGGCCAGCCCTGCCTAGTCTCTACAAGACCCCTGGCCCTACACCAGGTTTATTCCAACAGGAAAGTGACCCCAGCGGGGCCTCTGCTTGCTGATGCACCATGGCACTCTTGCCGTGGCCTCTGGGCACAGGGACCTGTGGAGAGGCCTACAAAGTACAAAACAAGGTATCCCCAGGCTTTCCTAGGATTGGGCTATCCTAGCCCTCGCGGGTCCACACCCTCCTAAGGAATGTTGACCCTACATCCTCAGGAGGCTTTCTCAGACCAGCAAGTGCCTCCCCAGCTCATACCTCTCCTACATCCACCTGGCCCTTAATAGCCTGAGATGGAGACACATGGATGGCATCTTTCTAGAAATCTGCCCTGCCAGGGGCTGCCTCCATCACTCTGCCCTGCCTGGGACAGAGCCCCATCCTAGAGCCATGGTTTCTTCTATTAGATAACTGATCCATCTATTTTTTTTTTTTTTTTGAGAGAGAGAGAGGGAGAGAATCTTAAGCAGGCTCTACACCCAGCACAGAGCCCAATTGGGGGCTCGATCTTACAACTGTGAGATCATGACCTGGGCTGAAATCAAGAGTCAGATGATTAACCAACTGAGCCATCCAGGCACCCTGTAACTGATCCACCTAAAGAGAACTTGCTCCAAAGAAGAAAAATCCCCATCTTCCCAACACCCCAAAACTGTGACTCAAGAAATGCACTTTTTCATAACACTCGAAAAACCACTGGGCCCAAACCATTGTTTAAGGTTTCACTTTTTTTTGGGGGGGGGGGGCAGGGGGGGGAAGAAAGGCTTTTTAGCAAAGCGAGTTGTTAGGGTCCTAGGGGTACAGGGCAAAAACCAGCAGTGACACCTACTACTGAAAGGGACAGCAGAAGTGACAGGTGAAAAGGCAAATATGAAATATGTTAGTGCCATCTATTGGCAAGAGTAAACAGTAACAGAAATGATTCTGTACAACAGCAATTCAGATCATTAGCATGCTTATGCATCATCTGAAGAGCACTCTGGGGTTTACAACAGACTTTTACATCCAACTGACTTCAGTAGGTCGGGATACGAAAAGCTCAAAGATGCAGGCTTTACATGTGGAAGCAGAGGGCAAACCCGGACCTACGGGCTTGGCTCATATTAACTCTTGGATTCCGTGACTCAGACTCCAAACACAGATGTGGCCAGGTCCCAAGGGACAGACTCTAATGCTGAGAAGACTGGGGCTGTCCCGAATTCCCACCCCAGTCCACAGTGACATCCAGTCCATCACTGGGAAGTTGGCAGAAGAATCCTGTGGTCAGACAGATTTGTTCTGATCAATCCCTCAAAGGAAGCAGACAGACGGCACCCTATGCCTACAGCTTGTGCACAGATGCCTGGTGGTGTGTGGCTGTGGAAATAGGATTTAGAAAGATCATTTCTCTAGGGAATTATTTAAGTCTCTAATGTGAACCCACCTCTGCAGCTGGGAAGGAAGGGAGGGGACTCACAGGTGAGCCCTGCATCACTAAGCCTCCGGCTGCAAGTTCAATTGCTTTCTGCACATAAGGAATGGCAGTGCAGCTGCTAACACCAAGCAGACACAAACTCTGGGTGAACGAGAACAGGCATCGTAACCTGACTCCATACTGAAACGGGAAGCAGGCATCTGCCCTGAGATGGCAAGAGCAAATCCACGGACAGGAAGGAAGCATCCCTTCCCTTATGCCAAATCCAGATCGCTGAAGGGAACAATTAGCTCTCAGGTAGTAAGGGAGAGGTGAAGGGGGAGAAGTAGGAAAAGTCAAAGGATCTAGAACAGAGAGAGGACTTCGGTCATTTTCCACACAGAAGCTCACAAAGCATCTACTAAGGGCAGGCTATGGTGCTAAGTCCTAGGAAAACAGTGATGAATCCTGCCTCGAGAAGCTGATCGCCTGTTATCATAAAGACCTCAAGTTCTGGGAAGCAACAACCAGATTACATCTTACTCTTTTTACATGGCACCATGCTCAGCAGGAAATCAATGGATGTGTTGACTAAATGAATATAGGAACGGGTGGCTTAAGAGAATAACTCCTAGTAAACTCACACCCTGGTGTTTGAAGTTTAGGGCCAGCTGGGCAGGGATAAGTCTATAGATAGAGGAACAAAGAAAGCCATAAGATCAAGACATCACTGAAGGTTGCTAAGAGAACAGATCTTAAAAGTCCTTATCACAAGAAAAAAAGGTTTGTAACTATGTACGATGACAGATGTTAATTAGACTTATTGTGATCGTTGCACAGTGCTTACAAACATTGAATCATTATGTCATACATCTGAAACTAATGTTACATGTCAATTACATCTCAATTTTTTTAAAAAATCAGACAAAAAAAGATCTTAATAAAACTCAAAAACTGCTTCCACTAATAACAAGTGCTTCTGATAAAATTCTAGTAAAACAGAAATCCAAGGACATTTCATTCATATCAGAAAGACTAATCAACTACCAGCATCATATTTAATGGTGAAATAGTAAAGCCATTCTCCTTCAAGTTAGAGAAAGAAAGAATGCCCTTTTTTATTACTACTACCTAATGCTGTCCTAGGTATCCTAACCAACACATCAAGGCAAGAAAAAGAAACGAGACCAACTGCAGAAAGGTGGAGACAAAATAATTATTTATCAGTTCTATTTCTGGTCACTACGAAAGCAAGAGGATCAACTACCATTGTTAGAATACACGATTTCAACTCAGTAGTTAAACTGGTATAAAACTTAGTAACCAGATAGAAAATATATTGCAAAGAGAGTCTTTACACCAGCAAAATTCTTATTAAACATAATGCATAAACTTATGACTTGAGCAAAATCTAAATCAAGAATTCTACAAAATAAGAAAAGATTAACATATAATCAGATAAATGGAAAGGCTAGCATGTCCACGGATTAGTTGACTTAACATGAGGAAAAATGTCAGTTCTTCCCATATTGATCTGGAAGTTAAAAAATCATAATCAAAATGATTTTAAAAATCATTAAAGAAAGTGACATCATTATCAAAGATTTAAATCCAGTCACTAAGAATGTGATATTGATACAGAAACAAGCAAACAGATCCATGGAACAAAATAGAAAGTGCAGAAACAGAAGGTACGTGCATACGGGCGTGGGTCCGTGTGTACGTATGTGTCTGCACTGATACGCTAAAAACACAGAGCATCACAAGTCAATAGAAAAAAGCTGACCCCAGGCCAGTTACACTAGAAGGGGCAGCCATAGGCATTTAGAAGCTCCCCAGTGTCGAGCCCTGACTAGGTACGCAGGCAAAGGAACAGCCATGGGACCCATCATAGGCAGCATGGCCTCCAAGTGGATCAGCCTCAGACACACTCATCCAGAATCAGTCTGGATCAACACTGTCCAACAGAAAGATAGTGTAAACCACACATCTGATTTTAAATTTTCCAGCAGCCGCATTAAAAAAGAAATACTTTACATCCAAAGTAGTATCATCTCAGCCTGTAATCAATAGAAAAAGTTATTCATTCTTTAGCCATACTTAGTCTTCAGAATCTGTTACATATCTTCCACTCAATTGACATCTCAATTTGGACACTAAATTTTCATCAAAAACACTTGATCTGTAGTTCATTTTCATAAAATTTATAGTCGAGAAAGGAGATCCACATGCCCAAGTTGTTCCAAACACAATTATTAGAATAATAATTGAATCAATTATCAGTTTTTAAACTTTAATTCACTTCCTCAGTCACAGCCATATTTCAAGTGCTCAAAAGTGAGCCTCATGTGGCCAGTTGTTAATGAGTTAGACAATGGAAGTCCAGAAACCTCCACTGCGACTCCAAACCCCAGAGTCTCACACTGACCACCACACCTGTTGGAGACTCAAAGTCACCATGACCTTCCACATTTCTGGAATCAAACACAAATTCCTCCATCTGTTAGCTATGTAATCATGGGCAAGTCTCTTAATCCCACTAAGCTTCAGTTTTCTCATCTATAAAACAAGGATGACACTACCCATCCTGTAAAGTTCTGAAGATTAAATGCAATATTACCAATGAGGCCTGGCTCACAGAAGGCATTGCATGTTGGTTCTTTCCCTCTGTATCTGTATAGTATTTATGATTTTCCAATTTACTGTTTTATTTGCTTCTGACAATAGGATGGGAGGGCAAATATTATTTTCCCCATTTAAAGATGAGAAAACAAAGTTCAGAGAAGTTAAGGGGACAGCATAAAGTCTCATGCTGGTGATGGTGCAGGAATTCTCACCCCAGCACATCTGGCTCTGGGTTCACTGCTTCTCCCACAGAACAGCGCTCCAGCTTCAGCCATGCCTCAGTCTCCAGCTGCCTCTAACCTACAATCCAAGAGGAGGGTGGGAGCTCTGAAGCTGAGGCCCACAGGGCTCCTCCCAGGCCTCAAGGAAGACCCGCTCTCCTCTGCATCTTCCTGGCAGCTGGTTGGAGAGGTAGCTCAGGAGCCTGTGGGCCTGGCCATCTCCCCCTCTCACCTTGCAATCAGGCACCAACGTCCTTCTTCAGAGCTACAGAGAACAAGGAGGAAGGAACCAACCACTCCTCAAATGGAGCAGAAGAAATGGAACAAAGGAATGAGTTAGGCTCGTCTTCTATCAAATTGAATGCAGATGATCTTACTGTTCTCTGGACTTACTGAGAAGGGAGACTCCAGCAGGCTCCACCCCAAAGCCTCTGCTGGAATTCTTCAATTCCTCACAGTAGCGAGAATGAACAATGGACAACTAACTACACACAGCAACCAACATGGTGAATCACAAGGGTATTGCTAAGCGAAAGAAGCCAAGACCTCTAAAGGAAGCATACTGCGTAATTCCATTTATGTGAAATTCTGAAACAGTCAAACTAATTTATGCTCAAGGACTTTCAGAACAATGGCTCTGGGACTGGTTGGGGGTGTGTGGGGGAGGAGTAGACATCGGGGTCAAGGGGCTTCGGGGGAGCCAGTGCTGCTGTTTCCCGCCCTGGCCCTGAGTGCTGGGCACATGACTGTGTTTGTGAAAATTCAGCAGGTGCACTTTTCTGTATAGTTATGCTGCAGGAAAAACTTGATACTAACTTTCTGGGGTGATGGAAATGTTCAATAAATCGATCTGAGTAGTGGATATAGGTATATGTCAAGTGTCATTGATCTGTTCACTAAGGTTGTATTTTACTGTTTATAAATGAAACACAGGAAGTTACACACCCCCAACCAAAAAAAAAAGTTTTAGGAATGTCATAATTTTTCCTCCTAAATTTAAACAACTTTAACCTCACTAGCTTAACCTTAAGTTCTTATAAAAAAAATAGTTTATAAATACTAAATACCTACCTGAACGTTAAGAAGGTGTTATGAAATCAAAATGATTCTAGTATATAACTACATGCCCTAAAATATCTCTTAAATGTATTATCTTAAGAGATGGTGCTACACACCTTCCCTCAAAGATACTTTTGAGGGTATCTTGAGATATATTATCTGCCAAGCAGATATATATTTACCGCCAAGCCTTTTCCCCTCCCAGTTTGAAGTTTGAAAGAGGGCTTAAGCCCAAGCAAAAATGGTCATAGATTCCAAACTTGTATGGTCAAAATCAATAAGACTTTAGATCAAAGCACTATCCTTTTACAAAACATTGTATTAAGTTCAGACATTGGACGCCTGGATGGCTTGGTTGGTTAAGCATCCGACTTTTGATATCAGCTCAGGTCATGATCTCACGGTTGGTGAGGTTGACCCTTGTCTGGCTCTCCACTGACATCATGGAACCTGCTTGGGATTCTCTCTCTCTTTCTTTCTCTCTCTGTCTCTCTCTCTTTCCCTCGCAGTTCTTTGCCCCTCCTCTGCTCACACTCTCCCTCTCTCAAAATGAATAATAGGGCTCCTGGGTGGCTCAGTCAGTTAAGCATCTGACTTCGGCTCAGGTCATGATCTCGCGGTTTGGGAGTTCCAGCCCCACATCGGGCTCTGTGCTGACAGCTCGGAGCCTGGAGCCTGCTTTGGATTCTGTGTCTCCTCTCTCTGCCTCTTCCCCACTTGTGCTCTGTCTCTCTCTATCAAAAATAAATAAATGTAAAATAAAATTAAAATAAATGAACTTTTTAAAAGTTGTTTATTTATTTATTTTGAGGGGAGAGAAAGCATGAGAAGGGGAGCGGCAGAGAGAGAGGAGACAGTGAGAATCCCAAGCAGGCTTCACACTGTCAGAATGGAGCCCAATGTGGGGCTCGAACTCACCAACCAGGAGACCATGACTTGAGCTGAATTCTGATGCTTAACCAACGGAGCCACCCAGGCACCCCCAAAATAAATAAATAAACTTTTAAAATAATAATAAATGCAAACATTGAAAAAGTTAGAATATCAGCTTCTTAGGTTTCCAAAATAATGTGAGAAAACTCCCCCAGGAGATAGATACAGAGAATTACTGGTCCCTTATCTTGTCTATAAATCTCAGTGTGCCAAACAAATACTATATTTTAGTACCTGAGTATTTTTTAATATATACTCTTAGCAAGGTAAGTTAAATTCCCTACAGATTTTATTATCAATTCAGGAACACTATTTTTAGGGTGTTGAATGTCCTTAAGTTCTTTAAGTAACAACCCAAGTTCAGCATTTCAAGATCTGCTAAGACCTAGATATGCTAAGTCCTTTTATTCTGAGGACCAACATCCCAAGGCCAACCACTGAGAATATCTGCAAAACAAGAATACTTATTTCAATATGGTCAATAATATTGTAACAACTTTGTATGGTCACATGGTAACCATACTTATTGGGGTGAACATTTAGTAACATATATAATTGTCGAATCACTATGTTGTATACCTGAAACTAATGTAATACTATATGTCAACTATACTTCAATTAAAAAATTTTTTAAGTAAAAAATACTTATTTCACATTGCAAAATTCTCATTTGTCCCCAGAAGTATCTAATCTGCTATAAAATATCAACAACAAATTTCACCAAAACGATTAAACAATGGCACTTTAATAAAGTGCTACTTGTCTTATGAGAAATGAAGAACTTCTTGAATATGAACCTAAATTCCAATGTCCTGAGGGAGGGGCTATAAATGACAGAAAACAGGAATATAACTCTGCCTTACAAAAGGAATACCCTGGGGGGAGGGTCCTGAACAGGGACAGCAATGATCTCAAAGGGACCAATGTGACCTAAAACAGCCATGCCCAGTATTATTTTCAAACCAGGCCATACCCTGTGATAGTCAGTCTGACATTCACATTGTCCACATACTCTCAATGCGGCTTCTTTTTAAAAAATAAATAAATAAGGATGGATTTTTTAGGGGCACTTGGGTGGCTCGAGCCCTGCATCAGACTCTGCACTGACAGTACAGAGCCTGCTTGGGATTCTCTCTCTCTCTCTCCCCCTCTCTCTCCCCCTCTCTCTGTCCCTTTCTCTCCTCTCTCTCTCTCTCACACACATACACACGCACAATAAAAATAAACTTTAAAAAAATAGATTTTTTTTAAGTTTATTTATTTTGAGAGGGGGGAGGAGCAGAGAGAGACAATCCCAAGTAGGCTCCACACTGTCAGTGCAGAGCCCCATACAGGACTCAAACTCACAAATCACAAGATCATGGCCTGAGCTGAAATTAAGAGTCGGGTGCTTACCCGACTGAGCCACCCAGGTGCCCCTCAAATCAGCTTCTTTTTTCTTTTTAATAATTTATTGTCAAATTGGCTAGCATACAGTGTATACGGTGTGCTCTTGGTTTTGGGGGTAGATTCCCATGATTCGTCGCTTACATACAACACCCAGGGCTCATCCCAACAAGTGCCCTCCTCAATGCCCATCAAAGCAGTTTCTTAATGAATGACCTGAATTAAAACAAGTGACTAAGGTATGTCAATACTTTTTGGGATGACAAGAAAAAAACCCCTCTTCTCTCTCAGTAACACACACACAAACGATATAACTGGCTCTATGGCTTATTTTTTAACCCTCTGAATAACATTCTTGAGCAAAGACAAGTTTCAGATCAACTGTCCTTCTGAACCATCTCCTATATTATAAGTCAGTGAACTCACACACAATCAAATGCCAAGTCCTTCTTGCAAAGAGAGTCTTACCTGTGAAAAGTTCAGCCCATTCAGTGGATGGCACTGCTCTTCCACCTTTTCCACGGCCCCAGTCTGTTTCCTCAGCCGCTCAGCCTCCTGGGCAAGGTACAGGTCTAAGACAGGCACCCCCCGGGACTTAATGTCCACTTCAGTCAGGGAGTTGACCATGAGCATCACCCAGACGGGCCTCTTCCGCTCCCAGTTCCCCGCGATGGCGTTGAAGAGGTAGTCCGCATAGAGCCCCTTGCCACGCTGGTCTGGGGTCATCCACGAGGGCATCATGAGCTTGACGTACTCTAGGTGGCGCTTGAGGCGGCAGTAGATGTCCCTGGGGAGCACGTCCTGGAGGTTCTCGCCCTGCGGCAGCATCTGACAGCTGGTGAGGGCCGAGATAGTGTAGGGGTCCGTGAGGTCCAGCTCAAAGTACACAATGCTGCTCTGCTGAAAAGCCTCCTTGGAGTTGTCCGGGATAAAGTCCCAAACCCGGGTGTATGGAACGTGGATCGTGCCAAAGAAGTAAGATGGCGGATCTCGCTTTATGGTCCACAAGAAGGAATTCAATTCACTCTGCTGAAGGGAAAAGAAAGGCCATTAAGTCATGATACGTAGAGTCAGAAAGCTGGGAGGAGAAAACGAACGGGAGAGACGAGTCACACTGCGAGAGGAAAATGATCAACGTATGATTTAGACTTTGGAGTCCAGGTAGATTCACCTGCCAGCAGCAGGAGTCCTCCATGCAGCCTTTTCCCTTTGTCCCCCCAAAGTGTTGATTAAAGTCGAAAAAGCGATAGCAGTCTATACGTTTGCCCTAGCAATGAACGGGGCAGGAGATAAGGCGGGGACTCTCAAGGGATTCTGAGGACACAGCTGGTACCGATGAGGGGACACCTGAGGAGACACTGTTGCCTCCCGGGCAGGCAGACTGATTGTGTCTGCTTCTTCAGATCTCAAGTCCAACGTTCCCAGAAGCAGTGGCTCTCCACGGCTGCCCATTCTCTCCCAGTGGTTTTCCAGGCTGAGCAGTGGTACACATCCACCCGAGGCCAAGCCATCGTGCCCTTTGCCCCTGAGTAGCTCAGTTTCAACAGCAGGCATTTACGAAGTGTCTGTTTAGTAACAGACCCTGGACAAAGAAGGGCACAGGGCAGCCCTCGAGGACTTCAAGTCATAAAGTCAGATATGAAGTGAACCATGAACCAAGCAACCCAGAAATGTGAAAATCCGGGTTTACAGAAAAGAAATGGAATACATTCCCTTTACAAAAGGCTTTAATTTCAGCAGTCTTTTAAGTGTGATGTTCTCCTGTACTGTGGAGTTTCAGCTCACAATCAGTTTTCATTATTGTCACCGTTATGTTCTACAAAGTCATCACAAACACTGAAGTACCAAACAATGAAGCACTGCTCCTAGGAGAAATCCAAGGGTTAGGTTCCTACAAGTCTCTGGTCACAAAATGTTCATCAACAGATAAATGCATAACCTTGTTTTATATGTGCTCTGTTGAAAAACACCTTATTTAATACATGTTGCTGATTCACTGACATTGAACTCACAGCCAACAGCATGACAACTCATTCCTGAACGAAGCTCATCTAACACATACATTTTCTCCCTGAGGCACGTCACAGCCTCCTTGTGCTTAGGAACACTCGATACTATCTATGCCTGGTTATTTTAAACAGAGAGATCGCCACAAAAATGCAAAAAAAAGAAAAAAAATGTAGCATTAAGTAGATCACCAAAAGGACACTTACTCACTCTTTACTTGTTTGAGAGCTGAAAGAGAGCACTGTATCAATTTATTCCACCTCAGCTGGCAGTGTGTGCATCAGGCACATGTCTGCCCATGAAAGTGCCACAGGCACTGGGGTTATTGATCAATTTTAGAAAGTAGCCTAATTCACAAATGTGAAACCTGCAAACAATGAGGATCAGGTGTGTTTGCATTTGTATGTTCATTGTTGAAGCTACAGCAACTTGTCTTCAAATGATATGTTACACAGAATCTCAAAATCTAAGACAGATGAGAGCTGGTTGATACAGGGGCCCCATTCCCCATTCTCACAGGCTTCAACCTCTTCTCCTCCCATTCCCCTGCCACCTTCTGACCACCCAGAAGGCAGAGGTGGACAGGTAAACACAAGGCCTGGGGGTGAGATAATGGGCAGGGGGCAGGGAAGATCAGTAGCAAATGAACTCACAGCTCTGGATAAAGGCGATTGGCTATAAGCAGCCTGAGCCACATGGGAATAGGTCCGGTGCTCCAGAATGGGCTTTTCAAAAGCAACTAGAAATCCCGAGTTTAAATAAAATATTCCAATTGGAAAATGGAACCTCCATTTTCTTATACACCATGCAAGCCAAACAGAACATATCTCACTAGTCCCCAGCCTGTGACCTTGTTTTTTGTTAAGTATTTAAATTGCATGGTGCCTGGGTGGCTCAGTCGGTTAGGCATCCAACTTTGGCACTAGTCACGATCTCATGGTTCGTGAGTTCAGGCCCCCCATTGAGCTCTCTGCTGTCAGTGAAGGGCCCACTTTGGATCCTCTGTCTTCCTCTCTCTGCCCCTCCCCTACTGTGCTCTCTCTCTCTCTCTATCTCTCAAAAATAAATAAACATTAAAAAGAATTTTTTAAGTATTTAAGTTACAGTTCTACTCCCACACCCACCTTTTTAAAAACACACAAATGGGTGAAAGAAGCCTAAATTCTGCTTCTATTTCAGCTACCCCACCGAGATTTTTAAAAGCCACTTCATTTCTCTGTACCTCAATTTCTTCATCTTTAGGAGTTAGATAACAGAACTTGTCATAGGTTATGGGAATAAACAAACTAGGCAGGTAATTGTTAAGTGAATGAAGAAATGAGAGAAAGAATGTATTTCTAATACCTATTAATGATTGAATTAATATTAGGAGAGGAATTGCGTCCAGGGTCTCCAGCCAACCCTCAGGCATCTGCTTATGGAGTAACGAATGTCCCAGGGTTATTTAAGCACATCAAAAAGCCAAATGGAAACTCTACATCTAAAACAATGGCTGCCAAAACTAATTAAGCAGTCCAGTGTCTCACTGTTAGAATTACATCAAGCCGGTAGAAAAACACTGGTTAACTAGATGCTAATCAAAAGCCGAGACTGACAGTTATGGCTTTGGTTCATTTAAAACGGGTAACAAAGGGCACCTGGGTGGCTCAGTTGGCTGAACATCCAACTCTTGATTTCAGCTCAGGTCACGATCCCAGGGTTGTAGGATCAAGCCCCAAGTCGAGCCCTGTATTGAGCCCCACATTGGGCTATGAGCTGAACGTGAAACCTGCTTCTCCCTCTCTCTCTCCCTCTGCCCCTCTCCCTGGCTTGTGCTCTCTCTCTCTCTCTCTCTCTCTCTCTCTCTCTCTCTCTCTCAAATAAAAAAAAATTGATAACAAAATAATTACCTGTAAATGTAACTGGTTTGGTAGAGGCAGCCTTCCAGGTAGAGGTTTAGTTTGGAGTTTGGTTTATTTGTTCACTTTATTGGGAAGAAACGATAACTGAAGGGCCCTGAATGGTGATATGTCTGGGCACCACAAACCTATACAATGGATCTGCTCACACAAGTTACAGCGCCTCCCAAAGGACGTATACCCACTTTCCAACCAGGAGACACAGTCAAGAGCTAAAATGTTATTATTAAAACCATGGACACCTAACTCATTTTCATCTGCTAGGAGCTTTTGATATTAAATACATATATTCCCAGGAAAATCCAGTCCATACTGCAAGATCACGGCTGAGATTGGGGGGTAGGCAGAGTGGAAGGCGTGGTTTCATTTTGGTTTGGTTTTGCTTTGTTTTACCCACTGCCTTTAGTCTCCCTAAAGTCTCATCCTACCTCAAAATATCTACACTTCTCTTTAAACAAAATCTATTCAACTATACGTATCCATTTTTATTTATTTATTTATTGCTGCCTTTTCGATTAGTATTAGTCTAGAAATAGAGTTGCTGTACGATCTTTTTGCTGAAAACAGCTCATATTTAAAAAACAAACAGGGGTGTCTGGGTGGCTCAGTCAGTTAAGCAGCCGACTTCGGCTCAGGTCATGATCTCGCAGTCCGTGAGTTCGAGCCCCGCGTCGGGCTCTGTGCTAACAGCTCAGAGCCTGGAGCCTGCTTCCAATTCTGTGCTTCCCTCTCTCTCTGCCCCTCTCATGCTCTGTCTCTTTCTGTCTCTCAATAATAAATAAATGTCAAAAAAAAATTTTAATAAATAAATAAACGTTAAAAAAAATTAAAAGCAAACAAACAAGACTCAGGTGCTGGCATCCAGCCATGCAATAACAGTAAGGACACTAAGAACAGCGGCTGTTATCACATATTCACTGTGCGCCAGAGACGATCTAAGCATTGCATATGAATGCTCCTACGACATGCGTTCAACGTGCACACGTTCCACAATTCTTTAGGCTGTGCTTACACATGCCAGCCACTGTTGTAGGCATGAGGCACTGGGGCATTCTAGGGCACTAGAAATACAACGGTGAGTGAAAAACAGGTACCCGCCTCGGGTATGTCCATGATATCTGTTGTGGAGAACATGAGCAGGGAGTACTGGCGGAGGAGATACTCAGTCTTAAATACGGTGATCAGAAAATCACTGAATGGGGGCACCTGAGTGGCTCAGTCAGTTACGCCTCCAATGCTTGCTTTCAGCTCAGGTCATGGTCTCATGGTTTCGTGAGTTCGCGCCCCACATCGGGCTCTGTGCTAACAGCATGGAGCCTGCTTGGGATTCTCTCTCTCCCTCTTTCTCTGCCCCTCTCTCGCTCATGTGCACTCTCTCTCTCTCTCTCTCTCTCTCTCTCTCTGTCTCTTTCTCTCTCAATAAATACACAAAATCACTGAACATCTGGTAGGAGATTTATCTTGCTGTGAAAGAGGTTAAGAGTGCAAATCAGGGGGATATCTATCTGAGAGAAGAGCCTTCCCTCCAAGAGGAGGGAACAGCAGTGCAAAGGCCCTGAAGAAGAAAGGTGTTAGCGAGGACATCATCAGAACTGCAGCAGGATGAAGGAAAAGGAAAGCAGGAGGAGAAGTCAGAGTGGTGAGTAAGGCCAGGCCACACCAGAACTAGGGCAGATGTTTGTGAGAGGGACAGTGTGAGCTGATCCTGAACAGGGTCACCCTGGCGACCGTGACGAACAGACTAGAGAGGGATGAGGGCAAATGAAAGAAAGTCAGTCAGGAAGTTACCAAAACAATCCAAGCATGAGAACACAGTGGTTGTGACAGAACTGAAATGTGATCATGTTCTGGATATAGTCTGGAAGCTAGAGCTAATGGGACTTGCTGATGAGTTGGTTAATTCAAAGGACAAAGTTGCCATCAACCAAGATAGAGGAGAGAGCAGATGAAACGGGATCAGAGGGGAAGGTTGGAAGTCTGGCTTGGGCTCTGCTGAGTCGAGATGTGAAGCAGACAACCAAGTGGGGAGGTCGAGCTGGTAGACGGATGCATGAATCTGGACTTTGGGAGAGGCCTGCGCCAGAGGTTAAAAACAAGGTACTGTCACCATTTAGATGTGTTATTTAAAGCCATGGGACTGAATGAGATCTCCAAGGAGCCCAGTGTAATTTAGGAGGGAAAAGGTCTAGAAATAATCTAACCTCGCGAAGTCAAGGGAAAGAAGAGCAGCCAGCAAAAGAGAATGAGAGATGTGGTCATCGAGGTCGCTGGCAAATCAAGAGTAGGAAGCCAACCAAAGACAGTGCTTCAAGGAGGACAATGTAAGCAAGGGGTTCAGTGTGGCTGATGAGCCAAATGAGTCAAGGCTTTGAGAACTGGTCTCTGGATGGAACAACACTGAAGACACTGGGGCCGAAGCAAGAACAATTTAGTGGCACGGTGGGGACGAAAGCCTGCCCATTCAGGAGCAAATGGGAAGAAAGGCACTAAGAAGATACTCGACCAATTAAGATGCTAGCCGTTGCCACGTGCAGAAACTGAGACCTTGAGAGGTTTATGATGATACCCAAGGTCCCGCAGTGGCTAAGTGGATTTGAAGCCAGGCAGACTGGGTCCTGAGCCCTGGGTCTGAAACATCACATTATGTGACCTTAACATGCAATACACTTTACTTGGTCTCCTAGTTTCTTTCTCCATGAATACCCTAATGGGTGCACAGCTGCACAGGAGTGCTCCCTGACTCGGAATCTACAGAGGCTCTGTCCAGCTCCCCTTCCCTAGCCCCAGGACCTGCCCAAATAGATCCACACCAACGTTTTTAAATCCTCAGACTGCCACCTTTCCCCATCCTGTCTTTTCAAAGTAACACAACATGGGCGGTGGGGGGGAGGGGGGAGTGCTTTTCCGCTTTTTCAAGCCAGGGGTTTTAAAGTGTTCTGAAGGAAATGCTCCTCGTCTTGTAGAGCTCCTTCAACAAATAGAGTTCTGTTCTGACCAAGTAGGCACTGTCTCTCCCATTCTGCACCAGCAACCATCCCCGACGACCACTGACAGTGCCCTACCAGGCAGGCCTTGGGTAGAGCACAAGCTCAAAGAAAAGTCTTCAGGGCTTACGGCCAAGGAGCTCTCACGTTGCCTTTGCCCACCAGCCCCCGGGCCGCTGCACCGGTCATATGGGTGCCACTGCCCCAGTCCCCCTTATACTGACACCCGCAGGGGTAGGGCTGTCTTGTCTCCACAACAGAAAAAGAACAAAATTGTTCTACTACCTCATTTCAACATAATTGTGGCCACCACGTGCTACCAGACGGATGAAGCCATGTGATTTAACACTATGATTCAATAGAATAAAAACACTATCAACATGTCCCTTCTAAACCTAAAAGAAAAAGGCATGGGTGGCCATGGATGACAGACACAAGAAGCTACGAGTTCTGTCTGTTGAATCACTGGAGATTTTAACACACACATCTGTAATCCATGCAGTGAAACAAAGGAGCACAGTGACAACTTATGTCACATGGGCTAAGTCCTTTAGGGCCGCACCCCTCAGCTAGCTCCTCCCGTCCCAGCCTCCCGCGACCTGTGGTAATGGCACTTTTCCTAAAGTACAGTTCAGCAGACCAGCTGGAATGGATACCAAAGTGAGTCAGTGGGCTCCAGGTGACACTTTTCATCCCAGAAATATTTATCGAGCGTCTACGGTGGCCAGGCACTCTTCTAAGCACTGGGGATGCAGCAACAAAACAAACAGACAAAAAATTCCAACCCCAATGAAGATTACAGGGGCTAGGGGAGCCGCAGCAAACACATTTTTATCAGTTAAGTGCTACAATGAGAAATGAAGCAGGAAAGGCAGGTAAGAGGGCAGGTGGGTCAGGGGTTTGACATAATCATTCATAGATAATCAGGAAGGGTCTCTGTGAAAGAATTTGAGCAAAGATCAGGTGGAAGTATGGGAAGAAGCATGTTACAGGCCAGTGTGGAAGATCTCTCTCTATAATGATTAACGAAAGTTGAAACCAGCTCTCAGGACACAAAATGCTACATAGTGGGTTAGAGGCTGGATTCCAGAGCTTTACTCTACAATCTCAAGACCACAACCTCCTGGAGCACCCACCCACAGTGCCCTCTCCAGAGCGCAGGTCAAGCATACAGCCCTGCCACTGACTGACCTGACCTTGGCACCGGATAACACCGTTTGCTCCCAGAGTAGTTCAGAGATTTTCAAAATATGGTCCCGGGACCTGTAGGTGTCCGCAAAGCCCTTCAAAGCAGTCTGTAGAGTCAGAACTTTTTAAATAATAATAATAAGGTATTTTCCTCTCTCGCTGTCATTCTCTCACAGGTGTGCACGTAGAACTTTCTAGAGGCTACAGGTGTGTCCAATGTCACTGCTGTGACTGTTAATGGCACGTGTGCTTATGTATTCCTGTGTCTTACTAATGTGTCCGTCAACCCACATACATAAAGGGCTCTTTGGAGTCCTTAGTACTTTTTTTAAAACGTGGAGGGGTGCTGAGACCAAAAAGTTTGAGAACTGAGAGAATAAAAAGGCCATGAGGACAAGTTCAAGAGTCAAGAGAAACAGACTGTATCACGACTCACTCGTCACACTACAATTTGGAGTGGATTTTGCAAAAGTGAAAAACGTTTGCTTTCATAGGAAAGGATGGCTTTCTGCTTTGTATAACACGAGCGCCGCTGCCACAACGCAAGAGTTCGAAACTCTCCCTGGTGTCGACGTCCCTCTCCAGCCACCACGCCTCCTGCTTGCCGGAGGGAAAGCTGGGAAGGATGGATGCCTTAAGGAAATCAGTGTGGCTCCCCAGTTAGCCCCCTGCACCAGGAAGCCTCAATTAGGTCACCCCCTCCTTCCCTGTGGTTAGGACGATGAATAAAATTACCACTAGCCAGAGGTGACACAGTCCCGGATGCTGCGCAGGTGTCACCGAAGGTGGGGCGACCCTGGTGTCCGAGGGCGCACAGACCACCCGAAGGACGGGCCTAGGATCACCTCCCCGGCTCCGGGGACCCAGCAATCAGACCCACCAATACAAACTCACAAAATTCAACCGCCACGGAGCTCAGAAAAAGAACTTCAGAACGACAGAAAATTTCGAGCATAAGAAAACTGATCAGGAGAAGAAAACCTTGGTCTCGAAAGAGAGCCAGGCTAGACCTGTCCGATTTCTGCTCGGCTTCTGCTCCCATAGGGTGAGGTGGACCGGGGCAGGTCACTGGGACTCCCTCGGCTGGGTTCCGCTCACCTGCAAAACGCCCCTGAGAATGTCTAAGGAAGCGCCGGTGCGTGAACGCGAGGTTGTCAGATGTGGCTACTTCGCGAATGCGCTCTGTGACCAGGGGCACAAATGTCCCTCTCTGAGCCTCAATTTCCCAGATCGGTAAAACAAGGGGGATGGCTTCAGCTCCCCGCAATCCCTTCTAACTCAGGCACTGATTCTACGAAGGTTAAAGCAAGCAGCTGCAGGGCGCTCTTACCATTTCGGTAAGAGCAGGAGAAATTAAACGCTAAGGATGAGAAGGCAGAACAAACTTGCAAAGTAAATGTGCCAAAGTCCCTCCTGCACCGCTCGGTCTTAGCTCATCCACCCAAGGTCCCCGAATGCCCGCGAAGCAGGCTGGAGAGACCCGGGACACCCCGCCGGGACTCCCTTCGGCTGCACTGACCAATGGCGAGAGCTGGGGACAGGGTCTCACGCGGCCGAGGGACTGCGCTCCCTCCAGAAAGGGGACCCCGGGGTGCGGCGGGACGCGCCAGCAAAAAGGCGCGGCCGGGGGAGGTGGCTCGGGATCCGAGGGCTCGGTGCTTCGCAGGCTTGGGAAGGTAACCACCCAGGGGAGGTGCGGGGAAGCCGCCTCGCCCGCACCCGACGCGCGCCCTACCTGGGGCTTGAGCTCGCAGTTGGCTGAGGCAGGCGCGCCACGCCGCGGGGCTGCGCCGGTGGGCAGGAGGCAGAGGGTCTGCAGCAGGAACCAGCCCCAGGGACTCATCCTCCCCACGGCGGCTCGGAGGCCCCGCACGCGGAGGGACAGAGTGAGGCAGCGGTGGCCGCCCCGCCCGTTAGCCGGCGGCCGCGGAGCTGCGGACTAGCCGCGCGCCCACCATGGCGCTCGGGGCTCGGGGGACCGGGGCGCTCGCCGGCAGCCCCGCGCCTCTCGTCTGCTCCGTCTGCAGTTCGCTCCGCCGCCTCCGGGCGGGGCTCGGGGAGCGGGCGGCGGCGGCGGCCACGTGGGGCCGGGCCCTGACCTCCCACCCCCCACCCCGCCGCCCCTCCGCCCCGCGCGGAGACAGCCTCGGGAGCCGGGGCCAGGCTTCTCCCGCCCAAACCCTGGCGGGGCCGCAGGCCACCTCGTGAGCCGACCAGAACGGTAAAGTGAAGTCCCAGCACTGTCTTCCAACCTCCCCGCCAAATCCCATTGGCTCCTACCCTTACCTCTGTATTTATGCTGCCAGTTCTGAGAGTGGCTCTTGATTGCAAGAGACAGACCAAAGAAACAAATGGCAGGCTATTTTTCAAAGGAAAGCTCATTTAAACAAAGGAAATCGCCTACAAGTTTTGTCTGTTAAAAGAGGGGAATAGTCTGTGTGTGCATACACTTAAAATCCAGGACCACAAAAGCCAGTACTCCATTAGGTGTGGTCGTAAGGGGGTTGGGGAATAATATTAAGGATGTGAACACCAAACTCGAAGGACTCCTTCAAAGGTTAAGTGAGGACATGCTTATGGAAAGGATGCTTATGGAAAGCATCTTGTTTGGTACACATGGGAGGCCTGCAAAATGGACTTGCTCCCTTTCTGCCCCTAAAGCCTTATTCACAGCATTGAGCCTTCAGGAAGAAAAAATTATCAAAGCCACTAGCTGTGCCCAGCCTCTGCCACCTCCTACCCAAGCCCTGAGTGCACTTTACCAACCTTTACGTTCAGCCCAGACTGCAGAGTGATCACTGAGTGGTGTAGCAGGGGTTCTTAATTGTTAAGTCCCTGTCCATTTTGAGACTCGGATGGAAACTGTGAGCCATAAGGTAATGAGGAGACGCAGAGGCCCAGATTTACACGCAATGGGGGGAGTTTTCTGAGCCTCAGACGCCCATTTGCAATACTCCAGTAAAGAGTATTTTAGAAGCCACGTTTTTCCAGCTTTGATTTCACAGACGTTTAGGCTTCAGGTGTTTTTGTGACATCGCTAGATTTTTCCTGTTCTAAGTTTCAGTGGGGGGTTGCTTTCCGGAGTTGGTTCTCCTGTCTCCAAACGACACCCGTTCAGCTTGTCAGCGAGCCTTGGACCACAAGCCGACCCGCAGCGCAACCTGTCCGGGTTTTCAGGTTGCCAATGCTGCCGCCTACTGGCAAAAATGCTCTTTCCAGGTGTGAGATGAAAGCACCCGGAACTCTAAAGGAAGTAATTAACTTATTACTACTTTGTACTCTTTCCCCACTCCAAATGGAGTCTCAATCAGTCAGCTGGGGCCAGAGGAAGAGGGGAGGGAAAATGTGTCATAAAACCAGACTGAAGGGTGCCTAGGTGGTTCAGTCGGTTAAGCATCTGACTTCAGCTCAGGTCATGATCTCACTGTTGGGGAGTTCAAAAGCCCACGTGGGGCTCTGTGCTGACAGCTGGGAGCCGGGAGCCTGCTTTGAATTCTGTGTCTCCCTCTCTCTCTGCCCGTCCCTGCTCGTGCTCTGCCTCTCTCTCTCAAAAATAAACATTTTTTAATTAAAAAAAATAAAATAAAACGAGACTGAGTTTGTTTTCTTTCATCGTTTCTCTTTCCTATTCCATTGATGCTTGCTCTAACCTGTATTATTTCCTTCTACGTACTTTGGATTTATTTTGCTCTTCTTTTTCTGGCTTCTTAAGGTGAGACACTAGGTCATTGACTTTAAGCCTTTCTTTTCTAATATAAGCATGTTAAAGCTATAAATTTTCCTCTAAGCATTGCTTTAGCTGCATTGCCCAGATTTTTGAAAAGCTGTATTTTCATCATTCAGTTTGGAATACTTTCTGATTTCTCTGGTGGTTTTGTTTTTTTCTTTGACCATGGATAGTTTAGAAATATATTGCTTCATTTGCAAATTACGGATTTTTCCTAGACATCTTGTTACTGATTTCTGATCTAGCTCCACTGCAATCAGAGAACATAGTCTGTATGACTGCACAATAATTTTACATTAATTGGGACTTGTTTTACGGTCCAGGATATGGCCATACACTGGGCTTGAAATGTCTAGTGCATGAACAATTTTCTTCAGCTCTAATATTTTTTTAGGTGGAGCTGCCTGCCTTAGACCCATCATTAAGTAGAATTTATTCTGTAAGACACCCAATGTCCAAACATTCAATAAAATCACATCTACTCTATATACATTGTACAGACATTCTTGAGGCCCCTATCACTTCACAGTGCTACCCCTGGTGACAGGCAGGCCAGCATGCCCTGGTCCTTACCTATCTTCTAGGCTGATGGCTTTCCTGGCTTCCACTTTGTGGTTAAGAAAGAGATGCTGGAGTGCCTAGGTGGCTCACGGCCAACTTTGGCTCGGGTCATGATCTCACGGTTCCTGAGTTCAAGTCCCTCCTCAGGCTCTGTGCTGACAGCTCAGAGCTCAGAGCCTGGAGCCTGTTTTGGATTCTGTGTCTCCCTCTCTCTGCCCCTCCTGTGCCCCCCCTCTCTCAAAAATAAACATTGAAAAGTTTTAAAATAAATAAATAAACATTAAAAAAAAAAAAAGGTAAAAAGAAGGAGATGCTAAATGTTCCCCTAGCCTCCTCTCTGCCTTTCGGTATCTAGGTCGGTATCTCACAGTTTCAATATCCAGTTCAACTCCCTCACTTGGGTATTGTTCTTTCAGCCCATTGCCAGAGACCTGGATGTCCCTAAACCTTTCCCTGCTTCTTTCTGTTTCTCTTTCATGTACAGTTGATACCCTGGCAACCTTCCTACGTCCACCTATTCTTAGTTCTTCCTTTTGTGCCCCTACAATGGATTCCTGAATGTACACAAATCTGTGAAGCCTGTCCCCTTCATAGCAGTCACCCGAGGAAATCATACCCTGGAGTCCTCTTTGTCCTTTCCCCCAAATCAGATCTTCCCTCAAAAACAAAGTTTTCAGGATGCCCAGAGGATTTGCTGTGGCTTCCACCGCACCTGCCTTGCCTGGCTGGCCGGCCTGACTGACCTGCAGCCATCTAAATCCTGAATCACGTAACACACTGCAGATTTCCCAAAATGATCAGGGCAGCCCTGGGGTGGAGGGTAGATCCCTTGATCCTGCCTCCTGGTATTCACATGTTTGTTTAATTCCCTCCCCAAGTGCAAGTAGGACCTGTGACTTGCTTCTAACCAATGGAAGGTGACAAAAATGATGGGTTGTACGCGATTACACAGGAGTGTGCTGCCAATCTCACTAGAGTCTCTACATTGCCATCTCTGACGAAATGAGCTGCCACGAGTCCTACGGCCAGGAGGAAATGAATTCTGCCAAGCACCTGAGTGACCTCAGAAGTAGATCCTTCCACAGCAGAACCTCCGATGGGAGCCCAGTCCTGGGCAGCACTTTGACTGCAGTCTGGGGTTACCCTAAGCAAAGGACCCATTTAAGCCTGAACTCCTGACCCAGAGAAAATGTGAGATCATAAATATGTGCTATTCTAACCCACTGAGTTAGTGATTTGTCACACAGCCAACGGAACACTAACACACCAGGGGCGCCTGGGTGGCTCAGTCGGTTGAGCTTCCAACTTCAGCTCAGGGCATGATCTCACAGTTCGTGAGTTGGAGCCCTGCATTGGGCTTGCTGCTGTCAGCGTGGAGCCAGCTTCAGATCCTCTGTCCCCCTCCCCCTCCTGGCTGGAGCTCTCTCAAAAATAAACAAAAAATTAAAAAAGAAAGTAAGAAAAGAAAAGAAAAAGGAAAGGAAAGGAAAGGAAAGGAAAGGGAAAGGAAATAAAAGAAAAGAGAAAAGAAAAGAAAAGAAAAGAAAAGAAAAGAAAAGAAAAGAAAAGAAAAGAAAAGAAAAGAAAAATAACACACCAAGTGAAATAGAGCACCAAGGAATACCCAGGTATTCCAACAGAGTCTACACCATCAGAGGGTGTGCTCAAAGTGAGCAACAGACCTACTTCCCGCACTTCCACATCTTCGGGCCCCATGCCTGCCCAAAAGGGGACCAGAGTTTTGCCACTCTCTCTTGGTCACCCAGTATTGGCACCAGAATTTCTGGCGGGAAAGGGTAGCAATTACCCCACAGCTGCCTTTGTTTAGCAAGTACACTGTGTGTACCTAGATAACGGGCAAGAAGAAACCTCCCCTGACAGCAGGGAGTGGTCTAGCTCGATGGGTGTCGCCTTGGTGTTGTTACAAGCTGACACTATCCACAGCCAGGCCGTGGTGTTCCCCCATTGAACGTAAACAATTTTGTAGTAGATCAACATTGGACAAGGCCACTCTATGACTGTAATGAAGACAAAATCCAGATGACTCCATAATCATGTCTCAACACAGACAAAACATGAACCTGGTCCAAACCACAAAAGGGACCAGACATCCTCATATCCTGGCTAATGAGTGACTGCTCCTTCTTCACAAATCCCTACTTTAGCCTTTATTATTTCCCCTACCATATAGACAAGATATTTGAAGATATTTGAATGTATCGTTACAGGCTGAATTGTGGCTCCCCAAAAAAATCAGATGTTGAAGCCAATACCCTGGTACCTCAGAATGTGACTGTTTGTTGTTGTTTTTTTCTTAAGGTTTATTCACTTTTGAGAAACAGAGATAGAGCATGAGCAGGGGAGGGGCAGAGAGAGAGGGAGACACGGAACGTGAAGCAGGCTCCAGGTTCTGAGCTGTCAGCACGGAGCCCGACGCGGGGCTCAAACCCGCACACCATGAGATCATGACAGGCTTAAGCATCTGAACCACCCAGGCGTCCCATAATGTGACTGTATGTGGAGATAGGGTCTTTAAAGAAGTGATTAAGTTAAAATGAGGCTATTACTATAGGCCCAACTCTGATCTGACTGCTGTCTCTGTAAAAGGAGGAAATTTAGACACACAACAGGGACACCAAGAGCACTGAGGCACGGAGGGACAAACATGTGAGGACACAGCAAGAAGGCAGCCCTCTGCCAACCAAGGAAAGAGGCTCAAGAGAAAACACATTCATTGACACCTTGATTTGAACCTCCAGGCCTCCAGACCTGCGAGAAAATAAATTTCTGTTGTCTAAGCCACCGAGTCTGTGGTATTTTGTTATGGTAACCCGAGCAAGTTAATAGAGATGCCCAATCGGAATGAGACCCAATTCCTCAGAACACCCAACCCAGAGCTAAGCCCTGCTTCCTTGAACCTTCCCCCAAATCACCTAAGGAAACGAGTCAAACTGTAAAACAAGCCCTCCCAGTACCTTCTCACTGAGATGTCCCAAGGTATGAGCTCTTCCTCTCTGCAAAGAGCAGTAAGTACATCTAATTCACCTTCAGGTGTGTCCCTGGTGGCCTTTGGCTTTTGGCACTGATACCTGTCTGTCTACTTGGGGCGACTTTGGCCAGCCCCTAAGCCATCCCTTGTGCTTCCAATGGTCTTACATCAGACCTTGCATGGAGAGAAGTTCTCCTTATGTTGACACGTTTTTACTCTCTTCCCCTGTGCCTGCTCTCCTGCCCACCCCCCTCCCCACATGCCACATGGGTAAGGCTGCGCTGAGGTGAACGGTACCTTGCTCCTGGGAGCCTGGTGCAAAACCGCTGTCTGTGTGAATGATTCCTGACAGAAAGCACGTAACAGCATGTCAGGATGAACTGAGGAGAGTGATGGAGCTAGCCTCTGGTCACTGTTCAGCTGGCTTCTGGCTTCCTCCTGACCCAGATCATGCAAGCAGAGAGAAAAAGCTGAATTGTTGGATGTCCATGAGAATTTGGTTTTTTTTAGAGAAGGAAGAAAGAAGAAGAAACTGGAGACAAGGAAACTGCAGAAGACTCCCGGGCAGAGAAAAGAGAAACACAGCAGAGATGTTGACTGGGGAATTTTTATTGTATTTTACTATTCATAAGTAATGAAAATTTCAAGAAATTTTTCATGAAATTAAAATTACACATCAATCTTTCAGAGGTGGGTTTTGGGGCCTCTGATAGTGTAGCATTTGGCTTCAAGGAGGCCTGGGGAAGAGAGACTTCCAAAGGGGAACCATCACACATGTGACTAAATGTGTAATTTTTACTGTGATTCTAAAGTAGACAAAAGTGTGCACGTTTTTAAAAATGACCTGAATGATCAGGGAGTTTTTATTTATTTTTATTTTTTTAAGGTTTGTTTATTTACTTTTGGGGGGTGGGGAGGGGCAGAGAGAGAAGGAGAAAGAGAATCCCAAGCAGGCTCCATTCTGTCAGCTTAGAGCCCGACTTGGGCCTCGATCCCACCAACCACAAGATCACAACCCGAGCCAAAACCAAGAGTCAGAGGCTCAACCAACTGAGATACCTCGGTGCCCCAACTGAGGAGTTTTTCTAGGACAGTTTGCTGATTGTTCTCTGGAAACACTAAAAAGCAGTAACTTGCTATCCAATAGGCGTTTGGTATGTGTCATTTTTTGTCCTTACTGATTCCTGCATCCCTTCTAGAGATACTGCTACATTCATTTATTCAACACACTTACTAAGTACCTGAGCCACCCAGGGCCCAGTGAGGAGTTTAGAATGATGACTACAACAGAGAGGACACCTGGGCCTGTGGAGCTTCCTAGGCGGCCCTGTTCTTACCCCTGGTTGCACACTAGAATCACCTGGGGAACTTTTAAAACAACCGAAGCCCAGGCCCCATTGGTGGTTAGTTAACTTGGAATCTCAGGGGCATGTGGCCCAGCACCAGCATTTTAAAAGCAGCTCTGGTAATTCTTGTATGCAGTCAGAATTAACAGACGACTGACAAAAAGAAAATCACGAGGTGGTAAGATGTGTACAACAACACAGCCCATAACCGAGCCCATCATTCCAGGGAGGGTTTCCCAGTGGACTGTTGTCTAAACAGAGACATAAAATTTGAGCTTGAGTTAGGGAACAGAATTCCACAGTTCAGAAGAGGGAACAGTATAGGCAAAGTCCCTGAGGCACAAGAGAGAGTTAGCTAAGTTCACAGAATTTAGTCTGATTGACACAGAGACCCAAGCAGAAAAGGGTGGGAAAGGGAGAGATGAGCAGGGACCAGAAGGTGAAGAATTTGTGAGCTGGGCTGAGGAGTTCGGTGCCTGACTGAGAGGCACTACAGAGCCATCCAAGCGTTTTAAAGTTTATTTTGAGAGAGAGAGAGAGAGAGAGAGAGAGAATCCCAAGCAGACCCCACACTGTCAGCAGTGAGCCGTGCAAGCATGTTAAGCAGAGGAGTTACACAATCAAATGTACGTTTCAGCACGGAGGAGAGCTGGAGGGAGCCAGGGTACAAATGGTAAGACCCGTTCGGAGACACGATGGGACCTGGGCTTGGTTCTGGCAGGGGACAAAGAGAAGAGAAGTGACACTGAGGAAGTGAAACCCACCCAGTTCGGTGGTTGATTGGATGTGGGAGAGAGGAGGAACAAGAAACTGTGGGGAATTAGTGCCCAGAAAAGACCAGACCACACCCTCTGGCCTCTGCTCTGTAGCCACAGTAATAAGGAGGGACTGAACACCCACGGACCCAAACGCCAGAAGTGTTCTGATGGCCCTTCATGCAGCAAGAACAACAGGGGAAGAGAGGATCCTCTCTCTGGTTTCCTCCATGCTCAGCAACGCCAGCTTCTAGATCCTCCCAGCCTCCCCCTGAAGTCTCCCTGAGATTCCCCAGCCTTCCCAGACACCATCAGAGTCTTAATGCCTCAGGTAGTTTCCCTTTGGCCTGAGACTGTGGAAAAGCAAGACAGAGCCAGCTCATCTCATTCCTGCCACTTATTAGCCATGTCACCTTAGGCAAGTCATATGACCTCTCTAAACTTCAGCTTCTTCATCTGCAAAATGGGAATAATAATACTTATCTTGCAGAGATGTCGTAAAAATTAAAACCAATATAACATATGAGGAGCCAAGCCAGAAATATAAAGCTGAAGATAGATAATACTCATAATACAGGAAAGCTCTTAAGTTTTAAAAAGAAAGAAAAGGACATCAACCTAGTTAGAAAATCTGCAAAGATCATAAAAAGGCAAAAGAAACAAAGGGAAGGGGGGAAGGAGAAAACAGGACAAGGAAAGAGAAGGAACAATATACTAGTCCATAAACAAAAAGATCCTCACTAGCTAATCCAATAAAAGCAAATTAATTCTGGAGAAGGATGCTGATGTTGGTTGCACAACAGTGTGAATATACTTAATGCCACCAAAGTGTACACTTAAAATGATTAAAATGGTAAATGTTAGGTATATTTCACCACAATTTAAAAAATAGAATAAATATCCTTTTAATAAAGGAAACTAAAACAACTAGGTGCAATTTTTACCTCTCAAACTGACAACAATAAAAGCATGGCAATATCCAGTAGGAATGGAAATAAAACCTTTTTGTAACACAGTTTGGCAACATTTAAAATGTGCATGCCCTTTGACCTAGAAATTCCACTGTAGGGATCTGTCCCAAGGAAATATTGACACATATGTGAAAACACACACACACACACACACACACACACACACACACACACACACACACAGTTTGGGAATCACCAAGCTAGGTTCACTGAAGCATTATCACAGTGAAAAATATCAAACAATCCTTGTAATGAAAAGATACATGCCCAGTTGAGGGAATAAGGCACATTTTTATGTTCTGGAATGGAAGAACACACACCAAACTGACAACTTCTCTAGGGAGAGAGTGGGATTGGTGTGGGTGGGGGAGGGAAGGAAAGAGGGTCTTTTGTTTTTACTCATTATGCTTCTGTGTTGCTGATGTTTTTAATGTTTATTTATTTTTGAGAGAGAGAGAGAGGGAGCACGCACGCCAGGGAGGTGCAGGGAGAAAGGGGGGCAGGGGATCCCAAGCAGGAGCCCTGCGGGGCTTAAACTCAAGAGCAGTGAGATCATGACCTGAGCTGAAGTCCGATGCTTAACCAACTGAGCCACCCAAGCACCTCCTATTGCTAATTTTTTTTAACAAAAATCACAACTTCTATAATGTCTTTAATGTCATGATTTTTTTTTTTTAACTGAATGCCTCCTGAGAACGTATTCTCTGACTAGCCCAGTTGAGAGTGTGCCTTGCACTCCAAACCCAACAATCTATTCCTTCTTCCTACCAGCTACCCAGCTCTTCACAGCATGGCCAAATGCCATTTTTTAAAAAATGTTTATTTACTTATTTTGAGAAAGAGAGAGAGGGAGGGGCAGAGAGAGGGGGAGAGCGAGAATCCCAAGCAGGCTCCATGCTGTTAGTGCAGAGCCCCATGCAGGGCTTGATCTCATGAACCGTGAGACCATGACCTGAGCCGAAATCAAGAGTCAGACGCTTAGCCGACTGAGTCACGCAGGTGCCCCCCAAATGCCATTTTTTATGAACATTCAGAGAATAATGCAGTGAAGAAAATCAGTGCTGACGAAACCATCGGGATTATCATTCTTGTTCTTCCAATCTGTTTGTTAGGAGCAGTGGCCTGGAGTGCTGCTGGCCTGGCCGGTCTCTGAGAGATGCAATGCGCAGCCAGCAGCCCCAGCCACCATCTCTCCGCTGACTGTCTGCTGTGACCCCCATCTGGCCCCTGAAACCCCACCGGCCTTTGGAATGCCGCCCTGGCATCTGGCAACTGATACTTTTATGACCGAGTGGGGAGGCATCTCCGTTTCTGCTTCTTTCATTCCTTGCCAGAGGGCTGTTGTTTTTTGGGATAGTAAGTTCTTTTTGCCACATGAATGGCAATTCATATGGGGCCTGGCCTCACAGACTAACGTCAGTAGCCTCAGTAAGGGAGAATCTCGGCCCAGATCCCCTCCCACCAGCAAGCCATAAGCCATCCTGGCCAGAGGGTCAGAGATCTGCTTTCTTTCTTCCTGAGGTCCCTGTGGCACCTCCTTGTGGGCCTAGAAATTCTAGCCCAAGAGCAGCTTTTCACCAAGTGTGCATGCACACACTTACTCCAAGAAGATCTAGGCCTACAGAGAAAAATGTATTTTATACTCTCCCAGAAATGAGGCATCACTAAAATTATTTTTTCCAGTTGGTCCTTGTATACATACATGCGCAACTTTTTAAAAATACATTTTGGCTAAAATCAACAACACAAAACAACAGGTGTTGTCAAGGATGTGGAGAAAGGGGAACCCTCTTACACTGTTGATGGGAATGCAAATTGGTGCAGCCACTGGGGAAAACAGTATGGAGGTTCCTCAAAAAGTTAAAAATAAAACTACCCTATGATCTAGCAATTACACTGCTAGGTATTTACCCAAAGAATACAAAAAAAAAAAAAAAAAAAAAACACCAATTCAGGGGCACGTGGGGGTGTTAATCTGTTCAGCATCTGACTCCTGATTTGGGCTCAGGTCATGATCTCATAGTTCATGAGGTCAAGCCCCACATAGGGGCTGTCAGTGCAGAGTCTGCTTGGGATTCTCTGTCTCCCTCTCTCTCCGCCCCTCTCCACTCACTCTCTTTCAAAAATAAATGAACGTTTTTTAAAAACCACTGATTCAAAGGGATACACACACCCCGATGTTTATAGCAGCATTCTCTGCAATAGCCAAATGATGGAAACAACCCAAGTGTCCATCAACGGATGAGTGGATAAAGAATATTTGCCATATATATACAATAAGGAATATTACTCGGCCGTATAAAGGAACAAAATCTTGCCATTTGCAATGATGTGGATGGAGCTAGAGAGTATAATGCTACGCAAAATCAGTCAGAAAAAGACAAATACCATATGATTTCACTCATATGTGGAGTTTAAGAAACAAAACAAATGAGCAAAGGGGAAAAAGAGAGAGAGGAAATCAAGAAGCAGACTTCAAGAACAAACGGATGGTTACCAAAAGGGGCTGGGGGTGGGAGAAATGAGTGATGGGAATTAAGGAGCTCACTTGTGATGAGCACCGTGAGATGTGCGGAAGCGTCGAATCGCTATGCTGTACACCCAAAACTAATATTACACTGTATGTTAACTCACTGGAATTTAAATAAAAGCTTTTCTTAAAAAAGAAAAATACATGTTGGGCTTCATACTTGATATTTTCCCGTAAAATAACTGCCATGGATATGCCAGACACTCAACGCCCCCAACTATCAGGGGCCAGCCTGCTCACGGCACTTGCTGGGAAATCAGAGCTCAGCCCAGGGAGGCTAAGTCACTTGCTGGGGTCATACGTGCACTAGGGGCTGGATTCAAACTCACACATTCTAACTTCAGAATCCAGACTTTCACCCACTTCCTTATACCTCCTCCTCTCATTACCAGCTAACATTTTCTTTAAGGAGATAAGCTCGTTTACATTTTCTATTAAGGAGGTTTCTTTTTCTTTTTAACATACACAAAAGAAGGGAGGACAATGAACCTGCATATAGGTATCACCCAGCTTTTGAAGACACATTAACATTTCCATAACCAGCGTTCCAGGGAAGAGTTTGGGAATTACAGTCCTAGGTCAACGTGAGTAACTCTTCCAGAACTTCATCAGAACATGCTAAGGCCGGTACAGGTGGTGCCCAGGAGAGAGCAGGCCAGACCCACAGAGGAAGCAGACAGTAGATAAGAGGGAAGCATGTGTGTCATAAAAGTCAGGGGTGGGGGGTGTGGGGAGTGGAGCAGAAACTCAGACTTCCTGAGGGCTGCTGGCAGTAGTCGACTTCCAGCCCGAAGGTATTCTTACTCTAAATCCCCTGTGATGGACACTGAGAGGCACTGCCCACATCCTCCTTACTGCCCCAGCTGGCTAGGGCACTGTCGACAGACAGGTGCCAGGCCTTCAGTATTGTCTCAGGCTCAGAGAACCACCTCGCCCTTCTGAAGGCCATCTCAGTCCATCTTGGGACAACTCTAGTTCCAGAGGTCCCCTAGGGTGTTAGGGTTACTGAGGCTGTCCAAGCTTGACTTCTCGCTCTGCCCATCTCACTTTCTTCCTCCCCCCTCCATAGGAGTTCATCCTAGGGCATTCCTTAATAAATATCCTGCACGTGAAATCAGCTCAGAGTCTGCTTCCCTGGAAATGCAACCCAAAACACCCCCCTTCGTTTAAGGAAGTCCCAGTGACGTGCAATCTAAAGAGCACAGTTAACACCATCACCCAAGGGTCACCATATTGAGGCTGTGATGGTTACCATGGCCCATTCACAAAAAATGTACTGACATTGGGACAGAAGAAAGACAAAAAAATGGGACAGACTTCTCCATTGTATGTGTCCAGGGAATATGCCCGTGGGGCAGGGGTACAGCCTTCTCTATTTCTCTGGGAGTACTTGGGATCCCACTCCAGCACATTAAAGGGAACTCGGTCTCTTCCTGCTCAACGTCCATGCAACCCCTCTGGGAGAAACACTTAGTCTTTGGGGGTTTGTTCTCTTTCCTTCTCTCCCAAGGAGATCCCAGACCCAGAAGCTAACCTGGCCCTGCCCATGAAGCACCGGCTGCTGGTGTAACTCAGGGTCTGTTTTTTGGCTGATCTTCCTGACTTTGCAGATTAACTAAGATCTGACTTCCACTTTCCTTACATCTCTGGGTTGGGCAGCCTTCCCTGGGATCCTCTTCATAGGGCCAGTTCACCCGTACTGTGGTGACACCCTCACCCCTGCAAACTTATCAGCCAACCTCTCAGAAAACTTCTATATTTGTCCTGGGATTCAAGGGAGATTCCTGGACGCCTTAAACTCTGTGAGCAAGTCATAAGGACTGTGTGCTCTCTAAAGCCAAGCTGGTAGGTCTCTGTGATGACTTTTTTGATGTGTCATCTTGGCTAGGCTACAGTGCCCAGCTATTTATTATACTACATAAATATATAGTACATACTGTAAACTATGCTATATATATATATACACACACATATGCCCGGTGGTTTGATAAATGTTATGAAAAAATAATCAAGCTGGGTGAGGTTCTGGATACATAGGGAGGAACATTTAGCACAGAGCCTAGCACATAGTGTTAGTTATTTCTGCCAATGTCACAATGTCACCCAAGCCAGCTGGAGACCTCTCTCTGTCACCCACTACATCATATCATCATATCCACCAACTGCTTATTGTCTATGGTGATTAACTCTCAAATTTTTCAGCTTCTTCTCCCCACTGCCACTCTGACTCCGACCCTCATTATCTCTTACCTGGATCATAGTAACAATCTCCTAACTAACCTCCCTGCATCTGTGAAACCCATCAACAATGTGATAAGAGCAAACACATGCCTGGCCTTCGCTACGTGCCGGGTGCTGTTCTAAACACTTTGCATTCCTAAGACGTGTGTACTATTGTTGTCGTCCCATTTTACAGATGAGGATGCAGAGGCACAGAGGGGCTAAGGCAGGACACCCCCTATTGTCCCTCTTTGCTTCTTCCTTGTTCCTCCCTGCCTTGCTTCTGCTGAGATTTACACCAACGTAGCCTCTAACCCCGTCTCTGCCACTTAGGACCATAAGACCTTGAGCAAGTTCCTTTAGTTCTGTCTTCATCAGCTTGGGCGGCTACAATAAAGCACCACTGACTAGGTGGTTTAAACCACAGACATTTATTTCTCACAATCCTAGAGGCTGGAAAATCCGAGATCAAGGTGCCAGCAGTTTCAGCTTTTGGTGAGGGCCCTCTTCCTGGTTTGTAGACCAGGCTTGGAGCACCTTCTCACTGTACACTCACATGGCCTTTCCTCATGGCATATGTGGAGAGGAAGTGAGACAGCCCTCCTCTCTCTTCCTCATTTTATAAGAGCGCTAATCCCATCATGACAGTCTCCCCCCCCCCCATGACATCATCTAAACCTAATTACCTCCTAAAGGCCCCACCTCCTAATACCATCACACTGGGAGTTAGGGCTCTCATATATGTATTTTTCAGGGACACAAACATTCAGTCCATAACAAGGTCCCCAGGCCTTCATTTCCTCGTCAGTAAAATGAAGGCAATAATACTTGCTCCCAGGGTTATAATGGCTCAACAACCCGGTTGTAGTTGTGGTTGAAATTACTATTGTTGAGATAGCCCAAGTAAAGCATATAGCACCTGGCCCACCACACAGTCAAGATAAAGATCCCATGAATGTCAGCTATTATTCTTCATGGCATTACACACTCAGCTCAAATGTCCACAGCCATGTGGATCACCCTATCCCACTACTGAATGTGGTGTCGACTTGTCCTGTTATACCCATCATACAGCATCACATCTATTTATTCATGTGTCTATTTCCCCTTACAGACCATGAACAGCTCACGGTCAGGTGTCAGGACGCCCTGGAATCCCTGGCACCTGGCCTGGCACTCAGCACCTGACAGGCACCCAGGAGATGCTTGTTGAATAAACACATGAGCACATGAATGAACGAGCCATGTCAAGTGCAACTCGGACTCCCAGCTGAAAGCTCCCTGGTTCACTCGACTGGTCAAAAGTATTGGTACATGCTTTGGGGACAAGAACGCAATGGGCTAAACTCAGCACCTGTACTGACGTGTGAGTTAAATGTTGATGAGTGTTATGGGCTGAATTGTGTCTCCTCAAGTGTCATGTGTCACCAACCCCCATACCTCAGAATATAGTTGTATTTGGAGAAACGGCCTTTAAAGAGATGATTACACTAAAATCAGGCTCTTAGGGTGGAGCCCTATTCCAGTCTGACTGGTGTCCCTTTAAGAAGAGGAAATATGACCACACCGAGAGACAGGATGTGCATGCACCATGTAAGGAGACAGCGAGAAGGCGGCCATCTGCAAGCCAAGGAGAGAGAAGAAAGCAAACCTGCCCATGTCTTGAATTTGCCCAGGTCTGGAACTGCGAGAAAATAAATTTCTGTTGTTTAAGCCACCCAGTCTGTGGTATGCGGCATTTTGTTACGGCAGCCAATAGAGTGGGGAAGTCCCAGTCCCGACTTTCATCTGTGGGAACCTCCCCTAACTTCCTGGCAAACATTTTCCAATCAGTTCCAGACATCATCTGATCTTAATTTCAGAACTGGCATTTTCCTCCATCCGTTATCACCGTCCCTTCAAGATGACCCTGTCCTTCAACATTTCCAGAAACCCTTTTAGAAGCATTAATATTCAGCTCAGGAGCATTTATTGGGGAGCATGGCATGATAACAATAGAACCAGCTCAGAAAATACTACAGAGAGGTAATTAGCATGGTGCAGGGAAATTATAAAAAGAAACCAAAGTAGTTGAACCACTCCCCTTCACACAATACATCTCACCTACAAAATGCTTTCAGCTACTTGGTCTCACAGATCCTCGTGACAGCTCAATTACTATCTCCATTTCTTAGACGAGGAAATTGAAGTTCAGAGAAGCCATGTGACTGTCCAAAGGCCCAGGGCTGGTAGGGAATGGTGCCAGTGCTTGGACCCAGGTCTCCTGACCCTATGTGCCATGTGAGGTGCTTCAGAAAAATGTCTTCACTTTCATTAGAGAAGAGGGGGTTTGCATGAAAGCACACATCCACCACCATCCTTTCCAGAGGTGCAGTGATAGTAAGTTAAACCTTTCTTTCCACTTGCCGGTTATAAATTATTGCTCCTTCCCCAGTGAGCTTGTAATTGTCTCTTTATAAGGCTTGATTGGGGGAAGCTTAGTAATCTGGCTCCAAGCCAAAGAGTAACACATGGCATAAAGGAGACAGAAAAAGAATATGAATTCTGAAATGAGCAAATTAACCAGAAAGGAAATGGCAATTTTGCATATTCTTGAAGGAGGAAGATAAAAAATGTAGTATGCAAGAAGGGGCCAGTTTTCTGGAAATTATGCAAACTAAAAAGAAGTCAGAAATGAATGAAAATTGGTCAAAAACGACAAAGAAACAGTCAGAATTTATCCCACACAGACACTTGCACAGATTTTGTTTGAATTCATTGGCAGCATTGCTTACAGGTGTCCCTTCCATACACCCAGGCAAGAGGGGCTGGCACTCTAGACGACCCCCTCTGCACACACGAACACCATGCAGACCTGGGCATGGGCTTCCTCTGTATTCTGGAGGCAAAGGGTGACTATACCTCAACGCCAGAGAGGTTTCTAGGCTGTGTTGCTGCCAGCACCAACGATGAAATGCTTCTGAGTTTAGGGATGACTGGGGAGACAGAAGCACTTACCTCAGCGCTTCTGTCACTCAAACCTTTTCTCTCACGGATTCTTATAAAAACCAGGATTTCCAGGAGTACCAAGTGCCCATCTTCTCACTCCTTTTCCTGTTCCAGTCTGTGGCTCCAAAAGCTAGCGCCGAAATTCTGGTAGCTACAGGAATTATTCACAAATTAGCACAGTGTTCCCAACACGTGCATTGTATGGCAGCTGAGAAATATTTCACAATTAGTAAATAGCTCATATTATTCTTATACCTGTACATACGTAGATAACACATATGAAGCAATATACAGATTCTTTATATTGTTCACAAGATAGACATTGAAGACACTTTAAATTTTATAAAAATTATTCATCACATTTAACTGCATAGCCAATAGTTTAATTAAATATTTTATTTTTAAATAATGCTGGTTTGGGGCGCCTGTCTTGTTCAGTCAGTAGAGCATCCAACTCTTGATCTCAGGGTCATGAGTTCAAGCCCCACATTGGGCATGGAGCCTACTTAAAATAAAATAAAATTAAAATAAAATAAAATAAAATAAAATAAAATAAAATAAATAAAAAATAATGCTGGCTTACAATTTTGAAATTCATTAATAATTATTTGTACTTCACTTTCGAATACTAGATAATATTTTAAGAGAAAATATCGTTTAAAATATATATGAACATCTTAACATTTTAAAATTAACTGATACCTTTTATGAAAACAGCCAATCTTCATTTCTCATGGATTCCCTATTGGAGAATTCACTTACTTGTTAAAATTCATTTGTAACCCCCAAATCAATATCCCGTGTGATAATACATTATCTTTTGTGAAAATAAAAGAATATATGTGCGCACATATGTAATGCCAGCATCTCTGAAAGAGTGCACAAAAGACCAGTAGCAGGGATTGCTCCCAAGGAAGGAAATGGGAGATTCGGGGCTTGGAGGTGGGAGAGAGATGTGCCCCAGTTTACTGGTGTGCCCCAGTTTACTCTACATAACAAATCATCCCCCAAAACTCAGTGGTTTAAAACGACATCCAGGTATGAGAGTCACAATTTCTGTTGGCTAGGAAATCCGACAGCGCTTGACAGGGATGGCCGATCCCTGCTCCATGGTGTCCGCAGTCTTTACTCTTACACTGGCTCTATTTGATTCCACCAACATTTTAGGTTTCTTTCAAATCCATGTCGTCCGCTAGACTGTATGATCCTTAGGACAGGAACTACAGCTTACTCGTCTCTATATCACACGCAGGATGTAGCACAGATACTCACACAAATCTCGATGGACTTAATGGAGAAACAAGAATACATGTTCTTATTTTCTCTGTAATCCTTCTATTCATCATTTCCTAATCCCAGGTATGACCCGTACCTCCTCATTATCTAATACCATGCCCTAGAGACGAAAAATTCACAACCTAAGGAACAAAGCCTCATTTGTTCTTAGGTATAATTTTCTTGCATCAGAGTGACTCTTCAAAGAGTTTTATCAACATGGAACACTGGTGCCATAGACTGAATGTTTGGGTCCTCATCTCCAAGATGATGGTATTAGGAGGTGGGCCTTTGGGAGGTGATCAGGTCATGAAGGTGGGGCCCTCATGAATGGGATTCATGTCCATATAAAAGAGACCCCAGAGAGCTGCCTTTCCCCTTCTACTAGGTGAGGACACAGTGAGAAGATGGCCGGTTAGGAACCAGGAAACACATCCTGACTAGACACTGAACCTGCCAGCAGCTTGGACTGTCCCGCCTCCAGAATAGTGAGAGATAAATTTCTATTGTTTATAAGCTACTCAGTCTATAGTATTCTGTCATGTCAGCCCTCATGACTAAGACAAAAGGTGTAGACAATAAAGGATTGAACACATTAGCAAGCACTGGTGCACAGAGCAAACTTTACGCACAGATGGGTGGCAGGCAAAATCCAGGACCTCAAGGCTTTCCACTGAGATCTATACCAAGCAGGGAGGGAAAAGAAAAAAGAAAAAAAAAACTTCTTTATCATTTAAAAGAAAGAAAAACACAGAGGATAGATTATCCTGCCAAAAGACACAAGTGGTATTATCTTAATAACTAACAACAAAATCCCACTGAGGAAGGAACTATCTTTGGGGAAATATTTCCATCAGTTGCATGCAGTAGAAAGGGAGACCCAAAAATTTCCTTTTAGCAAGAACCAGGGTAGCAAAGAACAAGTACACTGTTCCACTGGAAAGAAAGAAGGGACTTTGGTATTTCTCAATGGAAAGAATAAAGAGGAAGGAGGGAATCAGAAAATGGAAATGAGGAGATAGTGAGATAGTGTGAGTTACCAGCTAACTAGAAAAAGACCCCAATGTACCAAAAGGGCTTTCAGGATTCAGAATATATCAACAAAGGGGTGCCTAGGTGGCTCAGTTGGTTGAGCATCTAACTTTGGCTCAGGTCATGATCCTGCGGTTCAGGGGTTTGAGCCCCGCGTCGAGCCCTGTGTTGACAGCTCAGAGCCTGGAGCCTGCTTTAGATTCTGTGTCTCCCTCTCTCTCTGCCCCTGCCCTGCTTGCTCTCTGTCTCTACCTCTCTCTCTCTCAGAAATAAACATTAATATATATATATATATATATATATATATATATATATATATATATAATCATTAAAAATACAGGTTTGTCCCTCTCCTTCACCCACAAACCTTTGGTAAAAATTGTACTGCACAGACCAGCCTTATTTTTACAGTTGCTTTGAAGAAAGAAATGAAAGCCAAGGGCTGGCCCTGTTTGGATGGGATCACTGTGGAGACACAAAAATTCAGAGACCAGAAATAACCATAAGAATATTCAGAGAAACCATGGGAAAGCATCAGACAGGAGTTGGAATCATTCTTATCTAGATCTTTTTCAGACACCAGAAGACATCTAGGTTAAACATAAAATTTCAGGAACATCTGAGAAGGAGATGTTCTAAATTCTCCTTAAATTCTCTCTAAAGGAGAATTTAGAAGTTAAAGAGATGATTTGAGAATAATGGACGCTAAGCCACTGATTGAAATTATCCCCCTACAGCAGAGTTTGAACTGCTGGACACAACCAGTTAGTGGATGATAAAATCAAGTTAGTAGGTCACAATCATATTTTTAATGAAATAATAAAATAAAAAGGAATAGTTCGACACCAGTGGCCATTAGGGAAACGCAAATTAAAACCTTGATGAGAGGCACCTGGCTGGCTCAATCAGAAGAACATGCGACTCTTGATCTTGGGGTCATGAGTTTGAGCCCCATGCTGGGTGCAGAGATTGCTTAAATAAATAAAACTTAAAAAGAAAAAAACCTTGATGAAATAACTCCATGCCTATTAGAACAGATAAAATTAAAAATAGTGGCAATACCAAATACTGGTAAGAATGCTAAGAAACTGAATTTCCTATAAATTGCTAGTGGGAATATAAAATAATATCACCACTCTGAAAATTTCTTGGCTATTTCTTTTTCTTTCTTTCTTTTCTTTCTTTCTTTCTTTCTTTCTTTCTTTCTTTCTTTCTTTCTTTCTTTCCTTCCTTCCTTCCTTCCTTCCTTCCTTCCTTCCTTCCTTCAAGAGAAAGAGAGAGCAGGGGAAAGGGGCTGAGGAAGAGGGGCAGAGGGACACAGAGAGAGAATCCTAAGCAGGCTTCATCCTCAGCGCAGAGCCCAACACCGGACTTGATTCCACAACCCTGGGATCATGACCTGACCTGAAATCAAGAGTCAGATGCTCAACTGACTGAGCCATGCAGGCCCCTGAGCAATTTCTTACAAAACTAAAATGCACTTACCCTATGACCCAGCAAACACTTCCCTAGACATTATCCAAGAGAAATGAAAACTTATGTCCACACGCACCAAAAAATGTACACAAATGTTCACAGCAGTGTTATTTTTAATAGCTGAAAACTGCAGTCAAATGGCCTTCAGTAAGGGGTACATTCATGCCACGGAATACCACTCAGAAATAATAAGGACTGAACTTGTGGTACACTCCACAATTTGAATGGATCCCAAGGGCCTCGTGCTCAGTGAGAAAAGCCAATCTCAAAAGACAAAATTTTAGAGACAGAGGATAGATTGTGTTTGCCAGGGGCTATGAGTCGGGGAAGAGTGGGGGTAGGTGACCCTATAAAGGTGTAGCACAAGGGATTTCCCTTTGTGGTGATGGAATACGTCTGTATCTGGATTGTAGTGGTTGTACAACTCTGTACATGGGATAAAATTGCAGAGAAATACACACACACACACACACACACACACACACACACACACTGCACATAATAAACTGGTGAAATCTAGAAAGGTCTGCAGATTGTACCATTGTCAGTTGCCTGGTTTTGATGCTGCACTATAGTCATACACGATGTTACCATTGAGTACACAGGGGACCTCAGTTGTACCATCTTTGCAACTTTCCATGAGTCTATAATTATTTCCAAATGAAAATGCTTTAAAAAATGAAAATGAATACAACAGAGAAGCTTAGAATATATCACTCATAGTGAAAGTGAATATTGTTCTAGAGAACTTCTGTTTCATTTGTGTGCGCTCATGTGAATACCATATCACAGTGTGAAGTGTACTTAATGCACTTCTTGGGGAGGGAGTCAATCATCAAGGTCAAAAACGATTTGAAAACCGTTGCTTTATAGCAAGCTTGGAAGACTTAAAGACCTAAAGGGGGAAGGTAGAGCACGTGAGGAAGTAAAATCGGCCTGGCTCATGAAGACTGTCTCATCCTTCCCATATACCATAGTTCTTACTACGGCAGGCTTCCTAATGATATAAATATTCTTTACTTCCACAGACAAATAAGCTCTTTCTTAATTTTTTTAACTACATGGTACTCTTGACCTATCTGTTCTCCCCACTTTTGATAGTGAATGAGTTTGTCTCTTGCTGACTAACAAATTATTCCTAACCCTGGCAGCATAAAACAGCAAACACTTACTATCTCACAGTTTCTGGGAATGGCTTGGCTGGGAGGTTCTGGCTCAGGGTGTCCCAGAAGGTTACAGTCAAATTGTCACCCAGAGCTGCAGCCATCTGAAGACTCACCTGGGGCCGGAGGACTTGCTTCCAAACTCGCTTGTTGATAGCCTCAGCTCCTCACTGGCTGTTGGCCACAAACTGGCGCTCCCTCACTCCGTGGTCCTCTCCGTAGAACTGCTCACAACATGGCAGCTGGCTTCCCCCAGAACGAGAGACCCAAGAGAAAGAAAGAGAAAGCCAGGCACCAGAATGGAAATTATAGTCTTTTATAACTCAACTTCAGTCTAACTCATAACTTAACTATCTCCTCTGCCGTATAACATTGGTCACACAGACCCATCCTGGTACAATAGAGGAGAGGACTTTACAAGGGTGGGAACAAAAGGCAGGATCACTGGGGACCATCTTAAAAGCTGACTTCCATAGAGAGAGGCCTGGGAACAAGAAATATTTCTCCACTGGGAGCAAAACACCTGTACAGATAGGATAAACGACAACTGACACTGGTCTCCATGCAGGGAAGACATTAGGGACTGGTAGAGAATCAGTAAAGTGAAGACAACATGCCCCATTTCAAGGGTGCAGCTGTTAATCACAATGCTGTCATGAGAAGATCTACATCTTAAAGTGGAAATCTTCCCATGTGAAATTTAATGCGGCCAAACAAAATACACATGCCAGCTGGATCCAGACTGCTGGTTTGCAAACACTGCTGCGAGATCAAGGCAAAAGTGCCACGGGTAAGGGGCGCCTGGGTGGCTCAGTCGGTTAAGCGTCCGACTTCGGCTCAGGTCATGATCTCACGGTCCGCGAGTTTGAGCCCCGCATCAGGCTCTGTGCTGACAGCTCAGAGCCTGGAGCCTGTTTCAGATTCTGTGTCTCCCTCTCTCTCTGACCTCCCCCCATTCATGCTCTGTCTCTCTCTGTCTCAAAAATAAATAAACGTTAAAAAAAAAAAAGAAATTAAAAAAAAAAAGTGCCATGGGTAAGAGCTCAGGGTTCGGAATCAGCCAGACCTGGGTTCAAATTTCAACAACACTAATTACCTGCTGTGTGACCTTGCCCAAGTCAAAGATCCTCTGCTGTAAAGCAGAAATGATCAAAACAGGATTAAGTGAGATGATACCTGTAAAAGTCCTTAGCACAAGGCTTGGAACACAACAGCCACTCGATAATGTTAGTTGCCATCATCACTGCTATTCTAGCACCAGAAATGAAAACTGGAGCCATACTATTCGCACTCGCACTCTGGCTGTTAGCCACCTGGGTGAGCTAAGCAGCTGCCAAGCTTTATTTAGGGGTTCATCCACACATCTACAGAGCAGAACAATCTACAGAGCTGAACCTCAAAGGCCCGCTTTACATTCTTCACAATTTTATCTCAGGTCCTTAAATTCCATGACCTACAAAGAGAAACACCCTTTTGATGGCATGGAAAATACAGAGATCACCTCCTGATTTCCTTGCTTCCCATACCTCCTTTGTGCGAGACTCGTGCAGCTATTCTCCAGGCTGGCAAAACTGGTACCCAAAAGGAGGATGTTTCACAACTAAAACAACAGCAAGAAAAGGACCAGAAAGGTCCTGTAGGGAGAAGTAGATTTGCTTGCCTGCGAGCCTACTCCAGCCCAAGGTCTGAACCATCTCTATAATAGTCCACATACTTGGCTATCCACTTCTCATTGAATGCCTCCAATGACAGGGAACTCATCATCTCACTCAGAATAGCTTATTTCATCTTGATTAAGAATTTTATGTATTGTTCATTGGGGCGCCTGGGTGGCTCAGCCGGTTAAGCGTCCGACTTCGGCTCTGGTCATGATCTCACAGTTCGTGAGTTCCAGCCACCCATCGGGTTCTATGCTGACAGCTCAGAGCCTGGAGCCTGCTTCAGATTCTGTGTCTCCCTCTCTCTCTCTCTCTCTGCCCCTCCCCTGCTCACACTCTGTCTCCCCGTCTCTCTCAAAAATGAATAAACATTAAAAAAATTTAAAAAAAAAAGAATTTTATGTATTGTTCAAAGAACACTGATTGAGCACTTAAGGTGTCAGGGCATTGCATTTGGTGCTGGGGATGCAGTAGTAAACCAGATAGATGAGGTCTTCAATTTCCTAGTATGGGGGAGAGACAATAAATAAGTGAATATATAACACATTTGGTAGAGATGGATTCTATGAAGAAAGAGGAAACAAGGTAAAGGTTGAGAGAATGTCAGGGGTATTACTCTATATGGATGGTCAAGGAAAGCTCTCTGAGAGGAGGACACTTAAACAACGTTCTGAGTGAAATAAGGTGCACAGTGTGAATATTTAGAGTAAAAACAGCATCTCACATGAGGATCCCAACAAGGGCAAAGGCCCTGAGGCAGAAGTGAATGTCTTCCTTGCGGTCAAGGGAAACCTGGACTGAACTCTTTCTTATTCACACAGCCACAAAATTCACCTTCTTTTGAGAGGTAATCATATTTATCATGTCTGTCTGTATTTGTAGGGTTTGTGGTCAGACCAAGCAGGCCCCGCATCTGCCCCTATCAGGTCTAATCTCATCTTATTTTGTCTATATCTCCACTGGATCCAGCTTGCCTTAGTTTTGTTTTGTTTTTTTTTTAATGATCATTTATTTTTGAGAGAGGGGTGCGGAAGGGGAGAGAATGAGTGGGGAGGGGGCAGAAAGAGAGGGAGACACAGAATCCAAAGCAGGCTCCAGGCTCTGAGTTGTCAGCATAGAGACCGCTGTGGGGCTAGAACTCGTGAACCACCAGAACATGACCTGAGCAGAAATCAACTGACTGAGCCACCCAGGTGTCCCTTGCCTTAGTGTTTACAGAGCTACATCCTTCCTAATATGATCAGCATTCTATCTATATCCCCATTCAAAGCCCCAATTAAAAAAAAAAAAATGTCAAATTGAACAGGCCTGAGGAATGTTGCCCCACAGCAAATCTCCAAAGGCTTCTCTCCGCTGCCTTCCCCACCTCCTCACCCCGCAGTTGACAGTCATCAAGACTCCATTAGCTCCCTCTTATTAGCTCGACATTTTCCAAAGCATCCTTCTCAACAAAGAAAATGGAAATGTAATTGGAGTTGAGTGGTTCGGCTCTCTCAATACCATCTGTTAACAGTACACAATCTGTTCCAAGCAGCAGGCTGAAATGTTGTCAGACATAAATGACACCCAAGTCATAAGTAAATGCAAGGCATGAGCATGAGCTTGTTGATTGACTTAGAGCGATTCATTTACTACACTAGACTTGTAACTCAAGGGTCTCATCATCTTTGTCTCTTCCACATCCAGAGAACACTGCTAGAAACTTCATGGATATTTGATAAATGACAACTGACTAAGTATATGTGTGAATATTGCAGAAGATACTTAGGAAAAATCCCCAAACGGGACCTGAGACCCTGACACCACTAAGTTATGATTTTTCCATCTCACGGTGCTGCTGCATAACAAAACATCCTGAAACTCAGTGATTTAAAACAACTACACATTTATTTTGCTTACGAATCTGTAATAATCTGGCCAGGGACAACTTGTGTTTGTTCCACTCAGCAATAGCTGGGGTAATTTAAAGCTTCGAGGCTCATCTGTTTGCCTGTTTAGTGGTTGATGCTAGCTGATGGCTCAGACCTCAGCTGGGGCTGTAGCTGGAATGCCTACAAGCAGCCTTTCCTTGTAGGTGCTTGGTTTTCTCAGAGTGCAGAGGTATCCTGAGAGTCGGGCCTTTTATATCTCCATGGACTTTTATGTCTTAGCCATAGAAGTTAAAAAGCATAACCCTTGCTACATTTCACTCGCTAGAAGAAAGTCATAAAGGACAATCTATTCTCAAGAAATGGTGGGAGTGGGGCCCCTGGGTGGCTCAGTCGGTTAAACATCTGACTCTTGGTCTCAGCTCAGGACATGATCGCACGGTTTGTGAGTCCAAGCCCTGTGTCAGGCTCCACGCTGACAGTGTGGAGCCTGCTTGGGATTCTGTCTCTCCCTCTCTCTCTCTCTCTCTCTCTGCCCCTCCCTTGCTTGCTCTCTTTGTCTCTCTCAAAATAAATAAACTTAAAAAGTTTTAATAAAAATTAAAAAATTAAAATAAAAACACTACCCATGGGATTGAATGAAACTAATAGATTTGACGAGCGTTCTTAAGCAAAAAATGACAGAGGATACCCATTTTCTTAGAGACGGGCCACAGAGCTGAGAATAAAGAATATCTGTAAGTCCCTGTAGGCTCCTTTGTTTAGGTATCCTGTGCGCTTGATGTGTTTGAAACATGTGTTATAGCTGTATCGAGAAGGAATAGATCCCTTTGTTTTCAAAATAAAAATTGGAATTGGAGTTCACCCTGGGTCCAAACTGGGACAAATGCTCAGGCCAAAGGTGGGGTCCCATAAGATAACACCTAAATAATGCTTGCCATTGCATCTGAAAAGGAATCAAGTGCCAGTGAGACCCAATGAAGAGTTGATGTCTCAGGATGTCTGCATTTTTTCACACTCAAGTTTGGCAGATCCTTTAATAGTGTATGCTCCAGGTCTGCCCAAACCTGCCTTCTTTTTCTCCTGGGTGCACAGCTTGACTACATTTCTCAGCCTCTCTTGCGGTTAGGTAAGACCATGTGACTAAGTCCTGCCAATGAGATGAGGGCAGAAATGATGGCGACTACCTCTAAGACTGGTCCATAAAAACTCCAGTGCAGTCTTGTATTTGTTTCCTCTTTTCCTATCTCCCGGATGCACGGAGTAAACTCCCAGGACCTGGAGGAGGGCAGAGTGACAAGAGAGAAGAAGCCTGAGTACCTGAGTCACTACATGGAGGTAAGCTGCCTGACCAGAAACATCAACGTATAGTGTTGCCACATGAGTGCAATATAAATTCTTATTCCTTTAAGCCACTATAGGAGCCATTTGCTACAGTTGTTTGCCTACCCTGACCACGAAGTTGGATTTTTATTCAGGAAATGTCCATGCCCCTCCCTCCCCCACCAAGGGCAGAATATAATTCTCCACTCCATTAACAGTGGGTTTGGCCAATGTGATGTTCACAGACATGAGGTAACATGATATGCTTTTACACGCACTTCTTCACTTCTACACTCTCTTGTGCTACAACCCTATTGCTGCTCTGCCATCACCTTGAGAAGAATAAGCACCAGCTAGTTCCTGGTCCTGCAGACCTAGATTCAGCTGGCAACCTGCAACCAAGCCCAGCCTGGTCCAAACCAGCAGCAGCTGACTGACCTGTAGATGAACATGCAAAAATAAATGATTAATATTTTAAGGCACTGGGTTTTGGGGTAGTTTGTTACACAGCATACTCTAGAGCTAGATGACTGATACACTAAGGAAGTAAGAGTGTGGCAGTCTCATGGGGCTGCCCTATTAGGCTTCCACTTGATGCCTGTTCTATTAGCTCACTTAAGCTTTATGCTAAAGCTGTTTTCCAGATGAAGAAATAGAGGAGTAGGAAAGACTTGCCCAAGGTCACACAAGGGGTTTGGGATATCAAATTCATAAGCCTAAATCCTCTTCCTTCTCTTCCAAACACACTGAGAGAATGCAAGAAAAGCAGAGAAAATAGGGAAGACGTGGACAGAATTTAGATGTTTCCACCAAATCCCACTTTAACAGAGCTTGCTAATACTCCTTGGCACTTGAAAAAGGAAAGTTCTGCACAAATAAGACAACAACCAGCTCCCCCCCCCCCCCGTTGTTAATTTATGGAACTTACTACCTAAACATCTTTCGATAATACCACTGAAAATAACAACTTTTCTAAGAAAGATTTGAACAATCGCATTATACCCCTCCTATAATGGGTTAATATGGAAAATAAGAACGTTTGTAGGGTATCTTCAAGGTTATCTTCAAGGAGGAAAACCACACCCTTGGACACAGTGTTCTTGGAGCCCTGGTGTGAGAAAGAATAGAGAGCCCTCTCGGACTGCCTGCTCTCACCACCGCCCTTCAGACAATGCTTACAAGCCTTTAAGGAACACCCGCCACCACTCCCGCGAGAGCCTCCCAGCTCAGGGAACGCAGACGACGACGAGAGGGCAACCGGCCCCCAATCCGAGCAAAGAGCAGTGGAAACCTGTTTCCCCCGTCTCTTCATCTCTAGGAACCCTCGGCTCAGATTCTTTTAGGGCGAGTCTATGCAAGGGTTCAGCCTCCCCAAGGAGAGGAAGAGGGGAGGTTGGGGGGGGGGGGGGGGCGGGGAGGGCAAAGGCATGAGACGTGGGAACTGCACAGGGACGGGGCGGGGGGGATCTCCTGCGAGCCGGGATGACTGCAGAGCCAGCGTGCAACGCTGCACATCCACACCTACAACTACATACTACACACACAACCACACACACAACCACACACTCCTCCCCCCGCCGGCCCCCACGCCCATTATTTTGGAAGGGAGCAGCAGATTCCTGGGGAGGGGAGCGCACCCCCGAACGGAAAGCAAGGGCCCAGCACCCGTCCCGGCAGCACCGACAGCTTCCACCGCGGGGTCACCGCGGGCTGGGGGCGCGGGGCGCTGGGGCCCCGGAGCAGGAAGTGCCGCGCCCAGCCCCCAAGGCAGCCTGGGCTGAGGGCGCGGCGGGGAAGCGAGCCGCCCGCGCTGCCCCCGCCCCTCGCCTATCAGCACCGCCCCCGCTGCGGCGGGTGAGGGGCGGGGCGGGGCGCGGCATATATAAGGCGAGGGGCGGGCGCCGCTCTTTTGTCTCTTGCTGCAGCAACGCGAGTGGGAGCACCAGTCGCCGGGCTCGAGGCGGAACTCCACGGTGAGCGCTGCCCTGGGCGGGGGCCCCATCCGGGTGGGGTCGAAGTGGGTGCACCTGGCCCGCGCGCCGCGGCCGCAACAGGCGCCCTTCCACGACGGGACGCCCGTCCGGCGGACCACGCCCTGGGGCTAGGAGGGGGGTGCGGGCCGCGCCCAGATCCTCGGCCTGGGGCTGCCGGGAACGCCCCGGCCGAGTGCCACGTCGAGAGGCGTCGGCGGAGAGGCGGAGGGGACGCGGGCCCCGACCGCAGGCCAACCGCCTTGCTTTCCCCACTAGGATCGCTTTAAGAAAATGGCAGACAAGCCAGACATGGGGGAAATCGCCAGCTTCGATAAGGCCAAGCTGAAGAAAACGGAGACGCAGGAGAAGAACACCCTGCCGACCAAAGAGAGTGAGTGCACCCCCGCCTCCGGGTCCGCGGGCCCCCAGCCCGGTCCCCCCCACCCCGCCCTTCCCGCGAACCCAGCCCCACCCCCACCTGGCCAAGACGCCGGGTCCCGGCGGCCCCGGCCCCCTTTCTGTTCCACGAAGTGCACGTCTCCCCAGCCCCAAGCCTCTTTCTTAACCCCCAAACCTCGTGGGTGCCTCGGCTGGGGGGTTGCAAGGTGTCCTCCTCCGCCAGTGCCGCTTCCTGCTCTCCACAGCCATTGAGCAGGAGAAGCGGAGCGAAATTTCCTAAGAGCCTAAAGGATTCCCCACCCCCGTCATCTTCGAGACACCCTAGTCGTGGAGGAAGAAGAGCCACCTGCAAGATGGACACGAGCGACAAGCTGCACTGTGAACCCGGGCACTCCGTGCCGACGCCACCGGCCTGTGGGTCTCTGAGGGGACCCCCACCAATCGGACTGCCAAATTCTCCGGTTTGCCCTGGGATATTATAGCAAATTATTTGTATGATTAATGAAAATAAAACACACCTCGTGGCATGGCTGGCGTGGTCTGAGTCTTCGTTGGGAATCTCGTGGGCAGTGTCGCTGCAGCACAGCCCCACGCACAGGAGTTGCTGCCGCATAGCGGGAGGGGGTCGTAGAACGGGCCGGTTTGGAGGGACCATTTTAAATTTTGACTTTACCTTCTTCAGGGGATTTTGTGCGTTATTGTTAGCTGCTTAGCTCGTGCTTATAATGCAATCCATGTAAAAACTAACCTCACCTTGTCCTTTCTGGAAGCTGGGGAAATGCTTTCTCAGGGGAGCAGGATTTTTGATAAGCTTTTACCGTCCCCCTGTCTCCCTGGCCTCTTCACGGTTCTGATTCACACCCAGAGAGAGAACAGTGATTTAAAGTCTGAGAAGAGAAGGGGTAAGAGACTAAATCTGGAAGGTTGGAAATTGGGTGAGGTCACAAACTCTCCAAGAGGCTTTCTTGGAACTTAAAAGAGGAGGCATTGGAAGGAAAACAAAGGCGGGATCCAGGGAAACCACAGCAGGAACATCGGAACTAGAGGAGCCTAGCTTTTTGTCTTTCAACCCTAGCGCGGAACCTTCCACAAAAGCTAGCCATTAGAGGGAGCGCTGGGCTGAGCAGCAGCAGGAAGGATAGGCATGCTGAGGGAGGGCTGGGGCTGGCAGCAGAGCCCCACAGGGTCACACCCTCTAGACCCATGGGGAAGAGAGGGACCATCCCAGAGTGGGGGGGGGGGGGGGGATGGGGAGGCTGCAGGACATTCTGGAACAGAAGACCCTAGCTGATGATTTCAGGGGTGAAATCTAAAAAGGGAGATGAGGACACTTTAGTGATTTGTCCCACATTTTTGTCTGACCATAAGGGACTGGACACTGGGTGAGGGCAAGTAATCTCAATGAGGTGTGATCCCTGCCCACAGGAACTTAAACTCCTAGCGGGTGAGATGGGGCAGCCACAGCAGACAAGGGCAGGAACACCTAGGCTGAGGGAGCTGCTGCCCATTTTGCACAAAGAAGTGACTTCTGACAGTGACACCTATGCTGTGGAGGGTAAGTGGGGGTAGGGGGGTAGGGAGGGTAGATAAGGAAACACCTTAGGAGGCCCCGGTGGGGAGGGGCCTTAGCAGAATATCTGCTGTGAGTCAGGCACTGTTTTTGGATTTTTAGTTCTCAGAAACTATTAAGGCAGTATGATTATTATTCCATTTTACAGATGGGGAAGCTAAGTTTCAAAGAGACTAGGGATTTGCTAAAGCCACACAGCCAGTGAGTAGTGGAGCCAGAATTTGGGGCCAAAGCTGTGCTTTGGAGATTCTATAACCTAAGGTTCGGGACATCTGTTGTGTCAAACATTTCATGAGATTTCATGAGCATTTACTACTTGAGCATAATTGACCCTGTTAGGGTCTACCACTGGAAGGTTAAAGAAAAGGGACCAGAAGAAATGACTACTGCCTTCAAGCAGTGACACAGTATGCCTGCTGGTGAGAAGGGCCCTGGAGAAAAGGCAAGCTGGGTAGGGGGGAGAAGTGTGCTGGGCAGGAAAGGGCATGTAAGTGCCATTGCAGTTTTCAACAGGTCAGTCGAGGGAGGCCTCTGGATAAGACAAGTGCTTCCAGGAGGGGGAACACAAATGCAAGAGTGTTGGGTGATCTGAGGAAGAACAAGCTGGAGTGGAGGGAGCAAGCAGCAGGGAGATGAGGTGTGAAAAGGCAGGAGAGGGAGGGGGCAGATTTGAAGTTACCTGCAACTGTTACAAGGTTGGTTGCTGAGGAGTTCCTCCTTCCCCCCACCCCAAGCACCCTCCACCTCTGGACCTCCCTCCATAGGTGCCCCTCGTGGGCATTAGGAATCCTGTCCCGGCAGCCACATCTAAGGCCTCTTTGGCCCCAACCTCCTCTCTGGGATGCAAATCACATGCTCCCTTCCTTTGGATCCCACAGATTCTCTGACCCCAGTGAGCTCACCTGGAGAGCAGTTCCTGAGCCCCATTTCCTGGGGCCCCCTCACTCTCAGAAGATTCCCATGACTTTCTCACCCCCTCCCTGAGAAATCTATTCTGAGGTTGCAGGGTGCTGATGACAGCCCTGCTCTAAGATTTAAGTCACAAATCAAGGGGAGACTTAAGGCACTTTTGCTTTTCCACCCTCAGATAATGAGCTGATCGGATGTGGCCAGGACAAAGTGGGGAAAGGAGATGCGCATAGGGGAGGGGGGTCGCTTAATCATTTCAGAAGTCTTAAGCACCGCATCAGTTTATAAGGTAAGCCTGCCTTCCACAACCCACTTGAGCTGCACACTGGCGCACACATCTAGGTATTCGGAGGCCTGAATGTTAAGACAGACCCCAGAGGCCAAGTACTGGCAGGGAGGCCTAGCTTCCTAGGCCCCGCCTCTCTCGCAGTGATTGGTCCCCTGGGATCACTTGGAAATCACAATGGCCCCGGCGCCAGATCTGGGAGTTGGAGTGTGGAAGAACACTGAAGCACCCACGCCTCCTTCCCCCCTCTTTTCTGTCCCTTGCCACATGGGAATACTGACATCTTGGGAGGATTATAGTCAATTGCTGGTTTATCCCTTTTCCTTCGATCTAAGAATTCAGGGACCAATTACTAGTCCAGTCACAAAATGACTGAGGTTTGCCCTGAAGCTAAGATAAAACTGCAACATTTGTTTTTCTTTTTTCTTTCAGAAAGAGAGCAGATGTTCCAGGGAGAGGCGCAGAGGGAGAGCAAGAGAGAATAATCTTAAGCAGGCTCCACAGGTGAGGTGGGACTTGATCCCACAACTCTGGAATCATGACTTGAGCTGAAATCAAGAGTCAGATGCTCAACTGACTGAGCCGCTCAGGTACCCCAACAACATTTCTTTTTAAACCTACTTGAATTTCTAGTTTTGTTTCCTTATTTCATTCCTAAAACCAGTTTTAACAATTAGGCCTCAGGGCTTGGGCCTTTCCACTGTCTTAGGGTCAAACCAGACCACTCAGGGATTCTTGCAGACGTCCCTCCACCTCCTATTCAACATGCATGCGCTGAATGCCTGCTCACCGTGCCGAGAAAACAGATGGAGGACACTTAGGGAGCACCTGGTCTAGATTAGAAGGAGGAGCCAAGCTCTCTTCCTCACACTTGCCAATCCCCCAGATGGCTTTCCCACCCTCTTTCCCCTCAGGCAAACACCTCCTCTCCTCTGACAATATCAGATGCCTCAGGTCCCATGCCTTTCCTCACCTTCTCCTGTCATTTCCCTGGAATAGAAAAAGCACTTCTGGGGCACCTGGGTGGCTCAGTCAGTTAAGCATCTGACTCTTGATTTCCACTCAAGTCATGATCTCACGGCTTGTGAGTTCAAGCCCTGCTTCAGGCTCCGTGCTGACGGTGCAGAGCCTCCTTGGGATTCTCTCTCCCTCTTTCTCTGCCATCCCCCACCCCACCCTCAAAAATAAATAAACTTAAAAAAAAATGAGAAAAAAACACTTCTGTGTTTCTTCTCTCTACCCTTACTACACTACTTACACCACACATAAAGGAAAAAATCGGTTTCTCCTTTACTACGACACTCTACACAGAGAATACTCTACTTCAGGTCACCAAATGTGTAGGTTTTCCCAATCAAGCAGTTCTGTGATTCTCTGGACACTAGGTAGGTGTCCTAAAATTCAATTCATTGTGACACTATCCACCTGAAGTTAGTGCAGACCCTATAGGTGAAGAGCTCAGTCCCACAAGGCTGCCGCCCTACCCCCACTTCAGACACCAATCCCAAGTCCAGCCTGGCAACGTGCACCTACTAAAACTGAACATAAGAAACCCAATGACCCAGCAACTCCATTCCTACTTCTATATCCCGGAGAAATTAGTGCATGTGTCCACCAGAGGACATGTTCCTGGCAGCTTTATTCATATTAACCAAAGAGCAAAAACATTCCATATGTCTCTCAACAGAATGGATAGACAAATTTAATATATTCACACAGTTATTCATTAAGTTACTCAACAATAAAAAGGAACCAAGTATTGATACCTAACATCTTACAATTCCATTTAGATGAAATTCTAGAAAAGACAAAACTGCTTTCTGATAATATAACTCAGCCAAACCTACCAGGGTGATGAAAATGTATACCTTGATCAGAGTCATAGTTACATGGGTGTGTACATGTGTAAAAAATCATCAAGATGTAAACTTATGATTAGCACTCATATGCATTTTACTGTATGTACATTTTATTTCAATGAAAAGATTCTTTTAATCCCATGAAGAGCTAAGAATTCCCAGCTTTTAAGGCCACATGCTATTAACTCAGAGGAAAGAGGTGAAGATTGTGTAAACAACCCCCCTTGAATATTTTCCCCACTTTGAGTGATCCTCCATTGGTTTTCTAATTAGTCAAATACTGGCCATCTACAAGGCCCTCCCAACCACCACTCTCTCTGATTAGTCTTCCTACATATCCCCGCCAAAGATGTTCTCTTTCTCCTCTCACCTCCTGTCCGTACCTCCCTATGTATCTGGACACATACATCACCTTCTTGGCTAGGCCAAATAGAGATGGATTCTTATTAGTTGAAGCCAGCACATAATACACAGTAGTTGGCACATAATAACATACTCAATAAACGCTTGTTGAATTGTAACTGAAATATCACCTGCCCTCACCTACTCCATCTTGGCCATGCTAAAGCCAGGCTACTATCAGGCCCCACCGCTGTCGTATTGCTGGTTCTACTGTGCATTGACAGAGCCCAAGCATGAGGGTATGGGAAAGTTACCATGGTTCAGGAAAGCCAAGCATCCTCATTTTCCTCCCAGAGCCCAGTTCAGGATACAATCCTACTACAGTGAGGGGAAGTACAGTTAATTCACAACTGAGGCTATTGACGGAAAGCTGTATGTTTCCCAGATGGCAACTGTGGGTCTCAACCAGTTAAAAGATTTTAGATGTTGGATTGCTGATTTCTGTGATATAGAGGCTGTGTTCTTAGTCAGTTTAATTCAGCATGCATTTTTGAGTATCCAGTGGGTGCCTATCACTGTACGAAACCTATGGATGCTACAAAAGACATGAGCCAACCAACAATACAAAAGGCAGAATAGGGGCGTCTGGGCGACTCAGTCAGGGGAACATCTGACTCTTGATTTCAGCTCAGGTCATGATCCCAGGGTTGTGGTATCGAGCCCCGTGTCAGGCTCCAAGCTGTGGAGCCTGCTTGGGATTCTCTCTCTCTCCCTCTGCCCCTCTCCCCCACTCACATAAGGCACCCAGGGGTTCAGCATGATAGAAATTTGTGAGGGTGTTTTGTTTCAGTTTGGCTATCATAATGATTAGGGGACCCCACTGACAGTTCATAAACAGGAATCAGGAATACTAGACAACTGTCAATACTAGACAGTTCCACACATCAAAGATTTGTACTGTGCCCTACATGACTCTTTAAAGGTTCTTTATTGTTGTATAACACAATTACAGAAAAATGCACAGATCATAAGTGTGTTACAGCTCGATGAATCTCCACGAACTGAACACCCCCTAGTGCTGAGGATAGTCCTATACCTATCCTAACTTCTAACAGCATGTATACATTTTGCATACTTTTGAACTTTACATAAATGGACCCATGACTTGTAAATGAATCACTACGCATTTGCAGAGCTGAACTATCTCTTCACAATTATGTGACTCCAGCAAAAACTAATTCTGCCCAAATTTATTATACATTGCCTATTCCAAGAATGCAGCTAGCATATAACTGTAAATTGAGGGATGCTTTTTTGTTTCATTTTGTTTTTTAACTCAGAGCTTCACCAAGAGTTCATGGCACCGATAGCGATACTTTTTCCTGGTTTTTGAATTGTTGATACAACACGATTGTGTCAGTGTTCCTCTGAAGCTGCTGGATTCCTGGTAACGCTATGTGTAGGTGCAAACACACATAAAGTGCAGACTGCTTCTTTAGGTGCAGAAATAGCTGTGTCAATATTTATTAGTCAGCTTGTGATAGGTTGTACCGCAGTAACAAACTCCAACAATTTCAGTGGCTCGCAACAACAAGCTGTATTTTTTATTCATATGTACATCAGGTGAAACCCGATGCACATGTCTTTAGTCTGAGTGCCAAAGGAGCAGACCCTGTCTGGAACACGCTCTCCTTATGGCAGAAGGAAAGAACGGCGGAGCCATATGATGGCTTTTCAAGCTCTGCCCGAGTGTGGCACTTCCATTCACATTACACTAGCCAAAGCAAATCATAAAGCAAGCCTGACATCACTTGGGTGAGGTGCTGCAAGCCACATGCTATCAGGTTGGCATGTATAATTCTGTGATGGAGAAGGCAGGAAATAATCAGGAGTCATGATAATACAATGTACCATATATACTGAAATGCATATGCATATTTTTTTGTAAATTATATTTCTTTATTTCACCTTTATATTCCAATAAGGGCTTATATTACTTTGTTTTTAAAGTATATGTGAGAGTAGATTATATTCTCTTTGATTTCCACTTCAGGAGAGAGGAGTGTTATGCTACAGAAGGAGATGTTGGTTCTAAGGGGTTGGGAATTAGTGGTCTGACCCAATCATGGTAATTTTATTACCTTTGCAATGATTGACTTATGAATAGATACAGGTTGCGATCCTGACCAAGGAGATCCAAGAGGAAGCCTGTGGAGAGGGACTTCTGGGAAGTCCCTTCCGAGAATTCGCTCTTTAAGAAAAACATAAGAAAAAGCTACACACATCATTGTGTATGTTTTTGTGATCACATCATATGTGATATGTTTTTGAACCATGACAGTTATCTTGAACCCATGAAGGGAAAATGCAACACACTGAGAGTGGCAACGTGGAAAAATAAAAAGAATCTGAGTACTTGAGCTCTTGAGCCACTGAGGTTTCTTGAAAGTGCCTTATCAGAAGCTCCTGTGTAGCTCAGTTGGTTGAGTGTCTGACTCTTGATTTCAGCTCAGGTCCTGATCGTGAGGTCGTGAGATCAAGCCTCATGTTGGGCTCTGCCCTGGCAGCTAGGAGCCTGCTTGGGATTCTCTCTCTTTCCCTCTCTCTACCCCTCCCCTGTATGCTTTCTCTCTCTCTTTCAAAATAAATTTAAAAACTTTTTTTAAAAGTGTATTGGGGCACCTGGGTGGCTCAGTTGGTTAAGCATCCGACTCTTGGTTTTGGCTCAGGTCACGATCTCACAGTTTGTGAGTTCCAACCCTGCATCAGGCTCAGGGCTGACAGCGCAGAGCTTGCTTGGGATTCTCTGTCTCATCCTCACTCTGCACCTCCCCTGCGTGCGCGCTCTCTCTCTCAAAATAAATAAGTAAACATTTTTTAAAGTGTCTTATGTTTGAACACCTTGTGTGAAATAATGCATTTTTCTTATATTGAAGAAATCTGTAGTTGACTTTTCTTACTTGCAGTTGAAAGTATTCTACAATGATCATGTGGAATGGGAAGTCTGGGTGCAGAGATACTGGTTAGTAGGATATTGTAACCGTCCAGGCAAGAGGTAATGAGGACTTAAATTAGGGAAAGGTCTGTGTACATCCATGGTGCTATGCTAGTAAATGTTTAACAACCAGCTCTCGGTCAGGGTGGAGGGAGGTACGAGCTGTTTTGTAGCATTTGCTGATTTCTACAGTGTAAATATTGCCAATTTTAAGCTGTCAAGAGTTTGACAACTGGATCTTTGCAAGTTGGTGCCAGTTGGCTCTAGCACACCGCTGGCTGTGGGGTTAGAAAACCAGGGCAGATACAAAAGACTCCGCAGAAGGAGAACTAGTAAGACTTCAGATTATGCGAGCAATACGGAAGTTGTAATCTGACAGGCAAACAGAAATTTTACTTGTCTATGTGACTTCATTTCTGTGTTTGAGGGGAAGACCGAAGCATCCCACAACCAGGACACTTCCCAGAAAGTACCTTAGGAGACACAGCACTGCTTTGGAGAGAGATTCTACAGCCCCCAAAGAAGTATTATAAATTAATTTTATGGCTAACACACTGTACAGAGAGGCAATAAAATGAAGCTATGATAAAGCGGGTGTCTCTGGCACTGAGCCCAGGAAAAGGCAGGGTGAACATGCAAGACATCACAGTGTCTGAGAGCCCGTATAGGCAAGACCCTGGAAGCTGACGCTGGAGGGAGTCTGGGTGGAAGCACGTGGCAAGGAAAGCAGCAGCGTTGGCCAGAATGAACACGCTAGTTAGGGCCAGCCAAAGTGGAGAAGCCATCGCTAGTCATCAATCTATCGCTTTCTCTGCTTATTCACCCACAATTTAGTAACAGTCTGCTACATACTGGGTCCTAGGCTAGGTAGTTGCTCAGGATGCACAAAATGGATTCTCCCAGACCTCCGTTTGTCACAGGTAAGATAAACAGGTAACCTGGATTAACGGCAAAATACAGGATCATGGAATACTGTATTCTGATTTAAAAGTAAATGTGCATCAAGCTTAATTTTTGTCTCTGCAGTGAAATTCGGAAGACTAAGAGAGGGCCCTGTCGACTCAGCCCTGGCGTTATTCAGCATTTACTCTGAATTTCTGTAGCATTCATGTCTATTGCTGTAATGTTAAATCAATGTGTTTCATAAAAGTCAACAAGATCAGAAAGACTTGGCTATTAATTAGAAGATAAAAAAAAACATTGGCCCTGGGGTGTCTGGGGGGCCTGGGGGGCTCAGTCAGTTAAGCATCTGACTCTTGATTTCAGCTCAGGTCATGATCTCACAGTTCGTGAGTTCAAGCCCTGCCTCGGGCTCTGTACTGATGGCACAGAGCCTGCTGGGGATTCTCTTTCTCCCTCTCTTTGCCCCTCCTCTTCTTGTTCTCTCTCTATCTGTCAAAATAAATAGACACACTTAAAAATTTTTTTTAAAAAAATACAAAAAACCATTGACCCCATGAATGCTATTTAAGGTTGTCAAGCACCCCCAAGCCATAGCTAAGAATTTTTCTATTGTAGAGAGATCCTATTCTCTAGGAAGGCAATTCTGCAGGAAAAAGCTCCCACTTTTGCATCAATGTAGCCCAAGACCTTCATCTCAGGCATGTGTAGCTAAAAAGAACCTGTTCTTTGAGTCACTGTTTTTATCCAAATGTTATCTCATGCCAAGCAGTCCCTTATTTTGTTTCCTGCTACTCAGATGCCAGGTTATTTGATCTGGCTTGTTCTTAGAAAAAAAATCAGTAGCATATACAATGGTATCATGAACATTCTTCAGTTTTTTTGATTAAAAAAAAAACTTATCCAACCTGTCTTAAGCAAAAAAAAAAAAAAAAAAAAGGATACATTTACTTATGTAAATGAGAGATCCAGGGAGTAGGTTTTACTTCAGGTGTGGCTGATGGAGATAGTCAAATGATGTCACAGGGACCTGGTTTCTCTCTCTCCATCTTTCAGTTCTGCATCTTCCTTCTCAGGCTGGCCTCCCCGCTCATGATGACAATACAGCGGCTGCAGCTCAATACACTCTTCCCAGGTATGAGAACAGCAGAAAATAGAGACCATCTAGTTCTATTCTATCCAGTTCGAACAAAAAGGTTGGACCTAACTTTCACTAGCCAGAATTAGGTCAGATGCCCCTCCCTGACCCAATCACACTGGCCAGGACACAGCCGGGTTAAACCTAGGTCTAACGCCATCCTTGTTGTTAGCAGATGGGTCAGCCTCACTGGAATCACAGTAACATTGAGTAGAGATGGAGTCTATTTCTTTTTTTTTTTTTAACTGAAATATAATTGACATATGACATTATATTAGTTTCAAGTGTACAACAATAATGACTTGATATTTGCATACACTGTGAAATGAACACCACTAGACTTAGTCACCATCTGTCACCATCCGAAGTTACAAAATTCGAGTGTATTTGTAAATGCAAATTCAGAACTATTATTAATAACAGGGTAAATGGATATGAAGCACCCAAATTCATCGTTGTTCACCACTGTCATGTACTAAACTGATGTATAAAAGCTCCATATTAACCTCTTAACCCCTGGGGACTACATGAGTCTTCCCCTGGTGTAGACAGACTTGAACTGGTGGAGAAGACCTGACTTCTTTGTCATCATGGCTCTTATTCCCAATGCTCTTACCAAAATCCAGAGCTGAGGCAAGGGTCCTGAGATTAAAGACACACACACACACATACACACACCCCTACATATATACGTGTGTGTACATGTAGAGAGAGAAAGAGATTTTTAAGGAATTGGCTCACACAACTGTAGGGGCTAGCAAGACCAAAATCCATACAGCAGGTCAGCAGTCTGGAAACTCAAGCAGTTCTTCCATGTTACAATCTTAAGACAGAATTCCTTCCTATCCAGGAAGCTTCAATTTTGGCTCTTAAGGCCTTCAATTGATTGGGTGAGGCCCACCCATACTATGGATGGAGGGTAATCTCTTTCACTTCAAGTCAGTTGATTGCAAATGTTAATCACATACCAAATACCTTCACAGCAACAGGCTGTGTCTGGGCACCATGGTCTAGCACCATGGTGGGCCAAGTGGGCACCCACCAAACAACTGGGCACCATGGTCTAGCCAAGTTGATACATAAAATTAACCAGCACAGTGCTTCAGGTCGTTTGTGATGTCATCCTCCCAGGTACTTGATTCCAGCAAGCATGGTCTCCAGCAAGAAATACAGAATGCAGGAGTCCAGTTCCCACCCTGACCTACAGCCAGGAAATGACCTGAAAGAGAGAAACTATATGAGAGATGGTGGACCAGAAATCTGGGAGGGGCCTCAGCTCTGAGCATTGACTTCCAAGTCACTATCAGGCTTGGATTGACTACTTCCAAACTTCTTCATGAGGAAGACGAAAAAACTTCTATAATATTTAAGTCATTGAATTTTAGGGGTGTTTCTGTTATGCGCAGCTGAGCTCAATTCTATATAAGACCAAACAAACAAACAAACCCTAAGAAAAATAAAGAAAACACAACTCATTTACAAAAACAAAGGATGAAAGAATGAAGCATTACTTTAATGAAAGCATAGTTCAAGATGACAGAAATAAGACTAGAGAGATTTTTTTACTATAAATATAAATGTTTTAAAAATCTTTGTGAAGGGCTCTCAGATGAGGTCAAAACCATTTTCAATCATATTTTTTCAAGAAAGGCACATTGTTCTCAGAAAGAACTTAGGGTGTGTGAATATCAAGCAAAGTAAAATTCAAGCCAGAAAACAGTAAATAATTAAAGAGTGTTATTTAATATTGGCAGTCTCTATTTTAAAAACATCCACAAGCTTTTATGCACTGAATAACATCATACGCATGCATGCATGCGCGTGCGCGCGCGCACACACCCACCCACACACACACACACACACACACACACACACACACAAAGTTCGCACATCGTTATAACTTAGTACAGTGCCAAGCCCAGATGGTTTCACAGATGATTTCTTTCAAAGCTGAAAGAAAGCAATAACTTCAACACCTCAAAATTTGTTTCAGTAGCTAGAAAAGGACATATGTCTACCAATACATTTTACAAAGCCAAAAAGATCCTGAAAACAAAATGTACTATGAATATTGTTGCAAAATTCTAAATAAAATACATACCAGGAAACTTAATCAGGAAGTACATTAAAATAGTACCACTGCAATGCTGCTAATTAAAGTTTATTACAACAATGCCAGGATATTTCAGTATCAGGAAATCTATTGTCATAATTTAGCAAGTTAATTGGTAAAAGGAAAAAAGTATATATATATACGTATATATATATATATATATACATATATATATATGTATATATATATATATATATATACATATATATATATATATCTTGATGTGAGCCCAAAAGTCTGCTTTTATGAATTTCAAAAGCTATATCTGATTTTTAAAAGTTCTTGGTAAACTAATAATAGGTGAATTATTTCTTAATAGAATATAAAAATATCTGGTTCATACTAGCAGCCAACGTATTATTCAACAGTGAAACAGAGTAACTCCCACTATAATCTTCATCAACCTCATAAATAAAATAAACACTTATAGGGCCACCTGGTTGGTTCTGCCAGTTAAGCATGGGACTCTTTATTTCAGCTCAAGTCATGATCTCACCGTTAGTGGGTTCAAATCTGGTGTCAGGCTCTGTGCTGACAGCACAGACCCTGCTTGGGATTCTCTCTCTCCTTCTCTCTCTGACCCTCCCCCCCTCATATGCACACACTCTCTCTCAAAATAAATAAACCTTAAAAAATAAAATAAACAATCATAATAACATCCTCAAGTAACTGTTATAAAGAGATCTCTAGAAACTATTGCTGCTTTATTAAACTGCAAAAGCAATGTCCTTACTAGGCACAAAGCAGATCTGTAGGTGCCTCCCTCATTTCCACCCCACAGGCTACCTTCTTCCAACCAGATTGCTCCCCCAGGCCCTTTAAAAAAAATTCCAGAGACCCTAGTAATGATAGAAACAAGGCAGATGAATAGCCCTTTAGCCACGGCTGTTCTCATGGTTAATGCCCAGCTCCTCCTGGAGGTGCCAGAGCGGTAGGTGGGTCTCTCCAGCTTCCCCCTCTTCTGACCACAGGCTCAGGGTGCTGAGGGGGCTCTTTCCAGAACCTCTCCTGGAGTCCAGCCCACCCAGACCCCAGGCCTAATCAATGGCCTTCCCAAGCCAGGAGGGTGCACAGACTGATCCAGGGCAGGTCTAGGCAAGTGGGATGCACAGAGCTGTTATTTTACAGCTTAAGCATCATGAGAGGGTCTGATGACTCAGCCAGCAATTTCTTGAGCCAACATCATCCATGTGGTAAGGAACTGAGAGGTAAGGAACTAAGGGTATTCGGAATTAGCTGTGGGGGCAGAATGGGGTACAAATGCACCTCAAGCCGGCCTCTACTGGGTTCATGAGATCCAAGGGCCATTTGGAACAAAGAAAAGCTTGCGATCCAAAAGTGCCAGAGATGTGTGCATAACCCTCCTCCCCAGTCACCACCCGCCTGTGATATGGAGGCCCCAGAGGACTAGACGGGCGCCATCTGGTGGCGCTCCGTGGAGGTGTGCGTGACCCCAGTAACTTAAATCACGCTGAGTACCGGCTCCCTGGCTGGAGGCGGCAGCGCACAACTCCTAAAACACCAGGGGAAGCCATTCTCAAAGAATCCGAAGTGAAGTCGCCCCTTGGAGTGAAGCGGTGCTGTGGTCCTGACTCTGTCGGCCTTTGAGGTACCCACAACCCAGGGGAGGGGAGGGTCACCCCTGAGCTGGCTCTTGAATGAGGTGAGGAAGGGGAGAAAGGGCCTTCCTGACAAAGGGCATGTGACCGGGACAAATGTTGTATAGGGGCTTGGCACATTCCGTGGCTAGAGTGTAAGTGCCTGGGGACCAGGTGGGAGATGGGGAGGAAAAGGATGGAAATAGCTGTGAAGGGTCCCCAGCGCCTGGGCGCCTGGCAGGGAGTTTGGACTTTATCCTGGGCCAGGCATTTTAAATCTAAGTAGCATGCTGATGTACATGGTCAGGCCAGCACTGTGTTATAAGAAAATGTGAATTGGAATGCTGTCAAGAGGACACTGTGCTCTCACCAGACCCCACCGCTCCCTGTCGTCTGCCCCTACCCTCAGCTTCATCGGTATACACCACTTCCCCAGCCCCTGAAGCCTGTGGGTTTATGACCCTGTAAGGTCATGGGGTGCTGGTTCCAGATGGCACACCCAGGAACTGACAGAAAAGAGACATATCTGCCAGTGGCAGGAGGGTGTGTGAGAAATAAGCCCACTGACCCAATCAAAGGAGGGACGCAGAGACTTGGAGCACAGTGAAGGGAGGCTTTAAGCAACGTTCTTGCAAGAGCGGGTATCTGATGGACAGGCATACTCGGGCAGTTACAGCAGGCAATTTATCTCCAACATGCAAGTCCCTCCCCTGATTTCTCACTGGCTGAGTACTACAGAGGTGACAGCCTTACCTGGACATTGTCTATGCCCATGTAAGGCAAAAAGTAGTCTAATTGGAACAAATGTACATTTCCTGAGGTGACTTAAAGACTTTCAGTCCCGGGGCGCCTGGGTGGCTCGGTCGGTTAAGCGTCCGACTTCGGCTCAGGTCATGATCTCACGGTCCGTGGGTTCGAGCTCCGCATCGGGCTCTGTGCTGACAGCTCAGAGCCTGGAGCCTGTTTCAGATTCTGTGTCTCCCTCTCTCTCTGACCCTCCCCCGTTCATGCTCTGTCTGTCTCTGTCTCAAAAATAAATAAACGTTAAAAAAAAAAAAATTAAAAAAAAAAAAGACTTTCAGTCCCTCCTTTGTTCTTCGGCACGTGCTCATTGCAGAGCCCATGAAAATAAGCCTCTGAGATGGAGGGGGAAAAAGAACCAGGAAGTGAAGTGCCTCCGGGTTTGGGACTCCACTGGGGGGAGAGGGGGAGGTGGTTTCATATATATTTCCAATAGGTTGTAAACCTACTGTTAACTAGACAGCACAGTTTTTGTTTGGAATTTCTGAAAATGGATTATCTCACTTACTCCTCACAGGTGTGACATCAGCCTCTAATCCTTCACACTGGATGATGTGGGGGCGGGGGTCAGGTGCTGCCCCGCCCCCCCCCCCCCATCATCACTCTGTAATGACATGAGAGGCCCAGGCTCTCAAGGAAAGGCCGCCCCCTGGCCCCTAGCCAGGCCCTGGACACGAGGCACAGCGGTACTGTCTTCCTGTCCTTGCTTCAGATCAACACTGTCTGGGTCGCCTCTGTTTTAAAGATTGCCTCTTCCTCCCTGGCTCAGGATTTCATTCTCTTTGACTCTGTCCTCCCTCAGGGAAGCACTGGATGTTTTAGAGGGAGACCAGACCTCCCCCCATGAAGGGTCAGAGGTACACCAAGGCACTCAAACCACTAGCCCTCAGGCAGCCATATGCAGGTTCGAGGTACAGAAGGGCCGAGGTGGCAGCCAGTGTGCCTTGGAAGGGGGAAAGAATGCCATCTGGTGGCCATTTCTGAAACACAGAGGACTGGAATGCATTGTATTTTGTTCTGATTCTGTCCCAAGATCTTGAGCAAAGTAGAAAAAAGCCAGAGAGTAGTGGAGTACCTAAGGGCCACCAGTATCTAAGGGCCAGAGCGGAAACAACAAATTCAAAACATTCCCTCTTCTGTGGCCACAACTGACCTCCCCTCCGTTCCCCTGTCACGGATCCCCCTCCAATGTTATTCCTCTGTCTGAATGCCCCTCTCTCCCTCCAGGCAGGAACCTGCTCTTCCTCGGAGACCAGGCTCAAAGGTGATCTCTCCCATGTTCCAGTGTAGCTAATGCCTTCCTCCTGTGCTCTCCTAAACATAGCCAAACCAGTCCTGCACTCCTGGCTGTGCGGGGTCACTCCTTGGCTCTGATATTGTCTCCCACACCGGGCGCAGTATTCTTCCTTGAGGAGTGCTAAGAAGCTTCTCATCCCTCGACTGGTGTCAGAGTGAGTCCTGTGGGTCAAATGCCGCGAGAGGTGTTCAGAGGAGTGAGATCCCAAGTTCTCATTGCTGTTCCCCCCCCCCTTTTTTTTTAATTTTTTAAAATATTTATTTGTTTTTGAGAGACAGAGAGACATAGTGTGAGCAGGGGAGGGGCAGAGAGAGAGAGAGACAGAATCCAAAGCAGGCTCCAGGCCCTGAGCTGTCATCACAAAGCCTGACGTGGGGCTCGAACTTACAGACCGATCCGAGAGATCATGACCTGAGCTGAAGCTGGACACTTAACTGACAGAGCCACCCAGGTGCCCCTAGAGTTATTGAAAAGTAGACTTTGATTAATTGTAACAAACTCCAGCAAACTCTGGAGTAACCACTAAAGAGAGTTTGGGTGGTTTTTTTTTTTTTAATATTTATTTTTGACAGAACACAAGCAGGGGAGGGGCAGAGAGAGAGAGAGGGAGGCACAGAGTCTGATGCAGGCTCCAGGCTCTGAGCTGTCAGTACAGAATCCCATATGGGGCTTGAACTCACGAGCTGTGACATCATGACCTGAGCCAAAGTCAGACACTCAACCAACTGAGCCACCCAGGCGCCCCTGGTGTTTTGTTTTGTTTTTTAATGTTTATTTATTTATTTTGAGAGAGGCAGAGATCATGAGCAGGGGAGGGGAAGAGAGAAAGTCCCAAGCAGGCTCTGCATGAAATCAAGAGTCAGATGCCTGACTCTGGCTGAGCCTCTCATGTGCCCCAAAAAGAGTTTTTTTCAAGAACTATAACTGATATATTAAGAGGAGAAAAGTAAAATTTTTTAAAATATTCAAAACCAGGGGCAGACCTAGGTGACTCAGTTGGTTAAGCATCTGATTTCGGGCCATGATCTCATAGTTTGTGAGTTTAAGCCCCACATCGGGCTCTCTGCTGTCAGCACGGAATCAGCTTCAGATCCTCTGTCCTCCCTGTCTCTGTGCCCCTCCCCCCCGCTCTCTCTTTCTCTTTCAAAAATAAACAAACATTAAAAAAATAAAATAAATTGGGAATGCAAGCTGGTGCAGTCACTCTGGAAAACAGTATGGAGGTTCCTCAAAAAACTAAAAATAGAACTACCATACGACCCAGCAATTGCACTACTGGGCATTTATCCACGGGATACAGGTGTGCTGTTTTGAAGGGACACATGCACCCCCATGTTTATAGCAGCATTATCAACAATAGCCAAAGTATGGAAAGAGCCCAAATGTCCATCGATGGATGAATGGATAAAGAAGATGTGATATACATATACAATGGAGTATTACTCGGCAATCAAAAAGAATGAAATCTTGCCATTTGCAACTACAGGGATGGAACTGGAGGGTATTATGCTAAATGAAATTAGTCAATCCGAGAAAGACAAAAATCATACGACTTCACTCATATGAGGACTTTAAGGGACAAAACAGATGAACATAAGGGAAGGGAAACAAAAAGAATATAAAAACAGGGAGGGGGACAAAACAGAAGAGACTCATAAATATGGAGAACAGAGGGTTACTGGAGGGAGTGTGGGAGCGGGGATGGGCTAAATGGGTAAGGGCCATTAAGGAATCTACTCCTGAAATCATTGTTGCACTAAATGCTAACTGATTTGGATGTAAATTTTAAAAACTTAAATTAAAAATTAATTAATTAATTAATTAAATTAATTTAAATACTCAAAACCAGAAAAAGCAGAAAAGACGGGAAAGTTAAGAAAGAAAGAAAAGCAGGGACTCAAACAGGCAACTTGTACAGTGACATTCAGAGCAGCATTATTTATGCACAATCACCAAATGCGGTGACAACCTTTACCACACAATAAATGTCCATCAACAGGTAAATAGATAAACAAAATATGGTATATCAATGTAATGGATTATTATTCAGCCTTAAAAAGGAATTAAATTCTGATGCATGCTACATGAATGAAGCTCAAAAATATTATACTTTAGTATAGTATAGGGGCACCTGGCTGGCTTGGTGGAAGATGCAACTCTTGATCCAGGGTTGTAAGTTCAAGCCCCACATTGGGTGTGGAGATTATTTTAAAATAAAATCCTTTTTTTAAAAATCTTTATTTATTTTGAGGAGGGAAGGGACATAGAGAGAGAGGGAGAGAGAGAATCTTAAGCAGGCTCCACACTCAGTGTGGAGCCCAACACAGGGCTTGAACTCACAACCCTGAGATCATGACCTGAGCTGAAATCAAGAGTGGCATGACTGACTGATTCACCCAGGTAATGCTAAAAATAAAATCGTCAAAAAAGAAATATATATATATATATATATATATACATATGTATATATATATATGTGTGTGTGTGTGTGTGTGTATATATATACACACACACATATATATATACATATATATATACATATATATGTATATATATATATATGACACACACATATATATATACATACATATATATATATATATGTATATATATATGTATATAGCACTATGTGAAATAAACCAAACACAAAAGGACAAATATTATGATACCATTTTTATAAGGTAGGTAGAAGAGGCAAATTCATAGAGACAAAAAGTAGAATAGAGCTTCCCAGAGGCAATGATGAGGGGGAGTGGGGAGTTTTTGTTTACTGGGTACAGATTTTCTTTTGGGATTGTCAAAAGTTCTGGAAATAGATAATGGTGATGGTCATACGACACTGTGAGTTTGCTTAATGCCACTGAACTGTATGCATAAAAATGGTTAAAATGGTAAATTTTATGTTATGTATATTTTACCACAGAAACAAGGAATAAAGAACAAGTACTATGAATGAAAATGTTACAAACATCGCAGGTATTAATCTAACTATATTTATAATCAATGTAGATGTGAATGGTCTAAATACACCAGTTAAAGAACAGAAACTGTCACAATGGATTTAAAGAGACCCAATTATATGTTGTGTACAAGAAATCCACTTTAAATATGAAGACATGGACAGATTAAAGGTAAAAGGACGGGGGAGTTCCCCTCTACTTGCTAGATGGCATGCTGCCCAATTCATGAATTATTTAATAAAGTTGATGAGATATTTTAAAAAAAGTAAAAGGATAGAGAAAGACACACCATGCTTACACTACTCAAAAGAAAGCTGGAATTGCTACATTAATTCTAGACAAAGCAGACTTCGAACAGGAAGAATCAGAGATAAAGATGTCAATTCTCCAAGAGGATATAACAGTCCTTAAGCCGTATGCACGTAACAACAGAACATTAAAATACAAGAGACAAAAGCTGATGGAACTGAGCTGAGAAATAGACAGTTTCACTGGTATAGACTTCAGCTCTCTCTCTCTCTGTGGTGGACAGATCCATCAGGCAGAAAATCGTAAGGATATATCTGAACTGAACAGCACGATCAATCAGCTGGATCTAATTGACGTTTATGGACTACTTCATCCAACAACAACAGACTATACTTTCTTCTCAAATTCCCATGTAACATTCACCAAGATAGACCATACCTGGGCCATAAAATACGCTTCAGTGGGGCGCCTGGGTGGCTCAGTTGGTTGAGTGTCACTCTTGATTTCAGCTCAGATCATGATCTCAGGGTTTGTGAAATCCAGCCCCGTGTTGGGCTCATGCTGACAATGTATCACCTGCTTGGAATTCTCCCTCCCTCTCTCTCTGACCCTTCCTTTCTATCTCTCTCAAAATAAATAAATAAACTTAATAAAAAAAAAAAAGCACTTCACTGGATTTGAAAGAATAGAAATCATACTAAGTCTGCTCTCAGACCACAATGAAATTAAACTAGAAATCAATAACAGAACAGTAACTGGAAGATCCCCAAATATTTGGACATATTAATATATATTATAACCATTATATGGATGTATTAATATAAAATGTATTAAACAGCATACTTCACAAATAACAAATGGGTCAAAAAAGTCTCAAAATTAAGTCTTAAAACTGTAAAATATTTTTAACTAAATGAAAATGCAATTTAATAGGAATTTGTGAGAGCAGTACCTAAAGGGAATTTTATAAAAAATAAAGAAACAGGGGTGCCTGGGTGGCTCAGTCGGTTAATGTGTGACTTTGGCTCAGGTTATGATCTCATAGTTCATGAGTTTGAGCCCCACATTGAGTGAGCACAAGCCCCAAGCCCCGCTTCTCTCTCTCTCCCCCTCTCTCTCTCTTCCCCTTCTCTCTGCCCCTCGCTCACTTGTGCCCTCTCTCTCTCTCAAAAAAAATAAAGATAAAAAATAAACAAATTCATAGCACTGAATGTGCATACAGTACTGATACATGCTACAATATAGATGAGCCTTGAAAACATACTAAGGGAAAAAACAGACACAGAGTCCATGCATTGCATGATTCCATTTATATGACACGACTGTCATACACAAATCCATAGAGACAAAGTAGATTAATGGCTGCCTGAGGCTGGGGAGCATTTCTCCTGGGGAGTAAATTTGGAGTCACTACCAGGTGGATTTCTTTTTGGAGTAATGAAACGTTCTAAAATCGGGGGTGGGGCGTTTGGCTGGCTGTCTGCATACTCAAGAGTATGCAACTCTTGATCTCGGGGTTGTGAGTTCAAGCCCCACTTTGGGTGTAGAGATTACTTAAAAATAAAATCTTAAAAAATAAATAAAGTAAAATAGGGGGCGCCTGGCTGGTTCAGGTGATAGAGCATGTGACTCTTGATCTGGGGTCATGTGTTCAAACCCCACATTGGCCGTAGAGATTACTAAAAAAAAAGAGAGAGAAACAAAAGTGTTCTAAAATTGATTGTGGTGGTGGTTGCACAATTCTGAGTATACTAAAAGCCATAAATTGTACAGGCTAAATGAGTGAATTGTACAGTATGTGAATTCTGTCTCAATATAGATGTTAACCAAAAACAGTAAATAGGAAAAAAAGACTCTAAGTAATCTAAAAGGTGTGAGCAATTTTAAATGATTTTGAAATGCTAGATAGCAGAAACACAAACTAAATAGCAAAAACAACCAAAACAATTATTAAAACCATTCGCATCTAGGACTGACCTCCCCTTGAGTCACCATATTAATCAAACAGCCTTTGGTTCCACAGGGCATGATGGACTTGTGTGGTACGAGATTGCTATGGCCTGAATGTCTGTGTCCCCCAAAATCCATAGGTTGAAATCTTACCCCCATAAGGTGATGAAATTAGGAGGTGGGGCCTTTAGGGGTGATTGGGTCATAAGGGTGGAGTTCCCATGGATGGGATTAGTGCCTTATAAGAGACACCACCGAGCTCCCCAGTGCCTTCCTCCATGTGGGGACACAAAGACAGCTGTCTATGAACCAAGAAGCAGGCCCTCACCAAACACTGAATCTGCCTGCCCCATGAACTTGGACTTCTCAGCTTCCAGCACGGTGGGAGATACATTTCTGTTGTTTATAAACTATTCGGTCAACGCTATTTTGTTATAGCAGACAGAACAGACTGTGACAGAGGTCAAGTAGCATGAATGCAGCCATCCTAAGGCTGTCCCAACACACTGAAGGCTTCCAACCAAGGGGCACAGGAGAAAACTAGAGGTGCAGCCTTTTTCCTAGGGAAGAGTATGTGCACGGGAGGCCTACCCTGGATTGGGACCCTCACATGTCTTAAAGATGCATGGAATTTCACATCAAAATCCTGCATGCCTCCCCGCCTCAGTCAACCACCCCTCCCCCAAATCCCATGTACCAATATGAGCCAGAGCACAGCAGCAGCTGCCTCCTGTGTAAGGGCCTGGGTGTCTGGGCTCTTCCAGTGTCCCCACCCCCACTGCTAACCTCACTCCTGGGTGGCCAGTCGAATTTGCTTTACCTGCCTGGCCCCTAAAGTAAATCCCTGTACCCCACCAAAGATTTCTAAGGAAGGGGCGCCTGGGTGGCTCAGTTGGTTAAATGTCCAACTCTTGATTTTGGCTCAGGTCACGACCTCCCATTTGTGAGTTCGGGTCCCAAGTCCAGATCCGCACTCCTGGCATGGAGGCTGCTTGGGATTCTTTCTCTCTGCCTCTCTCTCTGCCTCTTCCTCACTTGCGTTCTCTCTCTCTCTCTCTCTCAAAATAAATAAACTTAAAAAAAATTTTTAATTAAGAAAAAAACATTTCTAAGGGAAATGCCTGCTCCTTTGGTTTGGAAGAGAAAGAAAGAGGGGACCGATCATCTTTTTGCCTTTAAAAAACGTTCTTCAATTCTTGGCTAAATTTAAAATATGAATCATAAAAGCAAAGGCATGGTGGAGAGGGAGAGACAGGGGACAAAAACCCCTCTCTGGAGGGGAACAAAAAATCTAGATTTAGAAACTACTAGGTTTAGGAGCTGGGTTCCTCAAGCCAGGACATCAGAGAGTATTTAGGGGGTGCTTTGTGGTGACCGTTGGCCGTTATACTTTGGTTTCAGTTTTAAGCACATGGCTTTTAAAGGGACTTTCCCCAGCGGAGCAGGAAGAGCTAACAACTGGAACAGTCGCAGAACAAGGAGCAAACTTAGCTGAAAACAGCTGCTGCCTGCAAGCAATAAAGCGTGAGCGGCTGGAGTGTCGCACAGCTGCCAGCAGCTGGAACCAACCAGGTGACCGTCAGGTCAGAGCCTCAGGACTTTACGCACACCGAACCCTGAGGTTTGTGAAAGCACGATGTCTTCCGTAGGGCGGGGGAAAAGGAAATGAAAGCTAATATTAGGTTGAGCAGCTACTGGTGACACTAAAACTTCATGCCAAGTCAACGTGAAGAAAAATGCCCAAAGATGGCCTTTCTGGGGGAAGATAGAGGGATCACTGAGATGCAATCAGTCAGGCCCACCCTCCCCATCCCGAGATACAAATTACCACCCCCTCTTCCTGCCTTCAGTTAAAAATAAGGAAGGGGGTGCTTTTTTTAAAAAAAGATAGGACATTAAAAAGTAACAGGTGGTCGGGTGCCTGGGTGACTCAGTCGGTTAAGCATCCAACTTCAGCTCAGGGCATGATCTCACAGGTTTGTGAGTTTGAGTCCCACATCAGGCTCTCTGCTGTCAGCACAGAGCCCGCTTTGGATCCTCTGCCCCTCTCTCCCCCTGCCCCTCCCCTGCTCATTCTCTCTCTCTCTCTCTCCCTCTCTCTCTCAAAATAAATAAACATTAAAAAAAAGTAAAAGGTGGTAAAAATTTGTCCCCTCAGATGCCCAGGTCCTCTCTGCAAAGAAAATATAAGTTTCTTTTGTTTCCTTCCAGAGCTAGTTTATATATGTACAAGCAAAATATATCATTTTCCTCTTTTTTTTTTTTTTTTTTTTTTTTTTTGTAAAAAAGGCAGCACATTAGAACACAGTTCAGACACTTGGCTTTTTCACTTCTCAGTATGCCTCAGAGACTGTTCCAGATCCTCACAGACTGAGTTGATTTTCTAGTTTGTATAGTATTCCTTTGTGTGGTTATACCATCTTTTTTTTATTAATGTTGAGCCTCAAGGTTATTTCCAGCCTTTGCAACTACCAACAGCGCTGCAGTGAAAAACCCTGTATGTGTGTAATTTCCTACGTGTGCTCGGAAAGGTATGTTCCCAGAAGAGAAAATGCTGGGAATATTTTGCTAGTTTTTGCCAACTTTACCCTCCCATTTGCAATACAGGCCGGTGCACCAGGCATGAAATGAGGCGATGTCAACCCCACTGTTTTGAGAAACTGCACAGGTGAATGGACCCCAGGGCTGTGGGTTCCAGGCCCCCAAGGAAGGGTTGTGCCTTCCTTCCAAAGCTCTTCCTGTATTCCTTTATTATACAGAATCATCAAGTTCAGGATGGTCATTTTTTCAGTCTCTCTCCCCTGCTCTGTCCTGTGAGCCTCAAGAGCTAAGGCTGGGCCTTATACACCCTTGTACCTCTGACGTCTGGCCCAGAGTAGGTGATCAATAAATGCTTAGCAGATGAGTGAACAAATTAATAAATTGGGTTCCTAGATTCCACCTAGGAAAAAGAATTGGAAACTACAGAATAGGTACTACGGCTATAGCAACCTTAAAAGACTTGATTTCCTGCAATATTTGTGGGGGTATGGCGAGGGCGGGGGTGGGGGTGGGGTGGGTAGTGGCCCTTTTGCCTGTATTTCCCTAGAGAGATTAGCAATTAAATATTGAAAATGAAAAGAGCCTGTGCCTTGCAGGTCTCCAGAGTATCTTGACTCAGCCAGCAGGCACCCCCATCCTCTGGGCCCACACTGACCATAAGGCCAGAGTCCCAGGTGGTGGCTTTGTGGCACCACATTTTCATGAAATGCGGGGGTATTTCCAGAGCTGCAAAATGCCAGGCACTGTGCCCTGTGCGGTCTAAGCTCCACCCTGGTGGGATTTCAGAGTGTTGCCCCCGCTACCCATAGTGAACATTTATTGTTTCCGCTACTCCCTAGGACCCATCCCTCCTTATCCAGCAGAAGACATTGCTGCTGGCCCCTGACCTCAAACATGAGGAGCCAGCAAACAACCATACTGGCCTCATTAGAATGACTCTCGGGCTGTTGCAGGCCCCTCTATAGATAAAGGCTTGCTCCTTCTGGCTGGGCTTGGCTGGAGAGGAATGGGCAGGAGCTGCTACAGCCACTTTTTGCCATCCCACAGGGAGAGCTTGCTGAGAATACAGCCTAGAGCCAGGAAGCAAAACTAAATCATGAATGAATCAAGGTCCTGACATTTATATCCAGCCATGGCTAACGTTAGATCCAGCCCCTGGAATTTTCACTTATGTGAGCCAATAAATTCCCATTTTTGCTTAAACCAATGCCTGCCAGGCTTCCAGTTATATGCAAGAAAGAGTCCTAAAATGTGGCCCCTCTAAGTATAGAGAACGGATCACATGAGAGACACTTTTTCACAAGGCTGCCAAAGCCCTGAGCATCTGGGGTCTGGGCATTTAAAAGAGGCCTCTTGCAAAGATTAAGAGAAAGGATTCCTGGAATACGTGGGTGGTACGGAGACGCTAAGGAAAGCCATTAAGGGGCATTCTACACTACACTGAGACACAACAGATGTAGAAGACACAGAACAGGCCTGACAAAAGCCACGCCTACATCTAGGGCCTGTTAGCCTGGCCCAGGAGTAGGACTGGGGGGTGGTCACTCAACCCCTGCCACGGCGAAACATAATCATAAATGATTGTTATTGGGGTGCCTGGGCGGCTGTCAGTTGAGTGTCCGACTCTTGATTTCAGCTCAGGTCATTATCTAACAGTTTGTGAGTTTGAGCCCTTTGTCAGGCTCTGTGCCAGCAGTGGGAAGCCTGCTTGGGACTCTCTCTCCCTCCCTCTCTCTCTCTGCCCCTCCCCTGCTCTTGCTCTCTCTCTCTCTCTCTCTCTAACTCAAAACATATAAAATAAACTTAAAAAAATAAAATAAATGATCATTGTTGTTCTGTGTCACTATACAATAGATAACTGCACAATCTTCCTTCTCGTACCTGTTTTTCTTCCCCTATCCCCTGCCTTGGTTTATGCCAGTATCACTTCCTGGGATAAAGATATATTTGGTTTTTGTCTTGGATTCCTGGTACACAGCGGCTAGAACCGTTGGGATCTCTAAAGTAATGCATGTCTTTTGTCTGCTGATGAACTGACGAGGGGCTGGGAGTTCCTAGAATGCTTCAGGATGGGGTTTGGAAATGTTCTGGGTTGGTGAGCACATTGAAGTACTCAGAGAGTGAGCACCCAGAGAGGGCAGAGAAGCTCCATGCCACCCCACCCGACCCCCTAAAACCTTGCCCTATGCCCCTCTTCCGTCTGGCTGCTCCTGAGTTGTATCCTTTATAATAAACTGATAAATCTAAGTAAAGCGTTTCCCTGAGTTCTGTGAGCCATTCCAGCAAATTACTGAACCTGAACAGGGGGTTGTGGAAACCACCAATTTAAAGCCAGTTGGTCAGTCACCGTTGGGAACCCGGACTTGGAGTTGGCATCTGATGTGGGAGCATCTTGTGGGACCCAGCCTCCTTACTGCCTCTCTAACTCCAGGTAGAGAGTATCAAAATTGAATTGAAGTGGTTACTGAGAGGAAAAACCCACACACACTGGGTGTCAGAAGTATTGTGAGTAGAAGCAGTTCAGACCTCCCTGACTCCCAAACCAGAAAACCCCTCTCACTGCCCACCTTCCCACTAGCCCTGCTCAATCACTTGACAAGTGTTGTGTATTGGGTATTTTATTTTATTTTATTTTATTTTATTTTATTTTATTTTTTGAGAGGGGGCCAAAGTGAGTAAGGAGCAGAGAGAGAGAGAGAGAAAGGGAGAGAGAATTTCACAAGGGGAAGAGAGAGAGAAGCGGGGCTTACCCGAAGTGGGGCTCGAGCTCACCCAATGCAGGACTCAAACTCACGAACCATGAGGTCATGACCTGAGCGGAGGTCAGATGCTTAACCCACTGAGCCACCCAGGTACCCTGTATTGGTTTTATTATGACAAAACTGAGGTTGTTTTTAAGAATAAAGCCATTTTGATAGAAGAATAAAGTAAGCTGCGTCAGGAGGTCACCATCTCATCTGTTGTCACTGATAAGCACTCAGTAGGTCAGCTCTTGTGGGGCACCCCTGGGGGCTTATCAAGTAAAAACTTACAAAGAAGCAACTATGTCAACGGGACATTTAGACTATAAATACTGTGCATTTGTGAGGACCATCCCAGTGTTTGGTCTGGCCAAGGCAACTCTTTGCTGATCTAAGTAGCTCTCTAAAGACCTTGGGGCATAAAGGTGACTCCTTTACCTCTTGCCCAACACCTACACCAGCATTCTCTAGAAACGAGCTCTAGCAACAGGGGACTCTGACTTCCATACTAGCACCCGGATGTCAGCTCTCTGGTTGGCTAAGTCATCTCTCCTATAAAGGAATACCTGAACTAAATTTGGACTTTATTCTTTTCATCCTCCCTTGCCTGGAACAATAGTGTGATTAATCTATAATTGGTTTTTATGCCACTGGCTTGTGAAATTCTCACAGTGAACCTGTGTTAAATAAATTGCTGGCAAATCTGCCTCAAATAAAACAACCTGTTAACCTAATTCAGCTTCCCCAGCATGTCTCATCTCCCCGCTTCACCTTTCATTCATCCTTTTATCTATTCAGTCACAGGTATTTACTAATCCCTTTCTCTGTGCCAAGAGAGGGCTTACCAGAAGTGGGGCTCGAGTTCACCCGATGCAGGACTTGAACTCATGAACCGTGAGATCACGACCTAAAGATTAATGAAACCTGGCCTCTACCCTAAGAAAATCACAGTCTAGTGGTAAGTCAGAAATCAAAATACAGTCATAAAGCAATGGGATTCACACGGAGACAGAGGGATACACAGAGCCTCATAGAGCCCTGAGCAGAGGTCTTTGACCCAGCTGGGAGTGTTAGGACCTAAAACGTCAGTGAACTTTTCTTGGTGGAGGTAATGACTGAGTTTTAAAAAAATTTAAAGACTGAAGGAGAACTGGCCATGCCAAGAGGAGAGGAGGGAACATGGCAAGCAGAAGGACAGCTTAGAGAATGGCCCAGAGGTGAGGGCAACATGGTTTAAATGCACTCATGAGCTGAATCCAGGCTCATGTCACTTCTGGCCTGGACAAGAGATAATTGATGGCTCTTCCCCCACTCCCCGTGGCCACCAGAAAATCTTCTAAAGCTCAGTTGTGACTTCCTGTCTCCCTTACCTGCAACCCTCTGCTGGTTCCCCTTCCTGACCCGCGGTCTCTCAGCCTCTTTTCATAAACTTCTTAGGATGACTTTGACAGTATTTCCCATCTCTGAACCTTCATCTCTGCTCTTCACTCTGCCTGGAATTTCCTGTCTTGCCTTGGCTGATGTGGCAAACTCCTATTCATACTTCAGAGTGACTCAGATGTGACTCAGATGTGACCTATCCCACAAAGAGCCCCTCCCACTTGCACTCCCCCCTGTGGCGCACCCATTCCATAGCCGGACACTTCACCTATTTACTAGTCTGCGTCTTGTTTCACCTGCCAGGGTACAGACCTCCTCCACCCACCACCTTCAGCTCCTGGCTCACGCAAAAGTGCATCTAAGGACCTGTAACATTCCTGACACCCTCCACATCTAGAAGGAGCCGATGGCAGGGGATTGTTGACCAGGGAAGGCCTGAGTTGAGGCTGATGCATCTGTCCCCAACTCTGCCTCAGACCCGGCTTCAGATTCAGCCTCATGCTTCCCAACCAAGGCTCTGAGCTGGCATCTCAACCAAATCTGCCTCCCCTTTGTCCATGGATCCATCTAGACTCCCACTTATAACTGTAAGATTCTGCAGCTCAGACGCAGTGTATTGCTGACTGTGTGGCCATTATGATTGTGAACTTGTTACATTTTATGTAGGATACATGTTATGCACCTTATGAATAAGACCAGTAAAACTCATTTGAATCTAAAAAATCTCAATTGAATTTTATTATTTGTTTGTTTGTTTATTTTGAGAGAGAGCACAAGCAGGGGAAGGTGCAGAGAGAGGAGACAGACAATCCTAAGCAGGCTCTGTACTGTCAGTGCAGAATCGGATGCAGAACTCCATCTCAGGAACCACAAGATCATCACTTGTGCTGAAATCGAGAGCCAGATGCTTAATCAACTGAGCCACCCAGGCGCCCCAAATTTTTTTAAATTACAAAACCAAGGCTCTTTCTGTGTACAACAGTCAAGTAAGGTAAGGAAAAGTACCCGTCTGCCCCAAACTCCCCACTTCCTCAATCCTAATCACTCTGTTACTGTTAACAGGTGGGTGTGTGTCTTTTAAGGCTCTTTTTCGGGCCTGTACAAGTGTGTGTGTAATTTTGCTCTCCTTCTTCCTAAAAATATACATACATATATATATAAATATTTAAACTTGATGGACATCTTTGTCAATACACATAATTCTATTAGATCCTTTAACAGCCACATGGAAGGAGTTCGTTATGTCAGAGGTCAGCAAACCATGGTCTGCAGATCAAAGATGGCCCAACAGCTAAATGAAATTTTACTGGAATGCAGCCACACCCATTTATTTACATATTGTCTATGGCTGCTTTTGCACTAAGACAGCTGAGTTGAATGGTTTCATCAGAGATTCTGTTGCCCACAAAGCCTAAACCGTTACCATCTGGTCCTTTACAGAAAAAGTGTGCCAACCCCTGCAATCTATGGCTGTACCAGGCTTTCTTTAGCAATCCCATATTAATAAAATTTAAATTGTTTCCCTCTGCTCAGTATTACAAACACTTCCACAATTTTTTTGGTCAGCATTACACCAGTTGATTACCACCGTTGGTTCTCAGTGTGTGAGAACATGACCAAATGTGAACCCAATATGTCCACACAGAAAGATGACCTTTAAAAAGGGTCTTCAGGGGGTACCTGCCTGGCCCAGTCAGTAAAGCATGTGACCCTTGATCTCAGAGTCATGAGTTCAAGCCCCAGGTTGGGTGTGGAGCCTAATACATACAGACATACAAACATACATATACACATAAAATGAAAAGGGTCTTCAGGTTAACAGACCAGATGTCTGAAGAGGGGACTCCAGGATTAGGAGCAGTTGCCAAAGTCCTGGAAGCAAACGGCCACACAGAGATATATGATCTTCATGATAAAGAATGAGGACAGCCACCAAAGAGCATCAAAAAACACTCTTGGGTCCAGGGTGAGGTGAAAATAAAATATACATACCAGCAATCAGCGGCCTACTTTTGATGATGGCAGGACATAAAGGAGCTCAACAAAAGAAGGGAAGGAAAGAAATTAACAATTACCAACTGCTTGCCAGACACACGAGCTGGGCACTCAATATGTAGGCATGGTATTCCAAACGTTAAAAAAACATCTAGGCATGGGCATCAGCCAATCGGAACAGATGCAGACCTTAAATAACCAGTACTGCTGAACTGAGCCACTGAATATCCTGCTGCCCATATTTAATACTCAATTTAATCCCCACAGTAATGTGCCACCTGACAGCCAAGAAAAGCCCTTTGAGGAAAAACATCAACCCACACAGAATTCCTCTTCCTTTGAGGAAGCCTCAGGAATATTCCTCTTCATTCTAACCACTGATGGCAACTTGAATAAGCAATTATCAGAACTCGTACACAGTCTCAGACTGTACCGGGGAATTTGGTTATGTGTGTATACGGTTAAAATCACATAGTGTTTTAGATAATTTTCCAAAGAAGATATACAAATGGCCAACAAACCTATGAAAAGATGCTCAACATCATTAGTAGAAAAGTACAAATCAAAGCTGCAATGAGGTATAGCTTTACACCCAGTAGGATGGCTACAATAAAAAGATGGACAGGGGCACCTGGGTGGCTCAGTCGGTTGAGCGTCCGACCTCAGCTCAGGTCATGAGCTCATGGTGTGTGCGTTCGAGCCCCACGTCGGGCTCTGTGCTGACAGCTCAGAGCCTGGAGCCTGCTTCGACTTCTGTGTCTCCCTCTCTCTCTACCCGCGCCCCCCCCCCCCGATTGTTCTCTCTCTTTCTCAAAAATAAACATAAAAAAATAAAAAAATAAAAAAGGATGGACAATAATCAGTGTTGGCAAGGATGTGTGTGTGGACACTGGAGCCCTCAGACATTTATGGCAGGGAGGTAAAATAGTGTAGCCACTGTGGAAACAGTTGAGTAGTTCCCTAAAAAGATAAACATAGAGTTACCCTCCATATGACCCAGCAGCTCTACTCCTACGTGTGTACTCAAAAGGAAGGAAAACATGTCCACACAGAAACCGGACACAAATGTTCATAATAGCATTAATTCAAATAGCCAAAAAGTGAAAACAACACAAATGCCCTTCAAATGATGAAGGGGGAAAAACAAAAGGTGGCATATCCATAAAATGGAATATTATTTAGCCATAAAAAGGAATGAAGCACTGATACATGCTATAATGTGGGTAAGCCTTGGGGTGCCTGGGTGGCTCAGTCAGTTCAGCATTTGACTTCAGCCTAAGTCATGATCTCCCAGTTCGTGGATTCGAGCCCCACGTAGCAGTTTGTGCTGATGGTGCATAGCCTGCTTGGGATTCTCTTTTCCTCTCGCTCTGCCCCTCCCCCACTTGCTCTCTCTCTCTCTCTCTCTCTCTCTCTCTCTCTCTCTCTCAAAGTGAATAAATAAACCTGAAAAGAAACGGGTAAGCCTTGAAAACATCATGCTAAGTGAAATAACAGACACAAAAGGCCACACACGGAATGTGTGATTCCACTTTTCAAAGTTTCATTTATTTATTTTTTTAGTAATCTCTACACCCAACATGGGGCTTGAACTCACAACCCCAAGATCAGGATTTGCATGCTCTTCCGACTGAACCAGCTAGATGCCCCTGTAGGATTGTGTTTTTAAAAAATGTCCAGAATAGGCAAATGTAGAGGCTGAAAGTAAATTGGTGGCCAGGGGCTAGGGGAGGGAAAAATGAGAAGTTACTGCTAATAGATACAGGGTGATGAAATGTTCTAGGATCAGATAATGGGGATGGTTACACAACTCTGTGAATATACTGAAAACTGCTGGATTCACCCTGTAGAATAAAATTCTCTTAACAGTTACACACTGTTATACCAGTGAACCATATTGATCAGTGCTTTGCCTTAACATTTCATCCCAAAGCTGTCTCTGTACAAGAGAGAACATTTGCTTCATTTTGGTGCACCTCACCTAAGCCCTCATTCCAGCTAATCTTGCTAGTTCCTTTCTGAAACCAAGCATTCTGCTCGGCCCTGTTGCTAAGGGGACTGCTTCAGACTGTGTTCTCCCATAGGTCTTGCAGGCCCCGCACCCCCCTTCAGACCAAGCTCGCTGGTTTTCTTTCTTTTTTAATGTTATTTATTTTTGAGAGAGAGAGACAGAGACAGAGTGTGAGAGGGGGAGGGGCAGAGAGAGAGAGACACAGGATCCAAAGCAAGCTTCTCGCTGAGAGCAGAGAACCCAGTGTGGGGCTCGAACTCACCGAACCATGAGATCATGACCTGAGCCAAAACCAAGAATCAGACACTTAACTGAGTCAGCCGCCCAGGTAACCCTAGCCAATTTTCTTTCTGCACATAGTGTCTTCTGCCACCCTTATGGGGACAAGAGTCAGCACCACTGGATGGGAAGAAAGAGAAGAGAGGGAGGGAAGGTAGGAGGTGGGGAAGGAAGGTCCCAGGTCACTGAAAGCCAAATCTTACTCTTGACTTATTTATTTTATTGGTTTGATAGTGTTTTTATTTATTTATTTATTTATTTATTTATTTATTTATTTATTTATTTATTTAAAGACTGTTTTAATGCTTATTTATTTTTGAGAGAGACAGAGAGAGCAAGCAGGGGAGGGGCAGAGAGACAGGGAGACACAGAATCTGAAGCAAGCTCCAGGCTCCAAGCTGTCAGCAGAGCCCGATGTGGGGCTCAAACCCACGAACCATGAGATCATGACCTGAACAGAAGTCGGAGGCTTAACTGACTGAGCCACCCAGGCGCCCCTGGCTTGATAGTGTCTTTTAATTTTTCTTCTCTTTCCTTCCCTCCTTGAATCCATTCATTCATTTTTTTTTTCTTTCTTTCTTTTTTTTTTTTTTTTTACATTTATGGATTTATTTTGAGAGAGAGAGGGAGTGTGAACAGGGAAGGGGCAGAGAGAGAGAGAGAGAGAGAGAGAGAGAGAGAGAGAATCCAAGCAGGCTCTGTGCTGTCAGTGCGAGCCCAACAGGACTTGATCCCAGGAACCATGAGATCAGGACATGAGCTGAAATCCAGAGTTGGGTGTTCAACCAACTGAGCCACCCAGGCACCCACTGTTTTTCATACATTATTCTTAGTGGACCAGGCACAAGACCAGGACCTGAGGAAGCCACATATTTTTTCTTTCAGATTCCTTCTTGCTTTTGGTGAAGCTCCTCTTCCTTTTTCACTATTCACAATTGACATCCCACCTGACTTTCCCCAGTGACCACATAGCTTGATGGCAGAAGCCCCGTTCCTGGAATTTGTGATCAACACCTGTACAGCTCCTGACAACCCGAAACCCACTCCTGTATTTTCCTGTTTCAAAGCCCATGTACACTGGAATCTAATTCCTGACCTAAGAGATGCCCAGTGCCCACAGTTCACTCAGAGTGAAAGAAGCCAGTAGGTTCTGGACATTGTCTAAGTTACCAGCTCTTCACACTTCGCTAAGTTATTAGGGAAAGGACAATTAGCAACCCTCAGCCCTCGTTCAGGTGAAGGGTCACTTGTAGTGAAGAGTAGGAAAAGTGACTTCATAGGGGCACGAGATTGGATGAAAGGGATAATTGGGTCACAAACTGAGAGTACAGCCACAGGAATAGATCAAGAGGGAGTCCTAGCTCACAAAAGGTCAAGGTAAGTCCTACGTGCTGGTTACAGGGCGCCTGGTTTGAGGCAACATGGCAGGGGCCGGGGTGTCCATTAACCTTTAAAGTATGGCTTACTGGGGCACCTGGGTGGCTCAGTTGGTTGAGCGTCTGACTTCGATTAAGGGCATGATCTTGTGGTTCGTGAGTTTGAGCCCAAGTCCGGCTCTCTGCTGTCAGCACAGAGCCCGCTTTGGATCCTCTGTCCCCTCTCTCTCTGCCTCCTCCCCCGCTCATGTGCACTCTCTCTCTCTTAAAAATAAACATTAAAAAAAAACTTTAAAACTAAAGTATGGCTTATTATTTTTACCTGTTACGTATACCTTCCTCTTTGAGGAACAAACCTTGCCTGCTTTAATTAGAGAGTGATAACAACAATAAATAACACTTAGAAAGGCTTATTCTAGGCCAGACACTAAACTGAGTGCTTTATATAAGTAAATAAATTCTATGGGTGGGAAGAAGCCCCTCTTAATACTTGTAGACCAGTGATCCTTGAGGTTTCCCCATAAGAGTTCTGAAGAGCTGACCCCAACATGGGGATGGTGGGCAGCAGTGGTGTGAGAGAGCACAGGGCTCCAGGTTCAAAAGAAGCAAAAGAAGACTCAGAAGCCTGGTAGAGGATAGCCTGGGACTGTGTCCAGCAATGGAGGAGCAAGGTCAATCTCAAAATCAGGACCCAGGCTGCAGACTGGGATTGGAAAAGAAGTCAAAGTGGGAGGTAGGTTCCCAAAAGGGGACAGTGTTCAGCACCCCACTGAGAGGCTGGTGCTACAACACCTAATCCCAGTACGGTATGATAAATTTAATCAGGTCTACATCGAGAGTTCTTGGGGGGTACCTGGGTGGTTCAGTTGGTTAAGCATCAAACTCTTGATTTCAACTCAGGTCATGATCTCAAGGTTTATGGGTTCAAGCCCTGCATTGGGCCCCACAATGATAGTGTGGAGTCTGCTTGGGATTCCCTCTCTCCGTCTCTCTCTGCCCCTCCCCTGCTCATGTTCTCTTTCTCTCAAAAACAAATAAACTTAAAAGAAAAAAAAAAAAGAGTTCTTAGGGCCAGAGGTGTGTGTGGGGTAAGGCACAGGATGGCTGTGGAGTTCAGGGATGATGCTGGTATGGATTTCCAAGCCTGGTTTTCCAGTGGGTTCAGAGAGGGCAATACGTGGAAGAACGAGGGCAGGATCCAGTGCTCCAGGTGGTGCTCAGAGTCGATCAGTCAACAGGGAGGGCAAGGAAGAGAGCAAGACACAACAGTAGGACCCCAAACAAATGGCCAAGCCAAGGATGGCTTGACAAGCAATCCTCGCTTGCCAAGGTAGGGCAAACAATGATTTCAGAAACACGTAGGATTAGTGGGTGTCCCAGGGCCAGAGTATAAAGCAAAGATGTGGAAATGGCAACACAGGAGGTCAGGGATCAGCCCAGGGCTAGCAGAGCGGAGTCTGCTCCCAACGTGCTCCCCGGAATGAAGGTGGGTAGATGGGCTACGTAACAGGTGCTGATACTCTCCCGAGAGCCAGTCTGAAGGGGCTGGGCAAAAACCAAATATCAGGAGGTGGGACAAGGATAGAGGAAGTACATTCAGAATAGAGAGAGGAGGCAGTCCTGGAGAAACTTCCTGTGACACTTGGAGCAAATCAAACATGGTTTTATACCCCGCGGGGAAGAAGGCACCAATGAAGGCATCACTCCAGTTCAGAGGCTGAGTCCTCCTTCCCTCCTCACTGCTTCCACACTCCCCGCCTGGGGGACTGGCTCAATAAGTGGACTTATGGAAAGTAGCAGTGGGCAAATTGTGAGCCAGCATTTACTGAGCTCTTACTGTGGCCAAAAGCAGTTCTAAGCATGGCCCTTTAGTTATGGTTCATCTTCTCAGACTTTCCATTCTTTCTTCCTTAAATGAAGTTCTCTTTTTATAATTGTTTATCAACCACAACCTCTACAAGCGCCAAAATGACAAGTTTCAGACAAAATGACAAATATCTGTTAATAAGGTAGTCATTGCATGCATATTACAAAAAAAGGGGGGGGGTGACTAGGCTTTTTTTTTCCCATTCTTGGGAGGAACAAAAACATCATACGTGCTTGTCGAGCTCTCTGGAAGTGGGGCACCTGTGTATACCTTATTCTTGTTCAACTGATTTGTAGTTTTAAGTCACTGAAATTTGGGGTTGGTTGATATTGCAGTACAATTTACCTTATTGTGATTTATAGGAGTATAGGGGAAGGAGATCAGGACAGACTTCACAGAGAAGCCAGTAGAGAACAGACAAGAGGACATTCCAGAGAAGGGATGGGAGCCACTGACCTGTTCCATGGTCTGCTGTGGCTGGTGTGCAAGACAGAGACGAGAGGAAGAAGGAAGAGAAGAGGCTGCAGAAGATTGGGGCTAGATCATGACAAATCCTAAAAACTTCATTACGGAGTTGTAGAAAATGAGGAGCCAACAAAGGGTTTTGGGGGAGTACAACCTTACTGGATTTATATTTTAGAAAAACCTCTAGAGAGAGCAGAGGCTAAGAGATCAGTTAGGAGGTGATTATTACACGTTGGGTGTAATGAAGACCTAAATCAGAGACAAACTTTTTCAGTAAAAGGTCCGATGGTAAATATTTTAGCCTTTGTTTGCCATATGGTCTCTGTCACAGCTACTCAATTCTGCCCTTGTAGCACAAAAGCAGTTATAGACAACATATAATAAAAGCATGTGTCCCGGGGCACCTGGGTGGCTCAGTCTGTTAAGCACCCAACTTCGGCTCAGGTCATGATCTCATGGTTTGGGAGTTCAAGTCCCGTGTTGGTTCTGTGCTGACAGCTCAGAGCCTGGAGCCTGCTTCAGATTCTGTGTCCCCCCTCTCTCTCTGCCCCTCCCTGATCACACTGTCTCTCTCTCAAAAAAAATAAACATTAAAAAAAAATAAAAATAAAAAGTGTGTCCCATTAAACTTTAATTTCAAAACAGGTGGTGGGGCCAATTTGGCCCATGGGTTGCAGTTTGCCCACCTTTGACCTAAAGTAATAATTGGACAAGGGCACCTGGATGGCTCAGTCGGTTGAGTGTCCAAGTCTTTGATTTCAGATCAGGTCATGAACTCACACAGTTCATGGGTTTGAGCCCTGCATCCGGGTCCATGCTGGCAGTGCAGAGCCTGCTTGGGATTCTCCTTCTCTCCCTCTCTCTCTCTGCCTTTCCCCCCGGCTCAGGTGTGCACATGCTCGCTCTCTCTCTCTCTGAAAATAAACAAAGAAAGAAAGAAAGAAAGAAAGAAAGAAAGAAAGAAAGAAAGAAAGAAAGAAAGAAAGAAAGAAAGAAAGAAAGAAGGAAGAAAGAAAGAGGGATATACAGGACTCTCAATTCTTAGGACCTGGGAGAATTCACTCATTCATTCACTCATTCTTTCATTCATTCATCCACTCATTCCTTCAACAAATACTTTGCTTGTGCTGTGTGTGAAGTACTGGGGATTCAAGATGAATGACAGGGGAACCTGAGTGGCTCAGTCGGTTAAGCATGCGACTTCGGCTCATGTCATGATCTCACAGTTCATGGGTTCAAGCCCCACATCAGACTCTCTGCTGTCAGCGCAGGGCCTGCTTCATATCCTATTTCCCTCTCTCACTGCCCCTCCCCTGATTGTGCATGCTCTCTCTCTCTCAAAAGTAAACATTAAAAACAAATTAAAAAATTTTTTTAAATAAATGATACCTGCCCATGAATAGCTTCGTCCAACATTTAGACCTGTAACTGGGTGTGGGGGATGAAGAGAAAATGTAGTAACAAGGAGGTAAAACTTTAAAGTTGCTCTCATCCCTGCCTCCTTCTTTCCTTTAAGCATCCTCTGGGATCAGAGACACCCAATACTTTTACCCTCTAGCATGAATGCAAAGATGGGTTACTGTGAAATTACTGAGGCTAAAGCTTCTGGATCCCTTGCTTCCTGAAACAGGGTCTTCTCCTACCCTGTCTAATTTTATATTTCTTGCTTAAGTGTTGCCCCTCAGAAATATGTAGGTCTCATTCACCCAAATGTGGTCCTACCCTTGAGTGAATGTTTTCCAGAGCCAGGTCTCTTAAATGCTGCTTTTAGGAATTACTAGCTAAGGATCCTGGTTTCAGCTTTCATGGTTTCTCTCAGGGGAGCTAAGAAGCTGGGGACCATCCTCAAAGTCACAAGTGTAGCCGATCCCATGTCTGTTCCCATTATGTCCACTCTCCTCCACTTACCATCAGCCACCCCTGCTCCCTCTTCCTTCAAAGTCAGCCCTGGGCTGCAAAGCTTCTTCTGACCCAAGCTCTTTGGAATTCGATGCTCCAAGAATCCCCTCAGCAACCTCTCAGTGGGCCATCAGGGCAGGCAAGGACACCTGCAAGAAATGCAAAATTAGACAGAGTAATAGAAGGCCCTGTTTCAGGAAGCAAGGGATCCAGACGTGGGGCTGGTGGGAGGAGCCAAAGCAGTGCAGCAGTGGAGAGCCGCTGGAGGCTGGCCATTGCCCGCTGCTGGCCTTCCCAGGGCAGGGCTGTTATATCAAGCTCACCAGCGGACTCAGGTTTATAGGCATTTATCCAGAGGAGACCGCACTCTGGGAAATGTTTCACTTTCACCCAAGTCACAGGTGATTCAAAACTGGAATGTTATCAGTGTGCGAACAGGAGGGCTCGCTGGCCAAATAATTGGCTCTGGTCACTTGCTCAGAGTCCTATGCCTTGCCAGGCAAGTCCACAAAGCATACCAAATGACAGACTGGGATTTGAGTGACTGGGTGGCAACAATACTGACTCCTTAAGAGCAAGTACTGTGCCTGTTAGCCTACGGTCACATCTCCAGCAGCTAGTAAAGGCCCCTGACCCACGGGAGGTGGTCAGTAAAGTCTCTGATTAAAGAAAGGGGATTTGCTGTTCTTAGGAGATATAATGATTTCTTCTAAGATGACTGCCATTCTTTTGGACTAGTTCTCTCTAAACGAACAGCACTAGCCAATAGTATCAGAGCATCTTTATCCTTGGGTAGTGTGGGAGATACCCTATAATTTCTCCAGACAAGCCACACACAAGCCTTCTGTTAGGACTCATTATCTCCCGAGCATCCACCTTAACTGTTACATTCCAGGGTTCTTTTCCAGAGTATGTTTTAACTCCTTGATAGGTTTGGGGGGAGACTTGGGTGACACTCAGAACAGATACCAGCTGTAGAGGTCTTGTGCATCTGAATTCGTGTTGATTCCACTCACTTAACTTCATGTTGTTGTTGTTGTTGTTAAGATTTTATTTTTGAGTAATCTCTACACCCAATGTGGGGCTTGAACTCACAACCCTGAGATCAAGAGTTGCACAATCTACCAACTGAGCCAGCCAGGTGCCCTTCTACTCCCTTGACTTCAGAGCACCTCAAGTTTGAAGGGGGACTTAACCTCATTTTGACCTCACACTTTCTAATTGATTAAGTTGTTCTTTCCAGCTTATCTCTTAACTTAGGCAAAAGACCCTGAGGGCAAAGCATCCCCTGATGGGAACAAAAGGACCCCCTCAAGCAATCAAGACAGCCCTGAGCCAGCAACACCTGCCTGGGATTGACCCCAAGACAATGACGACTTGACCTTCACTGCCCACCTGCCTGTATTGACCAACCTTTGTCCCACATTCTCCTTACATAACCTGGAAGTATTTTCAGCACTTTGGAAACAGTCTTTGAGAAGCTAGTCTACCGTCTTCCTGGTGTTGCCTCACTGAAATAAAATCCCTTTCTTGTTTCTCCACCACTCATCTCTCTGCCTTTGGATTTTATCAGCGGGGAGTGGCCAAACCCAGCTTGGGACCCCTGGAGCCAGGTGCTCTGGCACCCCTGCTGCGGCCTACACTTTGACTTTCCTTAGAGCAATCAATCCTCCATAAGCCCCATTCTTCCCAGGATCTCTCCATGTGGGTGTGTGAGGTTAAGTTTGCATATGATGTTCAGGCATAGCCAAGCAGGAAATGCTTTCATTAAGAATTCAGAGACCTATGGAGATAACCCATGATGGGGTAGGGAAGTTGTGGGTCACGGGGGGTCAAGACACCAGGGCTCCAGCTCTGGACATTTCATTCATTTCACAAATAAGAACCCAAGGCCACTCTCCCAGCCTACATAGTGCAGGGCTGTACTTGAAAGCCCAGAAATGAAGAGACACTCCCTCCCAAGAGGAACACGGTGGGGGAGGGAATAGTTTAATTTCAATAATGGAGGGTTGTAAAATGAATTGGGAACACTTAGTGGGGTGGTTCTCCAACTTTATTGCGCCACCTGAATTCCCCATGGCTGTTCTTTCAAATGTAGATCCTGCGTGCCACCGCTCAGAAATTCTAACTTTAAGTCTTAGAGTGCTCAGGGACTCTGAAAGCTTAACTAGCCCCCTTCCTTCCCCCATCCCCCCACCCCACCAAGGTGATTCTAGAAGGAAGGGGTCAGGAAAGGGGTTGCAAAGGCAGAGATCTACACCTTGTTTTTATTTTTGCTTTTTTTCCTAAGTTTTTATTGATTTATTTTGAGAGAAGGAGCACACGGGCACATGCTTGAGTAGGGGAGGGCAGAGAGAAAGGGAGACAGAGAATCCCCAAGCTGGCTCTGTGCTGTTAGGGCAAAGCTCAAAGCAAAGCTGGAACCCACCAACCGTGAGATCACGACCTGAGCCCAAATGAAGAGTCCGAGGCTTAAACAACTGAGCCACTCAGGTGCCCCTACAGCTGATTTTTAAAGGAAGGAGTAGAAACTTACTAGGCACAGAGGCACAAAGTGGTATGACCTTACCTTCCACTTTGGGAAAAGGAAGGCCAAGGAGTAGGACTGCCACAACTTCCTGCCCTACCCAAACTGACAGCTTTATCTCCATTGACAACTGTCAGCAGAGACTGAAGTGTCCTGCCTCCTGGTGAAAGCAAATCTTATCTGGGCTCCTCCTCACTCCCTCCTCCACGTGCCCCACTGAACACTGACACACACACAGGAACGCAGCTCTTCCCCTCGGCCTCTAAACGTGCCGGAGTCTCCTGATTTCAAAAACAATTGGCATCAGAACGGTTCCCTTCACTCGAGGACCTACTCCACTTACCACCTTCTATCTCCCAATTATTTCAATGCTAATCTTTTTTAAACATAAAAAAAAAAAAAAAGGAAAAAGGGGAGTTCCCCGGGTGGCTCAGTTCATGTGAGCATCCTACTCTTGATTTCGGCTCAGGTCATGATCCCAGGGTCATGGGATGGGGCTCTGTGTTGGGCTCGGCGTTGAGCGTGGAGCCTGCTTGAGATTCATTCTCTCTCTCTCTCTAAAAAAATTAAAAAAAAAAAAAAAAAGTTTACAAAGCTAGTCTATGTTCGTTATAGAAAATTTCAAAACTAAGGGGGAAAAGGCCCTTCACATTTGTATCATATGCTCTCAAAATACTCTTGACACTTATCAGAACACCAGTTCAATTCAATTCATTTTGTCACCAGAATGTGAACAACTTGAGAATGGGAACATGGTTTTCTTTCTCATCCTTGTGTCTTTGGTGGACACAGAAGACTCTCAATAAATACGTATATGTTGAACAGGAGAACCTGGGTAGCTTAGTTAAGCATTCGACTCTTCATTTCATCTCAGGTCATGATCCCAGAGTTATGGGATCAAGCCCCCACTTGGGGTTCTCTCTCCATCTCTCTTTGCCCCTCTTTCTCCCTTGCACACACACTCTCTCTCTCAAAAATAAACATTAAAAAATATGTATTGAACAAAAATGTACATCATTTATATTGCCCCCTCTCATAACCATATTAAGAATCTGGGATCTATCCAGTCAAGAAAGAAAGAAAGAAAGAAAGAAAGAAAGAAAGAAAGAAAGGAAGAAAGGAAGGAAGGAAGGAAGGAAGGAAGGAAGGAAGGAAGGAAGAAAGAAAGAAAGAAAGAAAGAAAGAAAAGAAAGAAAAGAAAGAAAGAAAGAAAAAAAAAAGAATGGCATCATGCCGTTTAGAAAAGGCATCATTTAGAAAATGACCAGAATATATTTTGAAACCTGCTTTTTTCACTGAAAATGTACCACAGATATATTTCTAGCTGCTTTGGTTTTATATAAAGCATAATAACTTTGTCTTCAGTTTTAAATATTAAAAAACAACGTAACGGGGCACCTGGGTGACTCAGTCGCTTAAGCCTCTGACTTCAGCTCGGGTCATGATCTCAAGGTTCGGGAGTTCCAGACCCACGTCAGGCTCTCTGCTGACAGCTCGGAGCCTAGAGCCTGAAACCTGCTTGGGATTCTGTGTCTCCCTCTCTCTGCCCCTCCCCTGCTTGACTCTCTCTCTCTCAAAAATAAACATTAAAACACACAAAAACTTTTTTCTAAAAAAAGAACATTATGATAAACATCCTTGTATCTAAAATCTTTACATGTATCATGATTCAGATAGGCTAAATGTCTTGAAGTGGGATTGCAGTGTCAAAGAATGGGCAAAGCCTACGCATACCTCTTGAAATCCTGTTTTGCAATGGCTTAACAATTCATATGGGTAAATAGTAAGAAACAGGACTTAAAAAAATATCAGGGGGCGCCTGGGTGGCTCAGTTGGTTAGCGTCTTGACTTTGGCTCAGGTCATGATCTCGCGGTTTGTGAGTTCGAGCCCCGCGTCAGGCTCTGTGCTGACAGCTCAGAGCCTGGAGCCTGCTTTGGATTCTGTGTCTCCCCTTCTCTCTGCCCCTCCCACGCTCATGCTCTGCCTGTTTCTCAATAATAAATAAACATTAAAAAACAATCAGTGTGTGTGGGAGGGTCTTAGAATGCTCAGGAAAGGCTTTTCCAAAATGATCTTAAGTTAAGCCTGTCATATGAAGACTCCGGTACAGACATGCGAGAGAAGCAAATGCAAAGGCCCTGAAAGCAGAAAGAGAGACCAGACTAAAGCCAGGGCAACCCACTTAACACCGACCACACGGTGCGTAACACTGACCACAGGGCAGAGAGTAGTAGACAAGTAGACAAGTCTATATAGACAAGTCCTATATAGACTTTGGACCTTGGTAGGCATTTCAGTTATCATCTGTAAGAGATCTGAAACATTGAAAGTGAGCCATTGGGATGCCTAGGTGGCTCAGTTGGCTGGGTGTCTGCCTCTTGATTTTGGCTCAGGTCATGAACCCAGAGTCATGGGATCAAGCCCCACATTGGGCTCTGCACTGAGCATGGAGCCTGCTTGGGATTCTCTCTTTCTCTCGAAATACATAAATAAACATTTAAAAAAAAAAAAAAAAAAGTAAGACATTGAAGGGCTTTAAGCAGTGGAATAGGATCCAGTCTGTGATTTTAAATAACAGCTCTAGGAAGGAAACAGATCAAGATATAACAATGTTTGTCTCTGGGTGCGAAGATTATAAGCAACTTTTTTATGCTTTTCTGTATTTTCCAAAATTTTTCTGATGAACATGTATTACTTTTACAGTTTGTTTTTGAGTAGGTTCCACTCCCAACGTGGGGCTTGAACTCACAACTCTGAGATCAGGAGTCACATGCTGTACCAACAAAGCCAGCCAGAATGCCAGTTTAAAAAATTTAGTCAAAAAAGAGGCATGCCTGGGTGGCTCAGTTGGTGAAGCAACTGACTCTTGATTTTGGCCCAGGTCACAGTTTGTGGGCTCAAGCCCCCCATCAGGCTCTGTACTGAGAGTCAAAAAGGAAAAAAAAAAAAACAGCTAACTGGAAATGGTACAATGAAGACAGCATGATTGGTAGTAAGGAGTCAAGATCACTCTGAGTCTCAAGGACGGATGATAGTGGCCTGAAATGGGTTTGGCTGCCTCGGGAATGGAGAAAGGGGTGAACTTGACCAATGTTTCATGGATAAAATTTTCTGGTGACCAACAGGCCATGAGAGGTAAATGGGAGGGAAGTCTAGGATGACTGTTGACTTCATCTTAGGTGTCTGAGTAGGTTGCGACTCTGCTCAACTCTAGGGGATATAGGAAGAGCACAGACATGGTAGGGAATAGGAGTGGCTCACAGCATTAAAAACCAAACAATAAGATTAATCAGGTTATAAAGCTGAGGAAGAGAAGTGAGAATTCTTCCAAGAAGCTTGACTCTGAAGAGAAAGAAACAGGGCAGTACTGGAGAGAGTATAGTGTTGGAGTGGTTTTTTTTATTTTTTTATTTTTTAATATTTGAGAGAGAAAGAGACAAAGTATGAGTGGGGAAAGGGGCAGAGAGAGAGAGAGAGAGAAAGAGAGAGAGAGAGAGAGAGAGAGAGAGAGAGAATCCTCAGCAGGCTCCAGGCTCTGAACTGTCAACACAGAGCCCGATGTGGGGCTCAAACTCACGAAGTGTGAGATCATGACCTGAGCCAAAGTTGGACGCTTATCCAACTGAGCCACCCAGGCACCCCTAGGGTTGGAGTGTTCTTGGACAAGAGAAATGAACCAGTGAGGCTGAGCAGTTGGAAATACAGATGTTGAGGGGGAGGCTAAGGGAGCATGATCCAAGATGAGATGAAGTGGGATCCTAAGCAGAGGTGGGGATGAACCAAAAGAGGGACATCTCTGTTCTTCTGGGACGGTGGCAAGGACGTGAGGCAGCAGGATACATATGTACAGATTCCCTTGGAGGCTCATAGTGGGAGGGGAAACTCTTGCTTTTTGAACTTTACTTCCTGTGATTAGAAGGTGAGGTTATCTGTTGGGGATGTGGATGCATAAGTAGTTGAAGCCAAGTGAAATTTTCTAGCAATCTGAAAATAGAGGGTGCTGATCAAAGACACAAACCGCTGAACAATACTGAGCCCCAACTGCAATTGGACCCACTAGATTCTGTAACAGCTCTCCCCTCCACCCAATCTGTACATTTCCATCATTTTGTGATCTGCTGTGATCTGCACTCCAAGCAGAAATAGAATCACACAACGGATTCAGGGCTGGGAGTTTGCAGAGCTGGTGCAGCTTGAAAATGAAGGGGTCTAAAGAGTCAAAGGTTATGAGTGAGAATAGCGAGTGGACCATGGTGGCACCCACTGGGTCAGGAAGAGAATGGGGTTAAAAGGAAAACGAAAGGCCAAGTGGAAGGTTCAAGGTAGTGGGGTCCTAAGTCAAAGAATACATTTAGTGCTAGATTAAGAAAACTGGACAAATAGGAAGTCGTAACAGGAAGTTGTATAACCAAGTTCCAGGTATGGTCATGAGGGGGGTGGGTGGCTGAAGTATAGGTGCACATGGTTAGATTGGAAAAAAACCAAGGCATCACAAGGCCAGAGCACTACTTAAATGTTGGCATCATTATCATTTCTCATTTGAACAATGAGGGGTTGTAAGAGTCTCTAAAGGCAGAGATTCTTTTTTTTTTTTTTAATGTTTATTTTTGAGAGATCACACACAAGTAGGTAAGGGGCAGAGAGAGGGGGGACAAAGGATCCTAAGCAGGCTCCACGCTGACAGTGACCTGGATGTGGGGCCTGAACTCACCAGCAGTGAGATCATGATCTGAGCCGAAGCTGGATGCTCAACCCACTGAGTCACCTAGGTGCCACTAAAAGCAGGGATTCTTAAATGTTTTGGTCTAACAACCCCTTTACACACTTAAACCCAAATTTTAACAAATTTTTTGTAAGCTTTTTTTTAATGTTTGTTTATTTTTGAGTGTGAGCGGGGGAGGGTCAGAGAATCCCAAGCTGGCTTGGCAATGTCAGTGCAGTGCCCCACTTGGGGCTCAAACTCATCAACCGTAAGATCATAACCTGAGCTGAAGTCAGAGGTTTAACCGACTAAGCCACCCAGGCACCCCAGCAACAAATATTTTTAAGAAAAATAACAATTTTCCAAAAGAAAAACATTTGGAGGTGTGACAATGTTTTACAGCTTTGCAAATACCTTTAACATTTGGCTTAATTGAAGACAGATGGATTCCCTCATCTGCCTCTACATTCAAACTATTGGGATTTGCTGTTCGAAGTATACAAGAAAATCCAAGTAGTGTCACTGCCCCCTGAGAAAGATCTTGAGGACACTGGACTACACCTTCAGAAGTTACTTTAATAAGCATTCTTCCCGTTTTAAATCATTCACTCATTCATTCATTCACTCACTCATTCAACACTACTGGATCCCGGAGATAGAAATGAATCGTGATTGCCTACCCTGGAGTTTAGCTGAGATGAAAACTAATTAAAAATTACAGCACAGGGGCGCCTGGGTGGCTCAGTCAGTTGAGCATCCGACTCTTGATTTCATCTCAGGTCATGATCCCAGGGTCATGGGATTGAGCCCTACATCAGGCTCCACATGGAACCCACTGAAGATTCTCTAAAATAAAAAAAAAGTAAAATAAAATAAAAATTACAGCACAGCATTAATGAGAACAGAAGAAGGCGCTAGTATGCCTAATAGAGGCAAGGAAGGCTTAACAGAGTACAGGGAATTTAAATTTGGGCCTGAATTTCCTGTGTTCTCTTTAAGCAAAGGGAAGAACATGTGCAAAGGCCCAGCAGCAGGAATCAATATAGTACAAGACAGCACAGGGTACACTGGTAGACAAAGGAAAAATTTGTTGGACCTTATATGAGAAGTTAGGTTTCACCCTTTGGACCATAGGAGGCTGGGGTGACAAGAGCTTGCTTTTCTTTTTTTCAAGTCAGTTTTCAGGTATCATTTATATAAATAAACTTTGCCCTTTTTGGGTGTACAGTAAACACTAAGACAATCAAGACTTAGAATATCTTCATTATCTTAAAAAGTTCTCTCTGTAGTCAACGCCCACTGTCCCACCCTCCCTCTGAGGCCCGCAATTATTGATGATTTCTGTCTCCATAATTTTTTACTCTGAAATAATAATGCACTCACAGGAAGTTGCAGAGAGGGCCCATGTACACTCACCCAGCTCCCTCAGATGGTAGTAGCATTTTACAAAACTATAGAAAACTATCAAAGCCAGGAAGCTGACATTAGCACAATGCAATTAACTAGGCTACAGACCTTATTCAGATTCCGCCAGTGTTTACACTCATTAGCTTGTTTTACAGAACATAGTTGGGCCACAATATGAAAGATGGGTTAGCGAGGTAAGGACAATGGAAGAACTCAGAGGTACAGGGAAAGGAAAGGACCGGAGGAACCATTTCTGAAGACCAGAAATCATCTGATGGGACAATTTGGTACAAGCACTTAATCTTTCTGGAAATGACATCTCCCATACCACAGAACAGCAAACAGAAGGTTGTTTTAAAGCGAAGGGCCTGACCTCTAACCGAATTGAGGAAATGTTTCCTTCAGCCATGAAAACACCAGAAAACTATAATATTCCTTCTCACGCTTATACAAAGAAGAAAAATGTTTAGTCATTTTCATTTTCTTACTTTTGACTGATTGCAAACAGTGAAATAACTGTCAAAGGTCTGAGATTCTCTTGAGGTTTAGACACTTTTTCTGTTTGCTCTCCTTAACAGAATAAGCTAACAACTCCCCAAACTGAAACAAACTAAACCTCTATACTTACTCTTATTCCTTCCTGGAGTCCAGTTATTTTTGTTGCTTCTCTTACCTGCTCCAGCCATGTATACTATTGACAATGCCTTAATGTCTGTACCTTCATATATTTACAGACATCAATTACTCATCACAAAACTGTAGGGTGTGGTTGTCCTCACTTTTATAGCCCAAGACCCAGAAGCTCCTTAGTGTTGGTACCCAGGATCACACACGCCAATACTGTAAAGTGCTTAGAAAGGCACGCGTTCAGTAAGTGTTAGCTAGACTTGTCAGAAGCCGGGTTCTCTCCACTTACCAAACCCCAATGATAGCCTGGATGGACCTCTTTCTTCAACAGCTGTGCTGGACTTAATTTAGGCAAAAGCTCCACGAGTGCAATGGAAATATTTCTGGTGACAAAGTCCCCGTTTAAATCCCATTTGTTTAAACCTTATTCGGCTGACAGCTAGTTTATCACTAGTTACTACCAAATAGAGTGCTTGGGTAGATCTGAGTGACTCAATACCTGTTTCTTGACTTTAAAACAAGCTTTTTAATATGTTTGAAAGGAGATTTAATTAAATATGGCAACACTATACTGTGTCCTGTGCTAGATATTTTATACACATTTTAGCACTAAATCCTCCAAATTCCAACTGTTATGATCATTATTAGCCATATTACCATCTGTAATCTGGCTGATTTTAAAGATGGGGAAATCAAGGCCTAGGAAAGCTGTCATGCGTTGCCCCAGGTCACAGAGCTAGTAACGGGGTGTACAGGATTAAGAACAGCTTTCGCCTAGGGACAGACTCCTATATGATACACACACAAACCAAAAAGCCCAGAACAATTTCAAATATAAAAGAGTAAATTAAAATAAGCAAAAGCAAACATAGGACAAAGAAACGGAGGCTCAGCAAGGTTAAATAACTGGTCCAAGGTTACAGAGAGACTATCAGAACCAGAATCCGATGGCATATCTGTCTTGACTCCAAAGCATAGTTCATTTCCACCAAACCACGCTACCACGGACACCTGGTAAGGGGTAGTATAAATATTCATTGAATTAATAAGTCTGAAAACAAAGTTGACAAGGAAGAGGGTTAAAAAAAAATGTAAAAGAGAAATGAAAATGGAAAGGTAGTTCACGGGCAAGGGAAAAAAGGAAAATACAAACACACCCTCCAACAGTTTTCCAAGCAGCGCATTCAGGGTGAGGCAAGGTGCTGGAACAAACTTTGCTCGGGTCCCGCCGGACACCCAAGCTGGCGGGCGCGGAGTCTTCAAAGAGATGGTTCCGGAGGAGCCTGCCTTGGAGCACAGCAGCGAAGTCCGGCCGCCTCCCGCGCCCACGCCCTCTCCCGACCGCGAGTCACCCGGCCTGGCAACACGCGACGACGACCGGAGGGCTGCCGCCTCTCCCTTCCGAGCTGCTGGTTTAAAAAGAAATACAAACACATGTCCCCAGGCAGCCCGCAGCCTCTCCTCGGGGTCTGGGCCCGAAGCTCGCTTCCCGGGTCGGCTGGACAGAAATGCGCCCGAGGGCCAGAGACCCTCGGGGCTGCAGCTCGTCTCCGGGCAGCGCCCGCCGCCCGCGGTCAGCCAGCCCAGCCTAGCGGCGGAGGCGCACACAGCCCGGACCCGGATAGGCCCCAGACGGAGCTGGGGCGGCCGGGCAGGCGGGCGCCCTACAGGCCACGCGGGCCGGCAGTACCGGCGAGCAGCGGGCGCCGGCGGCTGGGCATTTCCTCTTCCTCCCTACGCGCTGCGCGGCGGCGCGGCGGCGGCGGCGGCCAGGCCAGGCCGAGGCCCGGCTCGGGCGCCCGACCGCGGCCTGCTGGCTAGCGCGGGCAGGCGCCGCGCCGCCCCCGCCACGACCGCCGGCCGCGGGGCCTCGGGGCAGCTGGGCCCGGCGCGGGCAGCGAGAGGCGGGGCCGGCGTGCGGGCGGCGGAAGGAGGCGGAGGAGGAGGAAGAGGAGGAGGAGGAGGCGGCGGCCGGGAGCCGGGGGAGAGGGGCGGGGGGTGGGTCGGGGGAGGGGAGGAGCGGGATTTGCGGAGCGCGGCGCCGCAGCCGGGAGCCGGCGGGCCCGAGAGTGACCGAGTCACGGCGGGCGCCGGCGGAGCCGCGGCGTCGGACCCGCCTCCTGGAGGAGCTCAGCCCCGGCCAGGCCCGGCCCCATTCCCGCCCCGCGCCGCCTCCCCGCCGCCGCCGCCGCCGCCGCCGCGGGAGCGCTCCCCTGCCCACCCCGCCCCCGCGGCCGAGCCCGGGAGTCGAGTGGGAGTCGGCCGGCCGGCGCGGGCAGCGCCGGGACCCCGCCGGGGACACTGCAGCCGGAGCCCGGGAGGGGCCGCGCCGCCACCGTCTGAACTAGGATGTCCCGACATGAAGGTGAGAGGAGCCCCCGCCCCCACCCCCACCGCCCGGGCCTCGGCCTACCCCGCCCGGGCCAGGCGCCGCGGAGGGCGGCCGGGAAGCGGAGGAGACTTCGGCCGAGCCCGAGCCGGGCCCGAGGCGCCGGGCCTGGGAGCGAGCGAGCGAGAGCGGAGAGCCGCGGCGCCGCCGCCGCCACCACGGCCGCGGCCCTGAGCTGGGCCTGGTGCCGGAGGCGGGGCGGCCGGGCCGGCCGGAGGGTTTGCACTGTCATGGGGCGGGGGAGGGGGAGGGGAGTCGGCGGGGCCCGTTACCGGCGGGAGCCGGGCCCTCGGGACTGATACCGGCCGCCGCGGCCCGCCCGGCCAGCCCCAGAGCCGCGGGCTCCGGCGCGGCCTAGCGCTCCCGCCGCCCCGGAAGGGCTCGGTGCGGCCGCCGAACGGGGCCCCAGGCGGCAGCAGGAGACACAGGAGCCCTCCGTGGACCCAGTAGGCGCGTCCGGTCGCCGGGAGACGACGGCGAGCGCCCCTGCCTGCGGGCGACCGCGGGGCGGGCGGGAAGGCTCTGCGGCCGGGGAACGGGAAGCCCCCGCCACCCGGAGCCCGCCCCGGCCTCGCGGCTAGGCCTCGGCGAGTCCCTGGGCTCGGGTAACCAAGTTCCCGGGGCGGATCCGGCCCGGCCCCGGCGAGTAAACTCCCTGCTCGATCACCCGGTCAGAGCGGGACTCGCTCCCGGCGGGCCGCGGGCCCCTCGCCTGGCGTGCACTACCCTACCTAACCAGGTTTTGGTAAATGACCGTGGTGTAGTCTGTTAGTGGTCAGGGGCGTTTTGGATTTGTTTTTCGGTCTAAAAGCATGATTGGGGTACAGTTGCAGATAAGCAGACAGCTCTAGCCCAGTCCCAGGGCACAAAGAGAAACATGTTTAGGAACGATGTATAGGCATTGAGCCGGTAAAAAAATAAATAAATAAATAAGTTAACTTCAATTTACTGCCATATGGTTTAGAAAAGGGGGAGGGGGTTGTGTTTTCTTTGTTTCGCTACCACAGGTCTTTAAGTAAATAAAAAGTGTTAACATACTTGGCGAAAAGTTTATCCTGGTAAGGTTAATGCAAGATTGTAGAAGTGGCTTTCAAGTATTATGTACTCTTGCTTTTAAAATCCTGTATAGGTGATGTAGGAGTGGAGAAAGTTTAGTGAGTCAGATTAGTGTGTTTCACACCATTGGAAGGGTATTCTTAAGGTAATGCAGGCCTTAGAATTTCGAGGTCGAAAAACTTAGATGGATTAAAATTATATTTAGGGCAAGTTTCAGAATTTGCTCAACTGGGCTGTTGAGATTGACTTAAAGAACATTTTGTGTTCAAGGATTCTGTATTTTAAAAGGCTCAAACCTAATAGGAAATATACTGTCTTTTCTTCACTTATTGTGGGCAAGTGTTGGACATTGTAAGGCAATAAGGGACTTAGGCTCATAGAAACTGTGTCCATTTTCCCAATTTTTCCTACTTAATGGGAATGTGTTCTCTATCTCTGTAATTTAAAAGAAGTTGTTACTAAAGCTACAACTAAATTTTAATTTGGGATGTTAAAGTTTATATTAGATGTAGCTGTGTGTACATAGACCACCTTTAAGACAAAATGAAACGGAGCATGGCCGCAGGCTCTCTTACTCTTAAGAACTGGGAGCGTTAAAACTACAGAATCAGCAATGGAAGAATGGGTTTGAGATCCATTCTCCTGCTTCAGGAAAACATCCAGATAGTTCCATTCTAATTGGATGATGTCCTGGGAAGATTCCTTTACCCCCAGTAATCTTTTAAAGTCACACAGTGTGAACATTCTTGAATATAACACAAATTCTGTAATTTAAGCCCATTTCCCCCTATTTGATCCTGTGGAAAGGCATATGGTTTTGAAACTTACATTACCTTTTACTTACTTGAATACTACTGAACCTCAGCAAGTTAATAGCACACTTTTTCTGGTAACTTACACAATCCCAGATGTTTCTCAAAATGAAACATTGCTATATATAATCCATTAGTTGAAAACTTATAGTACAATATTTGACAAGTGATTATCTTTTGAGGGGCTAGTTTATGGCCTAAGGCAGGAGTGGCAGTCTCATTAAGAATCACATTTAATTCATTAGATATGTTTTGTGGATTATTAGTTCAGGCTGCCATTATTTTCATCAGTAAAAATTTAATCAACAAATTTAGAGTTTGACACCCTTACTATTATAGTTCTTTTCTCACTTTTCTCTTTTTTGGGCAAGCAAATCTCATTTCTCTTAGCATTTCTTTAGTGGTATGATATTTGAGTTCTTTTAATCATCTGTCCCACCTCCACATTCTCTGTGGTGCTTGTTTCCTTTTGCACTGTGACCCAGACTGGATGTAGTAGTCTGGTAAAACATATGAAATGTGCTGCCTGTATTGTTGTACTTGGATTGCGCTACCTTTTCAGTGCCTTCCGAATGCATGTAATTTGTTACTTTGTCTTTGTGCCCACCCTAATGAGTTGCATGATATATGTAATGATGTAACTTTGGACAACTCAGCCCCAAGGTGGACATATGTCAAGCTGAGTCTCTACCTTGTGAAGCAGTGGACCACGTCTGAGAAAGGAGATGCAACCAGGAGCATAAAGAAATGTTCTAGCCAGGGGTCAGCATACTTTTTCTGTAAAAGGCCAGGTAGTAAATATTGTAGGCTTTGTTTGCTATAAGGTCTCTGTCATCTCTGCCATTGTAGTGCAAAAGCAGCAATAGACAACATGTAAATGAATAAGCACAGCAGTGTTCCAATGAAAACTTAATTTTTGGATGCTGACATTTGAATTTTGTATAATTTTCATGTGTCGTAAAATATGATTCTTTGTTTTACCACTTAAAAACGTAGAAACCATTCTTAACTTGCAGGCGTACAAACACAGGAGGTGGCTGAATTTGGCCCACTTTGACCTGTGGGGTATAATTTGCCTACTTCTTTTCTCACCTAGAGCTTTCGAGAGTTGATGGAACTCATAAAGGGCCCACTGTGCTTGGTATTCATGCCATCATTTCCTTTGGGTAATGGTAATGGGGAGTAACTGGTTTGGTCCATGGTTTGTACCTCAGTTTCCAGCCGCACCATGGAGATTGGTAGAGAAGTAATTGTTCTTCAGGAGTGAAAAACAGGCTCCCCACCTTCCCAGACCATGTCTGAGTGGAGTCGGCAGTACTCTACATTAAGTCTCCTGCTTGCCCATTATGACTTTTCTAGCCAGAATTCCATTTTTTTGTCTTTTAATTCGCTTTGTAACATTCTTGTCATCTTATCAAACTTTTTACATCAGTGCCCAGTCACTTTACGTTCACCATACCAACGCCATCTAGTTCCATGTTACACAGTGAAATCAGTCATCTTTTTTTATTTGTAAGAGTATTTTTTTTAATGATTCACTACACACTTTCTTAAATATAGGTATGTTATTCAGAGCTTAAAATGCATTTAATAGCTTGGCAAATTAAAAACCTCAAGTTACTCAGTGCTTATTAGATAAAATGAAATTATGAATGCTCTTGCATGAGTTTGAGCCTAGTTGATTCCCTGGAATTAGGAACACATTTATTGCCTTAAATCAGTCAACCTTTTTTCAGTTGCTACTATGTATAAGGCACTTTCCTAGGAACCAAGGAGTGTGGAGATGAATGAGACGTGGCTCCTCACCTTGAGTCCGGTGGGAAGATGCATGTGTATACAGCTTCTACAGCACAATGGGAGACCGTAAGGAGATAAATGAATTGAGGACAAAATCATTATCAACTTTATTCCTAATGGGTTTTGCCCCACTTCAGAGAGGGAATCTGTTTTTCTTGAGCGCTTTCCTTTTTTGTGGGCTCCTCTTGATTTTGGGAAAAAATGAGATTTCAAATAGAGTGCTTATCTTTACCAGATTTATATTTCCCCTAGCTTTTAGAAGACTTTCATATGTAAAAGTGAGAGCAAGTAGGTGAACAGGTAGGTGATCTTATTGTTACGTTTTTCTCAGAACCATCTGATATTGTTTATTTTCAGACTGTAAAGTATAAAAGTATGTAGGCCATTAATCTAGCTTTTGAAAGTTGTACCATTTTTTGAAATTGTACTGCTCTTGTTAGTAGATTTACATTTCCTCGTCTCTAAAAATATTATCTGACCCTAAAAGCTCACATGCAGATGATCCCAGAGTGAAGTGCAAGAATTTTGTTTTCAGGATTTGGGGACTGCAAAAGCCAGGATTGGTAATTGGCTTGTGATTGTAAGGTGATGACTTTTGCCTTCCTGTAAGTGAAGTAAATTGACTCCCACTGAAAAGATTTTGATTTTTGCTAACATGTCAGACCATTTATTTTACTTTAACTATGATTTGTTAAAAGATTATGACATTCTTAATTAAGGCTTTTTCAGTTCAATAGGTCATGAATTGTATTTACCCTGATTTTAAATAAAGGATAGATAAAAATGTAAATATTTTATTTCTGGGGTCTTTGATTTCATTTCATAAAAAGTTGATTTTGAAGCTCATTTGTCCCATATTTTTGGCATTTGTGTTTAAGTTAAAATGTCATTAAATAAAACTTTCTTGTTTTAAATTAGAAATTTAATTTGGAAGAAACTCCTTTCAGTCTTAGAACTTGAAGAAATATTAGCAGCAATCTTGTTTAAAAGAAAAACTTTTTTATGATAGAAACTTAAACTTCTGATGTGAAATGAACAAAACAAATCCCTTCGATTAGGCTTGCAAATCTTAAAAATGAAGAAATCCATGCACTTACGACTCATAATTTTAAAAACATCAGCTTTAGAGAATCTACCATATACATTTGCTGAGGCTTGTTTTTTGTTGTTGTTTTAAACTGGAGGCTCCAAAAGCTGTTTCTAGTGAAGGTTAAAGTGTGGTTGAATTATCCTAGAAATAGTGTGTCTTTTAATTACATTATAAATATTGCTGGGGAGCTATTTTCATGAGCATGAACTCAAAGGAAACATTTCCTACATTTTATGCTTGTAAAAGTTAAAAGTAAAACCCTGTTCATAATTAAAATCTTTTTTATTTTTATTTACTTATTTAAAATGTTTATTGATTTATTTTTGTATGTGAGACACAGGGAGAGCATGTGGGAGGGGCAGAAAGAGAGGAAGAGAGAATTCTAAGCAAACTCCGTGCTCTCCGTGCAGAGCCCAACTCAGTGCTCCATCTCACAAACCGTGAGATTGTGATGTGAGCCAAAAGCAAGAGTTGGCCACTCTGCTGACTGAGTCACTCAAGTGTCCCTGTTTGTTTTTTTTTGTTTGTTTGCTTGTTTTTGTTTTTGTTTTAGAGAGAGAGAGTGCAAGTGGAGGAGGAGAGAATCTTAAGCAGGCTCCACTCTTAGGGTGGAGCCTGACCAGGGCAGAGCCTGATGCAGGGCTCCATCCTATGACCCTGGGATCATGACCTGAGCCAAAATCAAGAGTCAGATGCTCAACCAACTGAGCCACCCAGGCACCCCTATAATTAAAATCTTTGTTTTGTGTTTTTTAAGTAAGTAATTTTTTTTCTTTTAATGTTTGTTTAATTTTAAGAGGGAGAGACAGAGCATGAGCATGGGAGGGATAGAGAGAGGAAGACAGGATCCAAAGCAGGTGCTGTGCTGACAACAGAGAGCCTGATGTGGGACTTGAACTCACAAACTGTGAGATCATGATCTGAGCTGAAGTGAGACCCTTAACTGACTGAGCCACTCAGGTGCCCCCCCCCAATAATTAAAATCTGTGTGAAAGATTAATTCCATATTAATTTTAGTGTTATACTAGGAACCATGATGTTTTTCAGGTTTTTTTTTTTAAATGATAAGGTATGGTTTTTTCAGTTGCTAAAGTTATTTATTAAATTGAGGAAAGAGCCCTTAAGAGGTATACAGATCAGAACTTTTTTAAAATGTGGTAACTTTGGGGCGCCTGGGTGGCTGAGTCGGTTAAGCTTCCGACTCTTGGTTTTGGCTCAAGTCAGGATCTCACACGGTCTGTGGGTTTGAGCCCTGCCTTGGGCTCTGTGCTGACAGTGCAGACCCTGCTTGGGATTCTCTGTCTCTACCACTTTCTCTGCTCCTTCCCCCTCAAAATAAATAAATAAACTTTAAAATAAAAAAATTAAAATGTGGTAACTTTTGTATTAGTCATGTCCTGATTCGTGTTGGAGTGGGGATAAGGCAGACAGTTCCCGAAGGGAACATACTACCTAGATTACATAGGAAGGAAGTGAGTGATCATGAAAAGAGAGGGTGTTCTTGGGATGGTAAGGATAGGAGGACAGGACAGTGCCGTCAGAGGAAAGTTAGGCAAGGTGGACATGAAGCTTGGAAATGATCTGTAGCCACAGGAAGTTAAGAGACAGAAGACCACCTTTCATGCTGAGTACCAGGAGGTGAAAATTCATCTTCCTGTGAAGCTAGCAATAGATGAATTTCCTTGTTAGGCACCTTCCAGGGTGCCATCCCTACTACCTGTCTCACCACTCTCCCACAGTGTTTGTTAATCGTGCTTTTAGTTGTTGTCTTTCTGAATAGAAAGACAGTTCACGTACATGGGTCTATCCAGTTCATGTACATGGTCCATTTATTTCTTCCACAGCCACAGTGCCAACCAGCAGTCCAGCAGACCTTGCCAATGGCTGTAAGGAGTATCAGGGAGGAATGATATGAATGGATCCCAGCAAGTCCATCACTGCTGTTAGAAAAAAACAACTAAAATCACGAGAGTGGGTCAGTCAAGTCACCTTCAGCTAGGAGGGACAGACAATAAATGGGTGAAGCCTCTTGACATCATGATTAATTAGGTTTAGCATTATGTTCTACTGAGTTGTGTGGGTTTGTTTTTTTTCCCCCCCTCACTGGTTCTCAGTGCTAGTGTCATGAACTTCAGCTTTTTTTTTTTTTTTTTCTGTTAAGAGGATTTTCATAAGGAGAGTCACTTTAGAGTGCTAACTTGAGGACCTATTAGAACAGTCACAGGCATAATCAGTTATAATTTATTTTTTGTTTTTGGCTTTTGTTTCTTTTTGAGACTGTCACCCTCCCCTCCCACCTAGTAAAGTGGAGGGTCCCTCTAGTGGCACCCTTGCCTTATTCTCCAAGCATTTTTTTATGCCGTAATTGTTTGCTTGTGTGCCTCCCCAACAAGTTACCTGAAAGACAGGTATAGTGTTACACTTACCTTTACACCCTACCACCAAGCACAATGTCTGGACTGTCGGAGGCCAGACATTTGAACACTTGTGGGTGATTGTTAGAGATGTTATTACTTGTCTAAAAAATGGTGAGACTAGAAACTGCTGTCTTCTGCTTTTATCTGGGAAGCTGGTTAAGAAGGAGGGAGATGGTAGGAAAGATTTGGAACTTTCATAAAAGTAAGAGGGGATGAATAAACTACGTAGAGTGAAAACTTAAAGGAAGGTGACTCCTGGGGGAATGACTTGGGATTAGACTCCGGTACTATTTTTTTGTTCTACTTCTGTCTCTGGTTTTGGATTAACTGGCTATGGGTTCTGAATATTAATTGCACCATGTGTGAGTTTTCTGATTCATTCATTCATTCATTCAGTGGGTATTTATGGACTTCCTACTTGAGTACTACTCAAAATCATCTCGAGAGCTTGCCGCAAGTTGTTGACCCTTGCTGCAGCATTGATAATATTCAGTGGGTTTGAAACACCTTTGGGAATTAAATGCTTTCCTGTTGCACAGGCTGTGGTTCTTTTACAATTTGCTGGAATTAGTCCTTAAAATTTATATCTTATGACAGGGTAATTAAATCATGTAAATACTTTAATGTTTTGACAATATTCATCCACCCCTCCTTTTTTGGGAGAGAGCATGTTAGCAGGGGCGAGGGGCAAGGGAGTAAGGGAGAGAGAGAAAGTGAGAATCCTAAACAAGCTCCACACTCAGCACTGAGCCTGACGTGGGGTTCGATGAACCCTGGTTCATGACCTGAGCCAAAATCAAGAGTTGGACACTCAACCAACTGAGCCACCCAGGCGCCCCTCTTTTTAAGCCTACTTTCATTTAAGTTTCTCAATTCTAATTCTGCCCAGCAGTACATTTCTTTCCTTAATATTGTCCTTAGACTGTGAACGTCTCAACACATATCTGCATATGTGAAAGTATGTTCAAGTAGGTTTATAGGTTTATAAGTAAAACTCATAGGTTTATAAGTATCTTTGATGCTTAGAAAACAACTCAAGGGATTAAATGTTTAATTTTTGTATTCAGTATAGTTTGTGTGTGAAGGCCTAATGGTTATATAGCAACTGTTGGAATACCTAGATGGTACTTGTTTTTATTATTTCTCCTCAACCATTATTCTTCTTTGGTGTCTTCTATGGTTGTAGAGGTTTGGCAGTGCAAGGAAATGAGAATCTTTCTAAATTAGGAGTTAACGGCATCGCAGTAAAACAGGCAGGGATTATTTAAAGGAGTTGTTACAGATGTGTCTCTTCTGTAAGAATGAAATAAGTACATGCTGGGAGCTGGGGGTGCTGGGTATTGGGAACCACATAGTTTTCTAGTTTTCATAATCTGAGATCTTACATTTAGCCTGATTAACACTGCTAGGGACTCTGATACAGTAAATTGCAATTTGAAATTAACGTAAAATGTGCAGAGGAGGGACTGATCTTCCCTTCCATAGGAAAAATGGTGATTAGCACCTGAAGTGACAGTGGGTAAGCATTTGACCCATGGTTTTCCTGACATTCCCTGTTAGGCGTATGATATCACTTCATGTTCTTTCACTGCTCCATGTCATTTTCTACAAGCTTTTTAGAAGTGCAAGCCACATGTAATTTTATTTTTTTATTTTTATTTTTTTAAGCCACATGTAATTTTTTTGAGAGAGAGAGAGAGAGAGAGCCACTGAGCGCAAGTGAGGGAGGGGCAGAGGGAGAGAGAGAAAGAGAAGAGAGAATCCTAAGTAGGCTCCATGGCTCGTTCTTATGACTGGTGAGATCATGACCTGAGCCAAAATCAAGAGTCAAATGATTACCCAACTGAACCATCCAGGTGCCCCTAGGCACATGTAATTTTAAATTCTCTGGTAGCCACAGTAGTAAACTAAGAAGGTGAAATTAAATTTAAATAGTTTAATACTTTAACCTAGTATATCCAAGTTAACATTAATCAATCAAGATAAAATTATTATATTCTTTTTTTCTTACAAAGTTACAAAATTCTAGTATATATTTTACACTTAGCACACTTTAGTTCATATCATCTGAGAATCATCTTTAGACTTGTACATTAGGAGTCTGCTAATAGACCATATATAGTCTCTTTCTGTAGGTACGTTTTGATGTAGTATTGCCATCTGCTCAATGGTGAGTTCATTAACATTCTGGATTTTTGCTTCTTGAATTAATTTCCTAAGAACCCAGATTTTACCTTTTTCACTTAAAAATTTTTTTAACCTACATTGGCAACATTTAACCATTACAATAGAAAACTACTTTATAAGCAGCTATAAATGTATATAAATTATAATCCCTCTGGGCCCTTCAGATTGGAAGAGTAAATAATGGCCTCAGGGTGATTTTAATGTGAGTTTGTGGGGTTATTTTAAGTCCTCCGTAATGACAAATGTAAAATTTATAAAAATTGTTACTAGTCCATTGCAGGTTCTATTATGGTGGAATCCGAAGATTGTTTGGGTTCTATCTGGTGTGGATAGACTTTTCATCATTTGAAGAAAGTGACATCCAGGCTTGGTAATTTATTGTAGGTGTATTTCATTGTAATGAGATTGGGTCTCTAGTATCCATCTGGAAAAGGCCTTTGCCATCTAACAACAGAAAAACAGATGGTTATGACTCTTATTTAAAGCAGTTTTAAGAAAATTGGGGCATTTGGCTGGCTCAGTAGAGCATGCAACTCTTAATCTTAGGTTGTGAGTTCAAGCCTCACATTGAGCATTTTAAACCTATGTTACTTTAAAAAAAAAAAAAAAAGAATTTTAAAAAGTAATTTTAAGAAAATGGATTATGGAGCTAATAGCCAGCCCATTGTCAAGGTTAGCCAGCCACTGGTGATTTCTCTTTTTTACCTGTTTGGTGTGCTGTTTAGCCAGTTAGAACTAGATTTGCAAATAAAAATGCACTGTTTCAGAGATAGTCTGTTAAAAATTAAAGACCTAGTGTTTTTTTTCCTTCATTTCACTGAAGCAGCAGTTCCACAGAGCAGTGGGTTTTATGGTTCTGTTCTTTTTCAGTCCCCCTACAGCCAGATCTTTGAAACATCAGGAATTTATGGCTTTTTTTTCTTTAATAGTGTAAAAATACTAGTATTGTATGGCTTGGGTGCTTTCACCTAGTGTTTTTCAAAGGGTAGTTTAGGACGTGCGCTATTAGCACCACCTGGGAACTTGGACAGAAATGCAGATTCTTGGATGCTGCCCTGGACCCACTGAATCAGAGTTTCTGGAGGTGGTGCCAGGAGTTTGTGTTTTCACAAGCTTCTTACCTGGACCCAGTTATGACCAAAAGCATTTATGTGTCAGATGGTTATCGCTGGTGACAGGGACACACAATGGTTGTGATACAATTTTTTTATGGTATGGTACCAGTCAAATAGAAATTCAATTGCTGACCTTGACTTTATACTTTTTTTTTTTTAATTTTTTTTTAGTGTTTTTATTTATTTTTGAGACAGAGAGAGACAGAGCACGAGCAGGGGAGGGGCAGAGAGAGAGGGAGACACAGAATCCAAAGCAGGCTCCAGGCTCTGAGCTGTCAGCACAGAGCCCGTCTCGGGGCTCAAACTCACAGACCGTGAGATCATGACCTGAGCTGAAGTCGGATGCTCAACTGACCGACCCACCCAGGTGCCCCTTGACTTCATTCTTCTTGAACACTATGTTACTGTCACCTGAGGAGGTGAGAGAGAAGTGTGGCTCCCCACTCTAGACCAGTACTATAAATTTACTCAACACACATTTACTGAATTTATTGAATGTATACTTGAGGCTTGAAAGATACCATAGTGAACAAAACAGAGAAGATTCCTGTCCCTGTTGCACTCACATTCTATTAGAAGGAATATATCAGGGGTATATGGTCTGTGAGCCAAACCTGGCTGGTTGCTTGTTTTTGTTTGTTTGTTTAGGATTTTATTTTTAAGTAATCTCTATACCCAACATGGAGCTCGAACTCACAATCCCAAGATCAGGAGTCACATGTTCTACCAACTGAGCCAGCCAGATGCCCCTGTGATTTTTATATTTTATTTTATTTTATTTTAGTTATATTTATATTTAAATTCAAGTTAACATATAGTGTAGTATTGGTTTCAGGAGTAGAATTTAATTGGCTGCTGGTTTTTATAAATGAAGTTTTATTGGAACATAGCTGCATCTGCTCATTTACATATTGTCTAAGTTCTTTTTATATTGTAAGGGTTGAGTTGAGCAATTGTGACAGAAAAAGTTGAAAATATTTGCTATTTAGCTATTTACAGAAAAAGCTTGTGGGTCTCTGGGGTAGACCATAAAAGAATAAATATGTGATATGTAAGAAAGTGTTAGGAGTTGACAGGTATTATGAAAAACCATTCAGTGGGTTAAGGGAATAGAGAGTGGGGGCCTACTTTAGATACTGTAGTCAGGGAGGGCCTTCTTGAAGATGGGACATTAAAAGAAAAAATTGAATTAAGTGAAGTATATTTAAAGAAGGAAGGATATGGCTGAAGGTATAGCAAGTACAGAGGTACTGAAACTTGGAATGTTTTGGGAACAGCGTCAAGGCCACTGTGACTGGAAGACTGTGATTGAGGGGGGAAGGGATAGGAAAGTGCCATAGCCAGGGCCAGATCCTGAAGACCCTTGTATTGTGGGCTGTAGTAAAGACTGTTTACCTGTGAGTACATCGAGAAAAACATTTTCAAAGCCCTTCTATAGAGAGCGGTCTTTTTGGCTAAACAAATGGCAAAGGCTGGAAATTAAATACTTGGTGTTACAATGCATTCCAACATCTCTAAGAAACATTTCTTTATAAACTTTCCCTTACACTCTTTACTCTTAAGCTTTGTGGTCCTCAGCCCCCATGTATCTATGTATTCTATTTAGCTAATGTTTCTTGTACATTAGAAATAGATAGAGGGGTTTGGTAGAGATCAGATATTTCCCTGGTTTGAATGTAAAACCCTTGAGCCTAGAAATTGGGTCATCAATATTAGCAGGTTTCAAACTTTAAAAAAATATAACTCATAGTAAGAAGTGTATTTGATATTATCCAATAGTTACATACATATGTAAAGAAATAAGTTTCACAAAACAGTACTTATCTTTACTATGAGAGATGTATTCTGTTTCTGTTATTTCATTAAAAACAAAAATACTAGGGACACCTGGGTGGCTTAGTCAAGCATCTAACTCTTAATCTCAGCGCAGGTCTTGATCTCAGGGTCTTGAGTTCAAGCCCTGTGTTGGGCTCCACACTGGGTGTGAAGCCTGCTTAAAAGAAAAATAGTTGTGACCTCCTAGACTGATTTCCCATTCTATTCAGTTTGTGACTTGCTATTTGAAAAACACGGCCAATGCTATCTAATCCAAAACTTGGGAGTCCCTTATGTACAAGGTATTGTGATAGGTACAGAGACAAATGGAAAACAATTTTTCCTCTTGGAGGGGGATATTGGAAGTTCTAAGTATATTAGATAAACTAGCTGTAGTATAACTGGAGCAGTAAGTGTCAAATCAGTTATTACAAGTTCCATGATGTTATTAGCAAGTGGAATAGAATGTTTTTTGGGTGTCAGAGAAGGCATTTCCAAAAGTTTGATATTTAGACTGAAGACTTGAAAAAATACTGTGGGTATTTTTAATTGAAGTATAATTGACATAGAATATTATGTTAGTTTCAGGTATACAACATAGTGATTTGGTATTTGTATACATTATGAAGTGATCACCACAAGTCTGGTTCCCATATGTCAGCATACAAAGTTTTTACAATATTAATGACTATTCTCTATGCTATAGTACCATATTTTTATAACAAGAGTTGGAAATAGGGCTGTCAACCAAGTGAGAGAATGGTAGAGGGTAAACTACAGAGCTACGCAAATCTGAGATGTGCTCAAGAGAGGTGGGTGGGACAACACTGAGACCAGGGTTTCTGGAACAGAAGACTCCTGTATGTCTGCTATGGGAGTGAGGTATTAGAATGATTGATTTACCTAGGACGCTTACCTGACTGAGCCACCCAGGGAACCAATTTATTTAATATTTTTAAGATTTTATTTTTAACAATCTTTATATCCAACGTGTGGGGCTTGAACTTGCAATCCTGAAAGCAAGAGTCATATGCTTTACCAACGGAGCCAGCGAGGCACCCTTGCTGACCCCTGCTTTAATCCATTTATTTAATAAATATGTCTTGGGGGCCCCTAATGTGGCTTGGTCAGTTAGGTGTCCGACTCTTGATCTCAGCTCGGGTCTTGATCCCAGGGTTGTGAGTTCAAGTCCTGAGTCAGGCTCCGCAGTGAGTGTGGAGACTCCTTAATATTCTCTCCCTCTCTCGCTTTGCTCTTCTCTCCTGCTCACACTATCTCTCTAAAGTAAGAAAAAAATTTTTTTTAATTAAAACAGAAAAGATGAGATAGTTGCTGAAGTGGGTGCAAATAGACCTACTTGGTGATTAATTAGACAGGGATTATGGAGGGGTGAAAAGTCTAGGAAAATAGCGTTTTGGTTAGTTGGGCAGCACCATTCATCAAGCTGCATATCTAAGAAACATGCCTTGAGGGAGAAGGTGGAAAGCAGGGGAAAGAAAAGTGGTTTCCATTTTTAGAATGTTGGGTTTGAAGTACATGTGGGAAATCCAGGTAGAGATTTCCAGGGGCAGTTGAGCATGTGGGGTCTAGAATTCATGAGTTTGGGCGTAATCCATAGTAGTAGAGTTGGTTGCTCAGTGATGGTGAGAACATAGACATTGAGAGGATGAGGAGACTGATCAATAAGCCCTTGGAAACACTTAACATTTAAGAAACAGGAGACTGAATGGGAATAGCCTGGAGAGTAGGAAGAGAACCAGGAGAGAATGTTGGCATTGAAACTTAGGAAGATGATTTTCTGGGAAGGAGGATTCAGTCAGTATTGCTGCAGATGGGTCAAGAAGATAAGAAATGAAGTGTTCACTGGCTGGAGCTCTTGGAGTGAGGAAGGTTGTGGAACTTGATGTGCACTTTCAAAGGAGTGGGCTAGAGCCCAGACTGCAGGGTGTTAAATCCTGAAAGAACACGAGAAGTTAGGAATACTCCCTAAAGATTTAACTGTGAAGGGAAGGAGAGATGTCAACAGTGAAAGGTATCTCTAGCACCTGGAGCAGGTTTTGGCAGATATTAGAGACTGGGAAAATCATTCATTCAATACTGTGCCTACTACTAGTATAGTATTTAAAAGTGGGGTAGAGTAATGAAAGATAAATTCTCATTGGGGGGCAAAAAAGAAACGTATCATATAATTTTGGTTCATGATAAATATTCTGAAGAGCATAAAGCAGAGTGAGGGAATAGGGAATAAGGATTAAATGTTGTAGAAGGTGAATGAGTGCTCTGTGTAGCTATTTTTAAAAGAATGCTCAGGAGGGCCTTTCAGAGGATGTGCTCCTTTGAAGCAGAGACTTAGTCAAATATAAAGCCCTGGGGTTAGAGTAAAGTAGGTTGTTTGAGGAACAGAGTAGCTGGAGCTGACCAGATGGGAGGATGAGGAGAGAAGAAGAGGTAGCGATGGACTGACTCCAGATTATATGGGGCACTTAGAGGCTATGATGAGACATTTGAACTTAATTCTTTGAATGTCGAGCTACCAGGACTTGCTGGTGTAGTGTAGGCAAAACCACGTGGATACGAAGAAGGCCATTTACTGAGACAGGGAAGCCAGGGGGGAAGGAACGTGTTTGGAGGTGGAGGTCAGGAGTTCTGTTTCAGACACACTAGGTTAGAGATGTCTGTTAGATGTTCAGGCAGAGCTGTCTAGGCCATTTGGATGAATGACCTGGAGTTGAACTGGCTGAATGAGTGAATGAAATCAAGACTTGATGTGACTGTTGCTCTTCTCTCCAGTTTACTGGGGCTTGAGTTCCCCAAACCTTTTAGTAGGTAAATGTCTGTTTGGAAGCCTATGACCCTTGTCTTTTTTCTCAAAGTAGCAAGAAAGAGGGAGCACAGAGGTAGAAAGCCCCATGTCTCCTGTGGCAGTGCTGTAGTGATACAGTTCCAGACAGGAGAGCTCACTGTGGGAATTAGGCCAGTTTGGCAGCTGGGTAATGAATTAGTTTATTTTCGTTCTTTTCTCGCCAATAAATCAAGAGGAAGATAGAATAATAGACCTTTTGGTCCAGAAGGAAATCAACCTTCTATTTTTTTCCCAAATTGTGTTCTAGAAAGGCTGAGTCATACTACTTGAGATCATAGTGAGGACTAGAATTCAGATCCCATGACTCTTGTTCCAGCCCATTTTCTACTGTATATGCTGCTGGGATGAGGGCTCAGAGTTTGTTAGTTTGTAGACTAATACTAGAGGCTAGACTTCTGCATTAGATAGAATTTTCCTGTGTACTCAAATTTTTTCTGAGATGCTGAATAGTAAATTTAAGGATGGGATTTTGGAGCCAGACTGCCTGGGTTCAAACTCTTCCTTAGTCACTTACTCACTGTGACGTCAATAAGTTGTTTACCTCTCTGTGCATCATTTCATGAAATGGGCATAATGTTTACTTAATCTCAGGGTGTTTAGTCGATTGATTATTATATATAAAAATTTAGGCTAGTGACTGGCATATAATCACTCATTGGGGCACCTGGGTGGTTCAGTCTGTTGAGCATCTTAACTCTTGATATCTGCTGAGGTCATGATCCCAGGGTCTTGGGAGCCCTGTGTGAGTCTCAGTGCTGAGTGTGGAGACTGCTTGGGATTCTCTCTCTCCCTCTGCCTCTCTCCCCTGCTTGCACTGTCTCTCCCTCTCTCTCTAAAAGCAAGGGGGAAGGGGACACCTTGGTGGCTCAGTCGGTTGAGCAGTTGACTCTTAGTTTTGGCTCAGGTCGTCATCTCATGGTTCGTGAGTTCAAGCCCCACATCAGGCTCCATGCTGACAGTGTAGAGCCTGCTTGGGATTCTCCTTCTCTCTCTCTCTCTCTCTCTCTCTCTCTCTCTCTCCCTTTCCTCCTTATGTGCACATGCTCCCTCCCTCCCTCTCTCTCTCAAAATAAGTAAGCTTAAAAAAAAATTAAACAAATAAAAAATAAATTAAAAAAATAAAGGGGCACCTGGGTGCCTTAGTTGATTGAGCGTCCGACTTTGGTTTGGGTCATGATCTCAATGGTTCGTGAGTTCAAGCCCCACGTTGGACTCACTGCTACCCACTTTGGATCCTCTGTCCCCCTTGCTCTCTGCCGTTTCCCCACTCGTGCTCTTTCTCTCAAAAATAAATAAAACATTAAAAAAAATTGTTTGAGCCACCTTCATTTGTGTCTTGGATGTAGAAAACAGCTGTTTTTCACACTTCTAAATTCTTCGCATATAATTTGAGCACTAACAATATGCAAATTATATTTTCTTATTTGAGATATAGTCCCTGCACTCAAAGAATTTGTATTCTATTGAAGAAGGAAGGATAAAAATACAGGAGATAACAAAAGCTTACCCTTACAGGCCAATGAAAGCTATGGATACTCTCTTCCTTTTCTGATATTCTGTAAATCAAAGTGTCCGATGAAGGCATGGAGACTGAGGAGAAGGGATCTGAGCCGTCTTTGTGGAGAAGGGACTTGCTTGGATAGAGTAGAAGCAGAAGATATTCCAACCAAGGCAGTAGGCAGAAATGAGTACGTAATAAGAAGGCTACATAGATATTATTAGATGAGGATGTAAGAGGAACTTTTCACTGGTTGAGTAGCTCAGGGTGTTGATCCATAGGTTAGTGGCAACCTAAAGGCAGGACTAAGGAGATGATTCTGTATCTTTTTTATGTTCTAGGACTTTTTAAAAAAGTCAACTGAGATTAACACATAATTATTAATATGTTCCCCTGGTCTATTACTTAGTTTTCAACACATTTTGCCATTTTTATATCAGCCGCCTCTCTTTTTTAGGGTTTGAACATTTTACAAATCCCAGACCTGCATATCATTTTACCCACAAATATTTCAGCATTTATCTCTAGCTGATAGGGAGGCATTAAACATACATGCTTGCATGTGAAGCCACAGTATCATTATCACACTTGACAGAAAAAACAATAATTCTTTAATATTATCTAATACCCAGTTCATGTTCAGTTTTTCCAGTTGTCTCAAAAGTGTCTTTTTTTTTTTTAATGTTTGTTTAAACAATTTTTGAAAGAGAGTGCAAGTTGGGGGCGGGGGGACAAAGAGAAAGACACAGAATCTGAAGCAGGCTCCAGGCTCTAAGCTGTCCGCGCAGAGCCCAACACGGGGCTCGAACCTACGAAGTGCGAGATCATGACCTGAGCCGAAGTTGGTTAACTGACTCCAGGTGCCCCTCAAAAATGTCTTTTTAAAGTTAGTTTGTTAAAATCAGTATTTAAACAAGGTCTACATATTACATTTGGTTGGTATGTCCTTTAAAATCTGTATTTGTAACAGTCCTCTCCTCTTTTAAAAGTGCTGTTTATTTGTTAAAGAAACTAGATTATTTCTTTAATAGTATGTCTCACATTCTGGCTCACGTTTTTATGATGTCTTTTTAACATATTCTTTCATTTCCCCGTATTTATGTGATACTCAGTTCTAGAAGCTTGATTCAGATGTATGTTTGTTTTGATAAGACCGTTTCATAGGTGCTAAATATTTCATAATAATTCTTATTATATCACATTGAGAGGCCCATAATGTCTGGTTGTCTCAGTAGGTTCAGATGTCAGCCTGTCCCTCCATTGGCTGTCAGTGATGTAAGCTGCCTGGATCTTTTGCTTCATAGTGGTTGCAAGACGTTGATTTTCCAGCTCTTACAATTTTTCATGTGTTTATTCAATGGAATTTTTCTGTAAAGAACTCTTAGTCATATATGCTTTAAAGAAATCACTGTAATATAAAGGAAAAATAAAAATGAAATGATGTATAATAAAATAATGTGTCTTTCAAGATGTAAATGCTCAGGCAGAATTATATTAGAGGAAATAATGAGGAGTTTGTACCAATATATAGAATCACTGCGAATGTGACAGCTTCAAATGCAAATCCTTAACAGACATCTTGGCAGTTCAGATACCTTAAACAATGTTGCCGTTGATGCTGTTCCTTTTTGAACAACTCACAGTGTCAAGTTCTACACAATTACACGAACAATTGTGTTACTGGTAATTTCAATGTGTGTAAAAATCATGCAAAAAGTACTTAATATCTATATGTAAAATTGACCTATCTTCTGAGTTCAGGTCATTATAAACAGTTTTTCCATTGAGACATTTTATTTACTTTTTTGTTTGTTTGTTTATTTATTTATTTTGAGAGACAGCACGAACAGGGGAGGGACAGAGAGAGAGAGGAAGAGAGAGAATCCCTAACAGACTCTGCACTGACAGTACGTAGCCCCACTCAGGCCTTGTACTCATGAATTGTGAGATCATGACCTGAGCCAAGATCAAGAGTCAGATGCTTAACCAACTGAGCCACCAAGGAACCTCTTTTTTTTTTTTTTTTTTTTGAGAGAGAGCGCAAGCACAAGTGGGGGAAAGGGGCAGAGAGAGAGCTTTAAGCAGGTTCCATACTCAGTCAGAGCCCGACCTGAGTTCAGTGTGAGTCCATGACCCTGGAATCATGACCTGAGCCAAAATCAAGAGTTGGATGCTCAACCAACTGAGCCACTCAAGCACCCCTACTTTTTTTTTTTTTTTTTTTTTTTTAAAGTAAACTCTATACCCAACCTGGGGCTGGAACACAACCCTGACATCAAGAGTCACATGCTCTACTGACTGAGCCAGCCAGGCACCCCTCCATTGGGACATTTTAAAGTCATGGGAAAAGTGGGACAGTTTTTCACTGTGTAATATTGTCCATCACATTACAAGTTTCTAGAATCCCTGGCCATTGACCTCCCACATGTTGAGGTAAATTACCCAGTCATTGTGATAACCAAATTTTCAAAATGTCCTCTCAAAAGTAATGTTACCCTCTTTAAGAATCTACGTTAAGTGAATATATTAAGGCAGAAAATCAAATAACTACTACGAGTAAACATTTGAAAGTGAGAGATAGGGGCGCTTGGGTGGCTCAGTCGGTTAAGCATCTGAGTCTTGATTTTGGCTCAGGTCATGATCTCACAGTTCGTGGGATCAAGCCCTGCATCCTGCCCTGTGCTGATAACACAGAGCCTGCTTGGGAGTCTCTTCTCCTTTTTCTCTGCTCTCCCCTGCTCACACGCTCTCTCTCTCTCAAAAAAAGTAAACATTAAAAAAATTTTTTTATTAAAAAAGAAAATAAGATAAAATACATCTCTTTTTGCTAATAATACTTTACGCCTGGCAAACCTAAGGGACTCTTAAAAATTATTAGAATTAATGAGATAATTTAGTAAGTGTTTATATACCTAGAAGTGAGAATTGCTGGATCATAAGGTATGACTAATTTTCATTTAACATATTCTGTTGCACTTTTTTCCCCTCATTGCTTCTTCCTGATTATTGTCAGTCTTAAAGATATGAAACCTTTTTGATATGATAGGACTTTTTCCCAGTCGCATTGGCCTTGTATATGTGTGGTGCCTTGGCTCCTCCAAAAGATTTTCATTTTTGTTGTAGAAGACATTGCTCTGCCTTTTCTTTATGCTTTCTGGATTTCATAAGGCCCAAAAGGTCACTTTTTTTTTTTAAGATTTTATTTTTAAGTAATCTCTGCACCCAACAATGGGGCTCAAACTTGCAACCCCAAGATTAAGTCCCTGCTCTACCTACTGAGCAAACCAGGCACCCCTAAAGAGGTCACTTTTTTGGCCATTTGCCATGCCCATAATTTTCTGTTTATTAGCTTGCTTGCTTTTAGACAGAAAAGGTAAAAAATAAATTGAGGGAGTGAGTTAAACACATACATGTGGGAAGTGGGGAAATTGAATGTATGTGCTTTAGAGAGAGGAGGAGGACTTAGAGGTGGGAAATACATCACAGAGTAAGACTGAGAGCCCAGAAGGGGAAGGACCTTGTAGGAGAATTGTTGACCACTGGCCTGTTTATTAACTGCAGCTTGCTTACTTGACCCCGAATTTAGCAAGAAATCGATTTTTATAACACCCAGAAAACACATGCGTAATGGAAACACAAGTTTCATGAAACTACCCTATTTGCACTGCACTCTGATAATTTTCTATTGCTTTTTCAAGAAATTGTGCTTATGATCAGTGATTCTCAACCCTATCAGTGCCTCATTTATTTGTATAATAAATATTTTAACACTGTTGATTGTTCTGAAATAAAGTTAATTGATAAGTCATCAACTACCTTATATGTTAAAGTTAAGTACATTGTTGAGTGCCTACATCTACTTACAGTAAATACTTTTGGATTTACAAGAAATAAGATCAGAAAACATACCCTATAAAAAGTATAGGAAAATGAAAGAGTTGAGATCTATGTAGATAGTAGAATAAAAACTGTTAGAATAAATAAAAAGGGAAATAAGAGAAAGAGGGAAATTTTTAAAATAGGGAAAATATAAAGAGAGAAATAATCTTACTTGATATAGGGATAACATAAGACAAATTAGACTATCTATCTTACTGAATAAATAAAAGTATCATTAGGGGCACCTGAGTGGCTCAGTCCATCAAACGTCCGACTTTTGATACCGGCTCAGGTCGTGATCTCTCAGTTGAGAGGTGGGTAGCACTGTATACTCACCAATGAGTTTGTCGTTTATGAGTATAGCGTCAAAATAATTCCCTGTGAAATGACTTGGCATGAGACCAGGAAGTTGAAGTCTCATGGAAAACCTAGTGGAACACCCACCATTAGCAACCTACAATCAGCTTCTAGTCTTCAACCCCCACCTGGGGAGCAAATTCTTTGGTAAACAATACGGAGTTGAGGCTAGCCTGGAAAAAGAAACAGCGGCTGTGTGGGAGGCTTTGGGAGGCATTATTAGAGTAAAAAAGAAAATAACAGCCCCAGATAAAGTTTAACATTTAATTTTCACAAACATGGATTTCTAATCATTCTGCAACAAAAAGTTAAGTATGTATAGGACAACCTTGATGTGAAATATGTTTAATGTTAATACAATTTAGAAAGAACCTTCTATTTCATAAGTCCCTGCTAAATCATGTTTGGAAATAAATGTATTCCGAATAGTCTCTATTACCTATTTGAAAATTATAGCTGCAAAAGCACTGTGGTACAGGTATGCGGTGGTAGAAGCTTCATCATTGCAAACAGCTTCGTCGTCAGATTTTCTGAAATGCTAAACAGTGTTTTGTAAAGTTATAAATGAAGCAAAATGGACTTTTCTTAACTTATGGGATGGTGGCATACCTGGAAAATCAGTGTTTTTAAAGCTGCAGAAATATTTTGTGTTTATGGGGAAAGTGGAGTTTAGTAGTATGATTAGATAATTTTAAAGGTTGTTATTATTATTTTATTTCCTACATGAATGTCTCCTGGGAAATTTGGCCTAGCTTATTGAGATTGTTGAACAGTTCTTTACTGCATGTCCAGACACCTAGTATCTTTGGTGCTTTCCCCCCAATAAACTTCAGTAGTAGCCCCAATCATTGTGATGAACAAAAAATACCCCCACAGAGTTCCAGTATGCCCCCTGGGAGTGGTACCTCCAAGGAGAGCTAGTGTGCATAAACTGATTTCATTGAGTCATGACCTCTAGTTTGAAAAACACAGAAGGCTTTTGCATCTTCCTCAAAACTAGCAGAGAATCAATTGCAACATTATTGGAAATGTAAGATTACTTCCTAGTGTTGATGGATCTGCTTCAGTTAGCTTTGTTCTTTACATTCTGGCTTTCAGACTCCAAGGTAGATTTTAGTGACCTCCAGTACAAATGATACCAGTGTCCCGTGAAATAGGCAGATATCCTTTCAAAGGCATATTTCAGTTTGTCTAATCTCTGAACATACCCCACGCATGCCTTGTTAGAGCACTTACTACACTATCTGAGGATCATTTGTTGAACCATCTGCCTCCTTGGTTTTTTTTTTTAATAACCTTTTAACTGTGTAGTAATTTCAGATTTACGGGAAAGTTGCAAAGATAGTGTAGAGATTTCCCATTTACCCCTCACTCATTTCTGCTAATGTCAACATGTTACCATGGCATATTTGTCAAGACTACTAACCTGACATTGGTGCGTTTATTACTAAACTGGAGATTTACTTGAATTTTTACCAGTTTCTCCACTAATAGCCTTTTTCTGTTACAGGATCCAGTATAGGGTAGCACATTGTATTTAGTGCTTCCTAGTTTTGACTTCAGTAGCTGCAGAGAACGAGTGCATAAATCCTTTGCCATTCTGTCATTATACTGTATTCGTTTCTCATGTTAAAACAAGACACCCAAGGGGCGCCTGGGTTGAGCATTGGACTCTTAGCTCAGGTCATGATGTCACAGTTCGTGGGTTTGAGCTCCGCATTGGGCTCTGTGCTAAGAGCAACAGGAGTCTGCTTGGGATTTTCTCTGCTTCTCTCTCAGCACTTGTCCTGTGTGTGCTTGCATCCATGCTCTCTGTCTCTCTCTCTCTCAAAATAAATAAAATAAAACTATAAAAAATAAATAAAACAAGACACCCAGAACTGAATGCAGTTCTTTTATAATAATAATTATTATTATTTTATTATAAATAAATATATAATAAATAATAATAATAATTATTATTATTATTTTAAGTTTCATTATTTTGTGGGGCACCTGGGTGGCTCTGTTGGTTAAGCATCCGACCTTGGCTCAGGTCATGATCTCGCGGCTTGTGGGTTTGAACCCTGCATCAGACTCTGTGCTTACAGCTCAGAGCCTGGAGCTTGCTTCAGATTTTCTCTCTCTCTCTCTCTCTCACTCTCACTCTCTCTCACTCTCTCTCACTCTCTCTCACTGTCCCTTCCCCGCTTGTGCTCTCAAAAATAAAATAAAATAAATTTTTTGTAAATAAAAAAATTATTTATTTTGAGAGACAGAGACTGTCTCTGTCTGAGTTGGGGAGGGGTAGAGAGAGAGGGAGACAGAGAATCCAAAGCAGGCTCTGCGCTGTCAGCACAGAGCCCAGTGCAAAGCTCGAACTCACGAAATTGTGAGATCATGCCCTGAGCCGAAACCAAGAGTCAGACACTTAACTGACCGAGCCACCCAGGTGCCCCTAAATGCAGTTCTTCACATACAGTCCAAGAGTAAAACATCTTGGGAATAGTAGTTATATATCTTATATGTTTGCTACTATGACCTGAGCTTGTTTATTTGCTGGCTTCTTTAGCAGCTGCATCTGATTTTAGGCTAATACTGAAGCTGAAGTTCTGCTTAGTTAATTCACTCAGAATTTTTTATCCCATGGATTGCTGTTACATCTAAAGGCAAAACCTTATGAGACTCCCTTTAAAAATTCAGCTTATTTTGGCACAACCATTCACCTTTCTTTGAATTGCTGTTCTGTCACCCAGCATTTTAGCTGTTTCTTTCATCCACAAGCTTTATAGGTATATTTTCTGTCATTTTCTAAGTCACTATTAAAAATATTATATAGAATGAGGTCAAGTACAGGACCTTACAGTGGTGCAAGATAAGTGGCAGGTGAAAAGATGTAGCAAGTTTGTAACTATGTGAGGAAGCTAAAATGTTAGCAAAGAGTGAAGGTCTTGATTCAGTGTTACTTCTTTGTGGACTGTGGGTGGTGCCTAAGCTAGAACTCTTGCAAAATGAGAGCAGTTGAATTTTTTAGAGGAAGGTCTGGTAGCAGGGGGGGGGGGGGGGGGCAGTTTTACCTAAGAATGAAGCCAGTTGTGATTCATAGGATTGATAGCTTACCTTTCATTTTATTGGTCTCACCTGAATCTTCCACTTTAAGATATTCATGAGCCTTACTTCAATTAGGCCTTTTTATGAATGGCGTTGAAAATTTTGGAGGACTTTAGATACTTTTTTTATTACCAAGGATGTACTTGAATCACATACTTCCTCTTCAGTAATGCCTGGTCATTTATCATTTCCCATTTTTCTATTTCTTTTTCCTGTTGGTCTTTTTCTGAATTTTTAAGAGCCCATCGTTGTTTGTTATATTTGCTGCAAATATTTCTCCTCGTCTTATCATTTGACTTTGTTTATGGAATCTTATGTCACTATTAAAGTTGCATACCTCTCTATTATCAGATTTACAGTGTGCTCTCCCCCATTTATGGTTTCAAGTTCCCTGTGTTGCTTAGACAGTCTTAACTCGCCCATTAACAGGTAATAAAAATATCCTCTTACAGTTTTAACTTTCTAGCTCTTCAAAAAAACCTAAACCATATTTATCATTTTTAAGATCTATGGCCAGAGAGTCAGTCCTTTAAAAATGAATTTTTACATATGTGTGAAAATGTGTCTTGCATTCAGAAGAGCATACAAAATGTGTGTATTCAGTAGAAAGATAGATCTTTGTTTTCATCACCCATATGACAAAGTAGACCATCTCACACACATCAGTAACCACTGTCGGGACCCTTGTCTTAATTATCCTCTTGCTCTTCTCTATACTTTAACCCTCAATGTATCTATTCCTACCTGAGCAACATATTGTTTAGTTATGAAACATGGAGTAACAACCTCGCTGTGTGAAGAAAGGGCAGTTTGCACTGTTGGGGAAAGCTCTGAGGACAGGAGAAGCTGACCAGTCTGCCTTCAGCCTCACTGAGACTTTCCAGTGAGGAAACTTGGAGAAGTCATTGGGTGAGGTCATGAGAGAACTTTGGAAACTCAGGGCCACCACAGATGGAGGGATTTGGTTGGGCCCTTGTGTGGGACCAGGGTAGATTTCCAGCAGAGGTGTGGTAATAGGATGGGTGCTCACTGTGGCCCACCTCTTGCTCCCATGAGCAGGTCAGAGTAGAACACTTGGGTAAAATGAGGGTCCCCAGCTGAACCTCTGTCCTGGAGGGGAGAATAGGAACTTCAACAGCACACAGCCACGACCAACCAAGTCCAGACAAACAGCTGAGCCTGAGCCACACTCCCTGGGCATCATTCTTTCCTCAGATTAAAAAGAAAATGCACAAAACTATATGAGTGTGTGTGTGTGTGTGTGTGTGTGTGGTTGATTATTATTACTTGTGGTAGTCCTGTAAAGTTTCCATGAACACTGAATTAGCAAATACTGAGCAATTGCTTCTAGGGGAAATTCAGGGTTAGGTTCCTGTAAGCCTCTGGTCACATTTTCATAAGTAGACCAGTCTTGTTTTATAAGTGATTCTGTTGAAAGACATCCTACTTAATATATATTGTTGATTTATGAATATAGAACTCAGCCAACAGCACTACAACTCATGCCTGAACAAAGCTTCTCTAATATCTGTTTTCCCTGTAAGACACATCACAGCTTTATGATGCTTAGGAACACTAGACAGCACTACAGCACTACCTTTAGGGGCCATTTTAAACTGTGAAACTACCTATAAACAGTACAAAAAGGTAAGAACCATGGCACTAAATAGGCCATGAAAAGGACACTTATTTAAAATATGAGGGCAGAAACAAGAAGGGAGAGTGTTGCCTTTGTTTGTTTGAATATTTATTTATTTTGAGAGAGAGTGTGTGTGCGAGCAGGAGGAGGGGCAGAGAGCGAGGGAGAGAGAGAATCCCAAGCAGGCTCTGCATTGACAGAGCAGTGCACCCCAAGGTGCATTAAGTTCTTAAGATTACTTCCCCTGCATCCTTTCTCCAGAAACTATAGAAGTATATGCTACCAAAAGAATGAGAGGAAAACAATGGGAAGATGGAATCTAGGAATCAGAAGACCAATACAAGAGAGAAAGCAGCAACAAAAATCTCCAGGAAGCAGGTGCTTGTGTGTCTCAGTCGTTAAGCATCTGACTTTGGCAAAGGTCACGATCTCACGGTTTGTGAGTTCGAGTCCCGCATCTGGTGAGCTCCATCCCTGCTTTGGGTAAGCTCGAATCCCACATGGGGTGAGCTTGAGCCCCACTTCCGGTGAGCACAAGCCCCCCCCCCATCGGGTAAAACACGAGTCCCGCTTCGGGTGAGCCCTGCTTCTCTCTCTCTCCCTCTCTCCACCCTCCCCCTTTCCCCCTCCCTGGTGGGATTCTCTTTCTCTCTGCCCTTTGCTCACTTGTGGCTCGCTCGTGCGCGCTCTCTCTCTCTCTCTCAAAAAAAAAAAAAAAAAAAAAAAAAAATCACTAGGAAGCTAGGTGATAAAGTGGCAACCCCCAGAATCACTAGTCCACGTGAGAGCAGTGACTCACAAAGCCATACATGTCAAGTGGCCATCATCCAGATCCTTAGGCCACAGTATTGTTTTACACTGTTTACTGAAGTTTAACACATTCAGACAAGTACACAAATCATAAACACAGCTTGGTTTTCACAAAGTGAACACATCCTGTGCAGCACCTAGATCAAGTAACAGCATATTACCAAAGCCCCAGAAGTCTTCCTCATGCCCCTTCTAGTAACTACCCAAGTGACTATCTTGACTTCTTTTTTTTTTTTCTTAAAATTTTTTTAATGTTTATTAGTTTTTGAGAGAGCATGAGTAGGGGATTGGCAGAGAGAAGGAGGCAGGCTCCAGGCTCCAAGCTGTCAGTACAGAGCCCGATGCGGGGCCCAAACCCTTGAACTGTGAGATCTTGACCTGAGCCGAAGTCGGACACTTAACTGACTGAGCCACCCAGGCACCCCACTATCTTGACTTCTAACGTTCTAGATTAATTTTCCATTTTGTTCATATATATGTATAAACATACATACATACATATATAGTAATGCTTGCAGCGTTTTCACGGTCATCCGTGCACATTACTAGCTGAGGTTATAAAAGGCAACACATGGGGCTCCTGGGCAGCTCAGTTGGTTGAGTATCTACTGTCTCTTGATTGCGGCTCAGGTCACGATCTCACGGTTCATGGGTTCAAGCCCCACGTTGGGCTTGCTTGGGATTCCTCTCTCCCCTGCTCGCTCTCTCTCTCCCCCTCCCCCTCTCTCTCAATAAAAACTTAAAAAAAAAAAAAAAAAGGAACCTAATCCACCTTAAAATGCACTTGAACGATAACTTCCCTTGGTGTAGAATTTTAATTTGGAAATTTCTTTCCTTTAGAACTTTGATGACATTAATGCATCACCTTTTACTGTCCCAAGTGTACCTGTTGCAAACATCAGATTTTCTTTATCTTTGTGTGTAACCTCTACTCCCTTCTTCTCCCCACCCCTCTTCTAGAAGCTAGTAGAATTAGAATCTCTTTTTTATGTCTGCTCTTCTGAAATGTGATTGGTAGGTCTCCTTTTATCCACTGTGTTGGGTATTCTATGGGCACTTTCATTCTGGCAATTAATATCCTTTTTTTTCTGAGTTTTCTTCAGTTATTTTGTTGGTTATTGCCTCCCCTCCATTTTCCCACTTTTAGGATACTGAAACTTCCGGACAAGTGTTCCAATTTTCTTCTCTTTATGCTCTATTCTTTCTCTCCCCCACCCTTTCTCTTGGAAGTAATTCAGTTACTTAACTCTAGCTCCTCTGTTTTCAGTAAAAAATGTTCTTTACATGAGTTCCCTAGGTTCGAGACCCTCTGTTTTACCCTCTTTAATCAATAAACTTTTACTTTTCGCTTGGAGTGTACTGTTGGAGAGACAACTTAGAAATTTAAATGCTTCCTGACTCTTTTAACTGTAAAGAACAAACTGATGGTTACCAGCAAGGAGCTGGGTGGGGGAATGGGTTAAATACGTGATGGGGATCGAGGAGTGCACTTGTGATGAGCACCAAGTGATATATGGAAGTGTTGAGTCACTGTATTGTCCACCTGAAACAAAGATTACACTATATGTTAACTGGATTTAAATCGAACCTTAAAAAAAAAATTTAACTTTTTCTCAAAGAGCTTTTACATATTACATCTGTCTACAGTTCTCCACCCTGACTTCCGTTCCAGTGGTACCTGATACTGCCAGTCCTGGACATTTTGTTGTATCCGCACTGTAAATTGGGTTGTTTCTTAGCTTTCCCCTTTACCCATTCTAGGATTCAGCTGTCTTCAATTTCCTAAGCCCATTACCACTCATCCGTCTACTTTCCATCTTCCAAATTTTGTTGCTATTGTTTACTCTTACTCTATCATTATGAAATTGTCAATTTTTAAATTCCAATACTAAAGAGTTTCAGAAAAGAACAGCATTAGATTTTACCTTGTTACCTGTTCTATAGAAGACTTCATTTTTAAAAAATTATGGCTCAGTCTCAAATGCAGTTGTCAGTACCTTGCTGCCCAGTCTGGTGGCCACTAGCCATATGGGCACTTGAAATGTGGCTAGTGTGGAACTGGATTTCAAATTGTATTTAGTTTTGGGGAGCCTGGGTGGCTCAGTCGGTTGAGCGTCTGACTTCAGCTCAGATCATGATCTCGCATTTCAGGAGTTTGAGCCCCACATTGGGCTCTGGACTAACAGCTCAGAACCTGGAGCCTGCTTCCGATTCTGTCTCCCCCTCTCACTGCCCCTCCCCTGATCGCGTTTTGTTTTTCTCTCTCAATAAACATTAAAAAAATTTTTTTAAATAACTTATATTTAATTGTAAGCAATTCTATTTAGGGGTGCCTGACTGGCTCAGTTGGAAGAGCATGCAATTCTTAATCTCAGGGTGGTGAGTTCAAGCCCCACATTGGGTGTAGAGATTACTTAAATAAATAAAAACTTAAAAAGAAATTACATTTAAAAAGTCACATGTGCAGGGAACCTGGATGGCTCAGTCAGTTAAGCATCCGACTTTAGCTTAGGTCATGGTCTCATGGTTCGTGAGTTCGAGCCCCATGTCAGACTCAGCACAGAGCCCACTTCAGATCCTCTGTCCCCCCCCCCCCCCCCCCCGCTCCTCCTCCACTGGTTCTCTCTCACTCACTCAAAATAAATAAATTTTAAAAAATAAATAAAAATTAAAAAGTTGTATGTGGCTAGTAGCTACCAGACTAGACAGCACAGGTCCAATGCTGATTAAGTAAGAATTGGGAGTAAGTTCTTTTTTATTTTTTATTTTAGAAAGATAGTGAGCATGCAAGTGGGGGAGGGGCAGAGGGAAAGAGAAAGAGAACCTTAAGCAGGCTCCACATTCAGTGCAGAACCCAACATGGGGCTTGATCCCATGACCCTGGGATCATGACCTGAGCTGAAATCAAAAGTTGGATGCTCAACTGACTGAGCCACCCAGGTGCCCCTGGCAGGACTAATCAACATATCTACCATAAGGAAAAAAAATTTTCCTATTTCCTTTACCATAAGGAAATTATTTTTTCCTATTTTCTTCTCCTTTCTTATATCAGTATGAGCACATGGATTCCTATATTCAGTGGGTTATAATCTGGTACTTTTATTATTTATTTTGGTGCTCAGATTATCCTAGATTTGACCAATGGAAACCCCTTCAAAGTTTCTTCTGTATCCTTTTGACATGTATCCATCATTCTTTCTGCATCATTCATTCTAGAACTAGATATTACAGGCTCAAGTACTCGCCCTGCCCCAGTCCCTGAAATCAACTTTCCAGGGAGCTCAGGTTCCTCTTAGTGGAGGGTGCTGTTTAGAAACCAAGATCATGGTGCTGTGTGTGCTCATTGCTACCGGAGCATCACTGCTTCTAGACCCCCCTCAGCTGATAAGGTACTTTAATGGCTAGGGGCTGTTGCATTGGACAGTACAGATATAGACATTTCCATCATTACAAAAAGGGAAAAGGTGGGGTTACTAGTTTTCTGAGTGGGATGCAACTGGCTGGTGATGGCAATGCTGGGGCTGGAGCCCCTCTGCTGCTGGAGGGATGCTTTCTCTCTCCCGCTAGGGCCTCCCATTGGCAGAATGTAAACCAGAAGCCAGCTGCCGAGACAGTCTGAATAATTGAGTTTGCAGACCCGAGACCATGGTTGCTTAATCTCAGCACCATTAACATTTTGGGCCAGGTGACTATACTGGGCTTTGTAGGATGTTTAGTAACATACTTGGCCTTTACCGGCTTGATGCCGGTATCTCCCTCCCTCCAAATCAAATGTTTCCATACATTGCCCGATATCTCTTGGAGGGCAAAATGGCCCCTGATTAAGAACCACCTCCTAGACCCAGCATTGCAGAGCAAAGTATAGAAGGGTAGGCTTGAGGGGCGCCTGGGTGGCTCGGTTGGTTGAGCATCCGACTTCGGCTCAGGTCATGATCTCACGGTCTGTGAGTTCGAGCCCCGCATCAGGCTCTGTGCTGACAGCTCAGAGCCTGGAGCCTGTTTCAGATTCTGTGTCTCCCTCTCTCTCTGCCCCTCCCCTGTTCATGCTCTGTCTCTCTCTGTCTCAAAAATAAATAAACATTAAAAAAAAAAATTTATAAAAAAAAAAAAAAAAAGAAGGGTAGGCTTGAAGCTGAGAAATAGTAGTAATAACCAGTACCTTACTCTTGGATTCAGATGTCCCTGATGTCCTTGAAATGTGAAGGAAGGGAAGAGAAGTTAATATGTCTGTGACAGCCCTGCAATATAGAAAGATTATTATATGCTTTTTTTTTTCTTTAATTGATGATGAAAAAAAGCAATCACTTTGCAGTCAGGCAGGATTCAAATCTTTGCCAGTAATTTGTTTACCTGCTCCTAAAGTTTGCTCTAGAATTTTGTACCTTGGAGTTATTACCATACCTTTTTTCAGTGGGTGAACTGCTTTTTTGAGTGTTGCATTTCAAAGTCATTACTGATATGTTGTCAACCTGGATGCATATTCTGTATGTTGCCCTACTCAGGGTCATACTGCTGAGAATCATGGCTAGAAATGTTCATATGTAGAGAGAAGAAGAAACATGAATAGTATTTATATCAAAGACAAGGTTTGGGGTGCCTCAGTTAGTTAAGCGTCCTACTCTTGATTTCAGCTAAGGTTGTGATCTCATGATTCATGAGATTGAGGCTTACGTTGGGCTCTGTGCTGACAGCACAAAACCTGCTTTGGATCTCTCTTTCCCCTCTGTCTGCCTCTCTTCCGCTTGTGTTCTCTCTCTCTCCCCCTCCCCTCCTCCGGTCAAAATAAATAAACATTTTTCTAAAACCAGTACTTTGGGGTGCCTGGGTGGCTTGTCACTTAAACGTCCGACTCATGATCTCATGGTTCATGAGTTTAAGCCCTGCGTCAAGCTCTGTACTGATGGCATAGAGCCTGCTTGGGATTCTGTCTCTCCTTCTGTCTGCCCCTCACTTGCTTATGTGTGCACTCGCTCTCTCTCTCTCTCAAAATAAATAAACTTAAATTAAAAGCCAATGCTTTTATTTTATTTTTAGCTTTAGATATATACTTATATTTGAATACCAGTTAAGCTGATTTCCTAGAGACTTATTTCAGACTCTATAAGCACTGTTCGTTTTCCTCATTTTGTTCTTTCCTTCTTTCTTGTCCATACTGTTGTATATCACTGTCCCTGATACAAAGATATGTCCTCTCTTAAAAGGAATCTCCCAAAGATCAGCCTGTTTACAGTATCTTTCAACTTGTATGTTTCATTATCATCTCATACATAATGTCTAAAATTAGACTAGTATGCTTCCTAAACCAGACTTACACTATCTCTTTTCTCCTGGTGCTAGAGCATTCTCTGTACTTTGTGTTCATTATTCCTAGTCCCCTCCAGAGTTTTGTGTCTGCTGTAGGTCCCTTTAGTTTAAAATCAGTGAAGGAACTGGAGCTGAATAAAGAAAAATATGTAACAGTTGAAGGTAACATTTTTGAGGACCTGTTAGATTTTAAATTGGTTAGCCTAGACAAGAGGAGGCAGTGACTGAATTCTTGTCTTAAACTATGTAGTGGGTTTCTGAGAATGAGTTTAGAATAACTGTTCTATGTGTGGGTAACATAGAAGAAAGGGACCTGAGGTTGTTTTGAAGAGAGAAGGTACTTCAGGAACTGCTTGGTACCAAGAGTTGTGTCAGAGGGAGGCTAACTGGGTTCTCTTAAACCCCTCCAACCAGAATAGTTCATCTTTTATTGTTTTGTTTTGTTTTGTTTCTATGTTGGATGCATTTCCATAGTTGTCTGTCCCTCACTCTTCATACTGCAGTTTGCTTGTTTACATATCTTTATTTCCTATTAAATTTTAAGCACTAAATGGGTACTATAGGTGTTCAGATTTTTTTGTTGATTGAAATAATGTTGTTTAGGTAAGTCAACGCAAAATTAGCTCCTAATATCGATCCAGGCCAAATCTTTTCCACAATAGAAAGAGCTGTCATGTGCCTTGCTTGACTGGGAATTTATCACAAGTGCATGCACAGACATTTCTAGCTCAAATATCATTAAATAGGTATCATTAAATCATATGTTTTCTGCTTCCTTCCTGTCCGTCGTATGGTACATTAAGGATTTCCAGTTTTCTTCTCCTTTCCTCAAACAGTTGCAGAAAATTAGTTTCAAAATATTTAAACCATAGGCCAGGAAGTTCAGGATGCACAAGTTGGGGGCCGGGGTGCTCGTGGGAGGTTAATACCATTAAAGTACGTTTAACCCTTTAGTTGTTTGGAATGACACTCTTTTCTTACACACATACAATCTGTCTTTCCAGGCAGTAAGTCCCCTACTGCTATTTGTGCTTATTGGCCAAGGCATCGGGAAGGCATTCTAAACCACTCCTCTGCTGTGGTCACTGTCCACTAGTACGATCTTCACACTGCCTTTGAGTTGTTCAGCATGCCCAGATCACATACTGTGCTTGGGAAAGGTCATTCTTGAATGCTTTAGCTTGAAACTCAGTGACTAATTTATACTCTAGCAGGAATTAACCAGTATGGGACGTAGACCCCATCTCTAGGGCCAAAAAAAAAAGGAGTTTTATTTCATAATTTCACTAGGTCAGCTATTTTTCCCATTTATACTTCTGCACAAAACCAGACATTATCACTAAAAGTCCTCTTCCATATCACTTTATAAGTTGAGATGGCATGGGAAATTTATCCATGTTGGTTTGTTTGTTTATCTTTTAAAGAGAAAATTTTAAACACAGAATTAAGGCTTTGCAGATACAGGTGAATTCCACTTTATATCCTTCCTTGATTCCATTCCATGTCCGTCCTTCTCTCTCTACCTCCCAGAGGCATTACTTTTTGCAGTTGGTATGTATTCTTTCTGTCTGCCTTTCAGTATGCATTCCACATATGTATGTGTCCATAAATGGTCATAGAATATTGTGTTGTGTATCTTATTTATTTACTTATCTATTTATTTGTTGAAAGAGGGAGAGGGAGCAAGTGAGCGAGGGGCAGAGAGAGAGAAGCGAGGCTCACCCAAAGCGGGGCTCATGTTTTTGTTTTTTTTTTAGCCCGAAGCATGGCACATGCTCACACCCAATCCGGGACTCAAACTCATGAATCGTGAGATTATAACATAAGCGGAAGTCAGATGCTTAATGACTGAGCCACCCAGGCGCCCCCTGTTGTGTATTTTTAAATTTACATAAGTGGTTCAAAATAGTAAGCATGTATCCTTTCACAGTTTGTTTTTCTGTGAGGACTGATGGGAATTGGTGTGTGGAGCTCAGTGTTATAGCGTTTCATTGTATGATTGTATTGTGTCATAGGCTGTTAATTACCAAGTTTGAAGATGTGTGTATGCCAGATTTCCTTATATGTCTGAAAAGACCAAAAATGAAAAATAAATTATATATTTGAGAGTCAGTATTGATTATTGTTCTGCTGTGAATTGAAGGAGTGAGGCCAGACATGTTTCCACCTTACTGAGATTTTAAATAAAGGAGATGGTAATGTTTTTAAACCATTTACCAAGATAGGGCATAGGTTTTCAAAAATTAGGAAAATACTACTCTCGAGGGGCTCCTGGGTGACTCATTCAGTTAAGCGTCTGACTTCTGCTCAGGTCATGATCTCACAGTTCTTGAATTCTAACTGCATTGGGCTCTCTGCATCAGCACAGAGCCTGCTTTGAATCCTGTGCCCCCCACCCCCAATCCCTCCCCCTCTGCCTCTTCCCTGCTCACACGCTTTCTCTCTCTCTCTCAAAAATAAGTATTTTTTTAATTAGTCTTAAAAAACAAAATACTAGTCTAGAGTAAGAACTTGTAAAATAGTGACTTTAGGTAGAACTGTGTTTGATTGATTATCAACCTCTGTAAATAAATATCTATAGGTACCTGTCTCAGAAGTAATTCCTCAACCTCAGGGTTTCACTTTAGAGAAGTTATATGATTGACAAAATTAGAGTCTCTTAGAAATAGTAAACACGACACTAAATGTATCCCTGTGCCACAGCAAATAAAAAGTACTGAAGACATCCACTTCTGAAACAAACAAGCGAAAATGGATTTATTGTTGTCAGAAGGCATGCCTCAGTGGATGACCCTGCATGGTAATCATTGGCTTGCCACTTAATGACAGTGTGCTTTTGGAACAAGGTACTTAATGCCTGTGTCCTCAGTTTATTCATCTGTAAAAGAACAACAGGTCAGTGACCACACCATTTTCAGCAGGTGCCTGGGGCATCAGGGTCAGTTAAACACTGATTGGTTGTTGAAGGAACCATTGCTGGGTAGAGATGAGCCGAGGGAGATTCTCCTATGTTGTGTTATGCCCATTTAAGTGTTTTAATTTCTGTAGCCCCTCCAGGTTTGAGATTTAGTGTCTTTTTTACTAGTATTCACTTTTCGAAAACTCTGGAAAATGCAAGCACTAGATATTTTCATAAAAATGATCACCTTCTCTAAGGACCCTTGTTTTGGGAGGGCTGGAGCACTCTGCCCTGTACCATAGACCTGCCTGGGAAGGATTTTCAAACAGAGGAGTAGTTTCTGTGCAGAAACTGAATTATACATACATACCTATGAGAATCCTGGGTTTACACATTAAACCGTGGCTGACAGTAACCTGTTTCTCCCACCACCGACCCTGCCCTTTGTTACAGCTGCCAACCAAGCTTTCCGGGGCTGATGTGGCTGACTGGTAGCTGGTGCCTAGAAGTATTTGGCACAGCATTTTTACCTAATTCGTTTTCTTTTCTCCTATGGGAAACCAATCCCTATTGTTCTGTTCCTTTCTCTTCCCCCTCAATTTTCATCATTCAGTCATTCTTACGTCAAGAAGTCTATGATAGACACACATTAATCCCTTTTCCCTTCTCTTTTAAATGAGCTCTTATCTCGTTACTCTAGGAAAAATGTCCCCTTCTCTTTTCATTCATTCATCAGATATTCACTGAAATCCTTCTGTACCTCCTCTTCCTTCATCTTATGTGTGAGTCAGAAAACAGCTCTAATCATGGCTGAAGATAATAATAGATTGAGTAATATAGAATCTTCTCTGTTTCCAGATAAGAGTTTCTGAAAGGCTGTTCATCAATGAGCAAGTCCATTGTTACTAAGATGGGTTTCCGTTTGCAGGCCAGGGATGTGTTTCTGTGAACTAAGAGCGTAGACTAGTTCTTTAAAACCAAGCAAACCACTCATTTGTTCCCAAAGGGGCCAACTTCCTGTGCACTGAAAACTTTTAGAGAATTGTAGAGAATTTAACTTCCCTCTTTGACAAAATGAGTAAGGAACTCAGTAATATAACATCCAGCCCCTGCCTTTCTGTCCGCTTTTTGGGGCAAATCTGAACCGGCTTTGAATCCTCCTTAGCCACAGAAGAAGATTTATCACACTTTGCAAATACCTCATCACTTTGTTGTGAGGATTAATAAAGTAATATAGGTAAGCTTTCTGGCTCACAGTAATGATAGAAGTTGCTACTGACACCACTAGAGTATAGCTCTATGTAGCAAAGATTTTTGTTCCTTGCTGTATCTGGCACATATTAGACACTCAGTAAATAATGAAAGGATACATGGATGCCCCTTATTGTCACATAGGACAGAACTTGTAGAATTCTACCTGAAAACAATAAAGTAAAAAAGCCGAGTCTCGGTAATAAAGGGTTGGTTTAAATTGCCAGGTAAATGTATCAGTTTCAAGCGAGTCTACTAAGTGTGAAGAGCAAGCATACTGCAAACTCCTCGGTGTTTTCCATACTTCAGTGTTCCTCTCGGTCACTCTGTTCTCTTCCTTCTGAATCTTGCCCCTCCCCTCCCCTGAACTGTGTACCTCTTTCTCATTTCTCTTTCTCTGCCCTTGGACTCTCTTTATAGGTCTTTTCTTGAATGGTATATGTTTGTATGAGTTTCTCTACCCAGTTTTCTCTTCTCTTGATTTTCTCCCTTCACCATCGTAGAGATTTTTTTTTTTTTTTTAATTTTTTTTTTTTAACGTTTATTTATTTTTGAGACAGAGAGAGACAGAGTATGAACGGGGGAGGGGCAGAGAGAGAGGGAGACACAGAATCGGAAGCAGGCTCCAGGCTCTGAGCCGTCAGCCCAGAGCCCGACGCGGGGCTCGAACCCACGGACCGTGAGATCGTGACCTGAGCTGAAGTCGGATGCTCAACCGACCGAGCCACCCAGGCGCCCCCGTAGAGATTTTTTAAAATAAACATGTATAGAGTTTTGGTGGTGGTGGTTGGTGGTGGTGTGTGGGAAACTCCTGGAGTTACTTTACCTTTGCAAGGCATGATTGAATTTCCTCTGTGATTCTTTAATAGACAGAAGGAAAGCTTTTCACTCCTGATCTAAGCTCCCAGATTGTGAAGCATTTTAAAATTTGTCTTAAATTCCTTCCTCCTGCATTTTTGCTTCTGGAAATATCCTTTGACCATCTTCTTTAATTCTGACTACTTCTGCTTTTCACTGAGTTACAATAAGTGGTTCATGAATTGCTTCCATGTTCATCTGAGATCCTCTTCAAAGGGTTGCATGATTTTTCAACCACTTAATTCAAAGAACCTTTTCTTGGAAATTGTCCTTATCATTATAAAGTTGTTTTAATGACAGTTCTCTGCCGTTCTCAACATTAAAATTATTGTATAGCATTTGCAATATAATATACTGGGTTTTTTTGTTTTTTGTTTTTTCTAAGTCACACTTATTGGAAATGCAAGGGCCCTGAAGTGCCTGAGTGGCTCAGTTGGTTGTGCATCTGACTCTTGATTTGGGCTCAGGTCATGATCTCACAATTTGTGAGTCCAAGCCCTGTGTCAGGTTCTGCGCTGACAGTGTGGAACCTGCTTGGGATTCTCTCTTTCCCTCTTTCTCTGCCCCTCCCCTGCTTGCACTTGTGTGCTTGCTCGCTCTCTCTTTCAAAATAAATAAACATTAAAAAAAAGAAGAAAAGAAACACAGAGGCCCTAAAGAGATAATACTTAGATATTTTGCTAAAGTAAAAAGAGGGTCTTCTCCCCAAATTACCTGGCACTAGAAGTCAAAATAAATTGTCATTGACAAATACTATGTTATATAATCCCAGGCCTTCAAATTCCAGGCGGGTTCTTTCCTTTTGGGTTCCTTGTCAGATCTATGTATTCCTTGACAGATCACTGCCCTTTATTGACCTTCCCTTCCCATCAGCTCTTCCCTACCTAAAAATTTATTGAAAAAAGAAAAAGCTGTATCACCCTTTGGGTTTTTCCTTTTTAAAGATCTGTAAATAGGGGGGCGCCTGGGTGGCTCAGTCGGTTAAGTGTCTGACTTCGGCTCAGGTCATGATCTCACAGTTCATGGGTTTGAGCCCTGTGTCGGGCTCTGTGCTGACAGCTCAGAGCCTGCAGCCTGCTTCTGATTCTGTGTCTCCCTCTCTCTCTGCTCCTCCCCCGCTCATGCTGTGTCTCTCTCTCTCTCCTTCAAAAATAAATAAAAACATTAAAAAAAAAAAAGTTTAAAGATCTGTAAATACGGGCACCTGTCTGGCTCAGTTGGTAGAGCATGTGACTCTTGATCTCAGCATTGTAAAGAAGTTCGAGCCCCACACTGGGTGTAGAAATTACTTAAAAATAAAATCTTTAAAACAAATAAGTAAACCGTCATAAATAAATATAGCAGCCTCTTTGTTTCATTTTAGAAAATTAAGGGGAGAAAAGACTTTACATATTATGTTAGTGGCTTTTTAAAACTTTATTTTCTGTTCCCACTAGAGGGCATTCTTTCCTCTGATTTTAATTCATAGCTTTTGTATATTTATTTTACAGAACTGCTAAATAAAAAGATAAATGTAGGGGCGCCTGGGTGGCTCAGTCAGTTAAGCGTCTGACTTCCACTCAGATCATGATCTCACGGTTCACGAGTTGGAGCCCCACATCGGGCTCTGTGCTGACAGTTCATAGCCTGGAGCCTGCTTCATTCAGATCTTGTGTCTGTCTCCCTCCCTCTCTGCCCCTCCCTCGCTTGCATTCTCGCTCGCTCTCAAAAATAAATAAACGTTAAAAAAATTTTTTTTAAATAGATAAATGTTGAGGATATGAATGTGTTCAGATACACCTCTTATAGATAGGAGTTGTCAGAAATACACCATTCTCTTCATTTAAGCTTCATCTGTGCCAATATCAAAATTGATGTCAAACCATATTTCCTAGCATTTTTACCTCATAAGTGAGCTTGGTTAGATGGGGGATCACAAATATCCCACCATAACTTTATGATGCTGTTTGTGCAGTTACATTTTACAGACCAGTGCTTATCCTAATTTATGTTGCAATATGGCTAAAGCTAGATTATTCAAAGATGAGTTTGCGTATTTTATTATGTGGTTAACTCAGTTTTTGTAAGCTGTATTTAATATAGGACAAACGAAACCTAAACATATTTTGTTAATCCAGTAGATCTCAGTGCTAACACCCAATGGTTTTCCAGCCTTGCCTCTCAAGGCAATATTTTATTTGACAGTAAGTATTTGAACTCTTGTTTCTGTTGTGACATCATGCTTTTCTGCAGGAACTTTATCCTTAACATCTAATCAGAAGCAGCTCCATTCTTCTATTAAAGAATTGATAATTTGACATGAGCCGCATATATGTTCTGTTTCAGACTTTCCCGAGCCTCCTGGTACCAGGTACGACCACAACTGCTAACCAGGAGGCTGTGCAGCAAAGAGCTAACTTTTTTTCCTCTAGTAGGAGCCATAGATTGTGTGTAGTTGACACTAAGGGAGCAAATTTTGTTAGTCTGTGTGATTAAAATGAATTCAGACAGGTATACTCAGAAGGGACTCTAAGTGGGAAATCTGGGCTCTTTGTCAAAGCTAAACGAGATTTGGTAACTCAGAGTGGCAGTGGGGGGCGGGGGGGAAAGGGAGACATGGTCGCTATCAGGAAACTGCTGCAGAGCCTGTGTATGCTTCTGTGCTTTTGTTTGCAGATTTAGAGCTACTTGCAAGTAGAAGGTGGTATGGAATCTTCTACAAACTTAAGATACTGACTTAATTAGGTATTGATTTAAGCTTATGTTGACAGATTCGAAGAATTAAATTAGAAGTGTTAAATGGCAGAGCTATTACAATGAGAAGGGCAGGCTGTGTGGAAAACTGATACAAAACATTTTCACCTCCTTGATTTTTTATTCATAGTCCTCTAATCACAGAAATCCTCCATAGCATATTTGACACCATAGATAATTTATAAAGCAACTCTTATGTTTTAAGAGACCCTGCTAAGAACTTACCTATCATAATGTTTGATGGTATGGCTGAACTGTATATTTGTGTTTGAAATTATAACTTTGAATCATAAAAGTTGTGTCTATCGACTTGAAGTTAGAAAACATACATTTTAGAAATGACTCCATCAAAAATAGTTAATATTAATTTAAAAACAATAACAACAGCCCTATTTCTTAGGATTTAATTTTTTTTTTTATTAAAAGTTTTTTTTTTTAATGTTTATTTATTTTTGAGACAGAGAGAGACAGAGCATGGATGGGGGAGGGGCAGAGAGAGAGGGAGACACAGAATTGGAAGCAGGCTCCAGGCTCTGAGCCATCAGCCCAGAGCCCGACGCGGGGCTCGAACTCACGGACCGTGAGATCATGACCTGAGCTGAAGTCGGACGCTTAACCGACTGAGCCACCCAGGCGCCCCTAGGATTTAATTTTTTTACGTAGTCTTTACACCCAACATGGGGCTCGAGCTCACAACCCTGAGATCAAAGGTTGCATGCTCTACTGACTGAGACAGCCAGGCATCCCAACACTGCTATTTCCTAAAGATCTGACAGTTACTAAACTCCAGCTTGGTTGTAGGTGAAGCCTCCCACCACCTCATACCCTTATCTCTTAGGAGAGCCATGGGCATTTTTTTTTTTTTTTTTTTAGTTTATTATTTAAAAAAAATTTTTTTTAATGTTTATTTATTTTTGAGAGAGATGGAGACAGAATGGGAATGGGTTAGGGGCAGAGAGAGAAGGAGACACAGAATCTGAAGCAGGCTCCAGGCTCCAAGCTGTCAGCACAGAGCCTGCTGCAGGGCTTGAACTTACGAGCTGTGAGATCATGAGCTGAGCTGAAGTCGGACGCTCAACCTACTGAGCCACCCAGGTGCCCCTTTCTTAATTTTTTAAAGTTTATTTACTCAGAGAGAGAGAGAGAGAGAGAGAGGCAGGGAGGGGCAGAGAGAGATGAGGAGAGAGAATCCAATCAGGCTCCGCACTGTCAGCACAGAGCCCAATGTGGGACTTGAACTCATGAACCATGAGACCATGACCTGAGCCGAAATCAAGAGTTGGCTGCTTAACTCACTGAGCACCGCAGGCGCCTCAAGATCCATGGGCATTTAGATTTAGATAGCCTTGAATTATATCAGAAGAGTAAAACAGGCAAGGGATAAGCACCTGCAGACCTTCCTACTGAACGTGATGGATGCAGAGTTTGGTAGCGTCACCATCCAGGGTTGCCGTAAGGTTTGTTCACGTTCTATTGGTCAGCCAGCATCCCCACCATGGGAAGGAAGGTCAGGCCTACACAGTAACGTCAGATGGGACACACCAGAAAGTTAGTGTTCAAAGCTGGGTTTACCTTTCTGGCATCTTTTTAGCACAGTTCATGCTACATTTGTTTGGCAAAGTTATTGTATCCAGTTAGATTAAACTTCCATTTGTGAATCTAAGCAGTTATTTACTGCTTTTCAAGATTTTTATGTTTTATGTTTATGTTTTATGTTTAAAGCGTTATCATGCCTGGCAGCTGTTTTGAATGAGCAAATTTTGAAGTGTTCCATCCTTTTGCTCAAATACCATCTTTTCTGTGAAGCTTTCTTGCCCACACAATTTTTCTGTTTTCTGCTTTATTTTCCTCCATAGCACTTTCTTCTAACTTGCTTTACAGCTTCATGTGTTTTTATACCTGTCTTCACCCACCAAAGTGTTAGCAGCTTCATAGGGGCGGAGCTCTGTCTGTGTTGTTTATTGCTGTCTCCCCACCACCTAGAACATAGTAGGCACTCGATATTTATGGAATTTGCTGGAAAACTACTGGCTTGATGCCATCATTTGGCTTTCAGTGTAACTTGGTGAGATCTCAGTACATCTCTGGAAATCTTAACAATCGTGAAGGATATTTTGAGGACTGATTTAAGAGGTTGTATATAAAGGTGCCTGGGTGGCTCAGTCAGTTAAGTTTCTGACTCTTGATTTTGGCTCAGGTCATGAGATGGAATCCCTTGACAGGCTCTGCACTGAGCATGGAGCCTGCTTAAGATTCTCTGTCCTCCCGCTGCCCCTGCCCTATTTGTGTGTGTGTGTGCACATGTACTCTTTCTCTCAAAAAATGAAAAATAAGGGCGTCTGGGTGGCTCAGTTGGTTAAGCGTCTGACTTCGGCTCAGGTCACAATCTCACAGTTCGTGAGTTCGAGCCCCGCGTTGGGCTCTGTGCTGACAGCTCAGAGCCTGGAGCCTGCTTCACATTCTGTGTCTCCCTGTCTCTCTGCCCCTTCCCTGCTCATGCTGTGTCTCTCTCTGTCTCAAAAAATAAAACAAACATTTTTAAAAATTTTTAAAAATAAAAATAAAAAATAAAAGGTTGTTTATACTATTACTGATATCAAATTATATACCAGAAAATATGATAACATAGTCCTACCACATTTGAATAAAATAATGTAAGACCTTCAGGCACGCCTGGCTGGCTCAGTCAGAGGAATGTGTGTGATTCTTGATCTCAAGGTCATGAGTTCAAGACCGCTCGTGTGTAGAGATTACTTAAAAATAAATAAGTATTTGTTTTAAAATTTAAGACCTTCAAGGGCACCTGGGTGGCTCAGCCTGGGTGGCTCAGCCGGTCAAGTGTCCAACTTCGGCTCAGGTAATGATCTCATGGTTCATGAGTTTGAGCCCCACATCAAGCTCACTGCTGTCAGTGGAGCTCACTTTGGAGCTCACTAAAAAAAAAAGAAACAAATTTTTAATAAAATAAAATTTAAGACCTTCAAATTTTTCTTCTCATATGATTCTCACAGCAAACTTAATAGATGAAGAAATGTAGTAGAGTACAATAAGTGGTTTGCCTAAGAGCCCATGGTTAATAACAAGAATCCATGTTCTTTTTTAAATAAAAACTTATTCAGTAAACATTTACTGAGAATCTGTAATCTGCCAAAACTATGCTAGTTTTCCATCTTGAACTGACAGCCCAAGGGTTGTTATAAGCTTTGTTTTTTGTTTGTTTGTTTTTTATTGAAGGGGGAGGAGACTTGAAGAAAAATTGAGGGATAGTTGAGGACGTTTTTCAAATAAATGTAAAGGAAAAGAGTGGTACTACAGATCCCCTCTGCTAGATGTGAAAGTGTTTACCTTCCAAGATCGCTGAGTACTCCACTCCCGCCAGAGGAAACCACTGACCAAAATTTTGTCATTCCCTATTTTCCTTTTATAGTTTCACTACATGTTTGATTTCCTAAACTGGATAGTGTTTTTGAACTTTAAACTATATATGTTCTTTGCAGGGCGCCTGGGTGGCTCAGTCGGTTAAGCTTCTGACTCTTTCATGATCTCAAGGTTCGTGAGTTCAAGCCCTGCATTGGGCTTCATACTGACTGGAACCTCCCAGGGATTCTCTCTCTGCCTCCGTCTCTGCCCCTTCCTCGCTCGCTCTCTGTGTCTCTCTCTAAAAATAAATAAATAAATAACTTAAGAAATATATGTGTGTTCTTTGAGACTTTCTTTGATACATCTGAGATTCTTGAAGTCTTTACCTATGGCTATGATGCATTTTCTAATTCATTCTATAATAGACTGTTGATGGGCCTTTGGGTTGTTAACATCCCCCCTCCCTTACCATGTTGCAAAAACTGCTGTGAACATTCTTCTCCATTCTTCTGGTACACATGGACAAAAGATTCCCCAGGGAATATACGTAAGAGTGAAACCTCAGAGTCATTGGAATTGCGCATATTTAACTTGACTAGAATGTGAACAAAATTTTCCAAGTTGTTGTGATGATGTATGCTCCCACTAGCAAAGTAGAAGTGTTTCTGTTGTATCTTCACTAGCACTCAAAATCATTAGATTTTTAGGTTTTTGCTAGACTGGTAGGTGTAAAATGATAGCTCCTGAAAATTTTATTTGTACTTCTTTGATGACTGATGAGATTGAGCATCTTTTCATATATTTATCGGTCATTTGTGTTTGTTCTTTTTAGTGCCCATTGAAGTCTTTGCCCATTTTTCTCTTTTTTTTTTCTTTTAATATTATTATTATTTTTTTTTTCAACGTTTTTTTTTATTTATTTTTGGGACAGAGAGAGACAGAGCATGAACGGGGGAGGGTCAGAGAGAGAGGGAGACACAGAATCGGAAACAGGCTCCAGGCTCCGAGCCATCAGCCCAGAGCCTGACGCGGGGCTTGAACTCACGGACCGCGAGATCGTGACCTGGCTGAAGTCGGACGCTTAACCGACTGCGCCACCCAGGTGCCCCTTATTATTATTATTTTGAGAGAGAGTGGGGTTGGGGGGGAGGTACAGAATCTGAAGCAGGCTCCAGGCTCTGAGCTGTCAGCACAGAGCCCAATGCAGGACTCAAACTCATAAACCATGAGATCATGACCTGAGCCAAAGCTGGACACTCAAACAACGGAGCCACCCAGGCACCCCATTTTGCCCATTTTTCTATTGGATGTCTTCTTACTGATAGGCCCGCATTCTTGATGTATTCTGAATACCAAACTGTTGTCCGTCATGTATGTTACACGTATCACCAGTTTCAGGGCCTTCTTGTCTTTCCATCACTCTAGGGCATTAGAAGGTAAAGAAAAAGTCTTAATTTTAATGTGGTTTAATGTCTCTCTTTTTGGTTTCGACCATATGTATGTGTTTTAAGAAATTATTTCCTACTCCAAGCTCATATAATTATTTCCCTATATGGCCTTTGAGGGATTTTTTTTAAATTAAAAAAATATATATATTTTTTTTTAAATATTTTATAAAATATATTATAAATATAATTATAAATATTTTATAAAATATATTTTATTATATAAATATGTAATATATTTTATTATATATTTTAAATATTTTATAAAACATATTATAAATAGTATAAATATTATAATTATAAATATTTTATAAAGTATATTATAAATATATATATATGTATATATATATATATTTTTTAGTTTCCTTCGACATTTCTCTTTAAGCCATCCAGAATTGGTGTTTGTGTATGGGATCTGTGGAAGAGATCTGATTTTATTTTCCCCACATATGGATGATCACCTGTTCTACTACTCCCTCCTTTCCCCACTGATCTCTGGGGACTTTGTTGTCATAAAACAGATTTCAACATGGGTGTATCTGTTTTGGGCTTTCAATTCTCTTCTCATTGGTCAAATGATCTGTGTCTGTGCTGATACCATCCTGTCTTAATTTAGCTTTATAATAGCTCTTGATATGTTAAGCAGATCCCTCCAT